>NC_143582.1:12028984-12679765 GCF_048544385.1 Mastigoproctus giganteus
GCCAACTAGTTCTTTGAACTTAACTTATACATTTTATTTGTCTTTAAATTGCTTTGTCTCTCTTGAAGATGAAATGTTTGCTCAACATTGCATACAACGGAAAAATGTTTGCTCAACATTGCATACAACGTACCTATAAGACCGACTAGCTCCACCACAACGCGGTGGAGTTAGTCGGTCTTAGAGGTACCCGGGCAGCACGTATTTTCCCCCCCGGAAACTTGGGTTTTTCATCCAGAAATTTGAAAATCGACCACAGAACTGAGCAATATGGTCTTAGTTGCTGATGCTCCTAAAACCCCACTAAAACAACATCAATTTGTGGATGCTACTAAAAGTTGCTCAGGTTCAAGTAGAATGCATTTAGACACGTTAATTTTCCATCGCTTCTAGAAAATGTTTTATTTAACCGCGTTAATGTTAATGATAACTCCCAAAAAAAACAAAACTAATTGGACTTCTAAGCAATAGTTTCGTATCGATCTTCTGCATGTTTTATTTAAAACTTTTCTAAGTTTATTGAACTCTTTTATATTGTGGAAAAGTGATTGAAATAAACTATAGGATATTCGGTAGATGGTTTTCATTCACTTCTTTTATATTTCCGCTTTGGCAGCAGCCTATCAGCATATAGATTCGTTTCTGTAAAATTATTACGCTGAAAATTATAACATTCTACTTCACCTTTCGTCTAAACACCGTTTAAAACTTCCTACAAGTGCACCTGTCCGTGTTCTCATAGCATTTTCGTGTCCCCAGATGGAGTTCAGTTTCCTTTATTAATGTTAATACCCTCACTTGAAGTCATTCTATTAAACCCACCTCGATTCTTCCTATAGGATTTCAAGCTATGTTTGTTTATTCGGTCATCGAAGAGCCACAAACCTCATTTCGAATCTAACAGAATACTTGAAAATGATTCAGAAACCAAGAAAATGGATGTATCGTCGATAATTTATTCTAATTTATGATAATTGTCTTCACTCTGCGCCCGTTTTCGTACGTCACAGACAGAGAGGTCTGACGGCAGAAGCTATAGTCTGTACGCGCCATCATAAAGGTTCAATGTTCATTTTTAGGACTGCCAATTCGGATTATAAATATTAAACCCAGTCCTTTGTACGCGTGTAATTTCACTTCATCTCTGAATCTCCATCCAATGTTTTCCGATATTTGTTCTGGTTGTACAAACAAGAAATCACACCACCATGCCATTAAAAAACAAAAATAAACACGTGATTTTTAAAGAAAAATACACTTCTCACTCAGTTCATATATATTTATAGAAACGTGTATTGTCTGACTTGGTTAGTTTATTGTATTTGGTCTTATTCAGCTGATCGATTTCTTTCTCCACGGCTTTACAACACACATGCACACACTTTTCAGTCCCCCATCTCTTTCTCTCACTGCTTGCTGAAGGTATCGCTCACCTCGTCACACAAGAGGCGATACCAATGGCACGTACTACCGCGGGGCAATTCTCTCGGGGGTCACCGACCAATTCGCGTCGCTGACAGTTCTTCTTTGAGCGTTCTACCGCCCCCGCCGACCACAGCTGCGTTAAGGAAGGCGAGGGGCAAATTTGATTCTTGGCCTCTTTGAAACCCAATTTACATGGTGAGGAGGAGATGAAGGCGCACTAGCTTTAAGTATGCCCCCTACCGGGAAGACTTGATTAAAGTAGGCGAGATAAAGTATATATCTATATATTCAGTAGCAGCAGAAAGGTTTAAATCTCATTGGTAGACTTCTTTTTTTTTTTTTTTTTTTAATTGTGTGCAGCTTCGGGAACAAAGTTTAGCCCGCTGCTGCTTCTTTGTGGATAGAACTACAAAAAAAGTTTTACGAACTTTGATCATTAACTTAACAGGCGATGGCTTTTAATCCACCGCCACACGTTAAATATACGACTCCACCCACGCTGCTACTGCACCATAAATGCGGCGATGCGAAGCAGATACCTGAAATTCAAGAGCTATGAAGAATAACCCCCATGTGACCTACAAAGTGGGAGAAAAGTGAGAGAGAGAGAGAGAGAGAGAGAGAGAAAATGGAGTGTATTAATTCACCATAACTCTAGAATACGTTAGATAGTAAAGGTTAACGATTTATAAGAAAAATAACTTAATATTTTAATTGTATTGTTGTAGTACGTATAGAATGGCTTGCAATGACTAGTTGCTCAGTATATTTAACTACTATAGCTTTTAAAATTGTTATGAGATACATAAACACAGTTTTCTTATCATCATAATGGTGGGTCCTACTCAACCAAATACTACAGTTGGCCTAACAATTGGATTCAGACCTCAATACATGTTCCAATTACAAGAGATACAGAAGTATCTTAAATCATCTGCATTTTGTCTCCCTCCACTTCCTACTCCTCCTAAAAGACAGAGGATTAAGCCCATAATCCTCTGTCTTTTTTGAGTTATGATGCACCTAGCGCCCCTGCAGCAACTTGATCAATGGCTAAGTTAAGTTCCGAACGGTTAATTGAGTAAACACCTCATCATACTCTTTACTTCGCCATGCACTGCTACTATATCTATAATCAAACATCTATTGATAAGTCACTCTTGATGTTTTAATTTAAAAGTTAGAAATGAAATTATAATTCCACATACCACTACTACGCTCCCAAATGTATTCAAATACCATCATATTTGTAAGACACAAGTTTTAAAGATCAGCTATAGGTCAACGTTTGGCCTGATAACAGCATCGGCCCATCGCGAAAACTTTCAAACACTTTCCTTGTCGTGTTCAGCAGGAATTTGTTTATTCCTTCTTCAGCGCATTCGTCGGGTCAGCAGTAGAAGAGGGGCGTATTGATTGTGCCTTGATTTGCCGTTCAAATTCATCCCAGTTGTGTTAGATCAGATTTAATTCCGGACTCTGGACCAAAGGCGTGTTCTTGTCCTAGAGTTGCTGGACTTCGCTTTCCTGAAACCTGGTGTTTGCATTGCCTGTTGTGGGACGGAGCATTATCGTACTGGAATATGGAGGGGATCGATTTCTGTAGAATTGCTAGATGAGGGTACCACGGAACTGTCCAAGATATAAGAGTACGACTCGGTATTGACGGACCAACGGTCCGCGTCAAAACCACTAGAAACAGTCCCACACAATGACCTCACCTCCTCTGAACTTCATTCGTAGGGACATACATTGCAGTAGATGGCGTTCCTCAGACATTCTCCATCTCCACACTGACATTTGATGACTAGCGCAACTCAGCGTTCCATAGGACCTGTTTCCACTCTTCTTTGGCCCAAGAAAGAGGAGAACTACTTTAAAGCAACGTCTAATGTTAGTTGGGTTGATGTGAGGTTTTAAGTAGCAGCTCTGCAATAAAAACCCAAGCCGAGCGGCTCCCTACGGACCGTGAGCACACTTATAGACACTCCTGTGGGCATCTGGAGCTCCAACATAATGTTATTATTTATTATTTTTATTTTTTGGGCTACCTGACGTTTACACAAATCTACAGTATCCTCCAGTAACGATAAATAACTGGAACGATAAATGAAAAGCATAAAAGAATGCAGTCATGAAAAAAAATAAAATTTAACTTCAATTATGACCCCTATAGGCTGTAATGACATCAATGACGAGCTGGACACTACGAGCTGCGCACTTCATCCATGTATTGAATGAAGTGTGCCATTGTAGTTGTTGTAGTAGGTTTTAGGAGGATCAGCGACTAAGGCCATATTGCTCCGTGTATACTGTGTGTAAATTGCGTGTGTTTCGTGGTTTATTTTCTGTTTGCTGAACGAAAACCCGAGTTTCCTAGAGAAAAACCACGCTACCCTCGACTGAGATCCAGTGACTCATCAAGGTTGTGAAAAAAGTTCATAAAAGTTCCTCCCGTCATCGACGGGACTCAAACTGAAATCTTTTCCACCCGGTATGGGGAGGATGACGATCCAACTGTGCTATCCACAATGGCAGTGTGCCATTGTTGTTGAAGGATGCCACATGTTGAAGGACAGCGTGCACCCACCCTTCTTCCATCTTTTCACGACATCGGCTACAGTTGTTTCAAAACAACTAAAAAGTGTTAAAATTAATTCATATCTGGGCTTAGGGCTGGAAGTGGCAGGGTTTACAAACCACTGTTGTACTGACCGTGCTTAGTGATACAGAGAATTGTCACGTTGAAAGAAATATGCCGTACCCCCAAAGGACTATCACAACGCAATAAGCCACAAATGTCAAGGATATCACGACAGTCAACTGCATACATGATTTCATACAACCAGTGGATGAACTCCAAACCATATAAAACAGGCAAGTGCCATCACACTACCACTACAGAACTTTACCACTGCTGTAAAAAAAAAAAAAAAAAGGAAAAACTGGGCAACACAGATCTTTGATACACCCTTCTGCATCCATCACGTTTGGAATATGTAGCAGGATTCATCATTACTGTTAATCCACGCAGCTTAAACTAGGGATTCTGTGGTAGACACCTGCGATTTGTGTTTATATAACCCAGTCCTTCCAGAAATCCCATTTAGCATGGAGTATACAGCACTGCAAGTGGGACTAAACAATGGATTGAACTTCTATTCTCTGACAAACCAAAGTTCTGCTAAATTCAGTCAAAACTCTCTCTCTTGGATTTGGCCTTTTTGGCATTCTTTCTATTGTCGTGCTTCAACTATTCCTTTGTCCTTGACATTTAATGTTATAGTTGGTACTCCAAAAGTAAAATACAATCGGTCGATATCAAAGATTTTTTATACTGTTCTATATTTGTACTGTAACTTGTTAATTTATTTTTTTACTGATTATGGTGCAGTTGATAGAATTTGATTTCTTTCTCAACATTTGCACAGCTTCACAATACATGGCATACCTGTATTAGTGCTAAATATTAAATACATTAAATTCAAAGGCATGATACTAATACAGGATGATTATTTTAAATTAAAACCCATGAAAATGCGAATAACTTCGAGTAAAAGACTGCTACAGACATGCACTTTACAAGTAACTTTTAAGATAAGGATGTTATATGATAATATGAAGCTGAGTATGGATGTTCAATGACAAATAGCCTTTTTTTATTCTCTAACGTTACTTAATTTTTTTACATAAATGTTCTGAACGAACCCCACAGAGTTCAGATGTTCAGTTATGTTGTGATCACGATGTTCAGTTATGTTATGATCGCGATTTCAAATCATGTTGCGAAACACTGCTCAGTCACAACAGTCCATCAACGAAATTCACATGCCTGGCCATCCTGAACATTTTCATAAACTTTCCCATTAGAATTTGATGGTACCTTACAACATCGAAATTTCCTAAAAAGGTCATTGAATAGTTTTAAACGGCTACAATCTGTAATGTTCCCCCATAAACACACGCTCATCTATGCTGAACACCATACTGCTTACATTGCGCATGCACATTCGTAGTTTAACAGGTTATCAACAGATGGCGACACCTATAGAGAATAAAGAGTGTTACTCGTAAATTTCGTGTCTCTAGTACTCTTTTCCGCGAAGCTGTTCACATATGATGGATTTTAAAATGATCGAATTTTACTGGAAACTGTTTTATGTAATGGTTTTGAATTGAACTTCATAATTGTGATTAATAATTGGAAGTGAAAACATAAACTGTTTTCAGTTAACAAACTTTCGCAGAGCTCAGTTACGCCACTCAACAGGAGAAATCAATGCCATCAGAGATTATTAGGCGCCTTGTGAACACCACTGGCGCTCTTACAGGCAGAAATTGTGTTAAACAATGCATAATGTAGTGCCGCCTGGTGGCCAGCAGAGCTTACTAAATAGTTTTATTTTTAGAGACTTCCGCGGAAAAAAAAAAAGAAGGGAAAAAAAAAAACTCGAGCAACAGTTGACTGGTTCGTTTACAGGAAGGTTTTTTATTTATTTTTTTTTAGCTCGCGCCTCTTCTAATGTAAACCCAAGAAGTTGATGCCGTAGGAAAACATATTATGTATGCAAAGCATAGTTTATTTAGCCTTTATCTGCTTTTTGCGCTCTCGAAGCGATCTTTGTTTGTGTAAGGATAAGCAGATTTCTGCCCCAAAAACAACACAGGAAATATTTTATCTTGAGAAGACAAACATTAGATTTGGCTGGCGCTGGAGGTTCAGCCTTAGTTGGATAATGCCTAGTAAAAGAATGAGGGAGGGAGGAAGAACGAACGAAAGCGGGAAGAAAGATGGTTTACCCTAGTAGTGGTATTACCTAATTGAGATAATTTTTTTTTTAAAAAAAAGGGTCCCAGCGGTCTGCTACTAAACAGTTTTTTTTAGCAGGTAATATCTTTTAAAACAATAGAATGATAGATATAATAGTACCTTTATTATTTTAGAAATTAGAGACCCGATAAATTTTGATATCTCCTTTATGCGAAGACATTTTGATCGGAATATATAAAATGATAAATTTTAAAAATGATGAAATGTCCAAATATAATTTTACACGAAAGAGGGTATCTTAGCATAGATAGACAATCTCGGTGTTTTCATTACAGTCAAAAACCAGTGACCTTGGTTAATTTTGGTACTGAAAATACCAATATAAATCCTTGTATTACGTATTCAGTATGTGGCTTATAGATCTTTTCTAATCCACAAAAGCAATAAAATTGGATAGGATCACGAGAGACTGAACGTGAATATTCCCTCTTCACGAGTAGCTGTCCTGTTTCGGAGGGTGAATAATAAGAATAAAAATAAATCTAAGAGGATTACGATCATCAGATTAAGGGGGTTCACCACCCTGCAGTCAGGGAAAAAGGGAGGATTCGAATGGTGATTGTGGGCGTTGTGGTAGAGATTGATCATCCAGGGAAATAGTCGACAGGTGACGCCAGTAATTGTCAGAATAGTTCGCTGTTTGGTATTTCAGCCAGAAAATAAAAATTGATATTCTCTTCCAATTATTGGAGGAAACAACTTGATCCCTTTAACTGGATACCATAGAGGTTACGAGAAACGATTAGTTATCAATATGAAGTGTTTTACAAGAATGACAACAAGTACTCTTGTAAAAAAACACGTATTTAAACAAGTATTTTAGATATTTGTTGTATTCAATGCTGATTGTTTTAAACTACTAATAAATTAATGTAAATTAATAAACTGTTTTAATTTGCATATAACTGGTGAATGCGCCCAACGATAATCTTCCCCAAGTGGTCCTCCGTGACAGTTTAGTGGTTCACGAAATGTAACTAATTTGAAGAGGTCTGGATTCGTGTCCCATCGACGGCTGGGAGAATTAAAGTCATCTTCAATCGAGGATATAGTTAGCCGATCTCAGGCGAACGGAGTAGGATTTCGTCAGTAACTTATTCTGGGTTTTTGAGTCCGCACCCGTGAACACACATACTACAGACGCAAAAGACACATACGGATATGGGTTATGCCATAAGATTTTAAAATAATAATTTAAAAATAAATAAATTAATTTTCAACACGCAGCAATATCCCCTCTCTTTTCACAAATATACAAAAAAAAAAATTTGTACTATCTATGGAGCTCTGATTAGCTTGGCACCGAAATTTACGTTGTTGTTGTTGTAGTGGGGTTTTAGGAGTATCAGCAACTAAGGCCATATTGCTCCCTGTATACTGTCTGTAAATTGCGTGTGTTCTGTGGTCGATTTTCTGTTTACTGGACCAAAAACTCGAGTTTCCGAGTGAAAAAACTATGCTACCCTCGCCTGATACCGATTAACTCAGCCACATTGTGAAAAATGTCCATAAAAATTCCTCACGTCATCGACGGGACTCGAACTCAAGTCTTTTCCACCCGATGTGTGGAGGACGGCGATTCTGCCAACTTTACTACCAACGAGGGCTGTTGTTGCGGGGTTTTAGGAGCATCAGTGAATAAAGCCATATTTCTCCATGTATAGTGTCTGTAAATTGCGCGTGTTTGATCGACTTTCTCTTTGCTGAACGGAAAAACCCAAGTTTCAGGGTAAAAAAAAAAAAAAAAAAACCATGCTACCCTCGACTGAGACCGACTAACTCAGCCACATTGTGAAAAACGCCCCGTAAATATTTCTCCCGTTATCGACGGGACTCGAACTCAGGTGTTTTCCACCTCATGTGGGGAAGGCGATTCTTCCCACAAGGGTTATAAATTGCGTGCAAAAGATTTTCTCAATATATTGATGAAGGTATATCAGCCTTAATATCGAAGTTTGCAGATGATACAAAAGTTGGCAGGGTTGTTAATAACAGTATGCTACTGCAACAGGTGAAATATACCCGGAACATCATTGGTGGCACCAAGTTCGGCAGGATATGTGAAGCCTATTTGTAATGCCCATGGATGATTAAGAGGAGTTGTGAGTACCTCGTTTTTGCTGTGGTAGATGCAAGTCAATATTAAAACGATGGTTTCGTGGTAGCTGTCAATTCTTTTTGCTATACATCGAATATGGAGAGGACCCGCAAAAGTTTATCACTCTGACCATAAAAGACAGACATTCAAACGTATATTTTTAAGGAACATTTTTTGATTAACCAGAGGAGAGCTTCCACTTTTCAAATTTGATTTATTTTAGCTTGTTGATGGCTTGTAGCAAAGATGAATACTCTATGCTGCACAGAAGTCAATCATTGTTAATAAATCCAATATAGTATAGTATTATTACACATTTATTTTTCTTTCAATTCTTGGCAAACCGTTGATTCTACGCAAAGACTATGATCATATTCAGAATCAGCAAGCGAAATTCATAAACAAATACCAAGAAATGCTGTAAACACAACTTGATTCAACTAATTCAGAAACCTCGTGATCTTCGCCGAGCTTCTCTCCGGAAAATTAAGCTCACCTGATATCTTGGATATCATTGCTAGACCGCCAGATCGTAATAGAATTCATACCAGCGCACTGCCATTCAGATCCAAGCTGCGCACCATGATCTCCCTGGATAACATGTTTCCATTTAGTTCCATAGAAATATTTAACAGGTTATCCATTCACTGTCAGAAGCTTTGCAAGGACAAAACATACAGATCTGCCTCTCTGGCAGATACAAATGTACGTATGCCCTGGTCAAACTGTAGGTGATATAACTTCTGGGATGTTATATTATCCACTTATTGTTGTATTTATGTATCTACGGTTATATTTATGTTGTATTTATATATGCTGTTTTTGGCAATGTATTGTATCAATTAATTTGAGTACTCTGTACATAGATTGTAAATAGTAGTATAGCAATATTTATTTATTCATCATTATCGTGTAACCCGTGTCCTCTATCTGGATAGATGTAAAGGAACATTTCTTTGGAAATAAATTGATATTAATAATAATAATAATAATTACGAGCTTCGTGGAAGTAATTCAATGGGGCTCATCACCGATATTTGGATTTTATAAGGCTAACGATCCCTCTTTTAGATGGCAATTTGTACTTCAGGAATAAAGATTAAAGTGAATAGCAAATGCGAGATCCTTAATCGTGCAAATCTTTACTGTTCAATGACTTTATGATACTATGTATCATAAAAACTGGCCCTCCTTTTTATCACTAGAAAACAATGGAAACCTTCAAACTTTAGTTCTGAAAGACAACGTGTGGTCCTCGCAGACGTTGTTGTTGTTGTTCTTGTAGCAATTTAGGCGTATTAGACTTAAGCCATATTGCGTCGTATATATTGTGTATGTAAATTGGCTTTGTTCTATGGTCGATTTGCCTGCTTGCTGGACGAAAAATTCGAAAAACCTGAGTTCGAATCTCGTCAATGACGCGAGGAATTTTTATTGGCTTGCCTTTTTAACGGCGTCGCTGAATTGTTCAGTCTCAGGCGCCGATGGCATGATTTTTTTTTTCTCCCGGAAGCTCAGGTTTTTCGTCAAGCAGGCAAATCGACCACAGAATACACGTAATTTACAGACATATTATGTACGGAACAATATAGCCTAAGTTGCTGAAGTCTAAAACCCTACAAGAACCAACCAGTCTTAGTCTCAATCCAAACGTATGGCGGGATTTCTGAAATACATTGCAAGCATGTAGACAATATAGTACAAATAATGAACATCTAGTCTCGAAAGAGAATACTCGTATTGACACCTGCAGAAGTAATAATGTGGTAGTCGCAAAGGATATAAAGTTTATCACCAAGAAAATCAGTTCACTCGAAACTTGTTGTTACTATTTGTTCAGAAAATACTGTCATATGCTTCAAACTTTTTTATCCTATGCTGGAAGTAAACTTCCATTTTTAGGTATATTTTACCATCAATTGACTAGTCTTTGTATACCTCTGAGACAACTGTGGCGTACAGCCTATCATCCATCATATTCCGATGAGACTGATAGCTGCTTATCTGGCATCCACAATCAAGCTCATCTCAAAGTTTTTAAATCACGGGATTTATTCGTGGATGTCCCATCTCACAACATACTCATACCACGTGGTGAGATATACCGCTGAGAGAATTTAATACGTTGCCTTACATAGTGCCAGTATAGTCCATTATTCACAACGGCAGGGAGTGTTAATATTTCAATGAAGGTAAGTGTATATATGAGCATAATCACGCCATACAGGTTTGCCATCAGTGTGCCAGGTATGATAAATCGAATTTTATGGGATTAAAATCCTAAAATTCTAAGTTTAACACATGAAAAGCACCTGCCACACACAACGACTACAGAATGTCCTAAATCCAGCACACTGTATGACGGTATGACTCATATTTCGGATTTAAAAAACTCACCGGCTGGTTAAAAGTTGTTGATCTTACAGGTATAATTCTGCACACAAATAAGCAAATAATTCCGAAAACTTCCCCCCCCCCCCAAGAATTGATAGTTGAAATTTATTATTTAAAAATTGAAACAAACTTGTATATTTAAATCTACCAAACTTGGCCAGGAAGCATATTGAAATTTCGCGATTGGTATTAATATTCTCATGAACAATATGGCACGCGAATATATCTGCTGAACAATATCGTAATGCGTAACAGTAAAGACAATATGACGTTCACAGTGACGAGTGGGCTCAGCTAAGTGCCTGAATATCTCTCTAGAAAAATTCGTCAGCATGTTGAAAAAAGGAGAACGTCAACAACTACGTAATCCAACGTATAATGTGGCCAGGGAGCTGGATATCAGTCATGGCTCTTTCTATTTAACCATGCATGATTAATTGCAGTTCAGGAAGGACTGCGCGAATGGGTTCCCGGGTGTCTCAACGATGGACAGAAACGCTTGAGAATGGGATTACGTCTACAGCCCTTAACGCAAGACGAAGTGGAAGGAAATGACGTCTTGGATTGAATAGTGACTACATGTGAGACATTCAGGCACTTTGAACATGGTGCTGACAGGTACTAAAAAACTTTTAGGAGCAGGGTATATAAAGCTAGCGTTCAGATGGAATAAGCGGAGATTTTATTTATTTATTTAAATAGAGTACCAGTTACTGGTAAAAAATAAATCTCTGTTTCATCTGACTCCCTGTGATATACTTAAATACATTATTTATTTATGAAACTAACGACTGCGAAATAAATAGTTTTGATCATATAGTTTTAATATTTACAATGTAATTTAGAGCTAAAGCCTCAGGTTACGAAAGAAGTTAACTTACCTACAGCAAAAGCATCATTTCTGCCCACCCACCGATGAGGAGCCAATAACTCCGAAACTGTGCCGTATGCGTGGGGTATCCGCCGAGAATAAGTAACAACAGTCTTCTCCTATGGTGAAGCGTTACTTATTCGAGGTAGTGCAATGTCATGATGGTAACTCACTGTGAAGGTATTCACAATATGAGATATACTTAAATGATGCCAATTCGTAAGTACTTAAGTAGTTGGCTACGTACAGAAATGATGCTATTGCACTAACTGGTACGTAAGTTTTAATATTTTTCATTTTTAGTTTTTAATTTTAAAAATAAAATTAATTAAATTAAAAATTTTCAATTTTTAACCAATATTTTTAATTTTATTTGATAATAATAGTAGGAAAATGAGTCAAAACTAATGCTGATCGTTAGATTTACAGAAACTTAAAAGACACTACTAGTTAAGCCGGGAAAAACGCATTTAAAATCGGTTCCGATGGTGAAATGTCTTGACACCCAACTCCTTGATCGGATAATTCTGGTAATTAGGTAATTATCTAATACAAATGAGATATTTTCTAATTACCAGAATTATTGTTATTATTACTACTACTAAGAAGGTGCCTTAACATGCGCTTTTTATTGGCAGTGCAATACCGTGGCAACTCGTTATGATCAATTCTACGTAATAAGACGTCGTACTTTTTACATTTTCTGTCTATCAACTTATTTGTAAGAAGTGCATGCTAATGCAGCTCATTTGTATAGTTGATTCCGGTTACATATTTTGAGTTCCTGAAGATTTACAGTCATTCTGTCTATCTCTCTCTCTCTCTCAACGTGTTATTCTGTCTCTCATTACTATTTATCGTATACTGTATTGTATTTTCTCTCTCTCTCTCTCTCAATAACAAATATCCTTTGTATTTTCATATCTTCTCCGTTTATATGTCACTAATTCACTTTCATTGTCGCTTTCTCCCCTACACTCTATTTTCCTCATTTGCTCTCTTTCTCTCTGACTCTCCAACACCCACACACACACGCACACACGAGCAAGATAATTCGAAGTGGTTAAATGAGGTGACGAGAGTGCGTATACCGTAAACAGTTGGTGAGAAAAGGGTTAAACTGCGTTATCTCTAGGGGAAGGTTGCCACCGTGCGGGGACATGAAAGTAAAAGAGACTTATCGGGAGTCCCATTACTAAATCTATAAATCTTCACAGCCCATTTTATGATTTAAAGACCGGATCGAACCCAGAAAGGGTGCTTGGAGATGTAATGAAGGGGAGCACATAAACATCTGTCGAGGGAAGATGACACGGCCGTGGTTGGAAGACAAAACCGTCGCAGTGGCGGCAAGGGCCTTTAATCACCGTCATTACCAACAGACTGTCGGAGGGCGTTAAAGTTGGCGGGACGAACGCAAGATGCGCCGCCGCGCTGTTGTTGTCGTCATCGGGTGCTATAGCGTGGCAGTTTTGTGGAGCCGCAGTTGAAGACAGCACGTGGCGCGAGCAATAAATTGTTTCAACAGCGGTTTTCAACTTCCATCGCCACCAAGCCGACAGTGTTGAGGCCCCCAAAAACCACGAGCCACGTATTAGTGGCACTTAGAACCTTACGGGATGGTGTCCGCCAATCAATCATATTGGCAAGGCGCGTGACAGCAGCGCTTCCCCTATTAGAGGGATTGATAGGAGCGCGAGGCTTGTTTTTTTTGCGTAGTGTACTTTTGATGAATGGCCTCATTTTCCCCAAGCTGACGTGCTAAATCTCCTTCATACATCCCTAACTATGACACCGTTTAACAGCCACATTAGTTACTGTATAGGGAGTCAATTCGCAGAACAGGCGCCGCCTGGTGGACGATTGGGTAATTTGCTACGAGATACTACCCTTCCTTAATACTGTACTTCGTAACTATGGCCCTTTCTCTTATTGGCGATCGCAACACCACATAGTGATCAACAGGCAGAAGTTTGATCACCCTCTACACTCTATCGGAAAAATCTCTACGCGTTTTTGTTTACCACCACTTTATGAAATTTTGCCTCCATAGAATTCATCATCTTCATATTTGAAAATGAAACTAATCTATCATAAAATTAAGATATGCATCTAAATAGCGTGGATGATAAGCAAATATGTCATGGATTGTTAACATGTTACGTAGAAGCATCTGAATATATCTAGAGATAAACCCATTTGCGAATTATGTCTAAAGTCGGAATCAGATAGCTGAAACCCTTCTCCTATTCATAATACTGTTAGCAGAGAGTAAAAATCTGTTTCCACCAAAACATAAAAAAATTAGAAACAGCCTTAGTTGCTTTGGCACAAAACAAAACAGCAAAATTCACATCGGGAATTATTTTACAAAAAATATATAGTCATTATTTATTTTAGATGAATAACTTGCATCGCTGTTAGTAATCAGACTTTCATTAGAATTTCTCTAATCTTCTGAAATATTTTAATATTTATATAATGTTTATGTAATAATGATATTGTAATTTTGATATTTTTAATGACATTGTAATACAATGTAATTGGATTTTTAATCTTTCGTAAGCGTTGTTACCTAATAAAAAATAATAATGAAAATAAATATTTTAGCAAATGCTTTTCAGAAAGCTGTTGAAGGTAAGTTGTGATATTCCGAAAAGTGGCTCAAATGTCAGGGTGGCAGCAATATGCAATACAATATCAACAAGGAATTATTAATAGACCTATTGCCATGCGATCAATGAAGATTAATTATTGGAATGACTGTTGATTAGTGGTTCCTCCCATTACCATATAGTACCACATCCATTGTCTTCACAGTAAAGTTTTTCCATTCATTCGCTTGTAGAGATCTGGGTTCGTGTCTCATCATAAGCTGGAGAACTTTCCTCTTCTTCAATAGAAATTGTAATGTAGTTGTAGGATATCCCTTAATGAGTTATTCCGGGGTTTTCAGTTCAAATACAACGTGCAAACATCGTGCGAACACAATTTACACACAAGATGCACAGTGCTTGATTAGGGGACCAAATTCCAGTTCCAGTATCCCGATTTTAGTACTGCTAAACGGGATCGAGGAGGGGAAATCTCACTACTGCGCTCCAAGGCAGATTAATAATAATGAAGATCAAAATTAAATGTTAATATAACAAGTGCAAGGAAACATTAAAACGAAGCATTTTTTCATGGTAGATAATATAACAGTTAACCCACCTAACACTTGTTCAAAAATTCTAAATTCAATGTAGCAATATTCCACTGAAACTTTTAATTTTTGGTTGGCACACTGGAAAACGCAGGAGAAATCGAAAAACAACTGCAGTATTTGAAATTTTAAATCTGGTGAAACAGAAGACAGGTGGTAATGTGGGAAAATATATCAACATTTTTCACTAAATAAAAAATATGCTTGCGCAAGAATAGTTTTTATCTGGTGAAAAAAGATGCCAGCATTTATGCAGATCTGCTTTCCCAAAAAAGTGATAATACTGAAAGAAGAAACACAACTTCGAGAAAGCAGTGGTCCCGTAAGCTAGCCGAGAAGATCCTGGCCTCCCACCTTTGGAATTTTTCATTTAGTCATATATAAAAATATCATATATGAAAATTCCAAGACATTAAATTTTAAGGTAGTATTTCCTTTTCGATGATCCTGTATGTATGAAAACCTTACATGAAACCACAACTTGCCGAACTCGTTCTGTAGAAATATAATTTGCAATTACAAATTCGTGTGATGAGGGAAGAAAACTTTTTGAAATACAAGCTGAAACTTCAAATCTGAGGAAAACTGGTTTAATTGAACACCCTAGTGTAATGAAAGATTTTTAAGTATATCTACCCTCATTAAATTTATTCGTATTAAGTTATTCTCGAGTGGCAATGATTTTATCCTCCTGAGTTCTCTTTTTCCTCATATAAAGTAGACAAACTGATTAGAAAACGCAAAACATTTAGTCTCATAAATATGGATGAGCTTCGCATATTCTGCAGAAGTTAAAATAGACTTCTGCTATATCTAAAGTACTTTCCTCTAGTACAGTTGGGCATGCGTATTTTAAAAATGGAGTTGGTACTGAATCATATTAAGTTGTTTTTATTTACATATAGCGTTTGTTTGTTGTTTGTTTGTTTTTGGTTTTTAGGAGCATTAGCAACTAAGGCCATATTGCTCCAGGATATGCGGTGGTCATTCCCTGACCTTTCCGCATCCTCTTTATTTGGTGGTGACGGGCTCGAACCCCGGTCTAATCAACATATAGCGTATTAGCATCTGTGGCTATATTACTACAAAATGTATGATTTCAATTTAAGCAGGGACGGAGCAGGTTTTTTTTTGTCGAGTTCTCTATCTAGCATAAGAGGTAAACCGGCCATAGAATGCCCACAATTTACGATATATATTGACACCTTAAGGACTTGGATGCCTTGGTGCCCATGTTAAATAACGCAACACAAATTAATGACTCGACATCAAAAATTAACACCCGTGTTTCAAAATCAGCAGTTAAGATAACAAAAGAAATACCAAAAATCGTGTATAAAGTAGCATATAAAGTTTTATCTGATTTAAATTTAATTTTGCGCAAATTCAAAATCAAAAATTTAAAAATTTGATTTTAAAACTTTAGTTGTGTATTGAACAGTGACATTACAGAATTTAAAAGAAATCATCAGACATTTCAAAACATCATTCGAATATGAAATTTAAAATATTAAATTTTTAAACTTTAAAATATTAAATTTTTAAACTTTAAACTATTAAATTTTTAAACTTTAAAATATTAAATTTTAAAACTTTAAAATATAAATAAAATGTTAACTAATAAAATTACGAATTCCAGATAGAAGTTCATAGTTTATGTAGATGAAAGAAACAGTAAGTGACAGTTATATTCGATGTATATTTAAATATTGCCTTTTTAAAAATGGCATATCAATAAAACAAGATAGTGATTTGTATCTCTCTCTCTCTCTCTCTCTCTCTCTCTCTCTCTCTCTTATATGCAAAGAAAGTACGAACACTGCCACTACATTACAAATAAACCCCATTTTTCTTCCTACAAGTTCAATTTATATTTCATCCCGAATCATTTTTTTTTTTAATTTCAATAAATATGTTTTTTTCTAGAAAAGTTTTTTCTAGAAAGTTTTTTAATACCATTTTTGCCTCTTGTCAGTTGTCACACGACACTTTTTAATCTAAATTCATTTTATCTCCCCCCCTCCCTTATGATTTCCTGTGCTTTAACCGAGAATGTGTTTTTTTAAATTGGCTTGTACACACTTCTCCATATTCAATTAGTGAACAATTATATCCGGCCCTCTACCGGTGATTGCTAGAAGTATCCATCCCATTATTATTTTATTTTTTTTTAAATCTTCCTCTACTAATATGCATTCTCACGAGAGTGGATAAAAGAATTAAAATATTGGACAAAAACTAAGATCGCAATTATTAGAACTGATAATTTTATATCTCTCGCATCATTAGATAATTCTTTGAAGTTTTTTTTTTCTTAGTCGAGGTAGAATTAACACTATTGTTTATTATATTTTCCTCTCAAAAATATTTAAAGTGAATAATTCTGTTAAAATAAAGAAAGAATTTTTATCCAATTGAGGAAAGGCTGTGAACTTGTTAGGCATTCTCATTTGGATTAGAAGGATCTAATTAAGAAACTAATAGGTTTACAGATCGTGTTGCGTGATACTTCGCCAGTGTTATTTCTTCAAGTTGGGCATGTATTTAAATACTATTCAAGTAAATTCGTTTATAATATGTTCTTCTTCTGACTACACCTCAACTGCAATATCTTTCTTTACATTCACTGTTTTCCTCGAGTTTTCTATTTCCCTTCATGGTCTGCATTGATTTCAACAAGGAAACCCTTAAAAGCCATATGAGGTGCCGCTACTCAACTATTCCCACCTCCCAAACAATATGACAAAAGTATCGACAGCAAATTATGCTTTCAGCTTTATGCATCCGACTCCTAGGATAGAGATGTTCCTTGTGCAAAATGACCGCTTTAAGAAGAACCCTTACAAAAGAACCACAACTCAACCTGACCGTAAGAATCTAGTGGGACACAATTGGCCCTTTTGTCATGTAGATAGTTCTACGGGGGGTGAGGAGTTAAATATGAAGAAAATCCAGTTGGCAACAATGAAGTTTGCATTTGAAGAGGAAGTCTGGTAGAAGAGATTAGTTCTTCTACCGGAAGCTTACGAAAACTCTCTCTTTCTGCGGTGTATAAGTCTGGGGTACTTGGATATACACACTAAACCATGCACCTCATTCTTACATAGCGTTGGAACACATCCCATTGGTTAGTAGCAAAATATCAAAAAAAAAAAAAAAAATTGAAAGGTTTTTTTTTAGTCTGCGCATCCGTTTTTATCTTCTCTCTCTCTTTACCAATATATTTGGATTGCTTATTTTGAACGAAAAGCTGTTTTTTCCACAGTATTGGGCGATTCATCTATAACCAAAATTAATGATTCTTCATGTTATTTCTTCGAAGTATAATGTAAGGAATGAAGTTTATGCAGCGTAACATCAGCCAAAATAAGAAAAAAAGAAACCAATGTCGCTTTACCTCATTTCATTTATTTCGTTCAGGTATTTGCCCACTCCTTCCCGAACTTCAGATAAACTTTCGCATCCAAAAGAGTGGGTGGGAGTTTATCCTAAAAGCCAATTACCCTTTGACTAAAGGAAAATTTTCAAACGGAACTGTTCAGTTTCATTTTAAACTTGTGTCCCTTGTGTATATCACGTGACTATGTGTAAAGATAACCTCAGAGTTTAATTTATTCCACTCTTTCAAAGCATTCAACACCTCGATCAGGTTACCTCACAGACACCTGGTTTCAGAACTTATCAAATCTTTCTTGATAAGAATACCACCTTTGTATCCTTAACCAATCTTGTGGAACCCCTCTTTACCCTCTCTAACAGGTACATATCTTTCCTAAAATGAAATTTCCAAGCATTTATGCAATATTCAAGGCTCAGCTAACAACTACTCTATATAATGAAGTAATCACTGTTTTATTTGTACTGTACTGACTTATGTCAGAGAACTTTATGCCACACTCTATACGTACTTCCAAATACTTCGTTATCAATTATTTTTGAGTTTAGTGCCACACAAGTGGTACCTTTCCTAGGATTACTGCTTCCCAGAGGACGATCTCGCATTTTCAGGTGTTATATCACAGCTGCCATTTCCTGCCCGCCTTAGTATCATCAGCAAACTTAGACATCAAACTTGGGATATCTAAGTCAAAATTAACAACATTAGAAAGAATAAGGGTCCAAGTAGCCCTTTGGACCCCACTCATAACATTAGTTCATGAAGAGAAGTGGCCATATATAAGTACTCTCTGTGCACAGCAGTAATTTGTCCTCAATGCCACATTACTCCAGTTGATACAACGATGCGGGACTGTATCAAAATCTTTACTGAACTATAAGTAAATGATGTGAAAGTTATTCCTACTATCCAATTCTTTACTGACAACCTCAATGTAGCTAACCAGTTTAGTCAGACATCTGTACAGATGATTTAATATTAAGTAATTATTCTCCATAATCTTCCAGAAGCCAAAATTACAGATCTACAGTTGCTCATTCACCTTTTGACGTACGTTTTTGCAAACTGGAAACTTTTGCACGAATCCAAGGATGCTCTCGTTACAATCCCCACTTTAAGTCAAATTAAACCTATAAGGTTTTTAAATCTAAGCTACTTGGACTACAGCATTATGCGACTCAACTATAATTAAAAATAACGAACATGAAGTTCTATGTTATTTCTTTTAAGCCGATGTGTGTATCCGACAGAAGAGTCATCGCACATACGATGGTATGAAGAATCGCAAGTTCAAATTGTCGTTGCCATGGTGATAGCAGCGATTAGGTAAAAGCAGAAAGAAATCACTAAAAAATTTAACCCAGTGGTACATGTAGTTCGTTTGCATAATTCCAAGGAAATAATGATGTGGTGTTCCCGCAGTATACATCTGTAATACAGAGAATACACGCAAAGGGGAAAATTTCGGTTATGAGATTAGGATTTGTTTCAACAGAACATATGACACACAGTATAAAAATAACTTACCTGGACAAGACACAGAAATACTAATGGCTCATTCTCTGTAAGCTCCGAAATAAAATATATTTGATAATTATAATATAACTAAAACCATCTTTTTTAAAGATTTCTCCATTACTAATCAGGAAATCTTTAAAAACTGTGGTTGAGAAACGTTTGCTGCTAGTTTGGAACGTTGGATACGTGGCCATTACAAACACTACTAGAAACTGACTGATGAGTATATGTATATGTAACACAATAGAAACAACATTATTTGCAGAAAGATAATGGAACCAGCTCTTCTATGCTCTTCTATGCTGGTCACTAATTTGCAGAAAAATTAGTGACCAGCTCTTCTATGCTGAAGAAATTGAGGTAACTTGAAATCGTGAAAAAAAAAATCTTAAATAGGTCAGTCCTATCAGTGCTGGAAGAATCTCAATAAATCTGAAGTGCAAAGGAAACCCAAAAAGAAATTTCAAAGTGTACTTGGAACTCAATAAGCCATTTCCATTAAGCGGTGCTGCATGCAAAAATCTAGTGAAAGGGGGTAATTTTCAAAACATGAATAAAGGAGGACTTGAAAAAATAATATTCCAAGAAAATAGATAAAAACTAAATTATGGTTGAATCGTCTAAAAGAGTAATGTGAACTACGTCCCGGTAAGTGAATTATCAGCCCCACCATTTAATATTAAAAAGTATTAATAAAAAGAGATAAACTCTTACGACACAACCTTTCAGGCTAACAGAGCCTCTGAAGGTTCTGCAATTTAATCCATAATCCCAATTAAACAAGAAATTTAATGGAGGTGAGTTATTTGTAATGTTCAAAACTTGCAATTCTCTCCAAAACAGACTGAAATCCGTGGCCAAGGTAACTCTTGATTTGGTAATTTCTCTTTTAATCTTTACAGTCATCTAGAGTAGAGAGGAAAGAATTATCTATCTATATGAGTGCATAACTAACTATTAAGTTCGTCCACTAATGAGATACAAAAACACAATGTCGGGGTACAAAAATCCCGCAGCTTTATTCTCCCCACCGAAGAGCGCTGCCTTTTTCAAACTCGATCCTCCTCCTACCGTATCCCTCACCGCACCATCAACTGCTGATGATCTCTTGTACACGTTAGCCCTCTAACTAGACGCTTTGCTAATGACAACACCACACTGTGGTCCACCAAGAATCTCTCAGTTCCTGACGCTATTTCCATCACAAGACAGCTGTGCAAGATGTTGCGGACATGAAATTCTGATGGCAGTGGGTGGATGGATGAGGGGGCAACACCAGAAGGGGGGGTCGTTAGAGAAAGAACTGCTTTCGTTTTCTTCGTAGTCCCTCTATTAATAAAGGAAGCAAAGACAATCACTAGCCTCGAGCACAACCCACCAAAAAAAAAAGAGGGGGTTGGGGGAAGAACGAAGGGTATTTGGAAAGTGTTGCCGCCGTCATCGTGGCCGCCGTCGGGGCACCGGATGACTGCCGACGCTCCGGCCGCGCGCGCGTCCCCGCTGTCTCGGTCGTTGAAATTCGTCCCAGGTCGCGGTTAGCTATTCAGCGAGCCGGTCCTAATCCGTTCGCCTACGGAATATGTTTATCAAAACAAAAAGACCCTTTTAAAATGTATGAAGATTTTATCGAATTGCATGAACCGGGCAGGGGTCGGCGGCTCGCCCAAGCCACTATTGGAGAGCGAGAGAGAGAGAGAGCGAGAGAGAGAGAGAGAGAGAGAGAGAGAGCTTCAAAGATTCAAGTTGTAAATGAGGACAAGGCTCTTGCCTTTATTTGACGGCGAGCTCTCCGCTGTCACTTGCCAATGCACCAGCCAGTACACTGCGAGGCGGCCCTTCAGCTTTAATTCATTCACTTAACAAGCTTCCAACGCTGGTTCAATGATGATCCATATTAACTTGATAATTACCGCTTTCCAAGGCGCTATTGCAATGCAGATGAAGAGGTACTTTCCATATAATTACAAACGAATACAAGAAACGCCGTTTGCCGCTCTGCCCGGCCATTTGCCTCCCGCTCGGCAGTCAGGCAGGAGCGGTGGTAGATGGCTCATGTCGAAAATGTCGAAGGACGGTAGTTTTAAGGGTCCGATTTGACGCCGCGACTTGGGATAAAAAAGGGGATGGCAGTTCGATTTGTTGAAGACTTGTGAACGCGTCTATGGGTATCGATTTATTTTATTTTTGGTTTGTTTTTTTTGCTCTCCAAGAAGTGACCGAAGTTTACAGAAGACAAGACTTTTTTGTGACCTTTCGGTAAAACCCCCGTCCCTTAAGGCAACCAAGAAAAACAAGCTTCGGGGGTGTCCTGATCGCCGATTTGAGGTAAGTACGCAGCTTCTAAAGGAGTGGGGTTTACGACGCCGTTGTCTGTGGTCGGCAGCTACGGGAAGCGTGGTTGCCGCGTTCTCCGTGTTTGCCGTGCGCTGGCGGTGCTTTCCCGGAGCGATCGCCGAGAAGTGCGATACGAGATTGACGGGACTCTTTAGGGTTCGTGGGTACCACAGATGATTCGGGTGAGGATGGTCGGCAGCTCTTTGCGCAGAATGGCCCGATGACATGGATAACTGAGAAACAATCGTCGGAACGAACGCAAAGATGTGACAAGACTTTAGGATCCCTTTCGACATTGAACGAGGTGTTCGCATCCTGCTGATAATTCGTAGATAGATAGATAGAGAGAAAAATCATCCACATCTTTCGCTCTCGTTTTCTTTCTCTCTCATCTTCGCGATATTGATTCCTTTTATAGTAGTTTAATATCTTCGCAATTAATTGCATATCAATCTTTTAGGATTTTAATCTCTGTAGTAATCGTTAAGAATCTTTATTTTTAAACAGCCTGTAGGCAATTATCGAATTAAACAATAATAACATACGATACGCGAATATTTGTAAACAAAAGGGAGATACATTTATATATTTATACTCTATACGTAGATTTTTAAAATCCTGCACATAAGTGATAGAGAACCACAAAACTTGATTTTTATCAACCGGAACGGTGTTCCGATCCTATTCGAAGACTGCTTTTGAATATTCTTAATGTAAAAAAAAATCCTTAAGGATAAACAAAAACACGCGCGTCCTTAAGGATCAGATAAAGTAGCGCGCGAGTGTTAGGAAGCGATCCTGAAAGATTTAGAAATGATCCTTAAACATTAGGAAGCGATCCTCAAAGATTAGGATGTGATCCTTAAATGTTAGAAAGTTATCCTTTAAGATTATGAAGTTGTCCTTTAATATTATGTTGTCCTTAAATGTTAGAAAGTTATCATTGAAGATTATGAAGTTGCTCTTAAATGTTAGAATGTTATCCTTGGAGATTATGAAGTTGTCCTTAAATATTAGGACTTGATCCTTAACGAATTGAAATTTTTGTATTTTTCGGTCCTTCTATTATGACTTGGTAGAGATTTTTACTTTTTCTTAACTGATCCAAGAAACGGTCTACACTATTCGCTTTTAGCAGCAGCCTTCGCTCGACTTCATTAAGAATGCATCGTGGTGTTAGAGAAAATAATTTCTGCCCATTCACAGACGAAACTCAAGTTTAAGGTCAAAGCAAGCAACTTAATTTTCTTCAAATTTCCTCTTTGCTGCTCTTTTTTCCCGTGGGAGAATGGGTGTCAATTGTGCTCGATATGAAGCCACGTCAAAACTCATTTTCTCTTAATATCCATCGTTTGAAAGAACACAGTTACGCATTCAGCGATTTCTGCAGAATGTAATCACTTTGAAGAGAGGCCAAAAACTCAAATTTCGCTCTATTTAAAGGCAACAGTTGATGTTTTTCCAGCATCTTTTTTTCCCTCTGATAACTCCTAACTACCTTATACTGGACTCTATTGAACTAGAATGCTTTTTTATGCGGGATTGTTGAATGGGGGGAAGAAACGAACTCCGAGCAGCTGCACGACCTCTGTGTAGTGATGGAACTATTTGTCACTACATTACCTTTCATAAATGTGATGTCACGTGCAGAGAATGTAGTGTGAGATTTCATACGTGATGTGTGATTTCCCAGAATGTAGATTTTGGCCATACGGATTTTAAGAGGCAACACGGAGAGCTTTCACTGGTTGCCTAGTAACAAATATTTCATTGCTGATGGCTTTGAAATCTCCGATGTAATGCAGTTTGCACAAGACAGATATTTTAATTTAATCAATGAACTATTCGTGCCATTTTGTAATGTTTGTAAAATCAATAAACTTCAAACTTAGGGAAAAAAGTGGATTATATGTTATAATGAGACAATGAATTTATTATTTATGTAAATTAGTGTTTAAAATTGTTTCTTCTGGTACTGTTCTTTTTGCCTGACATCACTGTACGTAGTGGATGCTTAAAACGTATATAGAAATACGGCGATATGTTGTATCAGTGATAGGTATAGTTAATTTATATATGTTTGCTTTATTTTTTAACTTTTGTTTCGGTTATAAAAGGCACAAAGTTTTAGTGTAAGAAAGATTTCCCCTTTGTAATTTATCTCTATAAACCTTGAAGTAGTTATCCGATTTTAAATATAAATTGCTAATTCTGCTATATTCACACGTGATATGTTCATCACTTTGAACTCTGTTCATCGTAAAATATCGGTCAATTTATTTCCCTCCCCCCCTAAAAAAATCGTATTATTCTTGTTCGGGGACCTGTGGTAAAAACAAACTTCGCTGTAGTGAGGTACACAGTTTCATAAGTAGTTCATCCAACCGTTGAACAGCTAGATTTACCAGGAGATTAGGAGCTAATTTTCAAATAACTTTCTTTCCTTCGGGCAAAGTAGCAGTGGAAACTAAGTCAATGTAATCAGTTAAATTAAAAGAGCTGCATGAATGTTTGAATAGTGTTTGTATCAATATCCTACTGGACTGCTAAAATATCTGAGAATTCTCCCAACCAACGGATTTTCTGAAAAACATCATTTATCGCCTCTGGCTGTTAACGTAGAAGCAATCATGCCTAATTTTCGAAAAGACTGTTTATATTTGGAAAGCTGAACTGTTTACCTTGAGAGTTAAGTTTTTACTAATCTGAAAATCGCAGGAATTCAACCATTTTCGATCAATCAACCATCGTATACACATAAAAGTATTTCAGAAATATGCGCTTCGTCTCAACAGACAGATAAAATCTCTCGAGGCCTCTGAGGTGCTGAAAATATATATAAAAAACTTACTCCAGGCACCAAAACGTGACTTTGCATCCCGCATGGAACTATACTTGTGTATTTACGACGGAATAAAATATGACAATTCTGAGACCAGAGGTAACTTGGGAAGATTGTAACGCTCACGCCTATGATAAAAATGGCACTGCCAATTGTTTTTTTTTTTTTTTTTTTCCTTTCTTTCTTTCTTTCAGAACACGGAGAACGAAAGCTTGGCTTAAAAACATTTTAGGATAAAACTTAGCCGACAACTTGGTGATATTTAGATAACTACTTCTCATTAGGAGAATACTGTGTTTGATCATTTTTAACTATCCCAACATGGCCGTTTATAGCTGAAAGATTTTAAAATGGAATAATAATATATACTCGTAGGCCCCAAAATGTCTTTGGATTTTTAAACAAGCCAAGTTAAAATAATTTAGTTTAAACTGAAAATAACGGTTCTCTTATAGTGTGTTCTGTCTGTGCACTGTCTTCGTAGACCGATTTATACGTTGTGCGAACTGGAAAATCCGGAACAATTCACGTAATGCATTGCGTCAGAAAAAGACATTTCCCTCCACCTGAAATCTGAATTGGGATTAAACCTGGACTTCTACAAACGAGTGCCAACTGCGAACCCAATCTCCTGTCATGGCGGAACAGCTAATATAAATCTAATCCCGGTTACATGCCTAATATCATTCGTAAGACCAATAGTGTAAAAAATAACCAAGTTAACCCGTTTCTCTCTGCTCGTATTTGTTGTTTTGTTTTTGAACTAGAGCAACTAAGTCTATATATGAGGTCAGTGTATTATATCTCTAAATTATGTGTATCCTGTGTTTGCCTATTTTGATGGATGAAAACCCCAAGTTGGTTTCTTTATGTCGCATGCTGAAAATAGTGGTGATCCTCAAGGATTTCTATTATAGCCTAAACTCAGGACTGCATAGCAAAGGAGGGACTGTGCTGGATAACACGCGCCCGAGTCTCAACACCGAGGTGGGCCCAAAACGTTTCTTAGTTATGACACTGCTATAACAAAAGAGGGGCTACCACAAAACCATGCATCCAGCCCCAGATAACACTACATACTCCTATCAAACTGAACAAGCTGTTCACAGTTACAGTGAGATGTTCTTTGGGTCAATGTGGTCCTCTAAGTGACTAATATTCTTGTATGCGGTCTCCAGGGTTCCTCCTTTAAGTGACTTAGTGTTTATTGCCTGGCGGTGGCGGCACCGGGGGTCTTCCCCAATTTCACGTAATAACTCTGTGATGCCCTTTAAGTGATCACACTTTAATCTTAGCCAAAAGGCCGAGAAGCGATCCCTTTAAGTGACTGTGACCCGGACATAATCCTGACTCGCCTCCAGTTCTTTTGAATATTGACCACAGGTTTTGCTCTCTCGGAATAGCAAGGATCTCGCCAATTAAAATTCTCTCTACTATAGCACCCACCATACAATTTCATACTGTCGAATCACGTTTTAACATCACAATACACTGGTAAACTAGAGACATTTACTCTTAGCTCGGAAACTTAAATGGCGTTCTTCGCAGATCCAAAATAATACATAAATTGTCGATGGTTTAATTTTAGGGATGTCAGCATTTAACGCAACTGGGAGTGATAAACAGACGCCACATTAACTGCAGACAAATCATCATTTCGTCTGCAGTTCAGCTTAATGCTGACATCCCTAAAAATCCATGCACGACTTCGGTTCTGCGCTGTTTAAATTGCTGAGCTATAGCCTATATACGCAGCTGTTGATAAGTAACACAATCACTTTGATTTACTTTCAGGGGGAATGATTCTAATAATTGTACACTGGGTGTGTAAAGACTTAATAGAAAAGTTCCGTGACTCAACGGAACTTTCACGCTATGAGGTAACAGTCAATAGTCTGCGCTGTATTCGGAAAATTGTAACCGTCATTTTTTTAAAGGTAAGGATGGTGGGATTCACTGCTTATTAGCTTTTACAATATATTGAACTGAGCTGCATTTATTCGTGGTCGTTCTACCACATCTAATATAAATGTTATAGGAGCATATTTCAACTGCACCAAACAAATTATTATTTGATACTCTCTATAGTGACTTTTCAAAGTTTTTATTTTTTATTATTATTTTTTTTTTGATTGAATCAATTTCAATTTGATCAATTTGAATCAAATGTTGTTAGGAGATCTCTAATGTGAATCCCACAGATAATTGCCTTCAGGATATACCTACAATATGTGGAAGTTTAAAAGTACATCTATGTACACTAACCTCTGGGGTTCCTCCACATGAGAGATTTAATCTGAGTCCTCTGAGTAATGATTGTCTTCGGTACTCAGAGGACTCAGATGATGTACTGTACTCTGAGTATTTATGATGTTACATCATAAATAAATAATTATCCAATGCCAGACTGGGATACACCGTTATACCTTTTCAGGCGTTCCTGGAAGCACTAGCGAAGAACTCTTTGAAGATATGTTTCCTACCACTGGATAACTGAAAATTGATAATTTCCTTGCGTGATCTTTGATTTCTTGAAACAAATTAAAGTCAAGGAATAATACGAGAAGATGCATGGAGCGGTAGTTCAAAGTAATTTTGCATGAAAAATGTCTTCTACTTCTAAATGATATCGCATAGGAGTAAACTAATATATAATTCCACTACACATTAAGCAGTACGTTTAAGAAAAAATATTTTAATAAAAATATACATTTTTATTTAACGTATATAATATGTAGTGTCATCATCTATGAAAAATGTCTTAATCAGATGGGACCGGTGAGCTGTATTATGGTGATGTAAAACAACACCAGCCAACAGTATATGACCTTTCCTGCTGAGATGGAAGCAGATGCTGGTTACGAACATCTGTATCAGCTGTCTTCAGTGGCGGTAGTACCTTTAACGGCAAAATACGGATTCGACTATCTTTCAAAACAAATCCTTCCACTTTGTGCACAATGGATTCACTTGTGCTTGTCGTCCGCTTCTGGTTATGGATTGTCTTCAGTCTGAAGACTTCAGATGATGTCTTCGACCATCTTTAAAACAAAAACCGCCTACAAGCAGTGCCTTCGTGCAGTGTTATAACCATAAACTACTCTCGCTTCTTTGCATTTAAACTGCTCTTTCTCCTGTAGGACCATGAACTTCATAAAGGGCCTCTGTTAATTTTTCATTTGGTAAATTCATTTTTAATTCTTCTAATCGTACCATCGGTATTAACCCAAAAAAATAAAATAACTATTTATTCTCGCTTTCTGCAGCTTGTATTATATTTATTTTTTATTCCTTTGTATCTTCCTCTCCTTTTCTTTTCTCATTCTCCTTTTGTGATTTTTTTTTCTATTATTGTTTCCTATGAATCCCTTTTCGTCCACCACTAAATTTTTGCGATTCTCTTTGCTATTACTTTTCTGCCATTTCCATCTACTTTTGTTTCTTTACAACCATATTTACAATATATATTTGCTGCTTTCTTTTTCTTTTAACTCCGCACACACACATGCACTTTCTGCGTCTTCCATCCAGACCTAACTAAACCAACGTTTCAGATGAAACAATTTTTCGGTGCTGTGTCAGCAAACTAATGTTTGATTAGTTATCTCTCTCTCTCTCTCTCTCTCTCTCTCTCTCTCTCTCTCTCTCTCTCTCTCTCACACACACACACACACACACACACACATTAGAAATGACACAGCAGAACGGTCTTGCTATGTCAGGATGACAGATGCAAAATGGAAAGGGGTCCCGAACGTGCTGTGTTTCAAGCAAGGAACCGTGACACTCATTGTCTGCCTTCTGCAACACACGCATATACAGAGGAAGTGAGACCAAGAGTCCCAAAGTCGATGTTCCCGTCCGTTCTGCGGAGGTCGCGTCACTACCGTAAAGGGCAACTGCGGGAAGACAGATCTTGACAAATTGGCTACGTTCCCGGAGCTCCAGCCATTGTTGAAAACTCCAGGGGGTAGACTGGCCATTGAAGACCCACCGGCCATTTACAAACATTACATCCCCCTTCCTCCTCCTCCCCTAAGTACTCGTGCCAATATTGCTTCTGTCTGTTGAGAATCTCACCAACGGAAGCCTTGACCAGCCCCTTTAATATTACCTTCGCCGTATATCTATCCAGTTACAGCCATATTGTACTTGAATACCTTCTCTGAGTTTACCAAAACCAGATCATAATATACACGTCATGCATTCCTAGTGTCTTTCTAAAAAGTTTCCGTATAAAATCTTAATATTCCCAAGTCCTCAGCATCTTCCAGATATAAACATATTCCTCCCTAACTTATCTTTCCGGTACCCCCTCTCTCTCTCTCTGATATTTCACAATAGGATATCGTTAAATCTGATCTCATCGCGTTAAACAACTCCATAGACGCCCAATATCCCTAGGATTACGCTCATTACCTCCACAAAACTCGTTACTCTCTAAACCATATCAAAAACTGTTATTATTTCCAATGCAGTATTCCAGACCAGACATTATTATTCAATGGGAAACAGTGCTCCACAGAATTGTTCTACTCCACACCCATGGATAATTTTATGAGGTAAATATTAAACAACTTAGCATGTAATATTTTCAACCGAAATCGAAGGTGGACACACAGATTCAAACGCTGTACAGTAATCAGAAACAAAGGCTCACTGGACTGCCTATATTCAAGTTAGTTACGCGAGTATGTTCTGTACATAGAGAACTCACGATTCGATACCAATTCTCATTAACAACCCTCCCCCCCCACCACCTCCACCACTTTTCTCCTTGACACAATCGTGTGTCCGTTACGGCCGTCCACACAAGGTTGTAATTCACGGCTGACCTTTAGCAAGCTGTCAGCAAACGGAGCACGTCTCCCATCGAAGTCTGTGTGTCCAGGGAGAGTAGGAGAAAAGGATACAACAGACCTGGTGTTACCCCCTCCTACTATTCACGTTAGCCCTACGTACTCTGAATCTTTCTCTTCCCCCCCGTTCCAAGCGGCCATCTGTGCTAGAGGGGGGAGGTGGAAGAAAAGGTAATCTGTCCGCCCTGTACCTACGTGTTAACTATTCGTAGCTGAGCATGCAGCCTGGGATGTTGGCCGTTACTTAGATGACGCAGCCCGCCCGACTGGAGGGAGCGCCCTCCTCAATAGACGGATTACAGAGCACAGTGTGAAATTTTCCGCGAGGTGAGGCAGCCACAAAGAACAGAGGTGCCGAAACCAGGACCCAGCGTAAACAACAATGGCTACCCGTCAACGGTGTGTCAAAGCCGATCGCCGGGGATTTGCGATGCACGAGGAACGACATGTGTTAGCGTGGAGTGTTACATCAGAGACGGTTTCCACCACCGCAACCCCGATTTCGGCTCTAATCTCGGTCGCTTTAACTTTCCCCTCGAAACCCCTTCTAGCAGACAGGTCCAAGTGTAGGAAACACTTGGACCTGTGGGAATGAGTCGGACACTTCTACAGCGTCTTGCCAAGTGTTTGTGTATGAATCCTCAATGGAAGAGACACGCGTATGCAAATGGCACTCCATTGTACTAGCCCATCCGATTATTGTCGAAGCTAGAGCAATTATTCAAAAGATGTATAGCAATCCATTGTCACAAGGTCCTGTTTGTACATTAAAGAATCTATGAGAAGTAAAAAACCCACAACTACGATCTTAATAATACTCGACGCTGATGCACAAATTGGATGGTTAAGTACGCTTTCTATGACCTTTGACTTTTGGTCCTTTCCCAAGAGCTCGGTACCGTCTGATTTTTTAACATATATTTATTGTGGATAACCATCCACAATACTTTTATGTTACAACGTAGATAACTTCTCAATAAAACAATAGTGCATCGTCATGAATAAAAATTATCAAACGTGGAGATAGTCTTAGTTAAGAGTTCATACTTCTGTCTTCAATCCAATGGTGAAACAAACTTGTTCAGCTAATATGAGAAGACATTGCAAAAAAGGATGACGTAGTTGAAGAACATCTAAACAGAACACCAAGCAGTATTTTATCCTGCAAACACTTCATGACTTTTAGAGCTAATTTAAATGTTTAATGCAACTGAGTACCCAAGACAATACTTGAACTTTTAAATCGGACTTGTGAATTGTCTTCAAAGCGAAAAACCAAAATCACGCCCCAAAGTGTTCTCTGCATTTCTTTTACCAAACAGAATTAAAACATGAACGTAGAATATTTTCATCCGCCTCGTAATGAATAGGCTCAATACACCATCCAGAGGGCTCTTCCACAATGCTTCCAAACTATAAAACAAACTCAGTGGGGTGTGAAAGTCAACGTGACCTTACGTTCATTTCCTAATACTGCGACTGTTAGAATAACTATCATGGTTTAAAGCCAGATACATAAATGAAGAAGACAGAAATAAAAATTGGTGAAGAAAACTCATCCTAATTGTACACGGACCATCCTAAGTTCCTTTGACTTGCATAATTCTCACAAACTAAGATCACAAGTTCCTGTTGATCCCAACAACAAATAAAAACAAATACCAAACACCCGTGGAAAACAGCAAGAGTGACGTTAGTTGCCGTAACGGGAAAACTCAGAAAACTTGAGAGAGAATCTGTAAATTTAATTCAAGAATTGGAAATCCAATGATGCTACTGACACTGCCCTATCGATCCCCACATCTCTGGATTTCTTCTTGTTTTTCCTCCTTTTCCAAATATTCGTGGTAGCATGTGTTTAAAGAACAATGAAAGCCAACAACGTTGACTGTTTGTCGATAGAAAATTTAGAGACAGCTAGGGGTTAGAAGGTATGGGGGAGGGAATCAAAGGCAAACAGCCAACTCTCTCTTCAAATAGCAACAAAAACATTGAACTCGTTTCTAAGTCGAAGGCGGAAAACAAAGTTTAGAGAAGGCGACATAATGCGTAGCATTGTGTTTATATCTTTTCCTTATTAAGACAGACGTCTCAGATTGTTTCGACCTCTTTCGAAGGTTAAATGGCATAACAAAAATTGAGGAATAAAATTTACATTGGCATTCTTAGGACTTTTCTGGCGGGGAGAAAATTTTAAATTCTCTCGAAACATTTTCTTACAACTGCTTAATGATTTAGAAGTTTCATTTTTTGGATTTTCATTTTCATATTTGAATTCTTAATTGTAATCTTTAACGCCTCCGATAAGTCCAACAGTAGTTTAGAAACCGAAATTTATGTCTAAATTTTTATTTAACTGAATTTTAGAAAAATACATGAAATTAACTTCCCTTTAAAAATCTAATTGCGGTTAACTTACTTTTTATGATTATTTAGTTTCCCATTTTTATTCCCTTTTTTTGCTTTAATTTCCTTTTTTTATTTCATTTTTATTTTAGTTTCCCATTTTATTATCTTTTTTCTTTTAGTTTCCCTTTTTTGCTTTAGTTTCCTTTTTATTCCTTTTTGTGTTTGCTTCCCCTTTTTTTCTCTAGTTTCCTTTTTAATTCCCTTTTTGTCCATGTAGACTATGAACCAGTCCTTAGCTGAACAGCATGCGATTCCGTTTTCCAAGATATTACATCAAGTTACCTCCACAGCAAATCTGGGTATACTGCACTTAGAGACATTTCTCTCTTCCCTACATTCTGAGATCCCTCAGGGATCTAATTTAGGTCCCCTGTTGTTTCATCTCCACTTAAAACATTGGCTCGCTTTCTACTAAGAGTTCCGATTACATATATATAGTGAAGATTTAAAACTTTTAGTTTTCCTTTTTCTTTCCTTTTTTTTTTGTTTTAGTTCCCCTTTTCATTGCTTTTTTGTTTTAGTTTTCCTTTTTTATTCCCTTTTTGTTTTATTTCCCTTTTTTTATTCTTTTCTTTGTTTTAGTTTCCCTTTTTTCCCTTTTTGCTTTAGTTTCCTTTTTTAATCCCTTTTTGTTTTAGTTCCCCTTTTTATTTCTTTTTCTGTTTTAGTTTCCCTTTTATCAAATTATAAATTTATTTTCCGTTAACTGTATTTTAATCCGATTTATTTGATTTCCTTTCATTACAATTCCAGTTCTTAATTAAGTATCCATTTTTATTTATTTCGTGAATAATTTTCTTTTAATCTTTATTAAATGTAAAAAAAAAATAAAAAATAAAAATTTAAATCTCGCTTTGTTTCACTTGATTTGTACATTTGATTAATTTATTTCCCAAAGGATTATTAATTATTTTAATATAATCTCTGACTTCTGAAACTTCATCATATATTTTCAATGCAACAATTGTAGGTTAGGTGCATATTTTAGAATATGCACCAAGGCGGCTAAGGATGTGAGGGACAATACATCGTATTGTAAATCTTTGGCTATAATGTGAGGAAACCACAAGCCTGTAAAAATTCCATCTAGATGAGGATCGCACAGAAATCTCTTTCACACCTCGTGCAGGATTAAACAAAACTTGTATTTGCGAAAAAGACAAATTTGTTTTGTCTTTTTCGCCAAGTTTTCAATGTGAGCGCTTCCAAAACCTACCTCAATGAAGAGCAGCCATTAAAAATGAGTTCTTTCGTAGTGTTAGGACTAAGTAGAGACAGGGAGGCGTTGCTGGTTAATTAAGCCTAACCGACAGACCCCGCGTCAGGTGGAAAAGGGGGAGTTGCGCTGAATTATTTAGCACTAAGTCAAGAGAAATATGCGATGACAGACGTTTAAAAGCCTCTAAGCAGAGGGTCTCGTTTGGGTTTTGTACTTACAAACCTACGGAGATGGGGTCATTACTGTTGCCCCGTCATTAGGTTTAGCTGGAATGCAACAGCAGACGCCATATTCTTCAAGTGACGCTAATTATTTTTCCTGGCGGCAAGGCTGACAGCTCATTACACCATCATCGGTAAAAGGGTGCAACGGAAGAGAGAGATCGGTGAAAAATTAAGGAACGATGGAAAGTTGCTCAAGTGTTTTTGCTCCCCTGAGAGCAAATTAAAGAACACACTTGGGGGGAAGAGGTAGGCAGGGAGGATTTCTACTCTGATTTACGCTGTTTGTAATCCTAATAGAGTAATTCGTACCTGTCTCATTCCCCCCTTAGCTTTTTTGTTCATCTTTTTTTTTTTTTCCGGGGCTTTAATACCTCGCATGTGCAGTGCCAATGAACATAAGGGAGAAAATTTATGATGCATTAACTATCTCTTAAAGAAAAGAAGAACAAAAAGATCTTCTTAGATAGGATTTTGAACACTCATAGAGCTACAAGAATGTATAAGAGAAGTTCACCCGAAGTACGGAGCGGAAGTTCTTTGGTTACTGTCGATGATAATGGCAAAAAGAATATGTTTACTCATTGCCCCAAAAAAGTTAACAACTTGTAGAATTGTGTGAAGAGAGGTGGATAAACATTTATATAAAGGCTGTATTAAAAATAAAATGGTTTTCCGATTTGGTTTTCAAGTTACAGTATGATTTTCACATGTATTTATTATACTGAAAGTATCGATTGACAAAAATACCATAAATTTAAAAATACCATGTTGGGATTACTGGAAAGATTCTAAAATGGATCGCAGGGTCGCCGCAGGGCAGAAGGCAAAGGGTTGTGATTAATGGATATTCTTCAGATTTGGACCCCCCCACCTCAAGGATCGGTTCTTGGACCACTGTTGATTCTGATTTTCATAAACGACATGGACGAAGGGATAAAGGGTGTGATGTCAAAATTTGCAGGCGACATGAAGATTGGGAGAGTTGTTAATGATCAATTCCAAGCAGCGCTCCTTCAGGATGACCTGAACAGGCTTCAAGAATGGTCAGAAAAGTGGCAGCTATGTTTGAAATGCGGAAAAATGACACTAGGCGAATAGCAATCCCAACTTCAAATATGAAGTTTTCTGAGCAGCGTAAACAGGTGGCCTGGGAAGCCTGTAGTGTCCTATCGATAATTTATCGAACAATAAATTGCACTTGGAATAGTGTCCAAGTATGGAAACTTTATACTTGCATGGTGAGATCGGAAAAAGTGTTTTTTTTTTTTTTTTTTTTAAAGCCAGCAAGTTGCCTCTGCAGGTAGTTGAGACTAACAGTTTGAAGAAATGCTGGATGCATAATTTGTATTTTCTTTTCTACTTTTAATTTTTAATATTTAAAATTATACTTTAAACAGTATAATTGAAAAGGCTTGTTATACAAGAGGTGGGTCACAACAAATGCAAAAGATCCTAAACGATCTAAAGTGCGCAGTCACCACTTCATCTGTTTACTATTTTTTAAAAAGCTAGCGCTCTCTCTCTCTCTCTCTCTCTCTCTCTCTCTCTGTGGTAATATAAAAAAATAAAATAAATTTTCTGTTTATACTCCGGAATGACTACATGGTCAGAGAAGTTAAGAAGGTAAAGAGAATACAAGAAAGCACCGTATTTAACAGTCACTGGCTTGAACCGCGGTCACGCAAAGCATTATACTGATGCACCCTTACGCGTGACCACTCGGCTACAGCGGCCTAAATCTGTAGCCATTGTCAATCCACTGCAGGATGGAGGTTCCTGTCTCCTCCCCCCTGCCACCCCCTTCTGCCTGGTGAGGCCTGGGCCTGCCTCACCAACTTCTGGGGTCGCCTTCTCTATCGTCCCCATACCTCTGTCTTTTCCTCCCAGCCTTCAACTCCCCCTACTCTGTTTAACTCGCAGTGTACACCCCACACAACTTATCAATTAATAACGTCCAAATTTAAACCACGCTTACATATTTCTCTTGGCCTTTTATGTTCTAGCGTTAACCCCCTTCTATATTTTTTTATTTATTTATTATTTTTTTATTTATTTTATTTTTTTTTCACATAGGCCCTTGTCACTGAAATCTTTGGAAACTAGGTGGCAGGGCCTGCCAGAGTACAAAAATCTACTGGGTACCTGACCTGCCTCCCCGGGGCGAAGTGCGGTAACGGTGGGTCCCAACAGGGGCCCAACGGCTAAATGGTCAGAAGAACAACGATACACAGCACTACACATCCTTCAACTCCTCACACACTTTTTAAATCTCTGGCCTTCACAGAGTTCTGTGCTACACAGAGTACACAACGCGGAGATGGGGGAAACCCCTGGTGCCGTCAGACAACTAACACACTTTTCAGGATGGGATGGAGGCCTCCTCAACATCATGTTGAGCGAAATGGACCATAATCTGTCACGCTGGTCCAGTGCGGGTTGGCAGATCGAATGTATTTAGCACTCAGGAGCTTGAACCTCGGTCTACTCAAAGAGCGCGTGCTAGTGCACTGCTGCGCCTGGCTACTGAGGCCTACCAATAAAACGTTTCCAATTCTTCGAAATACAAATTATGCCGCTTCCTCCACCCCCGATCGTATAATTATAACATAATTTTCCATTGTCTACTTTTATAGGTAGTTCTTTCGTTGACTCTCTATATATTATTAAGTGGCCCGGGAGTTATCCTTCTATTTAAACAATACTTCATGTATTTTTTCCCTTTTTTTTATTCTTGGTGCTTTATTGGTGTATGAATATACGCTGAGTCGCCACTTTATTATATAAACCTATGTTACAGCGAGTAAGTTCCTCCTTAGTTCCTCCACAAAGCAGTCTAGATTCGTCATGGCACGAACTCAACGAAGTGTCAAAGCCCTGCTACAGGGATACTGGTCCACGTTGACTCAAATGCTTCCTGCAGTTGTAGCAAATTCCATGGTTGCAGATCTCTATTCTACTTGGAAGAACTTGTTCCGCCTCATCACACAGATTCTCAATTGAAATTGAGACCTGGTGAGTGGGGAAATCTCCGCAGTAGGCTGATTTCACTGCCATATTCCTCGAACCAGTTCTGTGCAATTCTGAGCTCATTACATAAAAAATTTACAGGTAATTCTAAGCATCAAGACAAGCAAAAAATCAAGTTCCTATAAAGATATATCTGCTTCTGAACAATTACAGAGCTATCGACGTTGGAATTTGAAAAAAAAATGGCTAATCAAGTAATAAATGGTAAAAATATAAATAAGAATAAGGAGACACGTAACCTAGAAAAAATGTTTATTTATATTGCTTATTTTCATTTACATTTTCTGATTATTTTTACCCTTAAGAACTCCACATCAATTCTTAAAATTTCAAATAGCCATAGACGTTTATGCTACATGCTTACATGCTTTCATCTCTCGAAAGTTCATGCTTCAAATAGCATAAAAGTTCAATATGGGACACATTTTTTACCACAGGCAAGTGATAGCCCTTTTTTGTTTTGTTAACATACTTCTGAAAATTCAACCTTTTGTTGATTTACAATTTACTCCAAGAAACGGTTCACCAGTTACTGCTAATGATAAAATGGCTGATGACTGGCGAATTAATCAGAATATATGATTAATGCAATTTAATTTATCACATAGACATTAAAAATCTATAAAAATTCGTACGCCGGAATATTCCTGAAGAGACATCGTGTACCCTCAGGTGTGCACCTACCTCCTGTTGAATATCAGTTCCATCGGCACCAGAAAGTTTAAAGAGGGGAATAATATCGAGATGAAAAGAATTAAATGCATGAAATATATAGATGAATAGTGAATTAATCTGTTTACCTTATCAAGATTGGTAAGTATAAACTAAATAAACACAGTGAGATTGGAAAAGTGGATTTCTTTTAAGAAGAAACCATACTGGTTACTACCGATAAAATGATTTAAGTAGGCACTAAGATACTTAAAAATAGTTCCAAAGATTTTGTGGATAGTGTTGAGTATAGTTACAGGACGGTAACAGTTCTATCCTCCTTTTTTCGAAATATAAATTATCTAGGGCATGTTTGATAAACACTAAATACAGAAATGACCAAAGTGATAAGATAAATGCTCTAATTCTTTTAAATGTACGAAATTTTCTGTTTATTCTCCGTGACGGATATAGAGTCAGAGGAGTTTCACAAAACAGGGAGAAAATACAAGGCAACATAATTTTGTCTCTCACATCTCCCCTATTTAATAAGCAAATTAGAAAACGTTTAGCGAAAATAGATTGATTTCTTAAAATTTCGGTTATCATTTTACACCCACCTACAACAAGTAACACACCTGTTTGGGTTTTTTTTTTTTTTTTTTTTTGTTTTGAATTGCTGTAAGCGCTTATTGCTCAGAGCTAACCTCGGGTGACTCCTGTTATTCTCCCTGTCTTGTAGTATCTTCTATGTTATCCCTCTAAAGTGGAAGATGCTGGATATTCGAATAGCTGTGTTGTTTGCAAATTGTAAGATTTGTCAACAAGGAAAGAGGATATTGGAAGGATCGAAGTAACAGTAATAGGCCGATAACTGGATTGAAGAGGGTTTGTCTCCTGTCTTAAGAATCGACAGGATATAGCAGATTTCCATGCAAGAGTTATAGGAAAATTAAGATGCCAGTAGATATGTTGCGGCCAATAACTTGAAGTCGTCCATACTAAATTAATTGAAGACCACAGACAGAAGGAATGTTAAATTAATGTCTTGTATAATCAAAACCAAAATGAATAGATCTATTTATATCAAACGAGAGTTAATGATCGAATTTGATCAATACGCATTCCAGAATTGCAGGGAAATACTTTTTCGATATTTATATACGAATAAACGTATTGGTTACCTTAAGTGGAGTCAAGTATTACTTATTTTTACTTCATTGCAGTAAATCAATCTGTAATGATGAAATCGTTTATCATCTTGGTCAGGTTTTTGAAATACAAGTGGCCTGTACATAATTTCAAACAGCATTAGTCCGTGCAGGCTACGAACCATCCTTGGCTGAACAGCTTGCGATTCCGTTTTCCAAAATAACATCAAGCTACGTCCACAGCAAATCTAAAGCATACTGCACTTAAGAGACATTTCTCTCTTCCCTACATTGTAAGACCCCTCAGGGATCTAATTTAGTTCCCTTGTTGTTTCATCTCCACTTAGACATTGACTCGGTTTTTACTAAGAGGTTCGATCACTCATATATAGTGAAGATTTAAAACTTTATACTTGTTATTATCGATATTGCGAATATGGAAAATTCAAGTTAAAAAATATTAACTTACTGCTAATTAGAGGGCTGGACCTGCTCACATTAAACAATTTTAGATATCAAAAATCCCAATGCCTTTTTTATTATAATTTGAAACCAATAACGTATCTTTCTTGAAATGGCGTACATTAATTTGTATTCATAGTAGTGCCGGACCAAGGTATTTCCGCGCCCCAGGCAAAATGATTTTTTGGTGCCCTTTACTAAGGATATAGATATTTTTGCCTCATTGTTCTTCTGTTTTCGGCGCCCCTTAAAGAATGGTGCCCCGGGCAAGGGCCCTGCGAGCTCGTACCTTAATCCGGAACTGATTCATAGTTTACAATCTTATAATGAAATTTATTTCTTGCATAAAAGTTTGTTGACGTTCGGAATTCTGTTTGTGTGAAAATCGTGCCCGATATAAGAAGTTTTGTTGTGCGAAAAGACTTTCAATCATCGATGAATTCGATTATATTTCTTTTCTTCTGTGATTTATTTTATTTTTATTATTATTATTTTTAATAAGGCGACTTCAAGCGAGGTCTCACGGCTGCTGTGCTGCATTTTGCTAAATATTTTCTCTTAGCATCAATCTCTACCCGTCTGCGTATAATAAAAGGAACAGTGCGTCATCATCAGAAATTCCCCCATTTTGCATTGCAACTGAAGCATTTTAACTGATATTTAATAAGGGATCAATGAACCACTTAAGCCCACAGTGGCTCCACCTACAGGAGGGTTAACTCCTCCCAATATTTCGTTTTCCTGACAAAACCCTTTGTTCTACACACACATACATAAATGGTGACAAATATTTATTTATAGCATACCATTAGGCCTAGGTGTTTATAAAGCCTTGTATAGAGTAGTGGGGAACCATTCAGGGTTGAGGAAAGCAACCACGGCAACAAGGGGAGACATGAACAAAAGGCGATGGGGTGCCCGTCACTTCCGCACAGCAGCAGGGTGAGGGAAGGTCACAAAGCGGGCCACATTTTTTACGCCTCGCTGCAGCGTAATGGGGAATCTTAGCATGGTGACATTTTCCCCAATTTCATGCACTCTGACCTCGAAAGAACCCTCCCGGTCGACTTTATTCTGTGGGAGCAGGTCGTGTATTCTACCCCTACAGTAGGCACAGGGACGTCCAAAGACATCCCTCTCTACAACAACCAGTGCCGCGGTTGGCATATTGTCAAAAGTCTGTCATCTATCTCTCCTCCCAGTCTTTGGGATCTATAGAACCACACACGGAGCACTCCTAATTATAAAGTGAGAATGATAAATTCCCGTGAATGTTGTACCCAGATAAAAACATTCCGACTGCATTACGAGAACTTGAAGAAAGGAAACATAAGAAAAACATCTTTCTTGACGTTTGTTTTCAACAATTGGATAAAAAAAAGCGCAAATTTATCCCCATCTTCAATTCATGCAACAATAGCAACGCAGAATAATGTGAAATCGACATTTTCCAAACAATGAAAATTGCCTACTGAAGCCCAAATGTAACATAACTTACCGTTTTTGAAATTCCATAGGAAAAAAAAAAAAAAAAAAAAACAGACAAATGAGCACGCCCAATAAACTATTATTATAATAAAACACAACGAACTATTTGTGAATTTTAAAAATACCTGCTAAATACCAATAACGGAAAATTGCAGGGATGCAGTGTAAGAAAAAGAAGGAAAAAAATACTAACCCTAGTAAACTAGCCATCTTAAATCGAGTACTAAAATCGATACAATAAAATAAACACACTAACTTTGCATATATCGATTTTAGTGGGAGCAAATACAGCTTGAGTCGACAGGTCCATCGCCTCATATGTGCGTCAATCTATGCACGCCTGTGTCGCAAAAGGAAGGCAAGAAATAAAAAAAAAATAAAATAAACTTTAAACTCATGTCCGTTTTTCAGTATAACTCTAAACACAAAATCAAACTGGAATAAGCGAAGTCAAGCGGGTGCAACAGTGACGTTTGTTAATCTATAAATAGTCACCATCCTCATCCCACACTTATGGATGCTCTCGGTACCACCAACGAAATATTCACAAAGTAATGTTTTTTAAAGCGAAATATTTTGTTTTATAAAACGATTACTATAAATTAATTTATTGGCATAATTTAAATATATCAGACATCGCGAATATTTTGTATATCAACAAGAGAGGAGAAAGGGGTCGAAAGAATTGAAACTCCCTCATTTAAAGGTATAATTCAGTTTTTTTCGCTTTTATTATCGACACATTATACCCCTTACTTTTCTTAACTTGTGCAATTGGGTGTAGAAATATAATTTTTATGCAAAATATGATTATTTCTTGTTAGACATACGTTTCCATCTTTCTTTGTGTCCGACAATTTGATAAGGAAGAAGAACGAATAATCTCTTTACCGGAATTCATCGACAAGCGACAGAAACTTTACAAAAACGTGTCAGTTCCCATGTTTTCCTAATCAAATCCAATATTAGAGGGAGAAAAATTGGGGGTGGAAGGAATCCAGAAAAAAAAAAAAATGGTTTCATGAATGCTTTTACAATTGTTAGCAGAGAAAACGAAAACAAAAACAAATGGAGAAACGAATTTTTAACTTTATTTTCGCTACTTGTGTCTATCTTTATTGAAACGAATTCCATTCTTTCCAGTATTTGATTTAAATAAAATTTAAATAATAATATTATTCATCTTATTCAGAGGAAAATGAAATTTTCGCGATAAATGTGGAGAAGTAGCATAGAGCAAAAATTCAGTTAACTATATTAGAAAATTAAAAAAGAAAGAAAAGAAAAGTGGAAGATGAGTTTGTGCGTGTGTAAAAGTATCCAACACGATAAATGGGTGTTATGGACATAATACGGATTAGAACTTATGAGGTTATATGCGCGCACGATACACAAGTAATGAGGAAAATTTAATTCTACAAAATACATGGCGATCATCATTACACGAACGTAGTGAGTGATTAGCGATTTCCCCCAAAAATTGGCGACAGCGTTCTTAATTCTCTCGTGGCAACCCCCCTGCACTACAGCACCATCTCATTAGTGCCTCGTTATGCAAATGACAACTTAGTTTCAGAAGCACACAAGACGTAACTTGAAGACAGACGTCTGTGATTTGCAGATGGAAAATTTGTCCTAATGCCTTATGGAGATGGTGCGAGTGCGTGCGTGCGTGCTTGGGTGTCTTTTTTTTTTTTTTAACTTCTTCGTTCAGTTCATTTCGAACGAACTATTTGTCTAGTGTGCAAGAAAGTTTCAAAAAAGAACAGTCGGTTCACAGATCAAAGCTGAAGAAAACCACGTGATTTCTCCTTTGGATGCAGGAGCAGTTGTTAATTTTGATCCGCTTTATTTTATTGGATGCTCACAGGAGTACCAAAACTTTACGTATGCAAACGATTAATGTCTAAATAAAAGGGTAAGTCAACCTATCAGGCTTCCAGCCAGAGATGCTGAACTCGTACACGTGGGGATAACCGTATTGTCAGCTATGTAACTAATTCTGAATGATTTTAAGAGATTTTTCTGCGGTAAAAGAACATTGTTTGGGCTTAGGGGGATGTATTTTTATCTGTCGAGCTCACACTTGCATGGAAAGTAAGAAGTCTCCATTGTTAGTTAATGCAATTTGAACTGATGATGCATACCCGTTCTCATTTAGAATCCGTATTCTTCTCCCAAGATAAACGGTAATCATCTCTTCATTCTTTCATTCGTGCGTAAAATAAACAGAACAATGGCTCTTCCTGTCTATCGCTACAGCTTTCAATATTATAATCCTTCTTTCCCATCTTTCTTTGTCTTTGCTTTACCGTCTTTCTCTCTATTATTTTCACTTTCATCTTTATTCCCTTCATATAATCTTAATTATATGGAAGGGTTCGTTCTGTTATGATAACTTTTTTTAACCGATCCAAAGCACAAAATCAAATTATTGATTTTGTGCTTTGGATCGTGCATTAAACGAAAAAACCGCAGTTTCTGGAGAAAAAAATCCTTGCTATCTGCGCCTAAGACCGACTAACTCAGCCACGGAGTGAAAAAAGCCCATTAAAGTTCCTCGCGTCATCGACAGGATTCGAACGCGGGCCTTTTCCACCCCTTGTGGGGAAGACTGTGACGATACCACTGTGCTACCGCGCAGACCGCACAAATTATGATATTAGGGTTCCCTGCAAATGATTACATCTACCCATATTTATTTTGTCTGTAAATTGCGTGTGTTCTCTGGTCGATTTGCCTGTTTGCTGGACGAAAAAACCCCAGGTCTGGGGGAAAAATCCTTGCTATCTGCGCCTGAGACCGACTAACTCAGCCACGGAGTGAAAAAAGCCATTAAAGTTTCTCGCGTCATCGACGGAATTCGAACCCGGGCCTTTTCCACCCGGAGAACGGTGACGATACCACTGTGCTTCCCGCGCAGACTGATCCAAAACACAGTCTAAAAAAAAAAAATTCAGCATTATACATCGAATTAAAAATTGTTATAAAATTTACTATATTTGGTCAGAAGTTCTGAAACTATCGCTGAGTGAGTACGAAAATAATTTACTCACTGGTGCACGAGTAAAGCGTGTATGTGGAACACTAAAATAAAGTCCCAGAAGATATAAAAAGCTGTTTAGAATTTGTTTACATAAACTGGAGTTTAAAAAGAAGGAAAGAAAAAATGTGAAGCATAAATACTAAACAAAAAACCGATATGAAATAAAGTTCTTGCTTGAGACCAAAATATGAAACTCGGAATTAGCAAAATAAGGAGTGGATGAGCCTGTTATCCAAGTTGCGACGTAGGCAGTGACTAATTTGATTTTTTTTAAAAGATTATTTCAGAAAAGAACCAAGCTATTATTATTAGATCTAGGTAGTATAAACCAGAACATTTTAGACCTGACATAATCGAGCAGTCTACGCAAGAGTTGAATAGCACACTCGTTACAGTTGACCGCGGTTCAAGTTCACGTGACTACTAAATATGGTTAATGATAATATTCTTGTCAAAATGATTAGTTGCAAACTCTTCTGACAAACAGAACAGTTTTTTTATTTATTTATTACAGAATACACATTGTATTCACGGGTCCGATGTACTGAGAATTATGGGCGAGAGCTCATATACCAAATTGTAAACTAAGTTAGTTAGCATTTTAGTACCCAACTTTTTAAGAATTGCTTTCCTTGTGAATAAGGTACGATAATGGTGAAAAATAAATAATTTACTATTCTTGTTGGCTCAATGCGGTATCAGTTTTATTGCTGGTTACACAGATGGCGGAGCTGAGAAGAAAAACATACAGAAAAAATGAGCAAAACTTTACTTATAATTTCAGAACGTTCACTCTAAGGCATGATTTTAAGGATACATAAAATTGTTACTCTCAAATGCTCAAATACTTTCGACTTTTATGGTTTGAAGCATCCATTTGTTGCCGTCTATTTCTCTCAGTTTCCGTTATTATTATTTTTTTCTTCTGTACTTTTATCGTTAATTATTTTTCTATCTATTTTTCTTTTGGTCTGCCTCGCTATCTACTCCTCTCCTTTCTCTGACACTGCTGACCCCTTCCTTCCCTTTTATTGTATAAAATCCTAGTGATCTCCTTCCTGTTCTCAGTAAACAGCCTCCATCTGGACCAACAAAAGGAACTGCCGTTGGAGCATACTTCTCCACCCAGCCACAGATAAGGATGACCCTAACCAGGCCTATAACGTCATTGGAGCCGTAGCCGCCAGCCAGAGATAAGGGAGTGTCGTGGGTCCCTGGCTAACACTGGTGTCACCAGTATGTGATTGATCGTCAGGATACGGTTTTGTCGTCAACTGCCACTAAGATTTATAGGACAACCCTTTTTCTTTGGCCTTTAGGTCCCTGCATCCGGCATAACTTATGTCTGCAACCCCCATGATATCAATGCCTGTCATTTCCTCCGGTTAGGATTGGCACTCTCCAATTAATGATATCGTCCTCTGACCTGACTTCTTTTACAAAACCACCCTTACGATACCGCTATTGACTGTGAATGATATTTGTTCACAGTTCAAGCAAACTCTCCGAAGTTCATAAAAGTCTCTACAAAATAAAATGTTAAGAAAACGTTTAATTTTCTGACCAAACAAAGTTAAATTTTATTAAAATTGTTTTTGTATTATTGTATTTTTTCAGCTGATTTGTATACAAACTGGCTTTAGTATGAAAAAATTGGAATGTGAAACTTTTTAAGTATAAATGCAGATTGTTAAAGGGGAAACACGAAAAAAAAAGTTGGTAATTATACTAACACCGTTCAGAACTAGAGGATTACATAGATAAGAATTGTCAGCCTAATTAAAAACAGAAACTCAGGGAGAAAATCGAAGTCAGCCTATAGAAATAACTGATGTTACACAAGATGCATCAAAGAATGTTATGCGAGTTAGAGAAATTCCTGTTCGCATGATCGGGAACGTTATATATTCAAATTGAAGTGTTCTGGGTAATCTTCTTTTAGCTAGAAAGAACTTGATAACTGTATTTCACAGTCTCTGTTTCCCCAGCATCCTTCTTAAAGGCTTAAATATTAATTCCTATCGAGAAAATTAAGGCTGGCCACAGTAATCTTGAAACACTGGTTGATCCCCTTTTTAAACAGAACCAATTTTTTTTTTTTCGTTAGAAACCTTCCGATTTTATCACTCCAATGATGATGATGTACCCTGCAGACAAGTCTAGTGCTAAACCAGTCAAGATTGAATAATATAGCAGCAAACATAGCATTTTAATTAATGGATACAGTCAGTGATTTTATTAATGACTATAGATAACATCATGAATTCTCCTCGTACTGTAAAATCACATTAATTTGAAAATATTTCTGGTTTCTATAGGTTGTCGACGACACCGAGGTAATGTTTTAGTTCCAAACAAGTTCCTACCGCGCCAGCACGTGGCTATAATAGTTCATAGATGCAGCAATAATGTATTTGAAATCAATAATTTTCAAGTACACAATTAGGCTTAGAGATTAAATTGATATTAATGGTTTAAATAATAAGAATGAACATAAAAAAATAAAAAAACTCTTAGAATAACGATGGAGAAAAAAAATGGGAGCATGGATGAGCACACCAGAGATGGAGAAGAAGAAAGCAGACGGCGTTCTATATAGAAGAGAATAAGGAGAAAATGGGTATGCAAATGAGTTGAGTGCGTAGAGACAGAGAAAGAAAGATGGGAAGATGGGTAGAATGATAGGCAGATCTCTAGCTGGTGTCATTTAAGAGTGAGCTCCATGCGTCGCCTTCCATTTGCCTAAATTAGTTCCTTCACATGGGCTGTGGGAGGTTTTAGAGCCTCGCGCTCCCGGCACGCATAAACAGACCATGAGCCCCCCCATTTCTATAATGGAGAGCCAGTGGCTCGCTCTGAATAGGTCTGTAAATGTTGTTACGGTAGCTAGGGCCGGATACGACATAGACGGGAGGACAGACAAACGCACGCACAGAAATACACACAGTATCTTTACCACCGTGGCTCCGAAGCGAGCACGGACGTGCCTGAGGCGTCTCCAGATCATCACAGCAGATCTATTAGTCGCCCATTCCGTAAGTAGAGCGTCTGGCCATTCCGGCAAATTAAAACCATTGATTGAGTCCAAGCATTGAGATGGCAGGGGACGTGTTGACTGGATTCTGTTCCTTGTGTTCAAGTAGTCCCATTACGTATAGGGTGGTCCGGCCACCGCGAGGCCTCGTGTTAGGGTTAGAGCTGGGTTATGGCTCTGATGAATGGGGTCGTTACAGATGTATTTCCTACTCTACACCGCTAAGTGGCGTGTTGAGGAAGTAGGGGATGCTTGATTCGTCATCCCAACTACTGGCGGCATATGAATTAAGGCGACTAGCGGAGATGCTCACGGATTAGCAGAGATTGCTTCCGCGTGCAGGGAGAACTGTCTTACTCTTTCTCTCTTTCTAACTCTTAGATTCTTTCTTTATCTCTTTCTTGCTCCCTCTATGAATTCCGCTTATGATGTCAAGAATTTAATGACTTCTTTTCAAACAAGACTGAATTAGCCGATTTTAAGTATAGGTACTGAATTTTCATTCTACAAATAGACAAACCGGCTTTGGATCACAGGCAATTTACGCCAACGTGTCACGATTCAAGTTGCCTTGGTGCTGATATAAAGCAACCAAAAATCTTTCTCTCTCATGTGAGCTCACTTTCTTTCACTCATTATTCCATTTTTTTATTTCTCGATTCCATTATTAATTCCATTATTCCCATTCTCCTCTTCTCTAACTCTGTTAACATATCAGCACAACATCTCAAGTGGAGCCTATAGAGAAAGTTGCATAGCAGACACTCGAATTCCACCATCACAGACCAGAATTTTTCGTTCATCTCAACAGACGAGGGAACAGTGTGGGTCACCTCTTCACTATCACTGAATAGTCCATCACCTTCAATGTGTGACCTTTAGAAGAGACTGATAGAATGACAAGAAACTGTTTATTACCCTTAGAAAATGTATTTACTGTCCATGTTTAATAAAAAAAATATCTGTCTATCTATCTATCTCTGCGTATCCATCCACCGTCTCGTTTTATTTCACTCTAATTTTCCTCTGGGAGCTATATTATTGTACACGTTATACTTATATATCACTGAACAAGTTATGCAATATCCAGATGAGCCCAGTAATTAATTTGTAAAATGTGGAAATTCACTGTGATGAGATGCCGGTTTCATATTTGAATCAAAAGATCCATTGAGTTCAGGTTTATTGTTATTATTGTAAATGACCTGTTTTGAATACCTATTTATAACTGTTCAGAGCGCATGAAAACTATAATGAATAGAAGTTCTTTACACATTTATCGCAAGAAGTTGGAAGAATTTATCCCATGTCTCTCACATATGAAAAGCCCAAGAGATGCTGCCCATGTGCCAATTATAACGCTGTATAAAATCAGTAATAAAACAGTACGATGTTCACCGACTTCCCCCCAACATTCCTTCTATTCTCTCTCCTTCTTCACTAAGTGATAAGCATCAGTGGCCGGGGTTGTCACTCATCAACCATTTGGAAAGGCCCGAATTCGAATATCTTCGATGATGAAACCTGCTGCGGTCTATAGTATCCTTTATTACTGATTACACGTTGCTCAGCAGTGGGTATGCAGTGTTATGCTCAAGCAGTTTGTTTATTTATCTTGCAAACAGATAAATCAGCCTTATAACACACAAAGACACAATGAAGCCTCATTGCATTAGTACTAATTCGAAACAACCAAAATAGTTCACGTGAATATACCAGCTAGTCGTAACTCAAGATTACGCAAACCGTATTTTGGTTTAATAGATATTATTTAGATATATAAGATTTAAATAGTAAATAACATGTAATACTATTTGGAAAAATATCTGTATTCTCTCAAAATCTGGACACACAAACTGTTGCTATTGAATTCCACCTATTTTAAAAATTCGTTTTTCTTTTCCTAGCATCCTTGACATCTGGCATAATTTGCTCTGACAAAATGCAGACACTTCAGAGAGCTGTCAAAGGAAGAGATTATCTTTGTAATCTCGTTTACAATGCAGCGAATTCCAGTCATAGTAGAAATATAAAAATGTCTCCACAAAAGCTGATAAGGGATGGATTTTTCTCGTTCAAGGAGCTCCTCTGTCAGTAGCTGCTTAAGATAACATTGTAAAGTCAGTTTCAGTATCTTAACACCGCCTCCTTTTTATGACTTGTTGAATCCTATTGGCATCGCGTTTACAGATAAGAATATTGAGACTTAATATCTTCCACCTCTCAAAGATCTCATTTAGTCTTTCATTCCACTCAGTTCGAAAACGAGACCAATATTTTCCCGTCAACCAATCATTGATATCAGCATTTCTCTTAGCATTCATTCTCTCCCTCTCCGCTTGTCATAAAAGACCATTGAATGAGTCTAGATGGTTCTTTATCAAGGACCATGAGCGTTTTACACACATACACATACGAAGATATACCTTTTAATTAAGTTTTATTTTTTATTACACCCAATCAGAAAACAAGACGAACACTTCATCAGATGCATAGATATCTTACTAATACACGTAATGATGCTAACCGTCTCCAATATTAAAAATTCTTTGTTTTCTCTAACAATGCAATTCTCTGTATCGTCCGGTGATTTTTCTTTACGGTCACAGCTCTCTGCATCCATCTGCAGTACGCAGACTTTATAATAAGAACATTTGGCGTCCACTGTCGCCCTGGATCGCCGATCTGTCAATGGGACACGTTCGTCCTATTATAGATAATTACATTGATGATAAATCATAGCTTTCTTCCCTGTCAAAGCAATGCACCTGTTTAAACGGAAATCCTTTCTTCCTGAAGGACTAAAGTACACGTATTTAGAAAAATCTCTCTTGTCCAAGCTTCTTTTCTTTTTCATTCATATACTTTTGCACGGCAATGCACACTCGAATATATTTTTATCCATTTTCTGCATATCATAAAGGATAAGAGAAAACAGGATGCATTCATTAGAGGAGGACAGAGATCAAAGAGAGAGTTGATTAACCCTACTGTTAAAGGGATTGACTTGGAAAATATCTAGAATTAAGATTTCAATTTTAGAAGGAGATCAGTGGTCAAAAAGTTAAACTCACATAGTGTTTTACACCAATTTGATCTAATTTTCAAAAAAATAAAATGTTAAATCATACTTCGGTAACGGAAATGCATCTATACAGAACGGCACTTTTATGTTTTATATTTTAAAAAGAATTTAAAGCATAAAAATAAATTTTTCTTCTTTCAAAGAGTCGCGTTACATTTAGTTTCAATCTTTTATCGATTACTTATGAATTTCAAAAATGTGATATCTAAGAGGAAATTGCAGGCTGTCATATTCGACTTTATCTTCAGTTTTCTCTTGCTGTCGTAAAAGTCTGTACAAAGAATACTGCTCCCCCCAACCCCAACCACCTCGTTTCCTTCTGTCCCCAAAGTCTTCGATGTTTTTAGATCCGCCGAAGTTGCGGAGTAACTTTTAGGTCCGTTCCCCCTTTTCTCCCCCTTCTAATGTCCAGAGACGGGATGAAGTCTACTACTGTTGCCTAGCAACAATTAGACTCCAGCGCATTTTTGTAGCTTTCCGTCGATGATGGAGTAAAACGGCGGTGTTTATCAGAAAAACGGCGTAGTCACGTGGGACTTAAGTTTTGAAATATTTGAAGCCAAAGTCACTTATACTCGTATCTGAAGACCGCGGAGTAAGGAGGAACAACGGGCGATTTTTAACCGATATCAGACGGGATTCATCAAAATACCATTAATCATCATTGCTTCTTGACAGACTTCCGATACCACCCCCTCTCGTCCGTCCAGATGTCTTTGGTGACATTTGACCTTACCGTAAGCGAGTTGCATCGGTGGATGTCATGCTTTCAGACACTCTGTGTGCTAACCAAGCCCCTCTGTGACCGGCCGCCACACATCTCCTAAAAGTAGCTTCACAAACTTTCGAAAAAAAAAAAGAAGAATAAAAAAAAAAGCTCTAATCGTACTTTGTCGATAGATTCTATGGCAACTCCAACGTCAACTGTCGCATGAGTTCCTATATATATTTTTTTTTTCCATTTTTTTTAAACCGTCCAATTTCTAGCTTTAAAAAGATGGAATTTTAAGTGTCCTCAGTGGCAAGCGGTATGGTCTGTCGCCGCTGTTGCAATCCATGGGGATGGTGCAAGGGAGGGTAGAAAGAAACAGCGGCAGATGCCGTATCAACTTCATTCTTTAGAGGGTAAACTCGAGGTGGTTTTTCGAGAGAGAGACGTCTTCGTTGGAAATTCAGCTGCAAAAGAAAACAATTTTATGGAAAGCACATTGTTCGATGTAAAAGGTCTGCTCATGCGTACTTCTATATATATGGCACAAAGAATAGGCTGGCATGACGTCTAAATTGCTTTTTTTTTTTCTTTCCTTCTTCCTATTCTTTGAACTTCAACCTGTAAATGTAATATTTGCTGTTCGAGAATTCTTTAAAATTACTTTCGTCTTGATTTAAAACCTACCCAACCTTGTTACTATTGAGGATTGTAACTTATTGCATTAAAGATGTGTATTGAATACCGAGTGGTTCATACATAAAACCAACATATTTTATTCGTTTGGCTTCTCTGTCTGTCTCCTTCCCATGTACAGTTATGTTTTCTGCTCCTTGTGGCCCAACGCTAGAATTGAAAAACGTGTCTAAATGGATTGATGACATATTGGTAAATTATTTTAGAAACTGTAGTATTGCCGGTTATCTTCGTCCGTGTTTTTTTATTTTTTTATTTCTTCACTTCAATTTTAAAGATGGTCGAAGTTCAAAGGTCGTTTTTGTTTGCTCCCTGTGCTATTACAGATGTTTCGAAATTCTGTTTCCACTTCAATATAAATTTATAGAAAACGTTCCATTTTCATAAAAAAAATGGCGCCTGCTCAAAAAGAAATGGTTTGTGAGGTGCTGACCTTTCTTGTATTCTTCTGTGTGGGGAAACTTTATTAAACTTTAGTTTTCTGCATGAATCAACGGGTGTAAGAAAAATACGTTCGCAGGGTAAGAACGGAATAACAGATTTGAGGACCAGAGAGCTCAAAGTAATGCTGGGATTATAGATTTCCCAACGGTCCTGAGTGTGCGTTTGGAGAATGAAGAATGTCACAGTGCGCTAAAGTAGATCTGACTAATAACTTTTACGAATACACGCCAAATATTATGTGAATGATTATGCTTATTATATATATATATATAGCAGGTAGACAGTGGGTCAAATGTAACACTTCATATTTTTCAGTGATAATTGCTGTAGCAGCCAAAAATGTCTAAAAAATGCATTATCACGATGTGAAGCACAGAAGGAAAGGATTTTTCTTTCAGTTGCAAGCGGTATAACGTATTTTTCTAAAGTAAAATTTGTTCTCTTTGACTTTTTATTTATGTACAGATTCTGTCAGTAATGACAAAGTAAAGACAATGCTGTAGTAGAAACACTTATAGCAATGCCTCAAGCTAAGTTTATATTGCATAAGCCAAAGATAAACAGGTTCGTTATAGAAGTAAATGCGAAAAATATTTCAACTCTTCCAGGTTCCCTACCCTTTATTGATAAATGTCAAAAATTTATAACCTGGGAAATAATGCTAAGCAGCGTGTTCAACAAGAAGACCAACCAGAATTAAAGGTCAGTTATATCCGAGGGTCATGGTGTATTCTATTAATGTGCACAAACAGAATTGCTATTTGGGGAACACACATATGCACTTCGCAAGTCTTCAGTTTTAAAGTCGCCATTGGTAGTGAAGCATTTGGCAAGAGGTGATAGCTGCTGCATTTTATGATAGACGAGGTTTACGCTTTATAGCAGTACAACTTTTATGGATCTTCCAGGAGAATACATTATTTCTACAGGCCGAAGAGGTATAAATGGCACAGTACTGAGAATGGGCGTGAGGGACAGTTTATGGACGTAGAGGGAAACCGCACCATCGTAACACTAGAAAATGTCCACTTATAGTATACTCAAATAAGTTCTTCGAGATTTCTGAACCTTTTTTTTTTTGGAAAATAAGGCGTCAATACACCGGTATAACTGTACTATTCAAGCTAAATATGCCATTCTGATTAATATTAAGTGGTATTGAACAAAACTGCCTAATGTTATCACATTACTAACCAGTTGCTTAACACGTGGTCAATATTTTTTGCCGAAGAGCATATTTTGGATTTCCATTGAACAAATGGTGAATTTCCCTCCACCTAAAATCGACTAACCAGCCCAGATTGAAAAGGCCGTTAGAAATTCCTCCAGTCTATGATGGGACTCGAACCGAGTCCAACGCAAAATGGTGACAAGTGGCGAAAACACTATAATGTGATGGAGGACAATACACCCCATTCAAACATGACAATAAATATATTGAAATAAAATAATACTGCACCACACAATAGATTACAAATAGCGCAAATTACTTTTACTACTGGGAGGGTAATACAAAACAAAGAAAAACAAATGTAAAATAAAGAGAGCAGAAATTAAAACCGAATTCTTTAATAATTAAAATTAAGCATAGGTAAAATAATTTTGGCATCAGATCTTCGTCACGTGTTAATATTACATAAACAGGCAAGGAAGCAAAGATTTTGCATCATCGGCCATTAAAAACAAATAAATAAATAATAAATCGAAATAAAAACATTTTTTGTTTTATATTTAATTTACTCCCTCTTTAAACTCTCTGACTCTGCAAGTTAACTTGTTCCAACAGACGATGTAAGAAAATTTTACTAAAGTTTTATTAAGTTAGACTACAATTATGTTTCCTTAATTTAAATTTATGTTTATTTGTTTGCGTCATCCTATAAAGAGAAAATTTCGAAATGAATCCAATTTCATCCAAGTTTACAAACACTGAATGACTATACTGTCTTTTCCACCTTGACAATTTAAAAGTTTTTCTAGAGAAAGCTCACTGGATTCTATGGTCCTCTTATACGATCTGCTGATTTGACAATGGTTTTGGATGATTTCAACTCTTTAAATGCAAAAATGGGATCTTCATTTCCAATCAGTCAGACCAGGTCACTCTTTGACTTCCTTTACAGTTATGGTCTTGAACAAGTTTGCAAATTTCCTACTTGGTTTCCCTCGTGGGTAGCGAAGTTGTTATAATCCTCGTCCTCCCCATACCGGGTGGAAAAGATCGGAGTTAAAATCCCGTAAATTACGCGAGAATTGTTATAGGTATTTTACACACCGTGGCTCAGTTAGCCGGTCTGAGGCGAGGGTAGCACAGTTTTTATTCCAGGAAACTCGGAATTTTTATCCAGCAAACAACAAATCGACCACGGAGCACACGCAAGTTATAGACATACTATATCAAGTGCAATACGGCCTAAGTTGCTGATGTGCCTAAAATTCTACACAACAACAACAACAGCCTACCAAGAATAATTAGTTTTAGTATTAGCATAGCCATATAGTGCAAGGAAACCACAGGCTTTTGCCGCACCGGCAAAAAAAAAAAAAAAAAAGAAAGGAAAAAAAAGTAGATAGGAAATTAAAATTATGCACTTCCCTTCTCATGAGCTAACTATCCAGTTGAAGTTTCAATTTCTTCAGACTGTCAGCCTCAACTACCTGCGGAGGCAACTTGTTTCAGTAATCGACTTTATTCCAAAGACTCGCTGGAAGTAAAGAAGAAGTAATTAAGTAATGCCTACGCAAAGAATTAATGCCTACCTTGATCTTATATTTTTCTCTACCCAGCTAATGTTTGCAAAAATCACCCTACATTCCACTCTGATCATTTTCCACTCACCTTTAACATCATTGCGTCTTCTTATAACTTCAAATATAGGTCTAGTTCTCTAAGGCTGCTTCTCAACTTGAAATAAGGACATGCAGTTCTTCGATTCTATTGACGATATCCATGTTCTCACTAGTAACCAGATCAACTGTGTCCAATAAGACTTTGTTCCTCAATCCTATGTGACAGCACACTCTACCTGCCCGTATAGGTATAATAGTGAGTTCATTCATAAAATTAAATCAATCCCTCTATCGGAATAAGCATAAGCAATCAGGTGAGAGACAATACTATGAAATATTCAGTCAACTCTGCAAACACTCATACAATAATTACGCGGAGTCAGTTGAGGATAACCTAATAATTCATAGAGATATGAGATCTTTCTGGAACTTCATGAGGCAAAAATAAATCCATTAGTAAGATACAATTTTATAATTCGGATGGAATTCTCTTATCTGATGAATTCTAAATCGTTCAAGAGTTTACCAAACGTTTTTCGAAGATTCAAATAATGATACTAAGCAATCTGCTTTATTTCCTGATTTTACAAGTCAAAGATAATATCCTCAACAACCTCTTGATCACTGAATGACTTAAACTCAGCATTTAAAAATATGAACAAGCAGTACAATAAAGGTCCTGACGACATGCCAATCTTATTTTGGAAACAAAATTATCACTACTCTTAAAACAATCGTACTACGTATTTTCTACTTATCTCTCAGACTGGGCAATTACCAGAAGCATTTCAAACATTTCATGCTTCCAGTCTTCAAAAAAAGGTAACATGTGCTGTAACTGATTTAAAGACTCATTTTATTTCAAATTGGTCTTGTTAAACTTTTTTTAAAACAGTAGTACATAAATACTCTTCCAATTTTTCATGCCTTTCATTGATCAGAATTAACATGGTTTCTGCCGTGAAAGTATGTGATCACTGATTTGCTACCTTCTGACAATACGTTCTACAATATACATTTGAAGCTCTTTATAATTATCTTCAGGTAGACGCTGATTGCATATACATCACTAAGGCGTTTGGAAAACTGTCTCATGAACAATTAATTGCAAAAACTAAAGATTTATGGTATCCGTGACTCATCTCTAGTGGCTACAGGGCTATATAATGCAATATTCACACAATTACCATCAACCAAGGGAAGTCGGATCCTTTTATTACATTAAGTAGAGTACCTCAAGGTCCCTCTCCCTCTTGACTCTCTGCTTTTCATAACTTTTATTAATGATCTTCCTTCTTTCATCGACACTTCAGATGTTCAAGTTGCTCTCTATGCAGATGACCTCAAAATCTATTAACTGTCAAAAATATAACTGATTTCAGCAACTCCAGTGCACCCTCAAATAAATTCCCCCTGTGGTTATCACTGAATGGCTTGTCAGCTAACCCCTCTGAGTGTCAAGTATTTCTTTCTCATTCTGCAGATCCTAGCAAGTAATAAATCAAGAATACACATTAATTCAGTGGTCATGGAAAGGTGTGTCCAAATTAACGACTTGGGGTACTTTTCCCTATCAGTGCGAATTTGATACGCATGTTCTTAAAATTACTACCAAAGCATTCAAAACACTTAAATTAAACAAAAGGAACACCGATAAGTTTAAAACAATATATATGCTGTCATTTTATATAAAACTACAGTACTGCCAATCGCTGAATTCAGCTAACTCATCTGGAATCCTCACACCAAGAATGTACTTAACAAATAGAAGCAGTCCAAAATCTGTCCGATATCTCACGTATTTTCCGCAACCCCATATTTTATCACCCCGTATATTATGAATTGCTGTGCGATTACTTTCATTTAACACCTCCAAGGGCCAGAAGAATTATTGCTGGCATCACCTTCTTTGACAAAGTAATCACTGGAACCTACAAAAAATTGACATCCTAAGCAAAATCAACTTCCATGCTACTCCTATACAAGTGAAGAATCTCGCGCGTTTCGCATTTATACGGACAATATGGAGTTCAGTCCACTAAACAGAATGACCAGATCAACAAGTGACTAGCTCATTAAGTTTTTGACAACGCTCAATCTCTGATAAACTCCATCAAAAAGTACGACACCTCTCTTGGACTACGAAGTAAATACAGTTCACTAAACCTATGTGAATCTCTTTGTTTTTATTCATTTTCCCCCTTCCGGTAAGTAAATGTAATAAATTCTGTTTACTGTACATATGCAATGTACTTGTGTACAGGGTCATTATAAAGTCCTTGTGCAGTTTTAAATTTTCATAACTTCCGTTCTATACATGATGAAATCAATCTGTAAAAAACGTTAGAAATGTAATATAGTGAAGTTTGTACGTAATTTTGTAAGTTTGTATTTAATTTTGTACGTACTAAGAGTGACTCATTTATTTCATTGTAGTTTAGCAAAAATTTTATTATTATTATTTTTTTATTTTTTGCAGAATTAGGCTTGACCAAATGGCTTCAATAGAAGAGAAAGTAAATTGTGTGCTGTGGTTGGCGGAGTTAAAGTCTGTAATCGCAGTACAAAAAAAGATTTAGAACCCATTACAACAAAGATACAATACACAGGAATTCCATAACTGGATGAAAAAATTTAAAAAAACAGGTTCCGTCAATGATAAACCACGATCTGGAAGGCCAAGGATGGGCTGTTAATAGTGAGATTTATTTGGAAATGCTGCAGAATTACTTTATTCCTGAACTAACGCGTTTAGGACTTATAGGTGATACAGAGTTTCAGCAAGATGGGTGCACCTTTCCACTTTTCTCTCAGCGTTAGGCAGTTTCTGAATGGAAATTTTACTAACAGATGGATTGAAAGAGGTGGACCGATCTCTTGGCCACCACGTTCACCAGATTTGATTTGGATTTTTTTTTCTAGGGGGACATGTTAAGACTATTATTTATTCAACAAACCTCACTCTTTAGACGATCTTCGGACTAGGATAACTAATGCGATTCAGGGTATCACTGAAAATCAACTGCAAAACGTATTTATAGAAACTTCAGAATCGTATTTCTGTTTGTATACGTAATGACGGTGGACATGCTGAGAATTAACAATCCCAAGGATAAATTTATGTAAAATTGTAATAAATTCTTTCCCTTACTCTTTTTTTACAGATTTATTTCATCATGTATAGAACGGAAGTTATGAAAATTTAAAACTGCACAAGGACTTTATAATGACCCTGTATAGTGTACCTCTACTATATCTAGTTAAAAAAAAAAAAAAAAAAAAAGAAGAAAAGAGAAAACAGATCCTAGTTACTGCTTGGAGATCTCATTAAAGTATTTAAGACCTCCCTGGGCCTCATACATAAAATATGAAAGTTGGGGAAAAAATACGAAGGCAACGAAGGTACAACAGAATCATTCCAACCGGCGGAAAGGCAATGGGGGGGGGGGATGAAATTGCGTTAGTAAAATACTCTATGGTTAAAACATTAGATAATCGTAATTAGGCTCTCGGATTGAAAGATATTTTTATACAAAATATATTTATTTATTTTTATTTTATTTTATTTTATTTTTTTTGCTGGCTTCCAGGTTTGGGCAGCCTGGGAGCGGGTTGCTGGCATCCACCAGTATTGCACTACCTCTGGTGGGTGCGGAATTTTTAGTGCATGTTGCACTGACAGAGAACTAGACTCAGACCCGGCTTCACGTGCCTAGTGATGGGCACCAGATAGGGGTACCCAGGTGGTGTCTGCTCCCTGGTAGCGAAGAGGCCTGTTTTTTTTTTTTGTTTTTTTTATTAAAACATATTATACAAACACTGACACACATACATAATACTGCAGACCCATTTGTAGAAGTTCTACCTGAATACAGAATATACAGGTGAAGATTAATGTCAGTGCCACCCTAGACAAGTACACATACATACACAAAAGGCACCTACGTAGCCAGGTGGGCAGGAGCAGCAGTGCGTAGCACATGCTTCTTGATTAGACCGGGGTTCGAGCCCGTGACCACCAAATACGGAGGATGCGGAAAGGTCAGGAAATGACCACCGCATATCCCCGGAGCAATATGGCCTTAGTTGCTAATGCTCCTAAAAACCAAATAACAACAACAAAATATACACTGTGCTGCCACTTTAGTAGTAGCGTGTTAAGCCTCCTTTAGCCTTCAAAACAGCCTGAATTCCTCTAGGCATGGATTCAACAAGATGCTGTAAACGTTGTGCAGGAATGGAGTACCATGCAGATATGAGCGTGTCACGCAGTTCCTTAAGATTCGACGGAGGTGTGGCCTGCAACGAAAAGCCCTTTCCAGCTCATCCCAAAGATGTTCAATAGGATTGAGATCCGCGGACTGAGTGGACCACTGCAGCAAAGAAAAGTCATTGTCACGTTCCTGGAACCATTCCATAGTGATTCGGGCTTTGTGCACCGGCGCATTATCCTTCTGGAAGTAACCATCTGACTGAAGATAAACTGTCAACATGAACGGATGCACTTGGTCAGCATCGATGTTTAGGTACGATGTGGCATTCAGACGTGAATCAACGTGTGCCAAGAAAACATTCCCCACACCATAACACTGTCCCCACCACCTTGTACAGTAATCGTCAGACATGACCGGTCCATGGATTCATGTTGTTTTCGCCAAATGCTGAGCCTTCCGTCAACACGATGCACCAGGATCTTCGACTCGTCAGCCCAAGCAACTATTTTCCAATCCTCGATAGTCCAGTGCAGGTGTTGCTATGCCCACAGGAGACGTGCTCTCTTGTTCTTCACTGATAACAAAGGTACGCGATGTGGCCGTCGGCTGTTGTAGCCCATTCGCGACAAAGTGCGACTAGTGGTCCGTTGCGATATTTTGTTCTGCGCACCAAGGTTGTGTATTCTGACGTGATGTGCGACATTGTGGCCCGTCTGTTTACTTGCACAATTCTAGCCATCCTCCTCTGACCTCTCTCGTCAACAAGCGATTTTCTTCCATAGGAGTGCCGTTGAAAGGATGTTTTCTGTCCGTTGCATCATTCTCGATACACCCTTGAAACTGTGGTGCGTTAAAAGTTTAGGAGAACTGCTGTTTCAGAGATGCTTTGTCCAGCACGTCTTGCACCTACTACTATGACACGTTCGAAGTCCGTTAGATCACTCCTTTTCCCCATTCTCGCTACGGTTTGTACGCTTAACTGATACTGAAAGGTTGTTCTGCTGCATTTATATCCAACTGTGGTCATGTGACTAGCAACGTTGTGGGACGAACCATTTGGTGCACAGCAGAGGTGTACCTAATAAAGTGGCAGCATAGTATTTATCTTACCATTAATATGGTCTGCTCATTTAGTCCAAACTCCTACTTTCAGACCTTGGAAACAAATTGCCGATGATATCAGTACTCCAACCTTGACTGGCTTGGTACTGATGTATTAATGAAAAAAATAATTAACTGAATTTTTCTACTTAAAAAAGTATATTAAGAAGATAGCCAAGAAATTCTTTGAACTAAAACAAAATGAAGGTAAGAACCAATTTTATTTGTAAAGCTCATGTTTCGTGAGTATTTTAAATTAAACAGGTTCTTACCTTCAATTTTTTAGTTCAATAGTTTATGATTCTTAAGGTTCGCAACTATTATTAACCTTAGCTTAAAAGTCTTTTGTAAAACTGGACAAGAAATTCTGTAATCAATGGACACTGCTCTTCGTGGACTAGTGTTCTTAGTGGAGCCCCCCAGGGTTCGACGTTGGGCCCACTGTTGTTTTGCATATTTATCAATGATATCGATGTGAAGGTATATCAAACTTAATGTCGACGTTTGCAGATGATACACAGGTTGGCAGGGTTGTTAATGACAGTAATGGCAGTATGCTACTGTAACAGGATCTAGAAAAGTTGGGCAGATGGGCTGAAAAGTGCAACTGAAGTTTAACATTGAAAAATGCAAAATACTGCAAATGGGTAGAAGTGACCCCAGAGATACGTACCAACTGTGTGGTACTACAGTTAAGGAGGTAGAAAATGAAAAAGACCTGGGAGTAATTGTGCAGTCAGATATGAAGTTTTCTGAGCAGTGCAGACAGGCAGCCAGAACAGGTCATGGGGTATTGTCAATGATATACGGGAATTTTGCTAGCAGGGAAAAGGACGTCATTATCCCTTTGTATAAGGCACTGGTCAGGCCACGCCTTGAGTACTGCGTACAGCTCTGAAGACCTCATTTTAGGAAGAATGTAGAGTTGCTTGAGCGAGTACTGTACAGCGAAAAGCAACAAGATTGGTGAGGGAACGAAGGGGTCATATTACTAAGAAAGGCTTACGCTCTGCAAATTGCAGGGTCTGGAGACTAGGTTTGTTTGTTTGTTATTTGGTTTCTAGGAGCATTAGCAACTAAGGCCATATTGCTCCGGGAATATGCGGTGGTCATTCCCTGACCTTTTCGCATCCTCCGTATTTGGTGGTGACGGGCTCGAACCCCGGTCTAATCAAGAAGCGTGTGCTACGCACTGCTGCTCCTTCCCACTTGGCTACGGAGGCGCCATCTGGAGACTAGACACCTGCGAGGTGATCTGATTGAGGTGTATAAGACCTTGATCAGAATTGAGATCTCATCAGAATTGAGCAGGCAAAATTCTGATGGGATTCTTCCGATTGCTCAGATTACGAACCTGAGGGGACATACAATCAAATTGAGGAAAGACAATTGTAGAATAGATGTGCGGAAATTTGTCTTTAGCCAGAGGGTAGTTGATTGCTGGAACAAACTTCAATCTGTCATTGTGGAAGTTGATAGCCTAAATAAATTCAAAGAGGAAATGGATGTGTGAAATTGTTTTTTTTTTTTTTTTTCGTCTGAACTCTTGCATTACGTGCCTGTACTACTAGTACTACTATAACTTGAATGCAGAAAGTAGGAAAGAATTAAAAGTTTTTTGTAACCTGGCCTCTAACTGGTTGAGTTTTTGTCGCATCAATTACTTTGGTAAAGTACGCCCGTGCACACAGCTTTGTTATCTTGCGTTAATGTCTATTCAGGTGTGTGTGTGTGTGTGTGTGTGTGTGTGTGTGTGTGTGTGTGTGTGTGTGTGTGTGTGTGTGTGTGTGTGTGTGTGTGTGTTCTTCAGGCCGAAAAAAACCGAACAAGTGGTAAAACATAATGATGAACCTTTAATAATTCTCTGATGGAATTTGAACCCAGACCTTACCAAGTGCCGATTCTACTACACTATCACGAAAGCCATCAGACATTACCGAGCCTTTACTCCTTCACAGCTGAGACCGGGCTAGCCGTGTGGGTAAAGTGCCTGCCTGGCAACCCAAAGGTAGCGGGTTCGATTCTCGCCTCGGGCTTGGATCAAAGTACTGCAACAACCTTGGGAGGTGCATTATGGCCACAGAAGCCTATGCGCCAACAACTACCAAAAAAAAAAAAAAACTCCTTCACAGCAAGAGCTAAGATTAAAATTCAACAACATATAGCTTGTGTTTTACATTTTGCGAAATTTTAAATGTGTACTATATTTCCATATTAAAATAGTTCAACAGAAAATAAAAGAGTACTTTTTTAAATGAAAATAACATGAAATACGCTGAAATTTACACAGATGACAATGCAGGCAAACCATTCAATTGTTCAATATCGATGTGCCCCGATGACGTTGTCTACCAAAGACATTCTTCTGTGACAACTGTAAGTTTATCGGCTCGGATCATCTTCCACAGTGCTTCTTCCTTACAGTAACGATTTGCTTCTTAGACTCGTATACAATTGTCGACGTACACCCTTTCCATGACTTGGAGCAGTATGGCCGTAGTTGCCAATGCACCATAAAACAGCAACTAACCAACCAACACCCTTTCGATACTTGCATGAACTCATCATTGTGAACGCCATATTGTCTGTACTGCTGAGCGTACAGGACTACCAACAAGCCCTATTATTCAACAGATGTATTAGTACGAATCCCTATACTTATACCCCTGGCGGGGCATAATTTAAATTTAGACGATCGAAATCCCCCCTTTTCATTTGACTCACCTTCGTAGGATCAATGACAGGGAGGACTGCTAGTCTCATCACAGACAGACACGGAAACCAACTTCACTGTTCGCTGCATTCTTTAATATTTCAGTAGAGCAGTGTAATTCTAAATTAATTAGTTTATATTGTGTTCCTGTACTTACAGAATATGTATGCTTTTCTGTACCTTATATGACAATATACTTTTAATTCATTACACACAGTAACTTCCTTCACTGTTTTATTTAAAAATCATTAGTTATTGCGTAGAGCCTCGCACCACACGTTGAAGACACAGATAATAATATTTTAAAGAGTACAGACTGTTTATAAATGGGATGAAAATCAATATTGAAAAAATGGAGGTACACCATCCAACAAAAACTAAATATTTTACCACATATGAGGTTTTAAGTTGTGTATTGAAATATAATAATCTCAATACCTTAATAAAAGGTATTTCAGTTGAAGTCCGAAAGGCAACGTTTCGGACTTCAACTGAAACCTGTCTTCAGGCTTAATAAAGTGCTCCTGAAAGGACTTTATTAGTTCCAAAGACGGGTTGAAATCTGAAACGTTGCCACATTATTTTATATTAAGTATGTATTGAGAATTTAATTTCAATAAACAACTTATAAAACCTCACGTGGTAAAATAGTGTATTATTAACTTTAGTTAAATTCAGAGCACGTAGTTTTGCTCTGAATTTAAACCCCGAATAACAATATTTAGTCTACCAGGGAGGCAAACTTAACTTTGAGTTCTCTCGGGATGAGATGAAATGATGCAATTCTAGAAAGACATCGATGATGTTTTTCTAGAATCACATCCCCTCAGTTCCCTTCCACACGAGAGAGGGATAGGTTCTACATATAAAAGCCTAGATGAAATCATCGCGATCAACAGTAATCTCATAAAGCAATGAAATGTAACGCGTCATGTTCCGATAGGTCCACTTCCGCCTCTGCCAACGTTGAGTCTTCAAACTTTGCCAACATTTCCTGAATGCCTTTGCTAGCTATCAATGTTCACATCTAGTACCCATATATATCCGCATCCCCCCACCCACGCACTCCCTTCCTTCCTCTAGTCCCTTAAGCCAGTAAATAGAAGGCTTGCCTGCAAGGCTAACCCAATCTATCAGACTAATTTCGCCAAACGTCATTCTGGGCTCCACCGTTATTGGTATGGGTGCTGGTCGAGAAGTGGTCAATCACTTCCCGACCACTGGTCATTACGGAGTGAAAATCTATGGCAACAGTGTTTACCGTAGTCTCCTCCTGTACCGCAGTAGTGGTGTGTATAATGGTCTGTCCAGCTGGCCTTTTGTTTGTTTTCCTCTTACCGCCTAATGTTCCTGTGCTCAGAAAACACTCGGTGATATCCTCGGAAAATATTAACTCGTTGCCCCTGGTATTGGTTACTTTTGTAAATGGGAAAGCAAAGAGCCGTGTAAAGTGCGTATTACATGTGGCAAATGAATTTAGATTTGAAAATGTACAGTAAATCGCCAAAATATAGTCCAGAAAGTGAATTTAGAAAGCGAATAAAGTAAAACATTTGTTCGTCTTATAACTTTCATGATCAGTTAGAGTAAAGCGGGGGGGGGGGAAGCTTGTGTTCTAAGTAGCGGGAAACGAGCTGGATCCATATCATTACTTAAATATATATTAAAAGGCATCAGTATCCACAAAAACCAAAAAGAAATGTCCAACTGAAGAAGTGTCTAACCTGGAAAGAAAGAAAATAAAATGTCTAACAGAAAGAAATTTTAGCATCTGATAATTCTGACATATTTTTAATGCTTGCATAAGTATAAGCACTGCTTTAATACCATACCAACGTTTCGATGGAGCAAATGAATCCAGCATCATCAGAGCGATCGGAAAGCAGAAGATAAACCTTAAATCTTCTGGAAAGAAAAGTTAAAAATACGGGACTTTAATAAGGTCTACTTCATCATCATCATCATCATCAGCCATTTTCAATCCACTGCAGGATGAAGGCCTCTCCAGCAACTTTCCAGTTCCTTCTGTTTTGAGCACTGGCCATCCATTTACTACTCAAAAACTCATGAATTTCATCTATCCATCTCCGCCTTTGTCTTCCAGGTTTTCTTCTAGCTCCTCTTGGGTACCATTCTGTTATTTTCTTAGTCCATTTGTCATCATGTCTTCGAGCTATGTGTCCTGCCCAAGACCATTTTAGTTCTTTAGTTTTGATAAGAATGTCCTTTACTTGAGTTTGCTGCCTAATCCATGTGTCTACTTACCTTGGCTGTAAAGACAGGAAAGCCGAGAGAGGGGTAAATACTCGCTCTGAAAGAAATTGCACATATGAAAGAAAACGTTATCTGGAATTAAACTTCAGGACATTCTGTGGAATTACTACTAAGTAGATTTAATAAAGACACTTTGCTACGTGAAGTATTTAATTAGTTTATTGGAATGAGAGAACAATTGTTACAACAGATCCAAACAACCAAATGAATTGGCTATATTTCGGATTTATGTGTTGAAATCAGTCCTTGGGCCTGGATTTTTGATTTAGGATTAGATTATAACTTTACCATGGAAGATCAAATTGCGCTGCAGGAGATACCATCACAGAGACCTTGATATACCACAACTTCCTCGACGTCGACGACATTCTGGAATATGGAACTTCCACAACAAAATTAAGTTCAAGACGGAATCTGAAAACAACCAGAAACTTCCTTTCTTGGACAGAGAAAGAAAACGAAACTGTCTAGAAAAAATATATTTACAGAAAACCAATGGACACCAGAGTTTTCCTAAATTTCAGACTTTGTCATCTTCATACAGCCAAGGTAGGTATCCTGAGGTCCTACGTCTTAAGAGCACTAAACATCTGCCAAGACCAAGTTCTTCAGAAAGAACTCACATATATCAAGTATTTAGCCAAGAATAATAATTAAACGGCGTTAACAAAACATAGCTTGGTCTTCCATGGTAGAGCTACAAACTTAACCTAAACCAAAAATCCAGACCCGAAGACGAATTTCAACACAGAAATCCGAAACGTAGCCAATTTGGCTGTTGGGAATGTTTGGATCTATTGTAATAATTGTCCAATCATTCCAATAATCCAATTAAATACTTCACATGGTAAAGCGTCTTTATTAAATCTGTTTATCGGCAACTTATTTTTTCATTCTCTCAAGAATGCTGATACACACAAACAGGTGTTCACTTGCTCGACTTCCTAACTTGTACTTTCCGTAATATATTAATTAAATTATTTATTTTTCTTTTATATTTTAAAATCGATTCCTTATTAGGGTTAGCCGTGACTCACTGAACTAATAAAAATGTAGTCGAGGCTATTCGGGCTCCATAAACCCGGCGCATGTTAAACAATCGAAATGTAAAGCAACTTACCTTCGCTTTCCACATCCAAATGGCCTGTTTTATTTGTCACTTTTTTGCCTTCCCATAATTACCTATGCCAAGCAAACTGTGCAACCAGTCATGAAAATAAAGAGAAGGGGAAAGATGTAACCGTTTTTAATGACCCGAATAATGATTTTAACAATACTTAGCATGCTTTAGCATGAAACAACCACGTGGCGCGCGCTTCGTTATTAAATGAAATGGACATGACACGCGATCTAGTCAAGTGCAGATCATGCCATTCCAGTCACGCTACTTGTTAATTTCAGTCTATTTCTTTTTATCTTTTTATCCCGCTTAAAGAATTTATCCGCATAGTCAAAAAGCTTGGAATTTTTTTTTTTTTTTTTTTTATATAATTAAGCGCATACTCGCATTTGTTTCTAAGGTAACATAGCATGATTATAATCATTATAATTCGTATCTACTTTTCTATCTTTGAATTGCCGCTTGCCATTTTTTCGAGTTATCCCGAAAATCTTTCTGTCTGTCTTTGTCGATAAAATATTTATGTTTTTATCTTTTTCAACGCGCTTTCATTATCTATACGTAATATATTTCTTTTATTAGAAGAGATAAGATAAAGCTTTAAAATAAAATATACCGGAGAACGTCCGTTTATAATTTTATTGGGTGTGAATGTGTCCACTACAGACCCTCCCGCAAACGAATGAGAAAATCGACAATCCAGTTGCGTAAAGCGGTCGATAGCATTAACATGATTAACAGAACCTCGGCCCAATATTTGAGGTGTACTTGTGGTACTTTATTTTATTATGGCACGCCATTATTACAGTCATCGGCAAAATATTTTCGCATTTACAGTGAAGACCGCTACAATTAACGGAAAATTAAAAATAAAAATAAAATTAATTAAAATGAGAGGAAATAAATTGCAAATTAATTACTAAAAGTTTAAATTGGATTTGATATTGGCAATATTGAATTAAAAAAAAAAAATACGTTTAATTCATTACTTATTTTATTCAGTTAACAAAATCAATTTATGGACTCTGCCTGTTTGTAAATACAGAAAGCAACAAATGGATACAAAAAAGTTAATAGAAACATTATTATTCGCGATTGTGAGTACGACACTAAAAAAGTAGCTAGTGTGTGTTTGTATGTTGATTTGGGAGATGCTGCCGCCTTTTGATTCAATGTGATACACCAAACATGTGTGTCCTAAACTCTTAACAATGCCGTGTTCAATACCGAAGCAATTTCTCGACTTGCAATAATGGTTTCTGTTTCCACAACTAGTACCTCGGAGAAAAATTTTCGTTGGATGAGTAAGCTGTGTCGTCGTATCTTTGAGAAGCAATTTTATGGCCAATGGCTGTACAATAAGCCTGATAGATGACGCCAAATAGCCGGGGGCCTTATCAACTGTGTTTTCGCATCATAAATCGGCTTTGCAGCCAGCGTTCGCTTCCCGCATGTTAGCAGAAAGAGGGGATAGCCCGCTACTACTACCCGACAGCTAGTGGGATGGCGGCAGAGAGGAGGAGGAAGAGGCGGACCGGTTTCGGGAATTAGTGATGCAAAGGGGGAGTAGATAAGATCGAGGAGACAGCGTGCGTTCGGCGCATGCGTACTATACTCTCCGGTCTGCATACTAAGTGCAGCTAGCGGCGACAAACCTGCCACTGTATGGGTGCTGGACGTGATTTAATGGCAAGCGAGGAGGTGCTTCTTAACTTCCCCTTGACAACGAAATTACGTTGGTAGACAAGATTGAAAAACTGTGCGAGACTCTGCACTTTCTAATCATGGCTGTATTGTTTATTTATGACAACACAGCAAATAAGATGTCTGTTGACATTTTAGAAAACGAGACAACACGCTTGTGGAACACCCAAACATCCGGGTGTCTCCATTTCTTGTCTCACATACAAATGTAAAAGGGACCAAGTGCTCAGTTTCATTCAGATACACTGCGGTTTCATATCTCCTGTTTGTATCTGTTTTTACTAGTAACTAATAAAGCTTGAGAAACATCGAGATCTATGAGTTACAGATTTGTTACTGAAGTCCCGTTCGGCTACCATAACTAATCAGTGATAACCTAAAAAAAAAAAAAAAAAAAAAATTCGCTCCCCTCTCATCTCCAATGAAAACGTATTACAACACATGATACATTACGATACAATTTAGCCAGTATTATATCAGAATTTACATACATTATTTTCAATTTTTATTCAAATATTCAAATAACATCCCATTGATAGATTCAGTGTGAATATGAGTATATTGCTATTTATTAGTAATGCGATGCCATCCTCCGATGAGATGGTAATAAGCATCGAAACAGCTGCTAGAGGGAGTAGTTTCACCAAATTATTAATGCTACAAAGGCTTTGTAGGAGCAATTTCAGGCATGCTTCCAAGTAAGGGGTGAATTGCAACATAGAGTTGTGTAGTGAATCTCTCTTTTTTCAAAATAGCAATAAAATAAGATTCTGTGTTTTTGTTTTCATTGTTTTTTTTTTTTTTTTTTTTGTAATTGTTGTACTACGCATAAGTGCATAATATGTTACCACTACATTAAGACGTCAAATTTATATTTCTTTTAATACTTACCAATTTCAGTTGATTCTGAATTGTGCTTTTAACGTGACGAAGTATTTTGTTAGTAATGGCGAAAATATTTTGCCAGTATTTTGACCAACAGGGATTAAGTCGCCATTTACAACATGTTGACCCATCTACATTGCTTATACACTGAATGGCCACTTTATTAGAGATATCTACCCTTTATTACTTTATTAGGTACTCCATCTACCTCACATCCATCTTTCCATCTGCCATATATCACATGGTATGAGCACATGCTGTTACTGAAGGAAGGAAGGGGAATACATAAGAGCGTGCTGTATGTCTACAATTCAGTGCGAGAATGAGCAAGACGAAATATTTAAAGGACTTTGAACGTGGCATGGTAATCGGTGCCAGATGAGCCATTATTAATATCTCGGAAACTAAGTGGTTTTACAACCCTGCTGTGATTTCACGCACCACTTGTCTCGGGCGTATCTATATTGGTTCAATAACCATATACCTCTCGACCGTACGTAACCGCAGGATTGCCACTGCAATCCTGCGGTTACGTACTCGTTTATGCCAGAGGCCGGCAGAGGCTTCTGTAAGGTAACAGAAAGGCTACAATCAATCCAATAACAATTCAGTACAGAAGTGGCAACTAAAGAGCCATTTTAGAACGTACAACTCGTAGCACCGTGTCACAATTGGGGCATTGCAACAGACGACCAAACCGAATTTCACTCCTGTCAGAAAAAAAAAAAAAAAAAAAAAAAAAAAACGAGAAGATGTGGTTACAGTGGGCGCAGAACGACAATACTGGACACTGCAGAATTAGAGAAATGTTGCCCGGTCTGACGAATTCCGCTTCTGCTGTTTCACGCTCATGGGAAGACCACAATATGGTAAAAGCAGCATGAGTCCACGGACCCATCCTGCCAAATGACAAAAATGCAGGCTGGTTGTGCTTGTGTAAGGAGTGTGTTCGTGTTGCTCATTGGGCTTCTTGCAGAGGCGAACTGGGTCAAAAATTCTTACCGGGAAAAATTAGTATACTAGTATTTATGGCCATATTGTTTATGGTCAAAATCACACGGCCTCCGGCCCACCGGGGTTTCCCCGGTAAGTCTTATTGCCAGTCTGCCTCTGGCTTCTTGATACCAGTGGAGCAACGGTTGAATGCCAAAGATTATCTGAAAATTGTTTTCGACAAGGCGTATCTTTTCATGGCTGCAGTATATCGAACTGCGAATGGGTTCTTCAAACAGGATAATGTGCTATGTCACAATGGTAGACTTATACCAAACTGGTTTCTCGAGTACGAGAGTGAATTTTGCCTACTGCAGTTGCCCCTCCAGTCACCAGATCTCGATCTAATTGAGTATCTGTGAGATGAGGTGGAACGAGCTGTTCATAGTAGAGATCAGCAACCATCCACTTTATTACAACTGTGGTAAGAAATTGTATCAGCATAGACCAGCATTCGTGAAAAACGCTTTTGACACCTGGTTGTTTGTCTTGGCACATTATAACCTAGTCGTTTTCAAATCAAATCAAATCAACCCTCGTTGAGGCCATGCCATGTCGAATCCGGGATATTCTGAGGGTTAGGATGTAGGATGTATCCAATGGCCGTAATGTATAAATCCAATGGCAGTAATGCAACGTATCCTTATCAAGATCAAGAAATAGAGAAACATTCGCAATAGACAGACAGAAAGATTAAAAAACGGAATGTGGAGATGAACAGAATTAAACGCATGAACATAATCAAGGAATCGTTAATCTGTCTATATACCTTTTGTCAAGATTAGTACATATAAAGTGAATAAATATAGCAAGACTAGAGGGAGTGCATTTTTAGCGGGAAGGGTCCAGCATTGGCGACTATTGATTAAACTATATTCGAAATTAAAACTTGGAAGAGTTTGGTAATACAAGTATTGATTTTGGTGAATGGAATCAGTACTATCTCCCTTTCTTAAGTGAAATGGAATTATGTGAACTTGCTTAAAAGTAGGAAGGATAACACGCTACTTCCAACTATGAGCAAATGACTAGAACAGAGACAGGAAAAAGAGAGACATTTCTTTAAAAAAAAAGAACTAATAAAGCATCTGAACCGGGACAGAAGAATCTTGCACTGACATAGGCTGATGTGCTGCTGCTGAAACAATGTATAGTAAGTTTACAAAAAAATTTCTACTAGCAAGATTACCATAGCATATTACACTGAAAGGACCGAATTCATGGAATACCTGGTTCCTGGGCAAGGCGACGCTGTCACCCCTCTCGCTAGTGAATGAACCCACCACTTGGCAGGTATATAGGAACACTATATCACTGCATTCACGTAGACAGTAATTCGATGTCAGTACGGATAGACGTCGTGAGTTAACCGACTTTGAAAGAGGGATGATAGTGGGTACCCGACACATCGGCACTGGACCTTGGATGATTGGAGGCTGTTCCCCTGGTCCGATGAGTCCCGTTTCCAGTTATTTCGAGAGGACAGGAGGGTGCGTATCTGGCGGAAACTGCACGAAGCTATGCACCCGTCATGTCAACAAGGAACTGTTCAGGCAGGTGGATTGTCGGTAATGGTCTGGGGCGTGTTCAACTGGCACAACGTTGCGACCTCTGGTATGTCTAGACGCATTTCTGAACGGTTCAGGTTACGTGTCCATCCTTGCAGACCATCTGCAATCCGTACAACCACAGGGCAATGGACACTTCCAGCAAGACAATGCGCCTCCCCACAGAGCCGTGGTGATTAGAACATGGTTCGAAGAGCATTCCGCAGATTTTGCCACAGGACAGGGTTCATGTCTGGTAAAATCCGGACATGAACCCTGTGGAGCATCTTTGGGATGTTCTGGAAAGGTTCGTTCGAGCTTTGGATCCTCCACCCAGGAATCCAACGGAATTATTGACAGCGGTGCGGCAAGCCTAGATAGAAATACCCGTGGAACGCTTTCGTGAACTAATGGACTCAATGCCTCGCCGTGTGCGTCCACCTTTCGCCCTTATCCGGGCGAAAGGTGGACTTACCCGTTACTAGGTAGGTATCCCATGATTTCTGTCCACTCAGTGTAATTTTTCCCGCCAGTTTATATCTGTTACAATCAATCTTCCTATTATAATTGCAAGAATCGTCTTTGTAAAAATATTTACAACTGTACGATCACAAAATAACCTTAATAACTTCGTCATCATAGAAGAAAATGCGAAAATTGTTACAATTGGTCTCGGTCTTCCCTACATTAAAGGGAACATAATTCTAAATCAGGTAAATTGAATTTTGGAAGCACCTCTTGTGTCCAATTTAACCATATAAACTGCTAACAGAGATATTTTCATATAAGCTATTAAAATTACATTTGAAATTAGCTAATTATCTAAGATGGCTTGCTACAGATTGCAGAAATAAAATCCTGAATGCTCTGATATGCTTGAACTGGATAATCTAGCAATTTCTGAGTAATTTTTCATTCATTTAAAGGTGGATTTATGGGGAATTCTTTCATTATAGTCCTAAATTTTGAATAAGTGCCCATAACTCATGTGAAACTCTGCCAGCAACGAAGTCATTTGCCGAGCTCGCTCAGCAATGGGAAAGTTATACACTGTGATGGCTAATTTAAGCCTTTAGTTTTTGACTCATATTTATCAATCGATAGTATCAATGGGAAACTGTGCCCTCTTATGGACAGTGCTGATACAAATTAGAAATTACAGATTTTTAACAATACATTTATTAATTAGAGCGTTTAAAAACACGTAGGTGCACACCTTTAGGGTTCCCTTGAAATGCATGTAATTTTCAGGTCTCAACATTTCTTGGTCTTAGAACTGTGGCGCTGGTGTGTATAGGTCCTCAGAGGAGGTATCGTGGTTTCACCCCTTGTCACGCGAGGGGAGGGGGCCTAGGTTCGTAATCTCGTCAGTGACTGAAAAATCTCTTTCAAGTGGTTATAAGAGTGTTTTGTTACATAATCAATCTAACTGATTTTATTTTTAAAAAGTGTATATTCACATATTTAACATAAAAAAATAGTATTTATTAGTATTAAGTACATTCCTGCCCTCTGTGGGGAAATGGGAGTGATTTAATTCTTATCATTCTTGCCAATATTCTCTTGCTTTCCAGTTAAGGACAACAGTTTTCTACAGCTGTTTTTTTTTTTTATTTTTTTTATTTGTACCTTAGATTATGTCCAAAAAATTTCTGCACATACTTTTGAAGCACCCTGAATGTAAATTATGATGTTATCTTTTATTACACGAAACCGTTAAGAACGGATGTGAAATACAGCGATATAGAGTAAAAGTAAGGCGCTTAATTGTAAACCGAAATATAACTAGCCAACCGCTGATGAGAGGGCAATAACTGTCCAAACAACAGGGTGGGGAATTTGATGGGGAATTTTATACATTTCATTTCAGAAGTATGAATAGAACGTGCCAATATGAGACCAAAAGAATAGGGCTGCCCCAGATGAACTGGAAATAACTGTCCAGCATTTAGGGAAAAAAAAAAAATATGGGTACATACTAGGCACCTTTTTATGGTGACCTATCTCAGAAGTGGGAATGGCATCCGTGATGTTTGAATTGCAATTATACAGGATTAATTGACGATCTGAAGAAAAATATCACCGGTATATACTACTAGATACGCACTCACAATATAATGCAGTATACAGATGCATATATCTAAAATATAAATACTTATTTTTCCTTATGGAATGGCCTATGGACAACTTTTCTTCACAGCAGTCTGTTAGCGGATAGTGTTTGCCGGCAGGATATACCTTAAAAACACGTACCAGAAAAACAAATATGCTCGTAGGTTGGAAGATTAAGTGAAATCATCTCTCTCGCTCTCTCTCTCACCATTTACGTTGAGGGTAGGGAAGATCCCCCCATGCTATCGGAATAGTTACCAGAGCTGAATATTGATAAAAGCTCAAAGGGTTTTTCCGCGGAGTGAATTTAATGTTTGCAATGAGGCGTGACTTTGGTTCTTTCATACCTTTTTTAACGCTGTGATTTTTTTTTTCTTTTCCAAACATTTTTCCATACTATACCATACCGGTGGAATAAAAATATCTAACATTAGCAAAAGCGCATCGCCAGAAACCATTCCTAAAACTAATGCATGTTTCACCAAGACCGAAAGAGAAATAAAAAGGTCCACTAGCACTTTACCATTCTCCCGATGGCCCAGCTAACGGTTAAACTTCCATTTCGAGCTTAAAAATCAAATATCCGAACTTAATGGGATCCATTACAACAGTTAGTGTGCGGATGTAAAGTCACTTTGAAAACAGACTTGGAAGATGGCGGACACATTAAGCGAGACGTGACTAGAATGGCAATTTCTCTCCTTGCCAGCCCAACTTAGGAAATTGTCTCTTATCTGGCCGGCTGCATTTGTACCATTACCTGGGAAACGCCGTAAACAGCGGAAGCATTGCCAAAGTAATATTTAATCTGTTCTGCCGTGCGATAGGCATGTCACAAGGATTCGGCGCATGGGATGGCGGGATAGGTGTAAGTAGGAATTTGGGTTGAGTGTGCATCTCTGGCTTCGGCGAAATTAATGTCCGGGATTATTCATGACAGTTTCTGCGATTAACCACGTGGTACTTATTGGTTACCATGGAAACGGCAGAGAGTAATGGGTGATGATACGTAAGTGCCAATGTACGGATGTGGCAGCATTTGGTTTCCACACTGGCGGGAGTTTATCTTCCTCCCCCCCCTCGCTGTTTTATTAACTGTCTCTGCCAGCAACTGTGAAAGTGCAGGGTATTATACCCCTCTCCCTCCCATAATACCTTGAACTCCTAGAAGTCATTCTTTTCTGGTGGCGCTGGACTTCTATTATTTCAAACATTTGTAAAGGATTTTGGACACTGGAGATCTCTTTCGCTATCACAAAATCTATTTGAAGTTTAGCGACATTCAAGAGTCTTTGTACGCATCTTTTTTTTTTTTTTTTACTATAAATAAATAAATCGAATTCTGAAAGTAAAATAAAAATAGGATAAATAGAATAAAAAAGAAAAACAGAAAGATAGCGACCAATAAAAATCGTATCTGGTTAATCAATATAGAAAATAAAAAAATAATAAAAATAAAATATATACAGTATTTAAAAAAGAATTGCAGTTTTTGTGTGCCAAACAGGCAACTGTAAATAATATGAGTTATTGTAGATTAGAGGAAAAGGTCACAGAAGTATTCATATAGACTTAAATTTCCAAAAAAAAAAAAATAATAAAATAAATATAATATAACATAATACCTGTAGTACTTCTTTCATTAGTTATAAAATTCTTCATGATTAATTAAATTTTATTCGGCAGTCGAGTAACAGGTATTGGGTGCTGAGCCTGTATTAATATTTTCGAACTCCTATAAAAATAAGTTTTTATTGATCTCCTATCCGTCTTTATCTCAATTAGCAAAAAGTGTAAGGAAAACAACTGACATCTTTATGCCTACATTTCATTTGTTCTAATAAGATCTAAATAGTTCTTTTAATATTTACCTTGAAAAGTTCTTTTGTTAGGAGTTTATATTTATCGGAATCAGAACTATCTAAACAACGTAATAAAGAAGGCAAGTAATCAATTGTTGATTTTGGCAATAGTCACATAAATCACAATGATAGTCCAATAATGCAGTGAACTGTAAGTCACACAGAATTGAATAGATTCAATCAATCCATTGTTATAAAACAACAATCACTATTGTGATGTCAAATGAATGAAAAGGACAGCTTCATCGTTTGGAAAAGCAAAATGAACTTCCATCAAGCACATAGTCCAATTAATATGGACTCGAAGTTTTTCCAGGAGGGGACAGAGCAGACATTTCAGCAACGGCACAACACATCTGGCTATACCCAATTTCACAACTTTTCCTTCTAGACCATGGTCCCAGTCCACCATTAAAGAATATTGATATAAGCCATGAAGAGTTCATAAAGGTCATTGGACTGTGCAACATGGCAAAAACAGTACCTGATGGATTCTCACTACTCATACTAAAAATCTGTAGTGTATTCATCATCGATGTGACGTTACATATTTTCAAACAAATCCTCAAAGCAAGGACCGCACATAACCAATACAGTACTATTGAATTGGTTATGTAGAATCTATTCTACATAACCAATCTATTCTACATAACCGAACATCTATTCTACTAATGTCAAATAGATGTGCGAAAATTTGCCTTTAGCCAGCGGGTGGTTAATTGCCGGAACAAGCTTCCATCTGTCGTTGTGGAGGTTGATAGGTTGAATAAATCTAAAGAGGGGCTGGACGGACATTTGGATGGAATTGTTTTTTTTTTTTTTTTTTTTTTCTGCTTTCATACACTTGCTTTCTTACATCACACGAGACTACTACTATTAACACAGTACTGTTTTGGTGAGAACTACTCATCTATATTTGGTTATCCATCGGAAATCGACAACCACAAACCTACAACCCTACCCTGTTCCGACTGAAACAAGCCCTAAACAATAAAACTGAGATAGATACAATTTTCTTCTATATAAATTTGGCAAATGACAGAGTAGCTACACACACCAAAAATGGACTTCAGAATCTCTGGCGATCCTTTCCCATGTAATGGATTCTTTGCTGAGCTCCAGACAGCAGTTGATAATAGGGCTCATTAGGTAATTTCCCAGTTATCCAGATGAGTGTCTTTCGTGATGGTATAGTGGTTTCGCCATTTGATACTGTTTGAAAAGACCCGTCGACGACTGTAGTTAATAATCTCAGGCAGAGGAAGATAAATTTTCCTCAGTAAGTTATTCTGAGTTTTTCTTCCCGCACAACAAGCAAACTTCTTCTCTTCAGAGATAATACACTTATACGTATATAAGTTATGCTTGAGAACCCTTAACATAATAATTTATTTATTATTTATTTATCCAGATGAGTTCCGCAAGGCGAAGTCCTCTCTACCACTCTCTTCGCCGCAGTATTAGAACTGGTTTTGGTGACGCACCTGAACTTCCAGTCCTATGCCGATGACCTAATTATTTTATCACTTCAGCAAGTAGTGCCTGAGCCTAGCACAGGACACCATACGACCTAGCCACCTGCTTACACGCAGTGTAAGCAGGTGGCTAGGAAGGCACATGGCGTCCTGTCTATGATATACAGGATATTCGTGAATAGGGAAAAGGATGTCATTATCCCTTTGCACAAGCCGATGGTGAAACCCCATTTATAATATTGTCCAGGTTTGGAGACCACACTTGAAGAAAGCCATAGACGTAGCCGAGTGGTCAGCAGCGCGAGTGCAGTAGTACACGCACTTTGAGTGGACCGGGGTTCAAGCCCGTGACTACTAAATACGATTAACATTTGTGTTGATTGATTTATTGTAAACTGCACTGACTTGGTGGTCGTGCCGGAGTATAAACAAGAACTTCTATAAAGGGTTCAGAGAATAGCAGCCATATTGGTGGTGCGGAGTGGTAATCGATGTCCGTATGAAAAACGACTTAAACATGCTTGTTTCATTGCATTATTTAGCCATTATAATACTAATAATACTAATCTCCCACAGAGAACCCAAGTCATCAATCAGCAAGTTTCAACGCAAATAAAGTTCCTTGAAAGCTATCTTCATTGGACTATAATTAAACTATAAAAATCTGCTCAAAAGTCCTATTCCCGAAAGTGAATTAAAAATGACATCGAGGTGCTTGTTAATGAAGAACGAGTTCAAAGAGTCTCGTCTCACACTGATCTTGGCTTAACGTGGCAAGAGCTCACCTTCCGGGAACATTTCAAGAAGACCTAAAAGAATTATGTGGCCTTTGGACTATCCCACAGGAGATAGTGAGAATTAGCAACTCCAATATGATAACTCAGTATGTGCAAAGTATCACATTCCTATCTCCCTCCATGCTTGTGAGATATAATCCAGGGCCCCAATCACTTGCCTGAATAAATTCTGTGGCACTGAATACTGGATTAGTAGATGGTTAAACAGGATGTTGGGCAATCCATTCACTAACTCCAGAGCAGTTCTCCTTGCAAACCTTTGCACTAACTCTATCTAGAAGCATCAGGTTTTATCTAGACACATGCCTACCACCTTTGTTTTACTAATCCGTGACCTCCTGGGCACTCCAAGTGTAGCGGACATAGTTGGAGGTCCCAAGACTGCAAGAGAAGCCAAGCTCACTCGAATCTTCCTCGTTCAGGACTATGCACCGTTGAAACTAAGTGTGACACTGCAGACCTTATAAGTATCATTTATACAGGGTTTTAATTTTAAAAGTAAATCCACGTTATTTGTATTACATATAGGGCTATCAAATAACGATGATTGGTCTAATTGTTTGGGCACTAGTGGAGGACGTTACGCAACTGGAGAATTGGTAGTTTTGCATTTCAAATGTTCAGTTTGTCACAATCCGCATTTGAAGTCATATCAAACGAAATCGTACAGTGAATGTCAACAAACATTTGTTGAAAAATTTCCTAACATAACCAATTGCAAAACTGTACAATTTTCAAGATAATAAAGAAGTTATCGTGACTGTGGATCAGTTGGGAATAAGGAACATGAAAAAAGAAGGAATGTTATTGACACTTTAAAAAATAAACAAACAGTTTTGCAATCTCGAAACAAATCACTACGTATCCAAAAGGGGGCACACTTGGTTTTAAGCTCATTTTGCTAAAAAATTAAACACATAAACATTTTTCCATACCAAATCACGATATGCATGCATGAGTTTCAATTTCAGGATAATGTGCAAATATTACGCTATACTGTCGCTGATTTAAAAATTTATTTCGCTGTGAAAGGATTGAATTTCTGGATAAAATTTATTTCACTGACGAAGCGTTGGTTCATCTTAGTAGCTGCGTCAATAGTCAAAATTGGAGAATATGGCACGCTGAAATTCGGGACATTTTTTGCGAAACACCCTTACATGCCCAAAAATTCGGTGTTTGGTGTGGAATATCTCGAACAAGGATATTTGGGCCCATATTTTTGAACGAATTGTCTTCTCTTATGTTTAACGAGGCATCATAATGCATTTTATTGCATTGCTAGAGGAAAATGAAAAAGAGATCTAGCTCCAATAGGATGGGGCAACTTACCATACTACATGCTCAATCACTAAACTCTTGCGGGAGTTTTTTTGGGAGATGGAATCATATCACAATGATTTTGACTGCCTAGGTCTCCTGATTTAACATCCCTAGACTGCTTTTTAGGGTTTTTTAAGCAAAAAACTTACAAGAGAAATCCATGAAGCATTCAGCAGCTCAGAGCGAGCATTGAAAATACAGTCGAGAGTACGACACAAACTGTTTGTCTAGGGCACGCAACATTATCAAAAAGAGTGAATTTATGTACTGCTAACAACACAGAATACTTCCAGTATTGTTTATAAACTATTATTTGTTAATTATTCTGATAAGAAACGTATTTTCCTTTTATCGTTTTTGGGTTTACTTTTTAAATTTATTGATGTAGGGCAGCATAGTAACAACTTGTATCACTCGATCATAGCCCATTGAAACACAGGGGACTAATTTTGTCCCCTGTGTTTCAATTTTCAGTCTCCATAAACTTGGCAGTTCCATCGAACCCAGAAAAAGATGGTATGACAAATTCATTTAAAGTTATAGCATTATATATGTTCATCTAGGTGCACAAATATTCCTGAAGAGTTCTGTTTTCCAAAGACTTTTACCTGTTGTTTAATGGAAATATTGCATTTTGTCATTTAGTTTTGAATTTTGTATCCTACTCAGCCACATATAAAAATTGTAAGAAAAATGTTCTTAGCAAAATTTACAAAAATAGCAATTATCATATTTCTTCACAATAAGAAGGAAAGAAAGTTATTGTTAGGTGATTAAAATCAAAAATGAATTTGAAAGGTTATTATTTCCCACTATACTGGAATGTGTCCTGAGATTCGTCGAGAGTTTGGGGGGGGGGGGCGGTTGAGGACAATATTTCCTTTTCATCATATATTTGGACGGCATAGTCTGCGAGTAACAGAGTTGCTCATTCAGCATCCTTCTGCCCGATTTTCCAATCTCAGCTCACCGTGAATCTTCCTCGGGCGGAATCTGATCAGCTATTTGCTACGGTAGTTCCCCGTTGTCGTGGCGACAGCGTTCGTCACCCATGGCGCGCGCGTTGCTGTTTGAAATCTAAGTCGGCACCGGGCGTTGTGGAAAATGAGTGGCTTCGGCGTTCGGCTAATGATTTGTTTGTCCAACGTGTCCACTGTAATAGGCTCATTATAAAGGAGTGAGGAAAGTGAGATGGGGGCCATCCATCAACTACCCTCCCCTTGTGGAGAATGAAACTTGAGTAGGCTTCTTTATCTGTGTACTGTATCGCGCTGGAGTTTGGGTGCCTTTCAACGGTGAAAGTTACATTCACTGACTCCCGCCTTTCGCTAACAGGAGGTAATCTAAAAGGGGGGTGGGGGATATCACTGGCTTCACAGAAATATAAGAAGAAGTAATTATCATAATTAATTATGAAAAGTTGTCGCCGAAACACAATGCGAATCAGCCAAATAGATTTATGTAGTAATCATACCTATTTAGTTAGGTAAAAAGTTCTTCGAATGTTGCCATAGCAACTAAGCTGTGGCAAGTACTTAACAGGACGTCCAAATAATTATCATATCCTTTGTTATGACAGCTTTTCACTTTGTGTTCAAACCAACTCGGGTGTTATCGGGAAGGAAATGCAGCAAAAGGCACTTTATACCCTATGCATGTAATCTGTATCCCCTATAAATAGATAAGCTTTGTTAGCGTACGTGCATGCGTGAACGTACTCAACAAAGTTATGTTATTAATAAAACAAGTAAAGACAAGTTAGCATACATGTTGCGAAATAGTGTTCCTTAAACATGATTCCATATAGAATCCGTTCTCTTTCATAAGGATAAAGTGGAATAAAGAACATGCTTCATCATCCTCTTCAGATCTGGAGAAAGATGAAGAACCCTTTCTGGAAACTCTTTAGAGAAGCTCTATTCCAGAACTGAGCGCGATTTACCCATCAAAATATAAGATATAATTATATAAAATATAAATAAAAAGGTATCCTCAGTATATTTCTATTAAACGAGAAAAATTAGAGTAGAGCCAGCATTCTTTATTCATTCATTCAGCCAAGCATTCTTTATCCATTCAGAAGCTCCCGTCACTCGGAACCTTTAAGGTGTCCCTCTTTTTATAATTAATATTTGTAACTCTCTACTATGTTAATATGTGCGCATTAAAACTTTTCAATGAATTATTATTAGTATTTCTAATGATAATAATAATAATGATAGACATTAAAACATCTGTATATGTAGGGCGTCTATAAAAGATCTGAACCATAAGAACTTCATTTCTATACATACGACCTGCATATATACCTGAAACATGTGCTTACTCCTATGACTTACTAAGCGCCTCTGTAGTCTACAGGACGCAACCCTCCAGACCTTAGAACTGATCAAATTCGTCTAAACTACTAGGTTGCTGGACACCATTGCCTAGTTCATCGGTCTTGGGCATGGTTATTTTCGTCTATCAATTAGGCAACCCGACAAACGTACCCATGCAATTTACAGACGCAATATCAGTCCTTAAAGTGTTTTATAAATAAAGATTAAGGCTTATTTGAGTTTCTGAAAAGATTCCCAGAAATGCTTGCATTAATAGCAAAGTCGCTAACCATTCTCAATTAAAGGAAATTTTGTTTCAGCTAAGATCGACTGTCTATCTATAATTTTAATCCTGAAAAAATTTCACTGGGAATCTTTTCAGTTTGTTGTTATATTTCTGAAATATTCATAGGGGAGAAACTTTTTATTCGATTTACATTAAACAGAGGTGGCCTTAGAATGAGTTCATTTCCGTTTCCACATCTGCTCAAGCCCGCATGACTGCTAAATAATGATGCGTTGGAATTCTCTCACAATATCATGCGAACTCCTCTTACTTTATGTGGTCTCCCAGGAGTATAAAAAGAAAATTTATTTATTTATATGTATATAGTGAGCGATCAGAGGGAAAAATGAAAATCCTATTTATAGAAATCAGAAGATAACCACAGAATGTGTCAGACTGCTTAGAACTTTCGATGGAATTTTTCCAAAGATGATTGACATAGAGGTACTCTATGGAATGAAACTGAGAACTTCGAGATAGTGCAAGGTAGTTTAAGAACTGGTAGCAGGTAGGGACACTAAAACTTTTGTTAATGGATTTCTCCATTAACTGTCAGTTCTTGCACTATCTCAAAGATGGCTAATTGGGATCTATGTTATACTAGTTAGCAAACAAGCAATTTGAGTAATTGGGCCATTGGAGACAACAAAAGCATTAGTACTTTACCTGCTGCGCCAATATAGCGAGAAAACGGAAGAAAGCTGGATTAAAGTCACCAAGAAATAAGCCGCCACTGTTAGAGAACTCAGGCTTGAAAAATTAATTAGGCTGGAAGTTAATTAGCAACTATAGCTTCCTCACTATCTGAAAAAGTTTTTCTTTTCTTTGCCACTCTGACCGTTATTTTTCTTCTTAACTACCCATACCACCATATTAACCATGTACAAACTCAAGGTGCCACCTGTATTTGAATATGGCTTTCTGACATCTTCAGTGGTATCTCCAAGACTTTTAATAACATTCTTGACTCTATCACAAATAAAACGACTGGATTAATCAATGACATCGGCCTTACGGATTTGTTTCACTCATTATAGAGATTTGTGATTCACCTATTTCATTAGATAATACAATCAGCATTTTCCTGAGATAACACTTTATTTTCCTATGAATATTTTTATTTTATTTTTCCCTTGCAACACTACAAATTTTGTCCTTCGCACGAAATTCGATAGTACGTTTTCCTGGTTTTGTCTCTCTACTAAATATAGAGAATCTTGTTACAAAGAATCTTTTTTTTAGGGTTTCTCTGCTTTGGCCAAGGAGGAAGAAGGTCTACGAAGTGTAAGTAAAACTTCTTTCCTCGCTCCCGTTTCCCCTAATCCTCTCTTGTCATCACGAAATGATTGTGACACGCTCTTCGACCTTCCCCTTTAACCGAGGAGGAGAATAGACGATTCGGACCACTCTGGGGGTCGTTGTTAAATATCATTGTATGGTCATGTGAAGCGTTTGTACGGGATGCAAACAAACAGGTCTCGGGGAGGGAAAAAACGGCGGTTAAGGGGTCAGGACACATATGCCTTGTATATAAGCGCTACATATTTTTCCCTGTTTCTTTTGAGTTTTATTCCCGCGAAAGATTTGCACGCGATACCTTTTTCCTGTAGATTTTAAACACGAGTTGAAGGTGAAATGTGAAGCTCGCGCCACAAGTTTATTGTTGGTTTGGAGCACCATTCACTTGTGTGGGGATTCTATGAAGTCTATATAAGAAACAGAATGCTACAATTTATAAAGACTTGGTTAGGCTTAGCAAGGTATTGGGGGAATGAAAAGGGGGTCGGTAACAAACGCTTCAGCGGCAGCCTATGAAAAGTTTAGAGATTTCACTAACGTTATCTATTGTATGGAGCGAACACAGTGCTTTAAAAAACGATTTGCCACTGTGAATTGGAAGCTGTTCAGAGTGAGATACCATTTCTCCCTAGTCCGGATGTCTTCAAAAGTAGATTTTTGCAATTAAAATCAAGTCTTGCCATCTGGGCGGAATCTGCAAGCTCTTCTCCTTTAAGAAGAAGTGAAGCACGCTCCAACTTGGAGGACATTAATGGCTTACTCGCAGTGCGTTCTTTTCAAAGTTGCCGAGGTAGAAGAGGAATGGCTGGATACACAACACGTAATAGTTGTAATGTATTTACCTCTCTACCCCTCTGGGTGGCTCTCCCGCCTACTTCTCTTTTCAGCAGCTCCCAAAATACAGTCTCCAAGTGAGAAAGCCATCGTAATAGAAAGCTGGTATTTGTGCAGGATTCATGTGAGGATGCCACCTGTTTATGTGTTGGATTTCGGGAACCTTTTTGTTAATAAAATCTGCCGACACACCGAGATGTGACGAAATATTATTGATCACCAACATGGATTTGGGTAAACATTCCATAAAAGATTAGTCGAGCAAAAGGATTAGGGAATGGCTCTGTAGGGATATCGCACTAAGGTACCGAGTTGTAATGATATGCATGTTTTAACGTAGTCCAATCAACATGGCGACCAAAGTAAACTTTGTTCTTAGCTTTTTTTCTAATACAGAAACAGTCTCATAGGAATAAACACAAGATAATCAAGGTGTATTAAGGACGAAAGTTTACGTCCATGTTAAAGACATGGACGTAAAATAAAATAAAAATAAAAGAATTGTCGGTACAATTATTATATTTTTATTCGACTGCATAATTCTGTTTCATATTCTTGAATGGCTAATAGAGCCAAAACGTATAAACAACATTTTTCGTTAATAATGGGCCACATAATTTGTGACGTAGTGTAAACTTTCTTTTCAAATCTTCAATTGTTTTTTTTTTTTTTTTTTTTTTGATTGTCCAGTATTCAAATTTTCCTATTATCCCAAAGTAATTGTAACTGCATACGTTTATTTTTCATTATTGTGAATAAAAATAATTGAATAAGTAGATGATTTGGTCGGCCTCATCTGAAGATTCAAATGAGATTAATACGGTCAGACTCATTCGAGGTGAAGTAAAAACGGTTATAAAAAAGAACTCCATTTAAGAACCCATTCAAGAAGCTCAAATTTTCTGGTTCCGTGAAATATAAAAAAATTAAATCCTCCCAAAATGTTATTTTGAAAAAAATTTTAAGAGGGTTTCACTGTATATTATTAGACAACTCTATATTTAAGAAAGTTTAGGATTAAACTATTCTTCATATAAGTAGCGTTATGTCTGAATCCTATTCCTATGAAATGGGAATATTTGAGATCCCCATTTCATAAGAATACGGTTCAATAAATTGCATGCCTATGCAAATAATAATATATGGAAAAAATCATGCTGCTTTCGCCTCAGAGCGATAAACTCAGCTAAGCTGTGAAAAGGCCTATATTAATTGTTGTGCCACTGAAGGGATTCGAACTCATATAATTTTCACCCGATGTGGGAAGACGGCAATTACATCCACTGTCCTCCCCGCGAGGGTATTCAATCATTATACTTAAAGGTGTTGCTCATTATTATCACATGGAAGCTAATCACAATTAGAGCAAATAGAGTGAGGACTATTAACTTTGACAAAACTGCTTCCATCTGAGTCTGTTTCGTCAGCCAGAGACTAAATACTGCCTTGATAAGCCATTTGCTTGAAATATCCTCGTGATCAGCAGACGCAAAGGACAAAGAAGTAGTCAACCTACAGCTTACAGAAAAAAAGATGCGACAAGTGAAAACCTGTCGCATAAGGTTTAAAAATCTGACAAAATGTGTCCGGTTGAAGGTATATATCAGACTGACTTTCGGCCGAACATCGGACGGTTGGCAACATTAAGAACCATATTGATTTTTCTTGCTACTGTGGTCGCACTTGTTTTTATCTCATTTCAGATGAGCAGGCATCACTAGTCACGTCATGAAAATGAATTTGCATACTGACTGCATGCAATGCCATACATACTGTGGTGTCACTTTTCGTAAGTTTATGTGTGTCTTTAGTTTCTGCATGGTCTAAGCCACGATTTCTGATAAGTTTACTACCTACAGGGAGCCAAAGTAACATACTTTAATTGTAACTGCCATGTAAGAATATTAAATAAAGGTAGGAAAAAAGTAACAACAAAGTCCACTTTGGGGTAAATACACTTTTGCCACCGATGCTGCAATGTGTTGATTCCAGCTGCGAAGAAAGTTTCCTCCTGGGCCTCCAGGAATGCATCCACTGCAGCAATGATCACTTTCGGTGAGAAAATAGATGACAGCCAGGTGTTTTTTCAAATTAGCAAATAGGTGAAAGACCGATCTGATGAATACGGGGGATGGTCTAAGATTTCAAAGCCAGAGTCTGTCATTCCCATGGCTGCTCCCGCTCGAATTTCTGTTGTGAATTAAACACTAAAAAGGGGGGGGGGATGATTTCCATTTACTCTATATACACTTGAGTGACCACTTTATTAGGTACATTTACCTAAAAATAAGTAGTCACACTTTAGTCCTTGGAGCAATTCAGATTAGTTATGGTATGGGCTGAACGACATGCTAATTTCTTCCAACACTCAGTGCAGCCATGGGAATGACGGACTGCGGTTTTGAAATCTTAGACCATCCCCATATTCACGAGATCTAACACCATCAGTCTTTCACTTATTTCCTAATTGAAAAAATACTTGGCTGTCATCCATTTTCCCACCGACAGTGACGTCATTAAGTCTGCACTCACTCACTCGGCGCGTTGTTCTGGTCAAACGAGGCTCTTTTGCTGAGTTTTACTCGGCGTTTGTTTTTGCTTATTTCACGCAAACCTCAAATGGTCTGCGTAATATACTCCTGTAACTGTCTGCCTTTTCTAAAGGTTCAGTCCACCACTAGCTTCCCTTCCACAAAATACTATGCCACTATGCCACAACTAGCTTCAGTCCATCAACATCCCAAAAAACCGACGCCATCGCCTTGCCAGCAGAACGAATCGACTTGGCTTTCTTTGGAGGGAAGAATGTTGTTTCCACTGTTTGGACTGCTACTTTGTTTCTGGCTGCAAGTGATAGACCCACGTCTCATCCATGATCACAAACCTTGCAAGGAAATTAACCTTTCAAGCTGGATATTCTTGAAAATGATCAAATATCCACTTTATAACTCCTCTACGTTTTTGATCTGCTGTCAACAGCATCGTGCTGAGACATCTTTTTCATAGACAGAACTTCTGTTATTTTGTGGTACACACGTTCAGATGAGATGCCCAAGACGCTGACAATGTACCAAACTGTCACCAATTGTTGATCACTCATCATCAGATCATGCACACTGTCAACATCTTCTGGAGTGATGGACGTTGCAGTCATTGGGTCATTTTTCAGATTGCTTCTCCCTCGTTTAAATTCTGCCTGCTCACTTCTTAACCATGGAATAGGAAGGGATATCCTCTCCAACGTTGTAATCATATCTCATGAATTGCTATTGTTGTTAGTCCATTTTTTCCCAAATAGTGGATGACTGCACGGCGACTTTGTCCATCTTTCCTCATTCACACAACTTTGTTAATTTCAGGACTTATAATTTAAAAAAAAAAAATTATTGAAACTGCATGAAATGGTGGGTCACTATTTGAAGTCTCATACATTAAGTACAGAAATTGTTAATATTGTACCACTACCTTTCATACTCGGGCCACGAAGTCTTCAAACGCGCCCCTCGTAAATACCGAATGTGTCAGGAGGTGTACAGTTTTGTAATATTGCAATTTTTAAATACATTTTATACCTGAATCATTTCGCTGTAAATAATTTAACATTCAAATAATGTAAACTTCCTTAATCTTTGCAAACGAGAGTATATTCAAAGATATTTTAGAATTGTGTTGGTAAACGTTAGGGGTCAGCAAGTGCTATGGTTATACAAGTTTAAGGCAGATGTTTACTCATAAGTTTAATGCAGAAGAAATTCATCAGGTGTCCATCACTCCTTTAGAAACCAACGTGCTACAGAACATTGTTTAACCATCAGCGCTGCACATATATTCTCTCTTCCCATCCCTTCTCTACTATCGATCAATTTTTAATACCAAACTTCTCCACTAGATCATCTCTAGTCGAATTTCAGAGCTTGCTGGACGTTGTACTTTCATGTTCTATCCTCGTTCACCCTACATTTCACTGTTTTTATTTATTTAAATTCTTTCATTATTATATAAGATCATGCTACAATGGATAAAAGGATGGTTGAGTGGGAGAAGACAGAGGGTGGTAATCAATGGGTGCTGCTCTTCGTGGACTAATGTTATTAGTGGAGTCCCACAGGGTTCGGTGTTGGGTCCTCTATTGTTTTCTATATTTATCAATGATATTGATGAAGGTATATCAGGCTTAGTGTCGAAGTTTTCAGATGATACAAAGGTTGGCAGGGTTGCTAATGACAGTAATGGCAGTGTGCTACTGCAACAGGATCTAGATAATTTGGGCAGATGGGCTAAGAAGTGGCAACTGAAGTTTAACCTTGACAAATGCAAAGTACTGCATATGGGTAGAAGTAACCCCAGAGAAACGTATCAACTGTGTGGTACTACATTTAAGGTGGTAGAAAATGAAAAAGACCTGGGAGTAATTGTGCAGTCAGATATGAAGTTTTCCGAGCAATGCAGACAGGCTGCCAGGGCAGGTCATGGGGTTTTGTCAATGATATATAGGAATTTTTCTAGCAGGAAAAAGGAGGTGATTGTCCCTCTGTATAAGGCAATGGTCAGGCCACGCCTTGAGTACTGCGTACAGGTCTGGAGGCCTCATTTTATGAAGGATGTAGATTTGCTTGAGCGTGTACAGAGAAGGGCAACACGATTGGTGAAGGGAATGAAGGGATCCTCTTACCAAGAGAGGCTTAAGTTCTGCAAATTGCAGTGGCTGGAGACTAGGCACCTGCGCGGTGATCTGATTGAGGTGTATAAGGCCTTGAATGGGTTGAGCACGCTGAATTCTAATGGGATCCTTCCACTTGTTCAGATTACGAACCTAAGAGGGCATAAATTTAAATTAAGAAAAGACAGATGTAGAATAGATGTGCGGAAATTTGCCTTTAGCCAGCGGGTGGTTAATTGCTGGAACAAACTTCCATCTGTCGTTATGAAAGTTGATAGGTTAAATAAATTTAAGGAGGAACTGGACAGGCATTTGGAGAGAATGGTGTGATTTTTTTTTTTTTTTTTTTTTTTGGCTGATGCTGCATACACTTGCTTACTTGCATCACATGCCACTACTACTACTACTACTCATCACGGTGCTGTACACTTCATGTAGAGTTTGTTTTTTTTTTCCCTGCAATATGCATTTGATTTTTAAATAAACAAATATTCCTTTTACAGTGCGTATATGGAGGGCAGTAATTTTACTTTTACCTGTGGCAAACTTTCTCTTTTCAAATTGCGATCAGTATTCTACAGTTACAGTGACTGACTTTCCTAGTGCGAATCATGTCATCAAAGTATTAGCATACTAAGTAGCGAGAATTTATAAATTTGACAACTCTAGGCAAAACATCTATTCACAAATCCTAGACAAAATAACCATGCAAGGAAACCTCAAAGAAGGCTATGGAGAAAATCATTTCAAAGTTTGCTTGAGTGTTTTGTTTGTTATAGGGTTTTAGGCACATCAGGGAATAAGGCCATATTGCGCCGTATGTTGTTTGTTATCTGGTTTTTAGGAGCATTGGCAACTAAGGCTATATTGCTCCTTGGATATGCGGTGGTCATTCTCTGACCTTTCCGCATCCTCCGTATTTGGTGAGCACAGGCTCGAACCCCGGCCTAATCAAGAAGCGTATGCTACGCACTGCTGCTCCTGCCCACCTGGCTACGGAGGCGTTTGCGCCGTATATATTGTCTGTAAATTGTGAGTGTTCTGTAATTCAATTTTCTGTTTGCTGGACGAAAAACCCGAGTTTTCCGGAGTAAAAACCATGCTGTCCTTCCACGAGACTGACTGAGCCACGTTGTGAAGAAGGCCTATAAAAATTCCTCACGTCATCTACGGGATTCGAACTCAGGTCTTTTCCACCCGGTATGGGAGGGGACGGCGATTTTACTAACTGTTACCCACGAGGGGGGATCTGAAGAATACGGAGACTGAAACTATAGCATGTTCCTCCTGGATAGAAACTGGTGAATATTCAGACTGTCTGCGCGGTAGCACAGTGGTATCATCACCGTCCTCCCCACACCGAGTGGAAAAGGCCCGGGTTCGAATCCCGTCGATGACGCAAGGAACTTTAATGGGCGGCTTTTTTCACTCCGTGGCTGAATTAGTCAGTCTCAGGCGTAAATAGCAAGGTTCCCCCCCAGAAACTGGGGTTTTTTGTCCAGCAAACAGACAAATCGACCATAGAATACACTCGATTAACAGACATAAGACACAGCACGGTAGATGGATTTAATTATTCTGGTGGCCTAAATATAATAGTTTGGGCTTTTTTTTTTTTTTTTTTTTTTAACATTCAGACTAGCATAAGCAGGTCCGCTCGAATTAAGAATAAGTTTTTTTTTCTTTTTTTACAATGATCGGATTGTGGTGCACGAATTTGTTTCACTGAGAAAAGCCATCAGGATTTCAACAAAGTTCTACAGAAGATATTGGAAGATGTGCTACGAATATATCTGAAAATGGAGACTGGTTACTACATCGCAACGATGCTCCTGCTTAGGCCAGTCTGAATGTGTGACAATTTCTGACCTTTCTTGTTGTTGTTGTTGTTCGGAGTACTGGCAATTAATGTCACGTTGCTCCGTGTAAATTGCCTATAAATTGCGAGTGTTCTGATGTCAATTTTGTGTTTGCTGGACGAAAAACCCGAGTTTCCGGGAGGAAAACCACACTACATTGTGAAAAAGGCCGATAAAAATTCCTCCCATCATCGACGGGATTCGAACTGAAGTCTTTTCCACCCGGTGTGGGGAGGATGGCGTTCCTACCAACTGCGCTACCCACTTCTATACATCTATCTCCTTTTTCTCCTCTCCCATAAATACTTTTACATTCAAATCTGGGAAATTTCATAATATTTTCAGAAAAATTTTCAGGACGTACAAAAAGGAAACAAAAGTATTTAAAATACAATCCGGAAATTTTTTATCACACATCGTATTGATATTTCAGAAAATGAAATGGGTTAGGTAAGGTAATTAACTATATAATATCGGTGTAGATACACCATAGTTTACCCATAAATTTGAACTACGTAGTGTAAAAGGCATCGTTTTAATAGTATCTCATATTGTGGGTGCCTTCATAACGAGATAGCTAGTATTGCACTACTTCAAATAAATAATGCTTCTCTGATAGAGAAAACTACTGTTATTTATTTTCAGTGGATACCACCACCCAGATGATTTCAGTGGATACCACCACCCAGATGATTTCAGTGGATACCACCACCCATAACCCATAAGAAATTATGCCTTGTGCATTTCATCTTCTAATACATCATTATTTATACACCATTTGGCATCTCTCATATTGTGGAATAACTTCGCAACTGTGATGGCACATTGCATTACTAGGGTACCTGCCCACTCACTGATGATGAAGCCAAAAAGCTTCGAAACGATCGTCTGGGTGGTGGTATCCACTTAAAATAAATAACAGTAGTCTTCTCTACTACAGAAGCGTTATTTATTTTAAGTCGTGCAATACTAGCTATCTCGTTGTGAAGGCACCCACAATATGAGATACTATTAAAACGATGCCTTTTACACTACATACGTAGTTCAAATTTATGGGTAAACTATGGTGTATCTACACCGATATTATATAGTTGATATTTCAGAGAATACTTTAGCATTCTTTCAGAGGCCACTGCATTCCAGCATGATCACTCTATTTTATGCATCAGATTTTGTGATTCAATGCTTCGTATAGAACAATGGTTCCCAACAGGTGTGCTACGACCATTTTCAAATGTGCTGTTGCTGCGAGATTAGGAAAAACTTCATTGAGTTCAATGGCAATCACTGTATGATATGAGTTTTTTAAACTTCAAGTGTGACTTGAGTAACAAAATATTGGTAACCCTGGAGTAGAGAATACACATTACCTAATTCTCCCAGAAAGTGTTCATTTAGCTTACTTTTCGAAAACATCTTATGAACCCAAATATCCTCTCATCCTTCAATCCACAACAGTCACATTATACAGACAAATGCCTTTCGTAATTGACAGATAGATTAAGGTTCAGTCAAATGAACTACATAGATTACGGTTAACCTAAATGAATCACCGGATGAAAATTTCTTCCATTTCCATTTAAACTTTTAATTTCTCACCGCTCTTGCTGATAACAATAAAAACAGAGCTGTGAAATGCATTGATGTAAAAAACGGTTGTAGAGTTTCTGAACATTTATTGTTCATAGAACTATATCAAAATAAACAAACATCGACTTAGAAGGAGAGTTGTATTAAGACAGAAATGTTGTTTTAACAGGGTTTTACGAGCATCAGCAGCTAAGGCCATATTGCTCCGTATGTGCTGACTGTAAATCGTGTGTTCTGTGGTCGATTTTCTGTTTGCTAGACGAAAAACCCGAGTTTCCGGGAGAAAAAATTATGCTACCCTTGCCTGAGATCGACTACTCAGCCACCTTGTGAAAAAGACCCATAAAAATTACTTACGTCATCGATGAGACCCAAACTCGGGTCTTTTCCACCCGGTGTGGGGAGGACGGCCATTCTACCAACTGTGCTACCCACAAGGGCTGAAATAGGAATAATTCTAAAATAAATTGAGCATAGTCCAATCCAACTAAGATTCATTTGTCCCAAGTCTCTTTTAGATACAGAAATGAAAATGACTGAAGGCAAATAACACAAATGATAAGTCCCAAATCACAGGAGTAGATATACCTATAAAATATAGAAAAGGGGTTATTGGGTAGTATATATATATATACTACCCAATAACTCCGCTATATTACGATAAATATATGTGAAGAATCTTAATTTTGTGAAACTATTGGGAAATCAGAGGGTTGATTGTGATAAAACAAACAGTATTCATTCTCACTAAACATCCTTAACTTGCACGTTATAAAGACAGGCCTCCAAAGTGGGATTAATATCCAGAAAAATTAATTCATACTGTGGCAAATGGTACATAGCACTTTCTTCCCCCTAATGTATCAGCAACGCCCCCCTCGGCGGATTTCTGGAAGCCAACTGATGCATCGTCGTTTGGCGAAGCACTACGCATTACATTGTATAAGTGGACTTGCAAAGGAATGTTTGTGGCAAGGCAAAACTCCGCCCTCGGTCGTCAAAAAAAAATTTTAGATGCATATTTTTTTTTACTCTCTCTTATTTCTATCCTCCCCCTCTGTTTCCCAGCCAGCAACGGCTTTCGAAAGAATAATACGGGTTGGTTTAGAGTGAAGGCAACTCCACCGTTGATTATATTAGCATTCTAAAGAGCCAAAGGTCGCCGAGCAGTGAAGTTCTGAATCGATTGAACCAAGGGTACTACTTTCGCTTGAGGTAGAGGGGAAAGGGGGGGGAAGGGAGTGAGGTAGTAGCGGAGGGAAGAGAGAAGGAATACAAACAAGAGAGTTAGAAGATGAGTCGCGTAGCAGAGAGCTGGCCTAGGGTACATTAGTCATTGCTGGCTACGGTCATTAGGTATATGTTGTCTTTGGGGGAGAGTCTCTATTATCTATACTGGGGTAACGGATGGCACATTTAGAGCGATGCAAATAGGCAAAGGTTAACTGGTATTTCTTTTTTATTCTTAAAGAACACGTTTGAAGTCTCCTGAAGTGCTTGTAGAGTATCCCCGCTGCCAGAGCCTGATCTGTGCAATGGAAATATATTCAAATTCAGAACCATTTTGTAAATATTTGTGAGATGCGCCAGTTTTCTTCTGTTTCCTTATCTACGACACAAGTTTTCTCTTCCTGCCTGAGATTCACTTAAAAAACTTTACGAGGCTTGTTTCCCAACTATTTACTTGGGATTTCCACACACAGACACACACACACGCACATACAAATAAATAAATAAATAATAAATAAAAAGAAAGACATGTCATGTCTTTGGAAAAGATATCGAAAAATCTTGAAGAAACGTCTTATTTTTCGTTGTTGGCCTCTTCCTCTTGAAGGTTTATGTTCATACTAAAAGTTGCTTCAGTACAGCAAATACTTTAGAAAAGACATTTGTCTTCGCCAACTGAAGTTTTATTATTTAAATAACACACACTTGGAAGAGTTCTCAGACACCAACTAAGATATCACACAATCTTGACAGACGTTCGTTATGTCCCAACCCTGTGATATCTCCCTTGCAACGCTAATCTTCGTTTCGCTTAATGGAATACACGGATAGAGCTGCCAAGTCCCCTTCAGTACTATCGCCTATTTTGAATCCATAAAGTCAGGAAGAAATGGATGCACATAAATGTATTGTTCACTTTCTACGTCACTATCTTTCTATTTCCCTGTCTTTGGTCTCGTTTCCCTCTCCAGCCCCTCCCCCCCTCTTTCTTTCACTCTCTATCTATCTATCTATCTATTTATTCTATCGTTCCCCCTCTCTTCTTTGAACAATCTCCTTCACAACACACACACAAACCAGGAGGCTACTTGTGTAAAGTATTTTCCCTCAGAAACGCCAGGGGGTGTTATTGTAGGAAAGTAGGGACAAGTTTGTACAAACAAAGGATGTCGCTCAAGTGAAGGGATTTTCTGATTTGTTTCCCGCTAGTATCTACTGTGATGTACTCTTTCATTGGATTTATTACGAGTGTACATCACAGTCTACCATTTTTTTTTTAAATCACTGCATTCAAAAAAAAAAAAAAAAAAAGGACAGCCTAAGAACAAATAGAATATTCAAGAGATCAAATTATTATTACTGTTGTAGATAACAAACTCTGGTTCGGATCTGGAGCGTAATAGAAAAAAAATTAATATATACGTAACACGCACAACTTAATCATTTAACATCCGTAACATTTCGCAACTAATTTTCTTAATCAACTTTTAACCCCCTCCGGGAAATTTGGCAGGGTCTGGCGCATTGACTGTTTTTGTCATAGTACACTGGTTCACATATTTTATCGTGTGTATGTCTGAAAAAGTGCGTGTTCATAAGCCGATCTGCATATTGTGGGGATAATAAACTATGTTTGGAGTTTAGAACTGTGTTTCAGTAATTCGCCGACCCAAATTGGAATAGCCAGCGCTTCATTATTTCCGAATTATTTTTAATTACAGTGAACAATGAAAATTTTTTTCAATAGAAATATAGTGAACTTAAGTGTATTTTTAGGTGTGTTTGCATATACATAACCGTCTACTGTCTTCGCCATGTCCGTCTGTCTGTCCGCATGCAACAACTGGAATCCAACGGATGGATTTTCATGAAATTTTATATTTAGTTCTTTTAAAACGTGCTACATATTAATCAATTCGTGCTCATTTGATTGGTTTTTTAGTGGTGATTGCAGTTGAACATGCTTTTAAAATGTCACTTCAGTGAGCTAATTCACCAGATAGCTTTTGTTGTTGTTGTTGTTGTTGTTGTTGTTGTGTGTGTTATAAAGCATATGAATTTTATTTCGGTTCAAAATTGGGTGATCATATATGCTGTATTAATTGTGCTTCGCGTTCTGGTTAAAAAATGAACGTTAAAGTATCAATGTCATTCGTGCTCCCATGGGGTGGAGAATAGAAATAAGTATCCGACTATACCGTCAGCCATTAGACCAGTTAATCACAGTGAAGAACCTGTTCCTACTCCTCCATAAACTTGATCGTTGGAAAAGGAAAACAGGAAATATCCAATGGATGATCCGTGCGAACCCTGAATCAGATTCCGAATGCACAGACCCAGACAAGCCTCATTTTATAACTCAAGTAAATTAATTTATTTTTCGCAAGATTTAAATCTGTCTAAAACAAAAGCAGGATTTTTGGGATCTAAGCTGAAGGAATGGAATTACAGAAACTGCTTTCTTCATATTTTGCCATGGAAGATTCATTTTTCTACTATATTGATGTTGATGAACTTCTTGATGCCCTTGGAAGAGAACATAAACCAAAATATATGGAAGCTTTTCATTGACTCTTCCAAATTAAGTCTGAAAGCTCCACGATGTAAACATCCATCTATACCAACCGGTCATGCTGTCCATATGAAATAATCCTGTGCAAACACGGAACTTTTCTTAAAAAAGCACAGTATGATAAATACAAATGAAGATTTCAGAGTTATCGGGATCCTTTTAAGTCTACAATCTCGCTATGCATCATGTTGTGTTTTGTGCAAGTGAGAAGAATCCAGCCAAAATCATTCATTACGAAACCAAGATTTGACCTCGTATGAATCTTGTACACGAAAAAAAAAAAAAAAAAATTGTCATCTATAAGCCACTAGTTTATCGAAAAAAAATATTCACCGCTTGACATAAAGTCAGGCCTAATGAAGAATTTCGCAGTTATGGACAAGAGTGGAGATAGCTTTCAATATTTAAAACTAAAATTTACACGTATTAGCGATGCGAAAATCAAAGACGCAAATCAGAGAAGTACTGAAAGATGAATATCTTGAAAGAATGTTAAAGTCCTTTAGAACTGAAAGGCTGAAAATTCTTCAAGAAAGTCTGCGAACATTTTTGGACAACACCAACAGAGTAGTAAACTGTGAAATCTTGATTAAGAATTTACTACAAGCTTACCGAAATGTTGGTTGCAGTATGTCTCTAAAAATACACTTCCTACATTCCCTTTAGACTTTCTCCCAGATAACTTTGGACAAGGCGAACATTTTCATCGAGTTATTGCTGCCACGGAGAATGTTATCAAGTAAGTTGGAAGCTCAGTACGCTGTCAGATGATTGGTGGACATTGATCAGAAAGGTTCCCGATCATTATAAAAGAAAAAGTAAACGAAAAAAAACTGACTATATTTCTGTGCCGTTTATTGCAATACTTGTTAAAATTTCATTAAAAATTTCAGTAAACGTAAGCTGTGTTCCTCTTTTAATCTGTGAACGCGATGCAATATCTGACTGAAAATTTGGATTTAGCTCATCAAACTCCATGAGAAGTACCATATTTCAGAAGGAAAAAAAAAAGTTAAAGCTTAAAATTTGTTATCGAGTGTTATTTCATCTATAAATATGTTGTAAAATTTCTGGTAGTATGAATTATCTAAATATTTTGTATCAGAAAGAAAAGTTTTTGATCAATGACAGGAAAACAGTAAGCTTGTGTGGGTGGGCTGGCCGGACACTCCATGTGTCCGGCTATATGTCCATGGGTCCAGTGAGAAGAGATACAACATTGGAGTATCTGGTACTGAGGGATGAGTTTTCGACTCATCCCTCAGTGTATCCCTCAATAAATAAGCCAAAATTATTTATTTTTGCTATACATAGTTAAAATCTCAGTTTGTGTATGCGTAGGTCTTTCTAAATTTAAAATCAAAGTTAGTAGGCATATCGTTAATAATATGAGATACGTTTCTTTTACCATATTTATTCAGAACTCTTTGGTGATCAGGAGGGGAAATTTAGGTGTTCGGAAGTCACACAGAATTTCCTTCTATGATCAAATCCAACTAGCCGCTGTTTAATATTTAGATAAAGTAACATAACTTTGTATCTGATAGAGAAAAAAATCTCTCTTTTTTTTTTTCATCATTCCATACTTCATTTCCTGCAATTTGTTTGAGATTCTAAATAGGAAATTATTGATGATATTTCATTCTGAGATGATCTGTTGTACCCTATGCAAATTAACTGCATAGGGCATCGCAGAGTCCACTAACAAAATAAATAGAGACCCTGCTGTGTAAAGATAATTTGTTTTTAATGTAATAAAATATATATATATATGTTAAAGTATAATTTTTTAATCAAGTAAAGCATGTATTATAAAATAATAATAATAATAAAGAAAGTGTACCGTATTACAAGTATGGACCCCAGGCAGTTCTAGAGACCCTCAGTCACAAACTATACTGGGACCGTGCCATAATAACGGACAAGACGATCCCGCACAACAGACCAGACATAACCCTCATCGACAAGAAGGAAAGGGCTACCGACCTGATCGACATAGCAGTGTCCAAAAACCAGTAACCTCCAGAAAACATACGGGAAAAGATCAGGAGTACTCATACCTAAGACAAGAAGTCAAAGAAATGTGGCATATGGAAATAGAAATAACCATCCCGATCACCGTGTCAACCACCAGCTTGGTGCCAAAGAGCCTGCATAAGAACTTAGCAGCAACAGGCCTTCCAAAGAACACTTACATGGAACTCTAGAAAGCCACGATCCTGAACACCTGTAGGACAGTAAGAGAGTTCCTCGACCAACAGTAATAATAATAATAGTAACGGGACACAACCATCTGATGCACTCGGTAGCAGTACGCGTTACAGGACGGAAAAAATCACATAAAGGAGAAAAAGTTTTAAAATATTAATAATTTTGAGCCAAGTATTGATCATTTTGAACTTTTTGCTGTAACAGTGTCTTAAACGCGGTAAAGAAATACGGAATAAAACAAAAGAAAACACCAGGCATAAAATTTACTTTAACATGCAGAAACGGATTACAGCAGCATACAACTGCCAATTCCAAACCTCTCTGACACATTAAGCTGCGCACTGTGATCCATATTGACTACAAATGATATCTGTGGTGCTTCCTTAACACTTTTATAGCTGATCCTATATTATCGACTACATGCAGCCAGTTGCTCCTAATTCATTAGTGGTAGGTTGAGTTGTCACACAACCTATATATTTCATGTGCTTCAAGGTTGGTTTTTCTGCGTGATAAAACAATCACCTCTACCCGAGATGGGCTATCCTATCACGCTTGTAAAGATTTCTATAATCCTCTTTCACCATCGATGTATTCGAAATCGGACGAAATCGACTACATGGGACAACAAGAAGACGAAGACGCCGCTCTCGCTGATAAGATGATGCTTCAAAATTGACGTAGTACCATTTTGAGGAAGGAAAAAGGGAAAAGCAAACTTCATTGTTTTCCTTATTCAAAAAATATATTCGTATTAAATTTTATATCAAATCTTTCCAAGCTACTATATTCTCATTTTCTTTGCTTTCAGTGCAGGTCCGCTTCGATTATCAAAACAGAGGGGGCGTCCATTTGCGTATAGCAATAATGTTCGATAAGATTTCAGGGTCAAGTTTTTTAATTTATGTCCAAGGTATAAGGAGTTACTATATTATGTCTGTAAATTTCGAGTTTTCAATGATCAGTTTACCTGTTTTGATGGATGAAAAACCTCAAAATGGATCCGACGGAATTTGAACTTTGACTTCTCCAACATACGGTGAACTCACTATAGTGACACAGAGATCAACGAGAAGGTCATACACAGAATGAATAAGCGGAAGACATAATACGAACTCTTAAGGATAATAATTTTCAGCTTTTATCAGCCGAAAAATCGAAGATAGAGGCTGAAAAGCCTTAATGTGCATTTACATCTTTATCATAAATATTAGTCCCTCGCATGTTTATTTTGACTAGTGATAACTTACAATTGTACATATACGTTTTACATGTTTTACTGGTTATTCAGGCATCAACAACATTACAATTCAGTCATTATCTTAACAAATTACTTCCATTCTAACTTTAATTCATTTATTTATTTGAAACTCAGGGATATCATATTAACTACTATCTCTTGGTCATCTGAGAAGCAATTTTACTAACTACATCTATCAGCCGCACCTACAAATCCTATTAATCATACAATAATTTTTCTAGGTTTGTCTGTAAAGAAATGAGCGGTCTCAATTTGGAACGAAAGCTTGAAATATTTAACCTAGTTCGGTATACTGTTCCCATATTAGCTAGGAAACATGCCTTTTGTCGGAGGTGGCCATAAAATACAAAATTTTCCTTTGAATTCTAAAAACTAAGATTAATTCTAGTCCTAGTAAGATGGGACATCTCATTGCACACTATGTTTCAGCAGATTATGCTCCCATCATGCAATTAGCATGCGAAGTTAATGAAAAAGTTTGGATAATTATAGTTAATGCTGGAATTCGCGGAATTCAATGATACATAAAGGTAAAAACTTAATCAATTTGTTAATTCTATTGCAGTAAGATTACGTTTTTCTGAGTCGTCAGGATTTTTTAATTTAAATGAGCTAAAGAGTGCGCGGTGCATAAATTCTAAATAGTTAGCGGACAACAGCTCCGCAATGATATAAATTTTAAAACGCGAATTGTTATTTTTAATTTGAGCTGCTTGGAAGGGAGTAAACATCTTTATAACCATATACAGCGAGTTGGCTTTGCATTAGCAACACCTATCTAATTATCTCGTGGGCCACCTTTATCCGTACACGTCTTGGCACGAACTCCAGCAGTTGTTGCAGGGTGTTTTGTGGTATTGTTATCCATGCAGTGAACAATATTTTCAAGTAATGCCCTCACATTGTCAAGTGGATGGTCGTAGCATCGATTGCCCTTTTTCAATGGGTCCCAAGCATGCCCAGTTGGTTTAAGATCGGTTAAGTTGGGAGGCCATGAAAGGACGGAGAATTCAGTGTGATGTTCCCGAGAGCAGTTAGCAATCTGCCAAGGTAGTGCATGGTGTATGCACTACCTTGTTGATATACTGTACGATGGATTTGTTTAGATACACCAATATCATGAAGGAGTGTACATGATTGGTGACAATTGAATGGGAGGCGTTCCCATCAAGCCATTAAATTACGGTGAGCAGAATACATGGAACATACCACAAAAGCATACCCCAAATCATAACACCACCGCCTCCAGCCTGCCGAACACTAACAGTAAATCCAGGTGCGATGGCATCATATTGCCTTCTCCAAATGCATCAGCAAACGCCCATCAGCATGATAGAGTTGGAAACGAGATTCATCAGACCAGGCGACAGATTCCAACGTGTCCGTGGTCCAGCGTCGTGTCCACGCAAGGTACAGTTTTTGTGTTTCGCAGTGAGCATGGGAAACATACAGATAAGTATTAAGTTGTTGTTTGGTTTTTAAGAGCATTAGCAACTAAGGCCATATTGCTCCAGTGATATGCGGTGGTCATTCCCTGACCTTTCCGCATCCTCCGTGTTTGGTGGTCACGGGCTCGAACCCTGGTCTAATCAAGAAGCGTGTGTTACGCACTGCTGCTCCTGCCCTCCTGGCTACGGAGGCGCCAGTATTAAGTATTAGGTATGTTGAGGGTCTGACGGCTCCTGGGATTTCTCCCATCTCCGCCCGATGAATACGTCCATATTGGTCTTGCTGTTCTTACGTTGTATTGGGGTTAGCTTGATGACTGTGCTGTGTTCCGCTGTGTTACGAGATAAGAAACACGACGCTAACCACGGGCGTCAACCACACGTGGCTGTCCCACGTGTGATCGTTAGTAGGTTGTTCAACCACGGCTGGGCCAGTCATGGTAGACTAGTGATACCACAAAACTGGAGCACTTAACGACGTTGCTGTTCTCCGCACCTGCACGTCTTTCCCCAACAACCATTCCACATTTGAAGTCAGAAAGATCTTGACACCGACTCAAACACTGATCACCATATATGCGAACTGCATCTTATATCAGCCGTTCCTGACTTTGAGCCTTGACTATCGTCACAGAACAGTCGATTCCTACATAAGGGGATGTTGCTAATGCAAAGCTAATTCAGTGCATATTTTGATGTAGTTTTAGCGAACTGGATTTATTTTATATCAAACAAGATTCATACTGATTTCGTTTCAGCTGTGTTGCTGTATTGCATTTCTGAAAGTAGTAAGTGGAAAATAACCATAACCAATATATTCTTATACAAACTTAGTGATCACTGAATTATGACCACCTACCTAATAACGTGCTGGGCTGCCGTTTGCATGGATAACAGCCGCTCTTCGCCTAAGAATTCACTCCAGTAGATGTCTGAAGATGTCCATAGAGATCTGCAGCCATGCTGCCTGCAAGGCTTTCCACAGTGTCGGAACAGATGACGGCTAATTGAACACGCAGCCGTCATCTGTCGGAACAGATGACGGCTGCGTGTTCAATTAGATTGAGGTCAGGCGAATTTGGAAGCCAATCAAGATGGATAATATCTTCACTGTGTTTCTTGAACCACTGTTGCACAGTGCTGGCCTGATGACACGGTGCATTATCGTCTTGGAAGATCCTGTTTCTGTCCGTGAGAAAAATGCAACATGGCAGTTCTTAGGAAACACACACATGTTTCCTAAGAACTGCCGGTAGACCTTATTCAGTGAAACGTTGGTCCATACGCATCAGGGGGGGTTCTAGTTCTTGCCAGCAAAAAATGCTCCATATTAGTCAAATACCACCACATGCGTGGATAGTGGGCACCATGCACGATGGATCCATGGACTCGTGTTGCTTGCGCGACACACGCTGTCGGCTTGTTGAACCACGTATTTTGACCCATCCGACCAGTACACGTTTCCAGTTCTCCAGTGTCTAACCAGCGGTACTGTTGACATCACAGCATTCGCCGCCAACGATGATGAGCGGTAAGGAGCGATGGAGGGGGCTTAGAGGGGAACAGGTATCCTGTGTGTTATCAGACACTCAGCCTAAAACACTGATGGATCCAATATCTCTCTATTACAGAAGATTTAGGAGAAGTCCGGTTGGCCTGCCTCCCTAAAATCCACTCATGCAAACCTTCTCGATGGTAAGCCCTGTTACGTCACTTAGGTGGCAACGAACGTGTAGAGTGGTTCTCTTCAAGACGCCTGGTCAGCGTGAAGAGGAAAAGACCAAACCCTCCAGCAATGAGAGCACAACAATACAAATGGCCCTCAGTCCCCAGCAGCTTTCACTCTCCCTCTTACGACAGCGAGAGGATCAGAGTGGAAGCAGAGGGTGCTAAGAATCTCTGGGTACGACCAGGCTGCCATGCACGGAAATTGAACTTGGCCTGTTATAACGTACGATCACTCATCGGTGAAGACAGGATATTAGAGCTGGAAAAGGAATTAGAAAATGTGAATTGGAATATCATCGGTTTGGCTGAAACAAGAAGAAGAAATGAATCACTTATAAGTTTATCAAGTGGAAATCTGCTGTACACCAACGGAAACAGTGAAAGGAGTGAAGGTGGAGTTGGGTTTCTGGTCCATAAATATTTTAAAAACAACATTTTGGAATTCAAAAGTACATCACCAAGGGTGTCAAGACTAATACTCAAGATTTCTAAGAGGTACAAGCTAAAGATTATAATGATTTATGCACCAACATCAAGCCATGATGATGAAGAGGTTGAAGAAATGTACACCGAAATTGAGAGTCTTCTAGATGAGCAGAAAACCCACTACACTATTATTATGGGGGACTTCAATGCTAAGGTTGGAAAAAGGCAAAACAGCGCAGAAAGAGGAACTATAGGAAATTTTGGAATTGGTGAAAGAAATAAAAGAGGTGAAAGACTTGTGGAATTTGCAGAATCTCAAGGAATGTCAGTAATGAACACTTTTTTCAAGAAAAGGGTGAACAGAAAGTGGACATGGAAGAGTCCAAATGGATTAACAACTAATGAAATCGACTTCATCCTCACTAACAGAAGATATATTGTGAATGATGTTACTGTCCTGAATAAGGTAAATGTTGGAAGTGATCATAGAATGCTAAGATGTACACTTGATATAGATGTAGGAAAGGAAAGGAAAAAACTGACTCGAGTAAATAATACAAAGGTCTTTGAAATAACAGAGGAGGAGAAAAAGCAGTATGTACTGGAACTTAAGAACAAGTTTGAGCTTCTGCAGACTGCTCAGGACCAAGATATCGACGAGGAATATTACAACTTTCTGAAAGTGATAAAGCCCAAGAAACCTATAGGGAAACAGAAATCCAAAGAAGAAAAAATTAGTCAAGAAACACTTGCCATGATGAACCAAAGACGACAAATGAAGAGCAAGAAAAACACTGACAGGGAGAAAATTGAGTATACTGAGTTATGCAAAGCCATTAGAAAGAGACTCAGAGAGGACATAAGAAGATTTAACACAAGAAAAGTAGAACAAGCATTAAGGGAAAACAAAGGATTTAAATCAGCAGCCATGAGCAGTAATACAGAAAGACAAATGATACTGAAACTGAAGAATAGCGATGGTGTACTTATAAACAGCAGAGAAGGCATAATTCAAATAGCAGAAGACTACTATAGAGAATTATACAAGGAGCGGGGGAATGATACCAGCAGTGGGGAAGATGGATTGCAAAGTAGCAACACATACGACATACCCGATATTCTTCCTGATGAGGTAGAACATGCATTGAAGAAAATGAAGAATCGGAAAGCCCCGGGGGAAGATGAAGTTACTGTAGAGTTGTTAAAATTGGGAGGAAGAGACATAACACAAAAACTGGCAAGGCTCTTCACAAAGTGCATTAGAAAAGGTGTGATGCCTAAGCAGTGGAATAATGCAATCATAGTTTTGCTGCATAAGAAAGGAGATAAATCAGAAATTGGAAATTATAGACCAATTAGCTTGTTGTCCCATATCTACAAGTTGTTCATAAGGGTCATTACTAACAGATTAGAAAGAATACTTGATGAGAATCAACCGAAAGAGCAAGCTGGCTTTAGGACAGGATTCTCAACTATGGATCACCTTCACGTAATATCACAGCTAATGGAGAAAGCAAATGAATATAAAACACCATTATGCCTGGCATTTGTGGATTATGAAAAGGCATTTGACTCCATACAGCATAAGGCAATGTTTCGGGCACTGGAAAGACAAGGCATAGATACTCAATATATTATGATTTTGAAGAAAATATATGAGAGTGCTACCTCCTTTATTAGACTAGACAAAGACAGTAGCAAATTTAAAATCGAGAAAGGAGTTCGACAAGGAGACACAATATCTCCGAAGCTGTTTACTGCTGCCCTTGAAGAAGCTTTCAGAAGATTAGACTGGTCGCAGAAAGGAGTCAATGTGAACGGAGAGTACCTAAACCATTTACGATTTGCAGATGACATTGTGGTCATAAGCCACGAGCCCAAAGAATTAGAGGAAAATCTTAATCAGTTATGCACAGTTAGTAAGGATTTTGGACTAAAGATGAATATGGCTAAAACAAAAGTAATGATGAACAAGTATGCCACGGAAAGGGAAATAATAATTGAAGGAGCAGTAATTGAAAAGGTGGAGTCATATACTTATCTGGGACAAGTTATTAGCTGTAATAATGATAAATGGCTGGAAGTCAAGAGAAGAATAAATTTTGGATGGATAGCATTCAGGAAATATAGTCACATACTGAAGAGCAATATCCCAGTTTGTCTGAAACGTAAAATAATGAATCAATGTATACACGCCACCATGACTTATGGAAGTGAAACTTGGGCACTCACCAAAAGAATGGAAGAGAAGCTAAGAACTACACAGCGAAGAATGGAACGAATTATATTGGGAATCAGACTGTTAGATAAGAAGAGAAACACATGGATTAGGCAGCAAACTCAAGTAAAGGACATTCTTATCAAAACTAAAGAACTAAAATGGTCTTGGGCAGGACACATAGCTCGAAGACATGATGACAGATGGACTAAGAAAATAACAGAATGGTACCCAAGAGGAGCTAGAAGAAAACCTGGAAGACAAAGGCGGAGATGGATAGATGAAATTCATGAGTTTTTGAGTAGTAAATGGATGGCCAGTGCTCAAAACAGAAGGAACTGGAAAGTTGCTGTAGAGGCCTTCATCCTGCAGTGGATTGAAAATGGCTGATGATGATGATGATGAAGGAGCGATGTTTCTTGGGTCATCTGCTGTGGAATCCCATACGTCTGAGTGTGCGGCGCAGCGTCATTTAGGATATTGTTCTTGCATTTATTATATTGTATTGCGATGTCAACTGTCGCACAGTGACCTGCCGTTGAGCCCATACAACGCGCTGCACTCTTCGCTCACCACCAACATCCACCTTGCATAATCGTTTAGTTCTGTCGGCGGGAGGTTTATTTGGTCACTCTGAAGAAGCTAGTGTTGAAATAGATAGATTTCAGGGATGATTAGAAAAATGGCAGCTATGTTTTAATCCAGCAAAGTGTAAGGTATTACACCTGGGGAACAGTAACCCCAAGATAACTTATACACTTGGTGGAGTTTAACTAAAGCCAGTAGTGCAGGAAAGGGACTTGGGTGTTACGATCCGGTCAGACATGAAGTTCTCCGAGCATTGTAGACAGGAAGGCCAATGGTGTCCTATCGATGATTTATCGAACGATTGCTAGTAGAGATAAAGACGTCATAATCCCATTATATAAAGCTATTGTTAGACCACACTTGGAATACTGTGTTCAAGTATGGAGACCGCACCGTGTTCTTGAAAGGGTCAAAGACGGGTAACTTGCCTGGTAACGTAGGCAAAAGGTCGTCCATATGAGGAAAGACTTCGAATATGTGGGTTACAGAGCTTTGAAACTAGGTACCTTAGAGGAGACTTGATTGAGGTGTTTAAGGCTTTGAGAGCAATAAGTAAAATGAATGAGGACGAAACTTTCACGGTTATAAATGATTCTAGAACTAGGTGCATAATTTCAAGTTGCGGGGAGAGATGTTTAGACTGGAATGTAGGAAGTTTTATTTTAGCCAGCGAGTTACTGGGATAAGTTACCTACATGGGTGGTAGAGGCTGACAGTTTGGGGAAATTCAAAGGTCAGCTGGATAATTACCTACGGGAGGAAGGAAACGCATAGGGTTGTCTATTTCATTTTCTCTTATTAATTATTTATTTTTTAAATGTTCTTGTTATTATTATTTTATTTATATTATTATTTTTTAATGTTTATTTTATTTATTTTATTTTATTATATTATTATTATTCATTTTATTTTATTTTATTTTATTATTATTATTATTATTTATTTTATTATTTTTATTTATTTTATTTTATTATTATTATTATTATTTATTTTATTATTTTTATTTATTTTATTTTATTATTTTTATTTATTTATTTATTTTATTTTATTATTATTATTATTTATTTTATTTTATTATTATTATTATTTATTTTATTTTATTTATTTATTTTTTTATTTTATTTTATTTATTTATTTTTTTATTTTATTTTATTTTTTTGGCTGGTGCAGCATAAGCCATAGGCTTCCTTGCACCATGTGGCCATTGTTAATACTGTACTATATTTTGTACACTTTAACCACAATGGGCCGTGAGCAACCGTGAGCAACAAAACGTGTCTCAAGTGGAAGCACCCTACGCATGAGCTTCCACAATCATTCCCTTTTGACTTTGTGCTATCTTTACTCCGTCTCATAACTGACACTCTATCACGTTGACCTGCACGACCAGATGCAAATCACCACTGCTCTAGTGTAAGAAGCTGTTTGGTTTTTATACTGCGAGTTATGCATCACATCAATTACGGATGGAGTGATCATAATTCAGTGACCACTAAGTGTACATAACCTTGGAAATTTGATACGGGGGTGCATAATGTCGAACTAATACTTCATAGATATACATACAAATAGCGAATCACAAAAATTAATTATCCAAAAGAGATGAATTTGAAAACAGTTGTATTTTCAAGTTATCCATTTGAAAACAGCGTAAATCACAGAATTGCGTGATACTAATTTGATTTTAGAAAATATTACATAATTTTAAAAAGACGTGGTTACACAGTACGATATCCATTTAATCCTTCAGGAAAAATACAGGTCGAATGCAGAATTAAATTCTATATAATATATATATGTACATATATATATATATACTGTGTATATATATATATATATATATATATACACTAGTGTTCAAAGAAAGTGCATCACCCCCACCCCTTAAAATTATAATTGTCGTCAGAATAACGTAAGTATATGTCAATATTTCTTAGAGATTGCTTCAGATAAGATTGACACGCGTAGGTGATGACGCAATATTGCATCAACTGTTACTTTGAGCTATATAAGTACGCTCTGCAAGAGTTGCAGTCATTCCTTGCTTGTGTCAGGATGGCGAGTTACGTGCAGTTGACGCCACCAAGAAAGAGTGCTATTGTTGCTTTACTTGAGGAAGGATGTTCTTCCAGTCATATTGCTTATAGAGTGTCTTGTAATCAGTCAACAATGAATAGATTTATTTCCAACTCAAGAACACTGGTTCTGCTGATAGGAAAAAAGGAACCGGATGCAGACGAGTCTCTACGCTAAAACAGGACCGCGTTTTGAAGCGCTTATGCCTTAAAAACCGTAAAGCTTCGTCTGAGCTGAAAAGAGAATTGGAAGAACATATAGGATTGGTAGGCAAGTGCAGTAACAGTCAGAAGACGCCTCATCAAAAATGGACTTGTAGCCCGTCGTCCTAAGAAGAAGCCATTCCTCACACAAAAAAATGAAAAAGGCCCGATTAATTTGGTGTAAGGAGCATGTCAAATGGACCCCCGAGCAGTGGAAGTCACATATTTTCTCGGATGAGAAGAAATTCAACCTGCATGGCTCTGATTGGAGACAAACGATTCGCCGTAGACGTGGTGAAGAATACCATCCAGACTGTGTGGTGTCTACAGTGAAATTCCCTACCAGCCAAATGATATGGGGATGCATTTAGTATCACCTGCAGTTTATAAAAGGTTCCGTAAATGGCAATTTACGGAATGCCAACCATTAGAGACCATTTCAACTTGCCAAGTAACTGCATCTTTCAGAACGACTCTGCTCCTTGTCATCGGGCGAAAAGTGTAAGTAGGCACTTCTGTAGTTACTTTAGCTTCATTTCTGCATTAGAGGTTCGACAGTAATGTGCTTAGATTTGTTACAGGTGAACAAATGGTTGGAAGAACAGTCCATTACAACTCTTAGCTGACCAGAAAACAGCCGGGACCTGAATCCTATAGAGAACTGTTGTCATCGTGTGGAATCTGCAGTTGCCAGAAAGAAACCAAAGACCCTTCGTGAACTTCACGAAGCCATAATCGTGTTTGGAACCACGAACTATCAGTTGATTATCTTCAGAAATTGATTTTGTCAATGCCTGGACGGTGTGCTGATGCCATCAGGGCCAGAGGCGGTTCAACTAAATATTAGTTTGTATCTGGTGAACTTTTCATTTTGTTTTCCATTTAAAATGATAAACTGAAGCAAACTGAGGGCTTTTGATAACATTTCAGCCATAATTACCAAAACTGTTGTATAAAGGTTGCAAATGCTCATTTTGGAATATTTTTAGAGCACCTGTTAAATATTACTTAGTTTTGCCTTAACTATTAATAAATGTCTTTTGTTTATATTTCTATTTGTGATGCTAGTCATTAATGTAACATACCATCACGAAAAAGGGTTAGAAATGTGAAATTTCTAGGTGATGCACTTTCTTCGAACACCAGTGTATATATAAATATATATAATTTTTTTTTTACCTCGAAAAATATCTTACTTCTGGTTAACTTGAAAAAAATATTTATTTCAATAAATTGCAAAGGCAGTAAAATTCGGGACAATCACTGAAGTGGTTAAAGCAATGCCTTATTTGGTCAGGAATTTTGTATTACCCGCATGAAATTTATTTAGTTCCTATGAATTGAAATATCCAGTCGTTTTCCTATTTCCACCCAAGTTTCAAGATATTGTGGCCGTAAGGTCAGAGTAATCCGCCCCCCCCTCACCTACATCTTTGTCGGTTCGAGGAGAAAAGTAACTGTAGGAAGACTACCACAGATAAATTAGGGCATTGCCTTCGTTTAACATCAACACAAGTAAAACCAGAGCACGGTGAATTGGGCTCCTTATTCAAAGTGCATGAGTGCACAGCGAATTTAGTACATGCCTTAAAGCGCAAACACTGGACTGTGTTACGGTGCATCGCACTTGCTTCATGCTGATGCAACACACCCCACTGATAAAAAGAAAAGGTCATTTGCTTTCGGTTAAGGTACTTATTGTTGCTATTACATCAATAATTGTTTGTTAAATTTTTATAATTCGATGTGTTGGACTTAAACGGGGTGATTTTAAACTGGCAGATGACTGTTAATAATGTCACTAAGAAGTCTAAATCCAGTTTTGGTCCCATCAAAATGCACTTTTTCACATAGATCTGTTCGCCTGTTTTGCGGGATGAAAATCACGAACTTACATTAACGAGCCTTCAATGAAGCCTAAGCAATTGTTCCATTCATCAACGGGATTGGAACCTAGAGTTACTTTTCTAAATGGTTGACAAGTGACATAGCTACTATCATTCCATGGGGACCAGTAGGGAAAGAGAGAGAGAGCTGGAGTTTTATTGGCAGTTATTGGAAGAAAACCGGTAGCCAGAAGGCAGGCATCTGTGGAATTTTGCTAGTGATTTAATATATTCTATTGCGGTATGTCAAGAAACTGAGTTGATCAGTCTTTTTATTTTATTATTTCTTAGGAGAAATCCCAGTTCATCGGAATGCACATTTATGACCTTGGTTAGCCATTAGAGATATTGACATTCCAATTCACTGAACGCTGGTATTATAAAAGGTTCACCTCAGTATATTTAAACATGTGGGTATATGATTTAAAACCAGTAAACTAGGTGGAGCTTGCTAATGAGACTGGTGAATGGGTCTTTGGTTTTTATTTGTTTTGTGTTCCTGGAAAAAGTGGGCGTCTGGGGATGTTTAGGGCTTGTTAGAGACTTATGAATACTGAGAGTTTAAAATGGGTAGAGCAAAAGTGAACAGACCTATCAAACGTCCCCACAGATTGCAAAAGTTTAATTTTATTGGCCCCATTGGCAACAATCACACCAGCGATCGTTTTACAACAAAATATTTGAAAAATTCAATCAGAATTTCAGAAGGGGAAAAGAACAGTATCAAAAAATAAGTCATTCTTCATCAATATAGAATCAGAGAAGAACAGAATTTTTAATGAAAAACTCAACTATTAAAATCTCACACAGATCTTCCTTGTACCTATTTAATTATTAACAATGCGGTATTACTACCAAGACGGCCGTTTCGATAATAATTGCCTTCTCGACAGGCAAGTAAGTAACTATTAGCGCTGTACTTGACATCCCAGAGAAGAAGTTAAACCGAAAGATGTTAAATATCAAAGAAAGTTGAAAGCTACTTTATAATATTATGTCAGGAATATAAATCTTTATTCCCGCTTTAAGCAAAATACGTAGTATATTTAAAATAAGGCACAGGTCTTATTTTGAATCTACTTAACTGCCTAAAGTGTGAATGTTCTCATCGTTTAGAGGTAGCAAGACATAACTGACGTCACTGTGCAACAAGGAAGGATACAGAGTGACGTCATTATGACACACGCACACGTCGAAGTCGGACATCACTTTAGCTGCAGCATTTATTGCGGTAACACGAAGGAAAAACAATCGTATCAAAATGACTACAAATCACCAAAATAACTGTCTGGAATTTGACAAGACAATAAATAAATGCAAATATTATGAGCGTCCGCATCAGTTATTGACATAGCTAGCTAAGGCACTACAGCTCTTGGAAAGCATAATCCAATTCTCAGAAAGATTCCCTCTTCGAGAGGGAAAAAAATTAAAGCACTGCTACCAACTACGATTTAATCCTCAACAAAAACACTACAGCTAACGACAGGGGCCATAGTTTCTGGTTTCCACTCTGCCAGTAAGTATGATGGATATTCTCTCTCTCTCTCTCTCTCTCTCTCTCTCTCTCATTGTCGTTACCGACAGCATCACCAAAAATCGAGAGGACGGGCCATTAAAGCCTACTTCCCCACAACTTCACAGAGGGGCGATCCTTTGCTAGCCTCCGGCATCCCTACCTCGACAGATAACTTCCCATGCCATAACCGTCGCTTCACATTTCCATATCATACATATGGATGGGGAGCAGACTCTTAGATATTTTAGACCGCCTATACCCCCCTCCACTCTACCAGTGAATTCTCTCCCCTCTACCCTACGCACTCACCAACACGTGTGCAGACTAAGGTTCCTTGTACTTAAAAAATGCAAGGAAACATGTTCCCACCCTAATCCAGAATTTTTTTTTTTCAACCGAGTCTGGCATGTATATGTGAAGCCGGTTTCTGTGTTTTATAAAACTATGTAATTTCGTGCTTACTTTAATTTCTGTTTGTAAAATTCAAAAATTTCATCAGTAAGTACAAACTCGCGTTTTAAATACAAAATAAAAGTTCTCAATTTTCCATAAATCTTATGGCATACTAAGGTTTTTTTTTTTTCATTACACGATATTGAAAATAAAAGAATATATATAAGAATCTAGAATTGATGCCATACATGTACGAAAGGTGAAGCTGCACATGGCTTATTTATAAGCGCAGTTGCATACGCTTAAATTAAGAATATTTATAGTCTTATTTTAGATTTTGAGCCAAATTATTACGATTTATGCGAACACATACGTTGGTTTGTTTTGGAGTGGGGGACAAGGCATCTCTGAAGTGAGGAGGGATCCGTTCTCTTTTAGGCAAGAAAATCTTTAAACTTATGAACCTAAATTATTTATAAGAAGGCGATCCAAGATTATGGTACTATTTAAAACATTCTGAATCTTTTTTAGAAATTAAAGAAATATTACACAAAGGCCAATAAAAGTGGTTAACTTGATTATAGAGGAGCTATCTCTGTGTCGCTCTAGTAGATTAGGACCTTACAGAAAATGGCTGCTTTACGGATAATGGAATCTTGGGCAAATTTTGATTGCTTCGCAAATCTCATTCTCCCAGCCAATATTTTTAAGAGATTCTGTCCTACACGTCAAAGAAAACTAATGGATGTTTAAAGAAACCGAAGTTATCCATCAGCCTGTGGCCTCCTTACATCATCCGGACTTTATTGAGATCTCTAGGCTCTTGGACTAACTGTACTCTCGACCACAACCATTACTCTTTCTCTTAAGACATTAGTCTTGAAGAGACGATTTGGTTTCGTTTAGGATCACAAAGAATGGGAAAAGGGTGGATGATAATGAAAAAGGTAGATTTCATCAGTTCAGTTGAATGCAACTTTAAAAAGTAATGGTGTCTGGCAAATCGGTTTCTTATAATGAAACCCGACATGAGCACCCTCTAGGATCATCGAAAGAAATACGATAAAAATGCAGACTTGAAGTTACAATTTGCTTAGTTCTACACTGGTACTGAATGTCCGGTTACATCGTTTGAATTTGGGCTTCTTGTTTGTTTGAAAAGAGTTTAAGGAAATTTGGGTCGTTAGAGAAAGAAAAAAATCTTTTAAAAGAAATGGTTGCAGTAACAAAATTACACTGCCAGCAGAGTATGCTAGAAGTTGACGATAGACAATGCATTACTTAGTACTTAATCTCGCTTTCGAACAGGTTCACATATATCATGTTGTTTATGTACTACCATACCAAAAGTTAAGATAGACTGCAATTTTTTTATTAAAATCACCGAAACGTCACTCAGAATAAATGCTATAAAACAGAATCAACACCTATCGGCATACCTATAGGGATGGACTCAAAATTACAAAGAACACTTATCTTAAAGCTTTCGATTCGTGATTGGCTACATTACAATTAACACATGAAACTAAACTAAATAGTAACTTATTGAATCACACGGAATACGACTAAGGGGAAGGAATCATTAGATTCTTGAAGAAAAATCCTACTCAATCGTTCCCTGTCTCACCCATAAGTACATCTTATCTCCTCCTCCTTGCCCGCAACAGTCGGTGGCAAGATGGAGCCCATGAGGTTGGAAGATTAGGAAGCTTTGTAAGAAAACCGCAATAACTGTATACTCCGTATACCTGGATCGATTGGGTGAGCGAACGCTGCGGATCCGCTCTTCGCTGTATACGCACGCGCAGGCTTTTCCCCCCGCGAAGCTTGTGTCTTTCTGTTGTGGTATGTATTCCATGCACGTGCTTTGGCGCTGTGAATCATTAGGTTGATGCAGAAGACTGTCAGGGTGACGATTTCGGTAAGACTGAGGATCAAGCTAAGGGGGAACGAGTGGGAAGGGGCAAAGATGATGGTTGTCATTCTTCACCTATTGACGGCAATATGATGTTAGGAAGTTGATCGAAAGGTCAATCTGATCATGGAATACAGAGATTGACCATCACCTGCTAAGTTGTTCTTCACCAATTTTTTCGCTGTTTTCTCTATTTTTTCGCTGTTTTCTCTATTTTTTCGCTGTTTTCTCTATTTTTTCTTCTTCTTCTTCTTCTCCTCCTCCTCCTCCTTTCTCTCTCTCTCTCTCTCTCTCTCTCTCTCTCTCTCTCTCTCTCTCTCTCTCTCTCTCTCTCTCTCTCTCTCGGCGTTATTTTAATCAGAGGGCAAAAAGACTTGGTAAAGGAACTGACAGCATTTTTTAAATAATTTGAGCCATAATGCCTGCGAGTAGAGTGAAAAATGCACCTCCTTTTTATTACTTATCTATTTCCTTAAAAGTTATCAGCAGGCGCTGATAAATTTAAAAAAAAGCTTGTTCACCCATGGCTTAAACATGTGTTTGCTTATATAAATATTATAGTATTTTTATGCATAAGCCATAAATTTGCCAATGAAATGTGGACTCACTTTCTTTCATGGCAGTATAAGGGATTCGAATCCCTTGTGGTTACATGTGGCACCCAGTTCTTCAGTGATAGATTAAGAAAACGAACTCTTTGTTATCGCTAACAAAATTAAATTTAAATATCAAAATATCCAAATTTTTCTAAAATTGATTTATATTTTATTTCTGTTTTTACTTTTAACTATAACTTTATTAATTGAAATGTTCTCTGTTTGGTTGAAAGCAATTCTCTCATTGTGTAACCGGTATTCTTCCAAGAAAGTTTTCGGCCAGCCATGATGTATTTGAGTTACGAATTGCTTAAAAAAAAAAAAAAAAAGCACAACAAACTTTATTAAACTTTAGTATTAGTGTAGAAATTCGCCTAGTAGCACACCTGAGTACTTCGCATACACAGCAAGGATAAAACAAACCCTGCACCTCCAATAAACTGCCTGACGGTCTTTTTTTTTTCCTTTCTTTTTCTTTTTTCACTCATGCCCAGTCATATTTGCGGTCTGGAAGATAAAGTAGCGGTTAGGCTTAAATTAAGAAAGCAAGGGGGTATTAATCATGTCTGGCGGAAGTTTGTGGAGAATTTCCTCTTCTAATTTTTGCTGCCGGCTAATTACGTTTCCTCTGCACCAGGAGAGAGTGAGAGATTGTGGATAAGGGTTTAATTTAAGTCTGTGAGCACAAACAGCCCTGAACCTTAAGCCGTAATAATGGGGGACAATATAACGCACGTGTTTCCAGCGCATTAATCATTAGGCAGAGAAGAAAATTATTCTGGATATTAAGAAACTACCTCCTTTCCACCGAACTCCTTCGCAGACCCCGGATGTTTTGTAGTGGAAGACAAAGTGAGTTTATTAACGAGTGCACCGAACACATATTAGGTTTAACGAGTTGCAGCGCTTTCTTAATACTTTGCGACGAGGGTATATCGAAATAGTGTTTGGTGTTCTTCAAAATCTCAATTTGTACTTTTCATCTGAGAGGTTTCGCTCAACTAAACTAAGAGAACAGACAACGGATATATTTTTGGATCATCTTGAATTCAGGAAAAATGTAGAGGGACAGAAACTTAATCTGTGATTATTACGATTAAATAAGGTTCAATGGCACAGTACAGGAAAGCCAGAGCTGTTCTAGAAGTGTAAAAAACACCGTGTTACCAAAAGTATTGGAACACTGAGGAATAAGCACATTTAAGCAAATTGTTCGTTGGAAAGGAGCTCAGTTGTTGTTATTATTATTATTAGGTTTTAGAAGCATCGGCGACTAAAGCCATGTTGCTCCGTGTATATTGTCTGTAAATTGCGTGTGTTCTGAGATCGATTTTCTGTTTGCTGGACGAAAAACCCGAGTTTCCGGGAGAAAAACCATGGTACCCTCGCCTGTGACCGACTAACTTAGCCACGTTGTAAAAAAGACCCATAAAAATTCCTCCCGTCATCGACGGGATTCGAACTTAGGTCTTTTCCACTCGGTGTGGGGAGGACGGCGATCCTGCCAACTGTGCTACCCACGAGGGCAAGGAGCTCAGGTAAGAGGGGTAGATGTCATCGGACAGGTTCAGCATGCAAAGAATTTCGGTGGTCTTCGCATCGTATTGTACCATATCGAAAAATCGTATTTAGTTGGAGAGCAGGTTCGTTATTTGCTGAGCATGAGAAAGTTGAACATCGACCAGGGAGATTGTAAATTATGAAAACAGACGGCCAAACGATTGGTCATGAACCGGCCAACAAAGTTGACCAAAGTCACGACGTCCAGAATATAGGGGGGGGGGACAGTTTTCGGTGCGATGCTTTAAGTTGCCGCCTACCTTTTATCACGAAAGTTAATGCCCAGTGATTGGCGCGTTGGTATCATGTTAGAAAGACGGCTTCTGGAAGAGTACACAGATTTCTGGAGCGACGAATCTTGGGCTATGATGCTAAGCCGAAGAAGGTTTTGAAAAAAATTGTATGCATCATGACAACTGTAAAGTATAATAGGGACAGTATGATGATTGAGGCCTATTTTTCCTAACATCGATGGTTACTGGACGATCCTTGTGTATAGTATCTTGAGGATGGAGTGATATTCTGACATCTTCGATATTGTGTCATTCTTCTTGGTTCACATCCGGTTCTGACCGGTTTAGAATTTCAATCTTAACCAAAAGTACACTGAGAGACAGACAAACTCCATGGACAAGTCCTCTCATTCTTTTCAGACTACGACGGCTTGTCAATGGATAGCACTCTCAAAGATAGCGCTCACTGAAAATTTTACCACTGAAAGAATAAGGAAATATTTCCGTCGATCACTCGTTATAAATCGTTGGAGTGTTTCAGAAAACTATATGCTCTATCACAGAGGAAATGAGATCATACATTGGGATTGGCACACGTACTACAGAGCCGTACGCGAAGAAATTCGACGTTGTATCTCATAAAATGACCAAAATTCAAAATATATGTTTAAAAAATCAATTTAAAAAAATTGATTAAAATGTGATTTTTAATATAATTTAATAAAATAATGTTTTAAAGTAATTATTAAGTGGCACGTGAAGAAGGGGGCCCATAGGAATACTGATAAAACTGGCACGGAAGGAAAAATCGCTGCAAATCCTGACGTACACCATATATATTACAGGCTGTACGTATTATAGATACTAAGAGTAAAGATACCAACTGTAAACAGTTGATATCTTTACTGTTAGTATCTATAATACTTTTTGGACACAGTATACATGCGTGCTAAAGTATGCTTAAATCGCTAAACTACGATTGTTGAATATTGGTGTAATTCCGATTATGCTCATTCTGTCGATAGACGCGAATAAGTTATTTACAGGATTTCGTGATATAACTTACTCAAAACGGTCAGTATTCTGCATACTTTTTTATCTCAAAGATGGCGCTCGCAATGAACCCATGTTTAGTTAACGATAGTGTCATATGTAGGTTATACACGAAGAACTACTCGTGGCTTAGCTGAGTCCTATGAAAAAAAATCCATTCGAGAGAGGGAGAGAGAACGACCAACTCGTTTTGATAAAGAGTTCAACTTTCATTCTCCAATTATCCTATTAGTATTAGTCTACTGTGGTAATAGGACAACTGTGTAAACAGTCACTACCATTTTGAAATAAGTTAGCTAGTTTGATGAGTAATTATTGAGGCACTTGAGGATCTTGAGTATCAAGATCCTCAAGTGCCTTTTCCATGTTAATACGACTGGTATTTGTTTGAATTTTAAAAAGATTCATATTCCACACCAAAAACTATAGCCTTGCCTATTCGAAGAGCACAATTCTAAAATTATATTCTTTACTGTTGCCTTAGTGCATAGCATAATTTACTAAAGATTATTTCACCAACTGGTAGATTAGTCTAGGTTCTTTCCTTAAAGAAACCATTTATTATTCTTCCAGCTTTTACACTTAGGCCACGATCAACACTTTTAAATCAAATATAAATTCAATGGTGACTCTAGAAAACATGTTTTCATCGATAATTGAGCAACACACTGACGAGATCTTACCAAATCCATTATAATCAAGGATCTTGCGTTGTTTCATCTGCATAAAAATAATATTGTTTCAAATACTATGCAAACAGACTACACAAAGAGGTACACAAACAATCTAAAAACCATACATTTAACAAATTCTTTGTTCACTGTGCTTGTGCTACCTATGCTGCAGTTCGCCTGCTTTGTTTAGGGTACCACGAAAATAACTTATGCTAATTTATTAGAAAAAAAAATTGCAACACAAATCTGCCACGTATCCTAAGGAACTAGATGGCAAATATTGCATTCATCGTTCACCAAGCCTACTTAAATTCTTATCACCGGCTGATAAGAATTCCTCGCAGGTTTGAAATTTGCCCATAAAATAATTTGGGCTCCACATAAATACAAATGTCTGACGTCAGTAAATTATACATTATTTCTCAGGAAGATGCGAAAATCTTACACTTTCAGTATAGAATATAAAACCGAACGTGAGATGTTCCAGTCCCACATGTACTTATGGGACAATACATCTTTAATCCATTCTTAGAAAACATGGCAATGCAAAGCATTAATGTTTCATGATTATTCAAATTCTGTCTATTGTTAATATGGAAATAATGCAAACTTATTTTTTAATTGAAATTTAATATACTACATAAGTTACATTTTACTTATATATATGAAATATCTATGCCTGTTTCTTCCCAAACTACATTGTAATAAGAAATATACTAGATGGAATCAAAGCTGAAATGATAGAAGAGTGGTGATCCTGGATTCTCTGGGTCCAGAGGTCTCTCGAGGTGGCAGCGAAATAAATAAGGACAACCAGCCATCTACATTTCACTAGAAGACTAAGAAAAGTTTCAGACATTTATAGTCTTGATATTAAGTCTCGAGTATTTTAGGAAAAAGGGGAAAACTAATTTTTATTTAATCAAATTAAAAACTGCAATTTTAAAGAAAATCATTAACATAACGTTAACCAAAGAAATGAGCAAAAAAGTTGTACTCGACAATGGGCGCATTTGATAAATACAATCTCATCTTAACACTCTGTCAAAGCGTTTGTAAAGCCAAGAGGTTGAATGACTTTTCACAGTACATTTCTTCTAACCAGTTTTTTTTTTTTTAGTTGAAGAAAATTGGGTAGAAAAAATAATTCTTTAATATCGAGTACGACCGAATAACCCTCCTTTTAATGACATTAATAAGTTCTGAACACCATTTTTTACGAGTTTTTAATATATTGGGACTCGAATCTTGCACTAATAATCCAGCAAGGTTGTACCTTCTCTGCTTAACCTAGGTTCACTTGTTTTAGCTCTAAAACCTCCTTTCCAAATCTCTCCAACTGTACAATTGGGTTCATATCTCGGCTCTGAATTAGAAACGGCAGGATCACCACATTCTCTTCAAACAAGTGCCGTACTCACCATGTTTTGTGACAATACTGATACAAATACAGACCCCTACATGGAATTACCAACCATTCAGGTATGACAAAATTGTTTAAAATGATAACAGACAACTGTATCCTTGGTTCCATCGATGACAACAACCAGGAGACCCCATCCAGACCACTCAAAACATGCCCATACCATCATATTCTTACCAACGAAATTCACTGCTATAATAAAATCTGGATGAAACTGTTCTTTAGGCAAACATCACACCCACATTTTCCCACCTGATGCCTGAACTGTGTAGAGTGATTTATCCTCCATATGTTCACCACTGCATATATGTCCAGTGCTTCAGTTCTCTGCACCCATGATGGGCGTTGACACACATTTCTGGGAGACAATTTCTCCTTAAGAGCGTTCTGCATGACTATGGTATCCCATTCTCTGAAGGGTTTTCCACTTGCCCCAATTCCGTATGGAAAAAGCCCAGGTTCGAATCCCGTCGATGACGCGAGGAACTTTTATGGGCCTTTTTTCACTCCGTGGCTGAGTTAGTCGGTTTCAGGCGTAGATGGCAAGGTTTTTTTTTCCCCCAGAAACAAGGCTTTTCGTCCAGAAAAATAGGAAAATCGACCAGAGAACACACCGCAATTTACAGGTACAATACATATATGGGTATATGAAATGACTTTCAGGGTGACCCTGATGTAACGGTTTGTTTTTTATTTGTTTTTGCCCCAATTCCGTCATTTGTTTTCCAAGTTTACGGTGCACCCTCATTTACGGTGCCTTCGATATCACCTGACCATTGGTTTCAACTGTCGACATACTTTGGGAGACATTAATGGTAATCTACCTAGCTTCTGGACGAATGGTCGTGTTACCTTGCCTTCAGTTGGTGTACGATGTTTACAAAGTTGATTTTGGATGCCCCACTCTTTTTGCAGTGTGGAGAGATGCTTGCTATGCGGCAAGTTGTTATGATCAGATCTAGGTCCTTTTCTCATCCCGTTTCTTTCCATCTACCGGTCATTGAATGTGCATGCTTTTATATCCTACTTTTAACTAGTATTGCCAGTTATCTAAAAAAAAAACCCCAAACTATGGTCGATTTGTCTATTTTGCTGAACGAAAAACAAATCCCAGTTTCTTGGGAAAAAAACCTTGCTATCTACGCCTGAGACCAACCAACTCAGCCCACAGAGTGAAAAAATGCCATTTAAGTTCCTCGCGTCATCGAAGGGATTCGAACCCGGGCCTTTTCCACCCGGTGTAGGGAGGACGGTGACGATACCACTGTGCTACCGCGCAGACATTACCAACTACCTGTCATGTGCTCTCTGAACTTGAGCATTACTTTCCAGGAGTGAAGTGTTCATCAGCCGAAGCTGAAAGTTCGGCTGATGAAGATCGCCATCTTCGTATAGATCATCACCCTTCTTCAGCGAACGATGTTAACAGCGAAGTCCAAATTCAAAGATATCCTTGAAAGTGTTGTGGGAGGTGCATGGAAACTCGTAAATAAAATAAGTGAACTTGAGTTCCTGGTCAGATTAACTAATGCTGATTCTGTAGAAATAATTGAAGCATGGTGCCATCCCGAGATAAGGGACAGTACCATGTTTCAATTATTTAGTGAAGCCGAGTTGAACCGTAGGGCGAAGGAGAGAGAGAGATGGAAATTATGCTGCTTATCAAAAGGCTGCTTGAAAGCAACAAGATGGTTCTCAGAGGTCTGATCAAGTCCAGGCAGATGGTGAATCCATGTGGTGTGAGATGATTAGTGGTAAAGGAAATATGTAGGAATGTGTTACAGGCCAAACGAATCCAACGAGTACAATAAAACCCCTTTTAAGTAACTTGAGTAGACAAGAAAGAGAGAGCATCATTATGGGTAATTTTAATTTCCTTTTATAGACTGTAAATCGTGAACATGCAAAACCCATAGTGGGACTAGTTTCTTTAATCAACTAGATGATTACTATTATTTCAATACGTTGGAGAAAGCACAGGGGAATCAAATAGAACTAAATCAAATACTTGATTTAGTTTTCACCAAGGATTCAAGCATATCAAAAATATGACACTTCAGAAACCAATAACAAAGAGTGATCATAAGTCATAAAATTTAGTGGTTTCCAAAGAAATTTTCGCTTTCAAAGGGTTAAGTTTAATAAAAGGAATAAGGACTACGGTGGACTCAAATATTTCTTGATCTCTATTAAATGGCGGCATTACTATACGCTATTTAATACTAATACATTATGGGATTCATCCTGGATGTCACAAATACATTCGTTCCAGTCGAGAAGTACCGCAAGAGAAAGATGGTAAAATGTATGACTATAGACCTGATACACTTAATTGAACAAAAAAATGAGAACGGGACAATTACAGGCTATCGCACAACATTACTTCATAAGATAATCATAAGTAGGTAAGAAAAAAAATACTGATAGGACTAGACCTGCAAAATTTAACTATGAAGAATCGTTGGCGAAGAGAGCTAATAACAGGGAAAAAGATGGATTCTAAGAAAGAGAAAAAAATTCAATAGGCCCTCTTTGAAGTTCAACCGTTGTAAAATAAAAGATATCAGAGAAAAGCCAATCTGAAAGACAGTGAGGTTGAGAGGGTGTAAATGCCACAGTGGGATGGTGTTCAACAAATTATACTGAAAAAAGGCGCCAGGTGAATGCATACGACCATTAGTAACGTTAATGAGATCATCATTAGATTCAGGACTATTTCCTTGACATGCTGGACAGATAACTTGCGTAATCGAGACCCACTAATATTCGTAAAATCGGACAAATGCTAACTTATTGTGATTTTCTCTTGTAGAGGATATGGGTCCTCATTTTGATTTTAATTTTTAAATCAATGGTTTGATTTTAAATCAAATAAAATGAAAATATTAAATAGGATATTAAGAAATATTATAGATATTTTAGAAATTTTAAGTCAGAAATTCTCTTACCTGGGATTTTTCGGGAATAACTGCATCCAAGTAAGGTATAATTAGAATAGATGGAAATAGTATTGAAAGACCTGCCTAAAGATAGATGAACCTTGTAACAGGACAAAGAAATGAAAGCAAGTTTTGACCCCAATAGATTCCCATGTTTTTTAATACGATGTCAAGGCCTTTTCCCTGTTGACTGCAGAACTGCCAATCCATAAGGGATAAGCCAAAGAAGTTATGGACAATTATAAACTAGTGAATTTCACTTCTGTGATTAGTAAAATCATGGAATCTATTGTTAAAGACCCAGTACAGGACCGTTTCGACAAGAATGTTATCCTAAATGTCTCAGCATGGTGTCGTGAAAGGAAGATTTGGCCTTATAAATCTGGTTAATTACTCTGACTAACCTGTAAAACAGTTGGGACAAAAAAAATGACATTATACCATTAGATTTTAAATAAATTTTCTGTTTATACTCCGGCAGGACAACCAAGTCAGTAGAATTTACGATAAACCGTCAATACAAATTTATCGTATTTAGTAGTCACGGGCTTGAACCTCGGTCCACTCAAGAACGCGTGCTAAGCACTCTCGCTCCTGACCACTGGGATACGTCAGGCCTGAAGGCATTTGAGGTTATTATATAAATTAGAGCAGGTAGAGATAAGAGGGATGATCCATCAGTGGATTAGGGGGTTTGTTTGGAGACAGAGTGGTTATTTGAATAAGCAACACCTTTAAAGAAGTCTACTGTTACTTATTCTCAGTTGAGTACCACAACCAGACAGTGCCGTTTCGAAGCTGTTTGGTCTCTCCTCAGTGGGCAGGTAGTTTTCTAGAGGTATAAGAGCTGATGGCCAGTTGTGACTTGTTTACACAATATGAGAGATGCCAGGAGATGTACTTCTTGGTTAATTAAACAATATCATAGTTCGAATTTTACAGATTTTGAGGCTTTCTGCCCTAATATTTTATTAAATTATTTACATACTCAATTTACACAACAGCATTGCCTCAGAGTCGAAGAACAGCATGAACAAATTGCTTTTCCGCTACTTTCAAAAATCTCGAATTTCTTCGATGGATGATATTTCCATGTTCGTCTCTGTTTCACAGTACGTACCTGCATCAAGTCTCATCAACAGTTACTAGACGTTGCAAATACAGTCCCATTCACAAATTTTTCTGTTCATGTTGAGACATTTGGGAACCAACTCACACAGGCTTGACTGTACTACAATCTGTCATGGATGATGGTGTCGGTACACCCAGACTGATATCCAGGTCCCTGATTTTCTGCTGAAGAGATACCTACAACTGTAAGAAAGTGAATAATTACATCCCGCTGTTATTCATTTTCTTACAACAGAAAACAGAAAATGTGATTCAGTTTACCATCATGCACAAAAGAGTGTAAGTCAGGTTCTCGAAACCACAGTTCGCCTGTTTCTAATCCTCTACAGTCCTATAGCGTTGAGCGAAACACGCTGGAGTCTTCGCTTCATATTTTTTTTGTCGAAACCAATGGTTTATACAGGTTGGCAGAACTCTGTATTTTGTATTGCCCTCTGGATTTGGTTGAAAGTGTTGTCTGGCCTTAGTTGGATACTGTAACCGTGAAATATGCAAATGAAAATTATACTTTTTTCACACAACCATAATAAGTCATTTGAAAGTCGGTTAATCATGCATTTTATTCAACTCTACATCTGTTTCAGTTGTTGACTATACTGACAGTATTTAAGACTTTAAAGTTGTCAAGTGATCATCTTGTATGGTTATCTAATCTGAATATACAGTATTTGCTTTACACCGTGTCAACTATATCCGGGAAAGCGCCTAGTAAATATTTTCTTTATACAAAAAATTTGTACCTGAAGAAGATGTGAATTTGATTAATTATATGAAGAAAACTCAAAACAAATGATTTCGCTTTGTATATTACTCATTTATAATATAACATATTTATGATATAATATCAATTCAAAACTAAAATATTGCATGTACGGATTACTCAATAAACATATGGAATGCTTATAAACACATGTGCACAAATCTCAGAAACCTCACACATCTTGCTGTTGTAAAGCTGCAGCTTTAAAATATAAAAAAAAAATTAATCGTATTATTGGCAGTCACAGTTTTATTTTTCAGTTAGCGGGTCGTATAAAAAGTTTTATTTTCAGAAACCGGTAAACATAATGGATTCCTCATCAAACAAATTAGGTTCGTTTTTTTGCAATCAATAAAACAATTCTAGCTAAAGCGAATATTAACAATACTGTTCATTTAATTCAGTGTCAACCAAGTTCCAATACTTGCCTTTATTGGTAGCACTTCGACAGATTCGATTCCAGTTCACTGTAACATACTAGAGTATAATTACTTTCTTACTTTCCATATTATGAGCCAATTAGTCATTCTTCCAAATTATTGGAAGGGATGGGCAAATTAAGTTTTTCATATGGCCAATACTAATATTATACTAATAATAATCTTATTCGGCGACTGCATTCTGAGATTAATTTGCCTGTTTGCTTGACGAAACCCACAGTTACAGGGAGGAAAAATCGTGTGCAATTATCGCCTGAGACCGACTAAAACTCAGCGACGGGACTGGAATCCGGGCTTTATTCTACCCAGAATGGGGAGGACGGTGTTCATATGCACTCTGTTACCCGCTAGGGCAGTCGGCCACCGTCCCAGGACTCGGAAACTGTAGATAGTGCGAGGGGAGGCAATTACGGATAGAAAAAAAAAACACATATAATGATATTAGGATCACCCGTAAATAATTACATCTTCCCATATATTTATTTTGTCTGTAAATCGCGTGTGTTCTCTGGTCGATTTGCCTGTTTTTCTGGACGAAAAAACCTGTTTCTGGGGGGGGGGGGGGAACCTTGCTATCTACGCCTGAGATCGACTAACCATTAAAGTTCCTCGCATCATCGACGGGATTCGAACCTGGGCCTTTTCCACCCGGTGTGGGGAGGACGGTGACGATACCACTGTGCTACCAGCGCAGACGAATTACGGAGAAAGGCCGGCCAGATTGCTGCGGCTGTTTTCCCCAAGGAACGTGTTAGCTCTGGACGCCTTTGTTAACAAGCACCCAAGTGAATCAACGCCAAATCTAAAAATTCTATAAGACTCGTTAGGTTTGGCACACTCGTGCGACCAACTCCATCGCAGTCTAGTTGATCTCACGGGTAGCATAGTGGATATCATTACCGTCCTCTTAAACTGCTGGGAAAATTCCTGAGTTAGAATCCCGCCAATGATGCGAAGAATTTTTATGGGCTTCTTTCACAACACGGCTGAGTTAGTCGATGTTAGGCGAGGAGTGCATAATTTTTCTCCTGGAAATTCGGGTTTTTTGTCCACCAAATCGACCGACGAATTCACGCAATTACAGACACAATATACTGACACCTCATAGCGTTAGTTGCTCTGGCGCTTAATATACACCTAATTATAGTCTGGTTGCCCTTTACTGGAAAATCTAATTCCTTGATGAAAACAGATTATGATGACCAGTGTAACGTGTGGACACATTATCTTGGTGAGCTGCCTTCCCCATCTCCCAAAGGACTCACAACTATCTCTCAATGCACTAGATGAAGACTCCCTTCATTACGATGGAACTTGAATAGGATTAACAAAATGAATTCCCATTTCATCTCATATGCCACTGACACCTTTAATAAGAAATTCATCTTTCCTAACCTATCGATTAGGAAAGATGATAAAAGCTCTAAAAGAAAATGAAATGTAATTATCTGCCAATATGAAATCTTATTTTGTATTTTACTCTTATTTTATCTTTTGTACAAATATTATTACTTTTCTTTTTATTAATTTAAATCGGTTGGAAGTGTGAGCATTATTTCAATAACGACGTACCATGTTAGGGTATTATAAGAGACGTGGGTACATAAACAGTTACAAAGTTGTAAAGAAAGTTTGGTACAAAGGCAGTTCCTAAAACAGGTCAAAATAATAATAATAATTTTTTTTCTCCTTGTGGAATGTTTTCCAACCCGTAATGGGTACTGGTACGAATTGCATGGGGTAGTTGTTATGTTCGTTAACGACAAATGGTCGTTACTTGTTGCATATGCCACATCTTTTTGATCTCCTGTCTTAGGTCTATGTACTTCTTGATCTTTTCCTCAGAGGTTTTCTGGAGGTTGCTCGTGTTGGGCACCGCTATGTCGATCAGATAAGTAGCCTTTTCCTTCTTGTCGACAGGGGTTATGTTCGGTCTGTTGTGCAGGATTGTCTTGTCTGTTATTGTGACGGGGTCCCAGTACAGCTTGTGGGTTGGAGGTCTCTAGTACGACCTGCGGCTCGTACGTGTAATTATTATTATTATATATATATAAAAAAAAAGTTCAGTTTAGGTCAGTGTCTTGGACGTCTTTCAGGACTAGTGTCAACCTGGTGGGAACTATTCACATATGTTGGGGTATGAAGATATATGAAATGATACTGTATTATCAAATGTTGCTTATCATGGTTATTTACAGGTTATGGATTTTACCACTTTCTCTAGCTAGCATTAATATATTTGTGTATAATCGACTGGCTAAATTTGCGCCCAGAGTTGTACGACAAAAAATAAACAATCTATCCTATTAGGCCACCCGATAACAATCTCATTTTACAATTGTATTGTGTTCATAAATTGTGCGTGTTCTCTGGTCGGTTTGTCTGTTTTGCTGGAAGAAAAACTCGACTTTTCGGGAGGAAAAAACCTTGCTGTCCACACCCGAGATCGACTGACTTCAGCCAGGGAGCAAAACAAGCTCATAAAAGTTCCTGGCGTCATTGACTGGATTCGAATTGGAGCCTTTTCTTTCCGGTATGGGGAGGACGGTAATTATAATGATTGTACAGACAAAGTTGTAAGACAGATGAACATCAGTCTAGCCTGTAGGCCGTTCAGAGGGTGGACATTAGAGTAAGGAAATAAACGAATTAATCGAATCATAAAGTACGCCGATTACTATCAAAACTTCTTTTGTAATTCTTCCAGAAGAGAAGATTTAGAAATGCACTGTCCACGTCTAATTCCCTACAAGTTAATACAAAACAAAATTTAATAAAATTACAATCGAACTGTAAGTTATTGGCACGTTTAGCTTCGGTCACTTAGCATTAGCATTAGTAGAGGTATTTGATGCAAGAAAGCAAGCTTATGCAGCATCAGCCAAAAATAAATAAATAAATAAATAAAAAATAACCACTTCCACTTCACCCCTCTGTTCGTTCGAAATACCTGTCCAGCTGAGCCTTAAACTTATTTAGGCTATCAACTTCCACGACAAGGGATGGAAGTCTATTCCAGCAACCAACCACCCGCTGGCTAAAGGCAAATTTCCGCACGTCTATCCTACATCTGTCTTTCCTCAATTTGAATTTATGCCCTCTCAGGTGATTATTCTGAGCAAGAGGAAGAATCCCATCAGCATTGAGCATGCTCAAACCATTCAAGGCTTTATACACCTCTATCAGATCACCTCGCCGGTGCCTAGTCTCCCGACACTGTAATTTGCAAAACTTAAGCCTTTCTTCGTAAGAGCACCCCTTTGTTCCATTCACTAATCTTGTTGCCCTTCTCTGTACTCGTTCCAGCATCTCTACATCCTTCTTGAAATGAGGCCTCCAGACCTGTATACAATACTCTAGGTGCAGTCTGACCATTGCCTTATACAAGGGAATAATCACCTCCTTATCCCTGCTAGAAAAATTCCTATATATCATCGACCATACACCATGAGCTACTCTTGCAGCCCGTCTGCACTGCTCAGAAAACTTCATATCTGCCTGCACAACCACCCCCAGGTCCCTTTCATTCTCTACCACTGTCAGTGTAGTACCACAGAGTTAATACGTTGCTCTGGGGTTGCTGTTTCCCATATGTAGTACTTTACATTTGTCAATGTTAAACTTCATTTGCCACCTCGAAGCCCATCTGCTCAACCTTTCCAGATCCTGTTGCAGTAGCATAGTGTCAGTAGTGTCCTTGACAACCCTGCCAACCTTCGTATCGTCTGCAAACTTGGACATTAATCCCGATATACCATCATCAATATCATTTATAAATACAGAAAACAATAATGGACCCAATACTGAACCCTGAGGGACTCCACTAATAACATTAGTCCACGATGAGCAGTGTCCATTGATTACCACTCTCTGTCTTCTCCCCCTCAACCACCCCTTTATCCATAGCAGCAATTTGCCTCCAATGCCACACTGCTCCAATTTGTGCAGCAGTCTTCCATGTGCAACAGTATCAAAAGCCTTTCTAAGATCCAAGTATATAATATCAAAGTTATTCCCTGCATCCAGTTCTTTTGTGACTGCATCATAGTATCCAATCAAATTGGTCAGGCAAGACTTCCCCTCACTGAATGAACACTTAATGGTTCCGACAAAATTCTTCTTCTTCTGATGGCATTAACACCAAAACACTTTCTTAGATAACAATTTATACCTCATTTCTCTGAGAATTGAACTCCTACTTCATATGAGTTACGAACTATAGTCTGGGTTCCCGTGCCCCCACTATAGTCTATAATTTATGCTTGTTGGTTGATCGGGCTGTATTGCTTTGCGTTTTCCAAGCATAAATTTTCTGTTTATACTCCCGGACGACCATAAAGGGTTTGGAGGGTTTACAAGATATAGTATACAATAACACTGCCATATTTTGCGGTCAAGTCGTTCGTTTCCTATTTAAGAAAAGCAAACATGGATGTGCACAGTGAACATATATACGCCTCTGTTCACGATTCGTAAACATTTCAGTAATATCAGTTTTTCCAATCAGTGATAAAACTGATTTCTCAACAACCTAGCGTAATTTGTCACTTTCTAGACTTTACAAACTAATAGTTTACATATTATTACTTTACTAACTTTTCTTATACCGATGAACTGTGTAGCTCCGAAAATAATTCAAAACCGTATCCAGAATTTTCAGTGAGGTGTCTAGTCTAGACAAGAGTGAAGACAATACTGATATGATTATAAATTCGATAACACCCACCTCGGCAAGCTCTCATATAACTACTTTGTCTAGCGCTTACAATGCCTTGGAACAGTTATGTGCCTAGTGAGAGCTTCAACTCACTAAGCACAGTCATAGTGCACATTGCGCCCATTGACGATACGAGTAAGGGATCGCTGTCTTCAGCGAATTTGTGAAAAGCCGTTTCTCTCCATTACGGAATAAATAAATCTATGATAGCGCTGAATTCATCTACGAGACCTAAGTGTAGGTCTTCTTGGTAAAATAGAAACTTTTTCCTGTAAAAGAACTCCAACTTAAAAGAATCAAGTACAAAAATAATAAAAGGAATTTCTCGGTGAGCATATTATAACTCGTTACATGCTACGGTGAATCATCATGTAAAATTACGATTCGCTCTTATTCAACAACTGCGATCCTAATCATAAATAAAGGAAATCCAACAGTACCAGATATCTTTTGTCATTTTAATATTTACGTATCTCTTGGAAACAGTTATTTTTGCATTTCGAATTTGCAAGGACGGGTCGATGTAGTCGTACATGTGCTTTGAATGACTGGCGTTCAACTCCGTGACTGCTGAATACGGTACTGTTTCTCGTATTCTCTTGATCATGTGAATTGCTCTGTCCGTGTGGTCGTCCCAGAGTATAAACAGAAAATTCATTTAATTTTTTTAAATTTATTTCTTAGCTCGTATCTTGCATTTTGTGAGCTATCTTTGTTGTACACTCAGTGATCTCTGAATTATGACCATCCCACCCGTAATGGAATATGCTGCATAGTTCATAGTATCAAAAGCCAACCAGCTGCCTACGCTAGAGCAGTAGTAATTTACATCTAGTCGTGCAAGTAAAGGTAATAAAGTGGCAGTTCAGAAAGAGCATGATAAGGATCATGCAAGATAGATTTCGTAGCGGACGAATGGTGCAGCGCGTCTGTTGTGGAATCCCATTCGTCAACAGACGACCCAAGAGACACCCTCTCCTCACCACTAATCATCATCGACGGCGAATACTATGGTTTCAACAACACGCTGGTTGAACATACAGGACTGAAAACGAGTGTGTCGGTCGGATGAGTCAAAATACCTGGTGCAACACGCCAATGGACGCCTTCGTGTGTGGCGCAATCAACTCGGACCTATCGTGCATGGTGCCCACTATCCAGGCAGTTGGCGGTGGTTGCTGAATATGTATCATGCTTTACTGTTTAGAAGTAGGACCCCTGGTGCGTATGGAACAACGTTTCACTGATGAGGTCTAAAAAAAAAAAAAAAAACCCCAAACTATTATTTTTTAAGCAACACGAATAATTAAATTGATCTGCCGTGCTGTGTGTCTTATGTCTGTTAATTGCGTGTGTTCTATAGTCGATTTTTCTGTTTTGCTGGACGAAAAACCCAGGTTCAGGTGAGTAAACCTTACTATCTACGCCTGAGACCGACTAACTCAGCCACGGAGTGAAAAAAAGCCCATTAAAGTTCCTCGCGTCATCGACCGAATTCGAGCCCGGGCCTTTTCCATCCTGTGTGGGGACGACAGTGACGACACCACTGTGCTACCGCGGAGACACTGATGTGCAGAATGCGATAGTGAAGAAGATGATTGAAGTGCTCTACCTCTGCTCCACGGTATCTGGACCTAACACTATGTGACTACATTTTGTGGGCTATGTAAAGCGTTCCGTTACACTGAGTGACTACTTTATAAGTACACCTATCGAATAGCGAGTAGGGCCGAAAAAACAGACTGGATTCAACGAGGTGTCAAAAGTATGCCGTCGAAATGCTAGTTCATGTCAACTCAACCGCTTCTCACATTGGCTGCGAATCTCTGCTCTGAAGGGCTCGTTCCACCTCCTTACACAAATGCTCAGTTGGACTGAGGTTTCATGAACAAACTATCTGAGCGATAGTCAGAACGTGATACAGAACATAGTATGAGCTGCTTCTGAACCTCCCCCCTCCCCCAAGATCTCTGGATGTATACACCGTGTAATTTCCTTCTTGTGGGACTATGCAAAGAGTGCCGTTCACACCATTGCCAACAAATTTACTGAGCAGTCCACTGCAGTAGGCCGAATTCATTCTGATGTTCCAAAAAGCAGTTTCGTACAATTCTAGCCTTGTGACATTATCTTCTTGAAAGATCCAGTTTCTGTTCTGGCAAAAATGCAACACGGCAGGATATACACAGTCTCCTAAGAGCTGCTGATAGAACTCACCAGTGAAACGTTGTTCCATACGCACAAGCGGTCCTAGTTCTTGCCAGCAAAACATGCCCCATCTTAAGCAACTACCGACACCTGCCTGATTATTGGGCACCATGCATGCTGGATCCGTGCACTCGTGTTGCTGCACCACACACGAAGGCATCTCTCGGCATATTGCACCAGATATTTGGACTCATTCAACCAGCACACTCGTTTCCAGTCCTCCAGTGCCTTCGTGGGTAATACAGTTGGTAGGATTGCAGTGCCCCCCAAACAGGGTGTAAAAGACCTGAGTTCGAGTCCCGTCAATGATGGAACGAATTTTATGGGCCTTTTTCACAATGTGGCTGAGTTAGTCGGTCTCGGGCAAGGAGAGCATGGTTGTTATTCCCGGAAATTTGGGTTTTTTGTCCAGCAAACAGAAAATTGACTTCAAAACTCATGCAATTTACAGACAATATACACAGAGCAATATGGCCTTAGTCGCTAATGCTCCTAAAACCCAACAACAACAACAACAACACCTCCAGTGTCCAACTAGCGTGTTGTTGACACCATAGTATTCATCTTCGACGATGACCAGCGGAAAGAAAGGGTGTCTTTTGGATCGTCTGTTGTTGAACTCCATACGTCTGAGTGTGGGCGCATCATCATTTGGGATTTTTTGCTTGCGTTATCCATATTGTATTGCAAAGTCAACTGTCGCACGTTGACCTGCCCTTGAGCCCGTACAACGCGTTGCACCTTTCGGTCACTACGAACATCCGCCTTGCATAATCCTTTACATTTCTGTCGGAAGGCGGTTTTACCCGTTCGACACGATTCTTTATACACCTTAACCACAGTGGGCCGTGAGCAACCAACAATATGTGCCGTTTCCTATATGGAAACACCCGAACCACGAGCTCCCACAATCATGCCGCTTTTGAAACTCCGTGACATCTTTACTATTTCCTATAATTGCTAATATATCACTTTGACTTGCACAACCAGATGGAAATTGCCAATCTTCTTGTGTACGAAGCTGCTCGCCTTTTTATACTGCGAACTATGCGACATAGTCCATTACGGATGGGGTAGACATAATCCAGTGATCAGTGAATGTATGTCCAAATAATAATGAATGTCAATTTTAATTTCTGTGATATTTTAAACTCTTTTCTTCTTTTTGAATTACTGTATATAAAAACGCAACACCGCTTTAAAAAAATATTTTAAAAAAGTCGGTATCTTACAAAGTTCCAATTATCATCCAAAAATGATAAAATTAATAATCAAAGTCCACAATGATTACACCACTCTGCATGGTTTTCGATGTTTGTAAACTTTGATTTTTGCGCTGATTTCAGAAGTGTTATTCCTTTTATTAACTATCACGTACTGTTTTTCTTCACAAATCACTTCAGTTGGTATCATGAGTTGTATTATGCTAGTTGGGAATTTGTAAACTAAATCTTTACATGTTGGCAACACTGCCTTCAGTCATCTGTTTCTTGACCTTGGAGACCTCCATGAAGCAGTGTTTATCAGTTTATTTTTGAGGTTATCGTGTCAAACTTGCGTTGAATATTGAGTAAAATGTCTTCACGTTCAATTGTTCAAGTGTTTGAACAATCCGAACTTATTTTGTTATTTTGTGGAAGTGTGTAGCACTCAAGAAAAGAAAAGATATTACAGAATTTGTAAAAATAAATGTTTATTGTGCTTATTTTGGAATGAAACTGGGTGCATTTTAAACCAATAATTTCATAAACTACTTGTAGACACCAAACTGCCCTCCTTCCACCCTTGAACATCAAATTGGGTTTGATGAAACAGTTTGTGAAAGCTTTACTTCAGGAAGATCCCTGCTTCAACTATTTTCGTACTAAATTCCCATCGATCAGCCAAGCGAAGCTAAAATAAGGTATATTTTTTGGATCTCAAATTCGCAAACTGATGAGGGACCGAGGTTTTGAGGGAACCATGAATAAAAGACAAACAGACATGGATTAGCGGTCTGTTCAGAACTTCTTAGGAAACAACAATGATCTAGGTACAAAAATATAGTTGAAAATATGTTGGCGAACTTCAAGAAGCTGGGCTGCAACATGAGTGTTAAGGTACATTTTTTACACTCCCACACTGACTTCCCAGAAAATCTAGGAAGTGTTAGTGAAGAATAGAGTGAGAGATTTCATCAAGACATTAAAGACATGAAGAAGAAAGCTGACTATTGCTGACTATTTCATCAAGATATTAAAGACATGAAGATAGCTGACTATTGCTGCATGTTGAAGAGGGACTGTAAAGTAGAAGGAACTGCAAGAAAATCGAAGAAACGAATTGATCCATCGTCGGTCAGTTTCTTTTAAATGAGAGGCGAGTGTTTAGTGAACGTTTGGCCACACTGTCCTTTTTAATAGTGTTTCAACACATTTAAATATAAAAGTCTGGTTAAAGTAGCATTTTGTTATCATTTCAGTGCACAAATTCTGCCAAAAGTAATAAAAATTTTTGAAAAATCAAATTTCGTTCGTGATTTTTGAAGAAATCTGACGTGATGTTGTTGTTATATGTTTTACGGCGCAACGGCAGCTAAAGGCCATTATGCACCATTTGACGTGATGGGAAAAAAAGGGTCATTTTCGAAACCAGCATTAGAAAATGATTCAAAAACTCCCTTTTCTGAGAAAACATCAGTGAAGTATTTTCGAAATGCAGAGTATTATTAGTTGTATACCTGGCTAAACTGTCATGCTATCAGTAATTCCATTTGTTATATAAAATTGACAAAATTTTATCCATTTTGCCAGCGTTCAAAATATTTCGGGTTTTTTTTAAATATATCAAAAACCCAGATTTAATTAAATAAAAATAAATAAATTTTCTGTTTATACTCCAGAACGACCACATTAGGTCAGATGATAAGATAAATAGAGAGGGAGAGGCAATACAAGAACATCGCCGTATTTGGTTGTAACGCAGGCTTGAATCAAGATCGCTCAAAGCGCGTGTACTTGTATACCTTGCAGTGCAAATAGAACAAAGAAATGACTATTTAACGATTTTATTTTAATAATGGGGAAAACTTCCAAATGTTCAGAAAGAGGAGAATCCTCAAAGAAATTCCACACACGTACATTGCACAGAACGGTCTCCAGCATACGATAAATTATTAATACAAGAAATAAGCCATATTTAAAAACTCATTTATCAACAGAAACATCGGCAGATTTCTTTTAATTTCAAAATTCATTTTGATGTCTTGGAAACGTTGCTAGCTCTTCATATTTAGCCTGTTTCTAATTCATCAAGAAATAGGCCCCGGTTTTCTTTCGCTCGCCTTGCTTCTATCGCTGGTACACGTGCGTCAGCTGGTTTACACATGATGGAGTTCTGAATGATTTGCTGGAACGCCATCCAGTTATCACGTGATCTCAGAACACGTGGCTTCCTTGGCATCATATTATTTGCTCTGACAGAGTGTCTTCGATTGTTAGAACACAATAGACGTTACACATTAGAACTGTAAGGATTAAGCACATCATTGGAAAACTTTCAAAAGTTTTCCAATGATGGTGTCTCCTAACGATTATTCCTTTTATGAAAGCCTACAAAGAATTCTTATTCACTCAATATTTTCCTGATCTCTTCTTCCTTCTTTAGAGATTTTTCTTCTCTGTTATTGCGTTATAAAGCTAACCATCATTTACAACAAATGTTAGTTAAAATGAAAGAAAACTGAGCCACATCAACGTCCACACACGCATTCAGATGTGGTGTGGAGATGTGGAACGTGCGACATCTGTCGTCACGTTTTCGAAATACATCAGTTATGATATTCAACAAATGTCTGAAAAAATTTATTATTTTTGTTATGATGATTATTATTGTAGCTGCAGACAGAATAAAAAGCTTGATGAATTATGATGGCGTATATATATATATATACATAATCCGTTTATATTTAAACTCAAGAAAATCTGGAACTCTTTCATTTTTTTATTTATTTACTCTTGAAAAAACAACGTTCCAATTTCGTTATCTAGTACTGGACTGCAAACAGTTCAATATTATTACCTTATTTAATATTAATTATTTTTCTATGCCATTTTAAAGTTTGAAATGTTTCGATTGCACGTTTATATTACTGAAATTCTCCACTCGTTTACAACTAAATAATCAACTGAATGAAATTCAGCCTCTCTCTTTCGGTACAAAATGTGAAATATATATATATATACATTAAAAAATAAATTTTTTTGAGGGAATGCTTTAAATTGACCAAGTTGCACACCTTGCCAATTACGCGTATATATATTGTTCATTATGCAAAGAGAACTGAATTTTTTTTCAATCAGCTATTTGGTTGAAATTTGGATTCTAAATATTGAAAAATTTTATGTCCGACTGAACTCCATTTACCATTTCCAATATGAAATTTGTTATAAAAGACTGGGTAATGCGATTCTCAATAGCCAAAAAGGTAGAGAGCGAAATATTGATAGCAATAACCAACAGTACATAACAAGAAAACAGAAAAAGTTTATTTTAAGTGATTTCCGTAGCTCGAGTTTTATTTTGAAGGGGAGGGAAGGGAAAGGAAAGAGGAAGGAAGGAAGGAAGAAGGTTTAAAAGTATACCATTTTTCAGTTTGTTCCTTACTAGCTAGAAAAACGGCAAACACAATTTATTTCACTTCCTGCAGAAGCGGGTGCGAAGGGGAGGAAGAAAGAAATCACAGCTTTATAAAAGAAGTTTGAAACGAACTTTCCAAGTTTGATGATAGTACACATGGTGGCAGAAACCCGCTCGTGCAGCTGTCAAAACTGATTTGAAAACGACATTAATGGTAGTTTTCTCACTTCTTTATGGTAATCCGGGGTAATCTGTATAAATTTCGGGGAAGCACGTGCGAAAGAGGATGCTGTGCCCCCCGCACAAGCGCACACACACACACACACACACACACACACAGCAATCTCTCTCTCTCTCTCTCTCTCTCTCTCTCTCTCTCTCTCTCTCTTCTAAGGCCATCCATACCGGGCCATCACGACTATTCCTTTTCCAGTGATGAAAGCATCTATCCACTCGCAGACGCTTTTACCACCGCAGGATTCTTTGCCGTCAGCACGCTCCCAGACAGTACATTCTACAGAGGTGGTTGGCGGTCCACCCAGTAATAGTAACTACGAAAAGCCCAGCCCCAACCGTGGTGTGGTTCGCTGAAGGCAGCCCTAGTCTTGAATATCGATCGCTACGTTCTGGTGCAGAGGAGCCCTAGGTTAATTAGAATGCACGTGCTCTTCCAATGCTGCGTCTCATTACCTATGCACATCAGGCAGGCACCATTTCAACTAGAGACTCGGCTAGAAAGAACCAGATTCTGCTTGAAGCCGTTCCATCTGGGAAGCCCACAGTTATGTATTCTCTGAGATGTTATTGCTTTAGATCTTGGCTTCTTTCTTCGACTCCCCCTTCTCCATTCCCCCTCTTACTTTCCCCTTTCACTATCCACCACTGTCTTCTTGGGCCACCTTCGACTTTTCCTTAGCAACGTCGGCATTTCCCACATTGAATAAAGTTGCTTTCCCAGCTGCAAAAAAGTTCAGACAAGGCGAAATTGTAAATTTTCAAAATTAAGACGTTCTCTTGTGAGGTGAGTTCTGTTTACTGAAAGTTGGGGCACGGAAAAGTCGCGAGGCTTCAACGAACATACAGCGTAGATTAGAAATAAGTATGCACACAGGATTCCATCGTTTTAGATTGGAGCAAATACAAAACGCATATCGTTACAAGAACGCCTCTGAACGCGGATGATTAACCCGTGCTTGGGATGTCATAACATCACTGACTAACATTTTCGATTATCAAATACCAACTAAACGAAAAGAAAAAAATATAGTTTATGGATGTTTGATTTTTTTTATCATTGAAGAATATAAAAAAGGGGTAGAGAATAGAACTGAAATGTTAAAAAAAGGGGTCAAACCTGAGTATAAACAGATGAAAAACAAAATCATAGCATTATAAAAAGGAACAGATAAAATTGCAGAAACAGGAAATAATACAAGAAATGAAGAAAAACTAATGGAAGTAAAGAAAAAATATCATCTAATGGGGGAAAAGAATTATAACAAGGAAGAAGAAACTTATTTTGATTTCTGTCACTTACAGTGGAACTGCTTAATAGAAAAGAGGATAAAAGGGAGAAGTAGAAAAAATGAGAAATACAGGAACGAGAAATCGAATGAAAAACTCACAAATCAAAAACGTAAAAGGGAAAAAGAGTGATAAGATTAATGAGAGAGAGAGAGAGAGAGAGACTGAAAAATATAGGAAAAAAAAAACAGAACTAGAAGATGTTTAGCACAAAATAGTTGTAGAACCTAAAGGATAAATATGCAGTAGTATACATTTAGAAAAATGTGCATGCGATAGAAAGAAATAGTAAAGAAAGAAAACAGAAAAATAAAAACGGATAGAAAATAACTACGAAATCACTGTGAATACCAAAAGATAGGAAACGAGAGAAAATACGTAGAAAAGAATAATAATTAATAAGAAAATCAAAAGGAGAAAAAATTAAGTAAATACAATGAATGAGGAAAGTAACAGGAGAAAAGAAAAGAATAAAAGAATGATAAATGAAGGCAGACATAGCGAAACAACTTACAGTTTATATAGGGAAAAAATAAATCCGCATTCGAGTTCTGTGAAAATTATTTTATTGCAGAAGGAAATCAATCTAGTGATACAACCCTATATCAAACAACTGTAACAGAAAATCTGATTCAAACTACGTTTCTTATTCTTACTGTGTCCTGGTCTTCAGGCCAGTATTGAGATTGTATGACGCTGTAATACAATACTCAATTCCAGGATACACAGTCTAAACTATATAACAGGCACAGCACGTAATGTCCTTTTCGAACTATATTATAAACCAATATTTCTATTCTCAGTTTCTGCTATCTACTTTCTTTTAATATTTTCATAATCGTTCTTTCAAGAAAAGCTGAAATAGAAATGCAGGAGGTAGGAAATAGCTAAAAATTACGAAGGTAGAAAAAGAAGGAAAAATAAGAGAAAATTACGGATATAAAAAAAATGCACAGGAAAATTTGGGTGAATCCAGTGCTTAAACTAACAAAGCCTCTGAAGCAATACAATTGTATCGTATCCCTGTGCTCTAAGGATGCTTTATCTGTTTGTGGGGAGAAAATCCCGGAAACTCTCCCTAAGATATCCTCCCCCGGCACACACACCCAAGTCACAGATGAAAAACTAATAAAATAACAGTAGAAGTGAAAGAGAAAAAAATAATCAGAAAAAACGTTTGAGACGTTCAATATTATGGTAAAGCAAACATTTCATATTAAGGATACTTGAGAAGAAATACTCAGCACCCATGTTCCTCGCGTCATTGAAGGAAGGAACATATTTACAGTCGCGAATTAGAACAAGACAGGAATCGAACTGAAGCCTTTTCCAAAAAAAGCGTGGTTGAAAGACTGGAGGCATGCATATCCACTGTACCACTCGCAAGGACCAATGTTATTATTATAACTATTACCAGTGAATATTTATGTAAGCGACTATAAACATCTCAAGTAAATTGAAGTGTTCATTTAGCAACTATTCTTAGTTCTTGCTATTACTCCCCCCCCCCCCCCATTGATCTATTAGTAAAGGGTGCAGTAGATTTATCGGAAGTCGTTTCAAGGAGTCTGCCATGTATTCTATTTGCTTAGCCTTCGAAATGAAAAGAACTTATTTTTATCTAACTCTCTGTATCTGTCTATCTCTCTTCTTGTGTCTTAAGTGATAATTCTAACGCGAATGTGTAATCTTTCTCATTGACTGTACTTGTACGATCGATAAAAGCCCTCTCCACTGTTATAACTTTTAATCAAATGAAAACTTTCCTCTCCACCGGAAGGATCCTATTTCCAGCACATAAATAGTTGTAGACAGCGGTACGAAAATAAAAGAACGATAGAACGAGAAAAGAATAGAATAAGACATGTTTACAGTCTCGAATTAGAACAAGACTGCGTGAATGCTAAGACAAATAGTAGAGGAAAGAAGCGATACGGAAACGTTACAAGAAAGCATTCACTAAAATATTTAATAAATAGAGTCGAACGGAGGTGGGGAAGGAGGTTCTCCATCCCGGTGTCCTGTTTACTTAGAAATCTGTGAACGTTCCCTGATTGGATTACCATATGTTAGGTCCCACTGAGATGCACACAAGTGTTTTATTATCTGTATACAATAAAAACCAGAGGAAATAACTCCCTTCCTATGAGACTACATAATAGGGACCGCCCAAACCTTAGTCTATTGGCTACTTTCGGGAAATAAACACGAAGCAATAGGACTTAGCGATACAAACTGTTCCCGCCACACCTCCTGTGGTAGTGCCCGTGCTGAAAAACCGACAGATAACAATACACCTCGCAGTAATATAAACTCTATAGACCTAATGGGGGGGCTGAAAGGAATGTTCCACCTGAATAACAACAAGGCTGGGGTGCATACTGTGTAGGGCTCTGATTAGCCTGGGCTAACCTTCAGTGACACTGTTTTCAGAGGTTCCGTCGACGCGCGAGCTCAGGCGTAAGTTGGAGTTGCAATTCGCGAACAGACAGCTGCATAAAGCCCTGTGTGCGTGTGTGTGTTCTCTATCACAAGTAGAAGGAATTCACGAGTGGCGGGGGGTTGAGGATGGGGGTGAGAACCTTTTGTTCGCGTTCATGTAGAACAGCAATTTCTGAGCGGGCGTGTGAAAATTTTCAAACTTGTCAACAGAGATCCTGGTGAGCGCTATGAATTGGCAGACAGTCGCTAGAGCAGCGGGAGAAGATTGTCGCCTGACGGTTGTGGTTGAAAGCAATTTCTGCAACATGAACTTCACAGCCAACCCCCAAGCTTCAGCACCATATGATTAATTTTAATAAATTTCTCTTCCAATATTTTGTTTATGGAGTGTATGTCTATTTATCCATTTGTCATCGATAACAAAATAAAATCGTGTATTTTTTATTACCGCGTTTATGCTGACATTGGTATCATTAATTAGAGGAACAAAGTCAAGCTGATTTCAAAACGGTTCTTAAAAAAAAAGAAAGTAATTCTTTCAATGCTGTAATTCAATCAGTATCTCCAAGTATGATATAAGATTTTCTATTACAGTACTGTTCTATAATTGCCATCAAGCGCTCTAGTTAGAAACTTCCCGCCTCCAATTTTATTTTTCATAATGGCATCATGACATTCTACCAACTTCAGAAACCACATGTATTTCTTTCGGATTTAATGAACCGGTCATCTGGGGATGACCGGTTCGTTAAATCCGAAATACTCCAATAAATCGAGGTTTTAATGTATTGTTAAATTTCAATACTTCAGCCATGGTCCAGTTAATTAAGACTTATTAGTAGCAGTTTGTAATAGAAGTACTTGTTGCTGGAATTTGGCAGATCGATTATTCAAGTCATAGTGCACAAATGCTGACGGGTCTTCAGTTCTTATAGTTTGAAGTACGTTATGTCTTCACATGGGTTGAAGTGGAAAATTTTACGAAATGGAATGCTCGTTAATAAACTGTCTTAGTTATAATCCAGTAAGTACATGATGATCAGTGCGCTCTAGTCCATTCCGAGCCCTGTATTTTCACAAAGTATAAATCATTCACAGGCTGATTTATACTTTGTGTGCATGAAAGGGAATAACTCATTGATAAAAATTCTACTCTCCGCTTGAGATCGGCTAACTACAGCTCTGTCTGAAGAATTCCATTAGTCTTTGACGATTATAATCCAGCCTCTCCAAAGGGATGACAAGGGACTAAACTGCTATACTATCATTGAGGATGTAGTAGTCTGGGCTATTAATAGAGTAATGAAATTAAACTCAGTTTATTCGGAACATTTGAAGAAGCAACCGGGTCATGTGACTTAGGAAATATTCAAGTATGGATACTGTGGGATATACGAAAGCGGCTCCAGAAATTAAAAAAAAAAAAAAAAAAAAAAGCGCTCTCTTTAGCCACCACGTGATATCCATTTGGCATCCGCTGGAATAATTGTCTGTCTGGATTGACAGACAATTGTGGCTCTCCACGATAGCAAAGGTTGAAGGAGGTTAACGAGCGTGCATGAAAACCCACTACTAATTATTCTCTCGTTTAGGGGAAGAAAAAAAAAAAACACTAGCTTGCATGATGTGGTTTTCTCTAAACAATAACAATCTTGAAACGCAGAGATGACTAGGGTTTGAAGCATAGAGCGAAAGTGCTGCCAACTACAGTCTGGCCAAGAACCTGTTAATAAATACTCTTCGAAAAATACGGACCAATAATCAACTCTTGCGGTTAAACAGCATCACAAAATGATCCTAAGAAAGTGCAAAATTGTTTCCAAATAACCAAAACATTTTAGGAGCCCATGCCCGACAGTTGTAAGTATTCATATATCCATTATGATCAAAATGAGTCTCTGCGTTGCATAGGGTCAAACTTCATGAGTAGAGAGATCTAGTGGCAACAAATAAATGATTTTGTAAGAATAGAATAGGATTTCTTCTTGTGGCTCCAAATTCGGCAATCATATTGCTAAATTGTATTAGTAGAAAATGACCCAAAGCGAAGTGAATTCATTCATTGATATTTCCGCAGTATCTTAGCTGAATTTCTGTTGTTTCAATAAAAGCTTCACAAGGAATGCACGATTTTTGAGTGAAAAAATTATTTTTAAGTGCAGTTTTTTCCTTTCAAACCGATATACATTAGCACATCGGCTGGAAACTGTACCCATAACTGTCTTAATTGAAGCTTAGAGTAACTGTCCATATAAAAACCAACAAAGCACAAAATGTTGAATTTATATTCAATAAATAAATTATTATTATCTATTTAAATTTCGGAATCACTTCCACATTACTCACAATATGCACAGATCAAATACTGTTCAAATCATGTAATTGTTGTTTATCTACATCGACCTCAACAGACTAGTTTAATTTGGGTCACTCTGTACATATCCAACGGAATTCAGTTATTCGCATCAAACGAGGTTTAGGATACTTCGCATAACTTAATACCCGGTTATTGCAAAATGTTATACGTTTAAAGTTCTTTGTAAAATAATAAGAGGAATTTACCTCAACTGTTTAAAGTTCTTTGTAAAATAATAAGAGGAGTTTACCTCAACTGTTTAAAGTTCTTAGTAAAATAATAAGAGGAGTTTACCTCAACTGTTTAAAGTTCTTGTACTTCGGCAGACCGGGTCAGAGAAGTTTACAACAGATCAAGAATATAATTATTAACCGTATTTATCAGTCACGCTGGCTTGAACTACGGTCCACTCAAGAGCTTGCGCTACTACAGTTTCGCTTCTGATTAGTTTGCAAGAGGCTATAGTCCAGTTCTTAATAATCAATAAAAAAGTGCACAAATTCTGTTCCCAGTAAGTGAATAAGTAATTAACAAGCCTTTCCCTGTTTTTTTCTGGATTTGTGAGGATATATCTATATCCGATTTTTTTTCTTGGTTGTTGTAAGGTTTTAGGCGCATCAGCAACTTAGGCCATATTGCGCCGTATAATATGTCTGTGGACTGCATCTGTTCTATGGTCAATTTGCTTTTTGGTGGACAGAAAACCCGACTTTCCGGAAGTAGAAACCATACTATCCTTTCCTAGCACCGACTAATTCAATCCTGTTGCGAAAAAAAACCCATAAAAATTGCTGGTGTTATTGAGGGAATTCGAACTCAGGTTTTTTTCACTCGGTGTTAGAAAAAAAACTGTGATTATACCAACTGTACTATACATGAGGGAATTTTTTCTTGGAAATATCTGGTCATCTATTTTAACTACCCTTAGATAACTGGGATTCAGATATGTAACTGTATTGAATATATTTCGAAAAATAAATATTTCCAGAGTCAAAATATGTGACTTCTTCGCAGTAACAGGCTTGCCTAAACATCCCGACTCGTCATTCGCAGGCAGAAGGTTTGTTTGTTTGTTTGTTATTTGGTTTTTAGGAGCATTAGCAACTAAGGCCATACTGCTCCGGGATATGCGGTGGTCATTCCCTGACCTTTTCGCATCCTCCGTATTTGGTGGTGACGGGCTCGAACCCCGGTCTAATCAAGATGCGTGTGCTACGCACTGTTGCTCCTTCCCACCTGGCTACGGAGGCGCCCCAGCAGAAGGCTCGTGCAGGTAACCTAATACAGGAACTGAGAAGAGAATAAATTTGTTCAGATCTCTCAGAAAGGATTTTATAAGGATCTGACTTTTGAAATACACGGCATCTAGTGATAAGACTTGAGGTCTTACGGAATAAGTCTAAAACGACAACGTCTCCAATGGGAAAAAAAAAGTCTACTCATAGACTGACTAAAAAAAAACACAGTAAAAATCAAAGGTGAGTGTCATGCTGATCTCTTTTTTTGCCTTCGTTTGTAACATCATACTCGCCTGATCTTGCCTTATGTGACTTTATCATGTTCGAAAAACTGAAATCCTTTAAAAGGATCTAATTTTGAATCAACTATAGACAATCAGAGCAATGTAACTGGCCTCCTGAAACAACTCAGATAATTAAAAAAAAAAAAAAATGTTTTCTTATCGTCTGAACACAACCATATAAGTCAGCGGACTGAGGTAAACTACCCTCAGATAGCAGAGACTCAAATATGCGACGGTATTGGATATATTTCGATTAAAAAGTAAAAAAAAAAAAAAAGAACTACATCTCCAGGCAGCCAAATATGTGACTTATTCGCAGTGTTCCAGTATACTTACATGAACATTCCGAGTCGCACTCTGCAGTCAGGAGGCTCAAACAGGAATGCTGATACAATCAATTACTGTATTTAATAGTCTCGTGGACGCTAACCAAAGTTACTTAAGCGCGTGTACTACTGTACTCGGCTAGAGAAAATATCTTCAGCAAAATTTACAGATACGGCAGAGTCTTTGAGAAATATGGGTATGTGTACAGAGTGAACAGGAAAATACAATGAAGGCGACCACACCCGATAAGGATTGTTGTTAAAAAAAAAATAATAAATATATGTTTTTTATCCAGTCTGGTTACTTTATTATCAGATCTCATATCTGTGAGAGAAAGGAAGGAGAGACTTGGTGTCCAGTACGCTCCAATATATCTCCTCTATATCCTCTCCCCATGACTTGAGGAAAACCCCAAAAACTCCTTTAACGAAAGCAAAACCTTTAAACTCCCGACAACTATTTTCTTCTTCTTGTACTTTCAGTTCACGTGCAGTTTCTTCTCCCTTTCGCCATTACGGCACGTTACATTCGGCTACGGGGAATTTTCCTGTCGCCTAGCTCCATAGTAACGACTCGTAAAGCACAGGCGATGTCCCACGTTCACCAGCTAGTTATGAGTCAACCGCGAAACAGCGTGTCGAAACTAGCAACGCTGGCGAGCGCGAGCGCGGAAATCTGCACTCCGTGGCGGCCAATACGTCAAAGGTAGCGAGGCGTTAAAGGCAAAAATGGAAGTGGCGGGAAACCTCGTTGTGTCGTTTTCTGGGCAGGCGCGCCCGCACGAGCGTAGTGGTCTCCCCCTTCTCTCTTGTTCCGTCAGCGTCCACAGCTGTGTGCGTGATTTGATTTCTTGGCGATCACATCCCAGCCAAAGCACAATAAATCCTGCAAATGGCAAGCCGGAACTCATCCAAACACTATTTGTCGCAGCGTTCGGTGATGGTCAGCTCTTCAATGACCGCCGCAGCTAGCAATAATGGGGTAGGTTAGCCTATTTCGGTTTAAGCCATGCCAGCGTCGATAGCCATTAGGATGGTGCCCAGATGACTTCCCCTTTTAGTCGGCTTTGCCGTCAGTTTCGCTCTGATGCAATAATACATCGCGGTCGCTCAATGATCTACGGTCGACCTTTCGGTTAGGGAAGCAGGTGGGGACACATCTACGGTAGCCGCTGCTTTTTCCGACCACTATCAATCCACCCCCATCTTATCCCCTCACTCTTTATCCACAGTACGGGGTGTTGATAGCCTGCTCACTTACGGAATAAGATGCAGATTGAGTTGCAGTAATGCTTCGTAGTGGAAGTAATTCACCATTCAACAAAAGAGTCGCTTTTGTTTTTTTAATTATAAATAATTTAATTTCACTATTATTCTACACTTTATACAGCGATCCAACAATAAACTCAGGAAGAAGCACTTTCGATCTTTGAGACACCAGATGAAGAATGAAAGCTATATTTCAATTTCAATAAGGCATATTAGAAAAATGCACATTTTCAACAATTACGTTATACAATAACAATCAGAGAATGTCACGCATTTCAAAATTTCAATATCTTCTTAATCTCCGATTTCAAAAAAAAAAAAAAAAATGTATGGCTCGATGAACGCGTTCATTTTATTTTTATAAAAATGCGTTAAATTATTTAGATAATCAAATTAGACTTTTACATCAGTAGAATTACGACGTAACATTGTTCCAGAGAGAGAAAATCGTGTATCGTACCAATTGAACAAAAAATATTTCAGTGGCTGGTTAAAATTTCATGGACTCTTCGGTAACGAAGTCACGACACTGCTTAGCAAAGTGCTATTGACCCGATTACCATAATAATGGTATCGTGAAAAAACATTCGATGTCTGTTGCCATGCATGAACATCATCATTGCACTTGGTATCAGACAGGCGGATATCCTGGACACGCGGACACGCAGGAAGAGAAGAAGAAGAGAGTTTTTGCCAGTACCGTCGAAACTTCCTGTAAAAAACTGGGGGAGTCTCTTTAGTTCAGCGTGCACTGAGATGAAGAGGAAAAGAAGATGAGTTTGAAGGCTTTGGGGGAGGAAATGAATATCAAATATTTAAGAAGCCCGTATCTGTGTCTACTCAGTGTTGAAAAAACAACTCGCTCAGTTTGCTTGGCTGTCAATAAATCTGAAAACCAACCAGATATTTCGTACAGTCATTCAAAAAACTATGGACTCTGCCTCTCTTAAAGTACATTTATTTATTTTTTATTTAAATATTTATTCAATGATTATTACATGTTACCTAAAATATTCTAAAAAATTAAGTCCACCAAGGTTATTTAGAGCGATTTTTTCTTTTTCTTTCTTTCTCTCTCCTCTTTACAGTGTATATATACACATTGCCCTACCATTAATATCCGGACACCCCTCCATTAATGGTTAAAACAGGTCCTATGCATGCAACATGTCACAGAACCGGCTGTAAATATGCACACTGGGCTTTGAACAGACAATGGCAAAAGTGGGTATGCAAGATAACACGTTCAACAGAATTGATCACCTCAACAAATGCTAGACGCCGATTAATATGGTGCAAGGAGCGCGAATCCTGGACTGTAGAGCAGTGGAAAACGGTCCTATGGACAGGCGAGTCGAAGTTCGCACTCTACCAGTCTGATGACCGTTCCTGGGTGTGGCGAATGCCAGGGGAACAGTTCCATTCTGATTGCATCCTCCAACAATGAAGTTTGGTGGAGGCAGTGTCATGGTATGGGGCTCTTTTCATTGTTTGGCTTGAGGCCCATTAGTCGTTATCAACAACCCCATGAATGGTGTGCAATACCAGGAGATCCTGGACAATTATGCACTATCAACATTATGGAAATACTTCGGGGAAGGCCCATACCTGTATCAGCAAAAAAAAAAAAAAAAAACGCGCCATGCCAAATTGCTCGATTCGTAACAGAGTGGCTTGAGGACATGGGTGTGGAAACGTTGGATTGGCCAGCCCAGAGTCTGATCTGAACCCTATCGAGCATCTTTCGGATGTATTGGATCATCGGGTACGTGCACGTCGAGCCGACCGGGCTAGCCGGGTGGGTAAAGTGCCTGCTTGGTAACCCAAAGGTCGCGGGTTCGATTCCTGCTTCGGGCTTGGATCAAACTACTGCAAAAAAAAAACCTTGGGAGGTGCATTATGTCCACAGAAGCCTATGCGCCAACAACTACCAAAAAAGTTAAAAAAAAAAAAAAAAGTGCACGTCGAAATCGCCCAAAGGACAAGGCCGAACTGGTGGCTGCGTTAAAGGCCGAGTGGAGGAACATATCACCCGACATTTATAAAAAGCTGGGTGAGAGTATGCCGCGAAGATTGAAGGCCGTCATAAAAGCAAAAGGGTAGTGTATATATATATTTTTTTTTCTTTCTTTATTGTTATACAAAAGATGGTTAGTAAATTCTAAGGATGGTCACAGTAAGGTGCTGCTGTTGCGATACTCGACAAAATTGCCAGTACATGTTAATTCGTGTTTCTTCATCTACGTTAAAAAAAAAAAAAAAAAAAAAAAAAAATCCTCCCTACTCACCCGATTGGGATCAATCTGACTTCCTTTTATACCCACGTATCCAAACTTTGCTGAAAGGAACAATTGGGTCCTTGAAGAAATCTAGCAGCGTACATCGAAATACTGAAATCGCTATTAGTAAATGAGTTATAAAAATATTCTAATTGTGGCAAAGGAGATACTTGTTTTTCTATTTCTCTCTGAATATATATTAAAATTCTTTAGTTCTCAGTCTTTCATTCTCTGAATATTTGTGATTCTGTTTCTTAAAGGATAGGAGTGCAACAGGTGGGTGGAACTTGTGTAATAGTATAAGAGATATTTAATTAATTTATTTATTAGTTGTTTTTTTTTTTTTTTTTTACTTCAATGGAGTTGAGTTCACAGTTTTATTCTTGTAACATATTCCCCTTAATACACAAAAGGTTTTCACGGTTTTAGCAGCACAATTATGCTATCAATTCATATTTAGAAATCAAAGTGCCGCATTCTCACTGAAAGAATGGATTTAAAACAGCTTTTGTCCTGTTGTCAACACTAAAGATCGGGATAATGGAATGACAAACAAAAAAAAAAAAAAAAAAAACCGATAATGGAATGACAAACAAAAAGGTTTATATTCGGTTTCCAAGCTTAGAAGTTACCTTTTGTAAGAATCGTACACCTAACACACAGTTAACACGTCAACAGAGTCATATGGAAAGGGGGTAAAATAGAATGATTTCAAACTTGATTCGTATTGTGCGAAAAGTAGAGTTTCAGTAATTGTTTCTCGCCCTTTCAGCAAGAGGGCAGTGACGTCGTTTTTGTAAGTTAACAACCAGCAGGGTTTTCAATAGTGTCATTCGATTCGAATCTCTCTGTCTCTCTCTCTCTCTCTCTCTCTAGCTGGTCTGGGTAAGGGCCCATTTTTTCAGCACTCTCATCTCCGCCCCTTGCATCTGGCGATCAGAAACAACACGAGAAACGCGGAATCCGCGTCCGGCTCAGTTGGCATGAACAGGTGTTTGCACTAGAATGGAATTGACTTGAAAGCTTTATCTTGTTCCGATCACCAAGGAAACCCGACGCCTAGGAAGAGCAAAAAAATACTGCATCAGTTCCGGCAACACAGAGGGTCTTGATTAAACCGGCGGACCTTTGTGATTACATGCAAATGAAGGGTGGGGGGGACTACAGAGCCAGTCTGGCGCGCGCAAGGACGACTGAAGCGCAATGAGGTGAGGGAGGGGGGGGGAATCAATTCCCTAAATCAAACAGACAAAGCGAAGGTTGCTTTGTGTATAGTAGAAACGCGCGGGGGGAAAGCAGGGTTCTGAAATGGGGAGGACCTGACCAGTGGTGTTCTTTGTCGTCTGTATAACACCGGTGATTGACCTATTGTACTGATGTGTGCAGAATCCTGGAGTCGAGAGTACAAAGTAATGTTTTGAGTGAGAACTTTTTTTTTTTCACCTACGAGACATTTACCAGTAAAGCAGAAAAAACTTTCTAAGAAGTTTGTCTTAAGTCCCCCTCCCTCATCCTCTTGTATATCAGCACATGATTTAGGGCTTGGAGCCCTTCTCCTATCAATGGGGCCTGATATCTGTAGTTAGAAATTCAAAACACAACACTGAGATCTAAGCGTATACCTAGTTTGCAGTTTTTAAATTCAGCAGAGGTTTCACTTTAACAGTGTCATAACCCTTATAAATTTCGATCAACATGTGGACCGACCTTTCAGAATCGATTTGGGACCTGAAAACAATGACAAAAACAAAACACATGCTCGAAACTGCTTTGTTTCCGGGTTATAGTCCATTTCTGTGTTAACAAGTGGCCGGGGTAGGCACAAAATAATTATTTGTCATGTTCCGGTATGCATAATCTGAATTTATTTTGAAAGGACATTTCACTAATCGTAATCGTAACTTATTACTGTAAAATTAGTTCTAAGTGCATTTCCATGAAAAAAAAAATAAAATAAAACCTTTTTGTTATTAAGTGATAGTGTACATTAGCGAGATTGGATGCTTATTGATAGCGAGAAATGACGATGCATGACAGACATCTCATGCATGGACTTTCGGAGTGTAAAATGGCATATCAAAAAACGTCTGCACGCAGAAAGGTCTCCGAATCGCCGTCTGCTACATAAGAAGACCTTTCAGAGACAGACAAACGTCTTGGCGATACTGGATGACTCCAAAGGAAAAGCAATCGAAAGAAATTCATGAGACCAATGCAATATGCATGGGGGGATTGCCCATCCTATAATATTGTTGCGGATTGGGGATGCAGACAGTTCAAGTGAGGATTCGTGGTGATACAGAAATCCAGAGCATCCAACAATTGCTGCTGTGGAGGAAAAAGAAGAAGACGAAGGAGAGGATGCGAAGATGATGAAGGAACTGGCCATGGACGATCACCACATAAAATTCATAAATTGGCTCATGAAATCCAGCTCAGTATTTGGACTGTGTTAAATATCATGCAGACCACTTGTGCATGCAAAAGGTTTCTGCCCGATGGATACCAAACCATCACCTAAACCATCAAGGCATTCCAGAAGCGAAAGGCAGAACTATGCACAACAACTTTCGAACGATATACAGCAATGACCTCGTTTCCTTGCTAGTAAAATATTCAACAGAGAAATGTGTTGGTGAAGAAACCAAGAAACGTTCCAAACAATGGAAGCATTTTCCCATCGCCTCCAAAGAAAGCATGGGTGCACGTATCTGCTGGAAAGATAATGCTATTGGTTTTCTGTGTCCAGTGTGGTGTGATTCTTACCAACAAGGATTGCATGCCAGTGATAACTGAAAATTTTCAGTGGCCGCCTTATTCTTTTCACCCTGCCCATATTTTTTTATTTCTTCCCTTTTATATCCCTGAAGTCTATTTTCAATTACTCATATTTCTGATGATGACAGTTATTTCTTATTTGAGTCATAGTTTTAAAGGAAACCAGAGGTATCCCACAAAAGAGCCTCCTGAAGTGTATCGATTCGTGGAAGAATATCTCCCTAGCAGATGGGTAGGTAGAAAAACTACTAATAAATGTACTTAGAAAAGTAGCGATCTTTCCTGACAGAAGATCAGGAAAGTTCGCTACTGGGCAACTTTTGAAACTCGCTTTTTATTCCATAAAACAGGCAACCGACCACTCAGTTTACAGACATAGCATTTTGACACCTTATTGCCTAAGTTTTCCCGGTGACAATTTTAAAAAATAACAACTAACAAGGTATTCAACTTTCCCATTGTTTTTTGTGATTAAGAAGTTTCCATCCCAGTTTAATATACGACTTTCTATTTCTTTACCCAGCAAACGATCACTAATCTTCAACATACCGCGCACGCGCCGTAGTTCACCTACATTTGCTTCGATTTGCATAACGATTCGCTGGTCATAATGTTTTGGCTAATCGGTACTCTTAAACACAATTTTACTATATATTGTAATCACAGTAACAAGTATTTACATCGCGACAGGGTGTCGCCTGAAATATTTAAACGAATGCGACAATTCCCGCTTAGAACCGCTTTTGTATTTTGCATTTGTGCCTTGCTGGTTATCACTGATCAATCAAAATCACCGGGGCTTTCAAAAAACTGAAAGCGGACCAAGGAAGATATACGTATACATGGTGCTGGAAAATCCCCATCAAATCGATGCAGCTCTTGGGCAGCTCTATATGATTCCATTCTCGTCTGCCACAATCGGAAGTACACCTGGAACTCTTTACTCATTGGATTTTAGTGACCTCGACGTAAGCTGTTAGACTTCCTTCAAAGACCTAAAATGTGTTCCTTTCAGCGAAGTTTTGATACTTGGGAACAGAAAGAAGTCAGATAGATCCAAATCAGGAGAGCAAGGAAAATGTTCCATCTGAAGGTACAGTTTTTGTCACAAATTGTGTTTCACTGATAACGTAGTGTGAGATCAATAGGGTGTCATAATGCATCATCCACTTTCCCAGCGATAATTTGCACCTTTTGGGCAACAACATTTCCCCTCAAACGCTTCAGAACTTGAAGGTAAAATATCTGATTGGCAGTGTGCCTTGGGTGAATGAATTCTGAGTGGACAATAAATTTTTATTTCTTTTATCAAATAAAAAAGATGAGCAAGGAAAGTCTTCCATCGTTTGCTCTGACTTTCCGTCACGAGATTAAAAAAAAAAAAAAAAATATGATATTAGAGTCACCCGTAATTGATTAAATATACCCATATATATGTATTTTGTCCGTAAATTGCGTGCGTTCTCTGGTCGATTTGCCTGTTTTGCTGGACGAAAAGCCCCAGTTTCTGGGGGGAAAACTGAGCCAGGAAGTGAAAAAAGCCCATTAAAGTTCCTCGCGTCATCGACGGGAGTTAAACTCGGGCCTTTTTCACCTGGTGTGGGGAAGACGGTGACGATACCACTGTGCTACTGCGCAGACCGTCACGGGATCATAATGAAATATCCAATTTCGTCCCCTTGAGTTTTTTTTCTGCTTGAATTTTGTCCAAAAGATTGAGGAATTTATTCTCGCCTTAATCGCCGTTCAAGAATAAAGTTTGTTTCCCCCATCTTCTTACAACCCTTCATCATTTCAAGAATGAGTTAAAATTTTACGAATACCTTTCCATTTTCGATCGTTACAAAGTTCACGCACCTTAACATTTTCATTATTTCCGCTGTGGTCGAATGGACAGATCGCCAATCGTCATAGACGTTCTCTTCCTTCAAAAAATCGTGCTGTTTGAAAACCATTACAATGCGAGCTCCCCATACATTTTGTAACAATTCTGAATTATCGGAAGAAGTTTCCCCAATTAAACCTAAAATTTCAGGTTCACATGCCGTTCCATAAAGTTTCAGATACTTTCATTATCTGAAAAAATAAATCACTTTAATTTAATATTATGAGATACAAGTCGAACTTATTAAATTCGGCAACTGAGCGACCTGATCATTGCCAAATCTTGGAATTTTCTGGTGGTTATACTACTGTCACGATTTTAAATGAAGACAATATTGCAATAGTCTTTGTGCTCAGGCTGGAACATATCCGATATCACGAGTTGTCTTGATATTGCACTACTTTAAAAAAAAATTACATCAGCGAAAGACAATCCTGCCATTTATTTGAAGGACCATTTATGATAACGGGCCAGTAAGTCCCGAAACTGGTTTTCATAGGCTTTCAAAAGTGTTTCATCTTGTGATTAAACGAGAGAGAGTAGCATTTCAGTGATGTCATTTGATGTTAATTAAACTAATATAAGCTATCCGTTAGAGATCGGTATTAAACAGAAACGATATTTTTCAGTTTAAAGCAATTGTTTCCAACAGTTTAATTTACTACTCGGCAGTGAAAGTTACCAAATGAGCAGATTTATCTAAAATTACCAAATGAGCAGATTTATCTAAAATTACCCAATGAGCAGATTTATCTAAAATGTGCGTAGGTAAACACATATAATATGTTATGCGGCTCCAAACTCCACCGTGGTACACTATTATAAAACAGAAACTCTGCAGAAAGGCCAGATATGTGTGTGATGCTATTAGCATTAGCAGAGGCATATGATGCAAGAAAGCAAGCTTATAGAGCAACAGCCAAAAAAAAAAAAAAAAAATCTTCCCATTTCACCCATCCGGTCACCAAATGTTTGTCTAGTTCAGCCTTAAATTTATTTAAGCTATCAACTTCCACAACAACAGATGGAAGTCTGTTCCAGCAATCAACTACCCGCTGGCTAAAGGCAAACTTCCGCACATCTATTATACAAATGTCTTTCCTCAATTTGAATGTATGTCCCCTCAGGTTCTTAATCTGAGCAAGCGGATCAATCAAATCACCTCGCAGGTGCCTAGTCTCTAGATGCTGCAACTTGCAGAACTTAAACCTTTCTTCGTAAGCGCACCCCTTTTTACCTCTCACCAATCTTGTTGCCCTTTTCTGTACCTTTCTAGCAACTCTGCATCCTTCCTAAAATGAGGCCTCCAGATCTGTACGCAGTACTCAAGGTGTGGCCTGCCCATTGCCTTATACAAAGGGATAATCACCTTCTTGTCTCTGCTAGCAAAATTCTGAAGAAGAAGAAGAACTCTTTATGCATACAAAACCCACATGCCGTACACAATACCCTTCACGGCTACAAGCCAGGGGTTATTAATATATATCAATATATGTGAATGATATATTCCTATATATCATTCACAAAACTCCATGATCTGCTCTGGCAGCCCGTCTTCACTGCTCAGAAAACTTCATATCTGACTGCACAATTACTCCCAGGTCCTTTTCATTCTCCACATCCCTGAGTGTAATACCACACAGTTGGTACGTTTCTCTTGGGTTACTGCTACCCATATGCAGTACTTTGCATTTATCAATGTTAAGCTTCAGTTGTTACTTGTCGGCCCATCTGCCTAATTTTTCTAGCTCCTGTTGCAGTTGCATACTGTCTTTACTGTCATTAAAAACATTGCCAACCTTTGTATCATCTGCAAACTTGGACATTAAGCCTGATATACCTTCATCGATATCATAGATAAATACATAAAACAACAATGGGCCCAGCACCGAACCCTGGGAGACTCCACTAAAACCATTAGTCCACGTAGAGCAGTGTCCATTTATTACCACTCTCTGCTGTCTCCCACTCAACCATCCCTTTATCCATTGCAGCAACTTGCCCTTAATGCCATACCACTCCAATTTGTACAGCAGTTTATGCTGTGCATATGTTGTTATGTTGTTTAGGTGTTTCTGGACACTTTGCTATCAGGAAGCAACAAGCACCAAGGAGGTGCGTCCTGATACCTGTCTACGCCACGAGGAGGTGGGCCACAACTAAGCGTGAACCGCAGCAAACCTCAAGTGTCACGTACTGAATGTCCAAACCATTCAAAAAATGATCAAATAATAATAAAATGATAAAAATAAAAGGAATTAAAAATTTCAAAATAAATAAATGAAATGAAATAAAATTAAGAAAAATAACATAAAAATAAGGAATTGATAACAAACTACCAAAAAAAATCTAAAAAAAAAAAAAACATAAAAATAAAAAATAAAAAAATAAAATAAATCCCGCAGCAGTGCGAGGCTGGTGCCAGCAATGAGAAACAACAGAGGAAAGAATAAAAAGTTAAAAAGTAAACAGTTGATAGAGAGAGAAACAGAAAAGACTTGAATTAAAAGGATATAGAGGGAAGAGATAAAGATTCCACACAGGATAACCTGTGTGGAATATTTATCTTTAAGCCAGATGTGTAGTAAATATTATGCTTGTGTACTTCGTGTATGTTTTGTTGTTGTGTTGTTCTGGCCGTTTGGCTACCCAGAAGCAGCAATCACTAGAAAAGCTGCTTCCAGGTACTCGTCCCATAACCACGGGAAGGTAGGTCAGTCTTACTATCTACACTGTAGGACCCCAAGTGAACGAATCCTTGACACCCACTGCATGCAGTAGAGCAAGACATGCAGTGGGAAAGAATTCTGGTGGCCTAAGCCAGGATAAAAAAAAAATTAATATGGACATATGAAAAGAACATACTGCCACAGTTACAGAGGGGAGAATCAGACAGGTTAAACATAGCAAGTTTAGCGCAACGGGAACCGTGGTCAGTTAGAAGAAAAAGAGTATGGAGACTCGGACTGAACCATTTTAGAGGAAATATACGTATACGTAAATATGATGTACATGGACGTAAATTATTGGCATATCAAGCTGATAAGTGCAGTAGAACGTCCAATAACATGCTGGTTACCGCCCCGATTTAGGGATCCGAAGGTGCTATATTTTTTTAAAATGTGTTAGCACGCAAACAAAACTGAACGGTGAGTGACGATCTAAGAGTATGAAAAGCCTTCAACACGCATAAGGGCACTTTATGTACAGCCGACAAACAGTCTCCGGTCGTCTTGATGAAGAATCGTGTTTCTGTTTGAGATTCAGTGACGGCTGTATGCGGGTCTGACGACACGCTGGGGACAGAGGTAATCCAACCTGAATGTCTCTCCATACCTGGAATTAGGTATGGGGAACCATCAGTTACAATCGCCGTTCACCTCTGGTTATTATTGATTGCACGTTGACGGAAAGAAGTTATGTTGAAAGCATTCAAAGACCAATGTTTCTGTTCTTTCCATGCGCTGTACTAAAGTAAGTACATCCATTTGTCCTCCTGTTCTGACGTTCTTCTGATGCCACCAGAGCCCTGAGTACCTTCTTATACCTATTGTTGCCAATAGCGTTCGGGTATCACGACCCACACGAACGGAAATTTTCCATGGTGACCATTCAGGTTCTGAAAATCCAATAATCCGAACCCTTGCAATGTCCGTCAGCTGTACATAATAGCATCGCCTTATTCGTCAAAGGCAATGCATACTCTTAGACGGTCATTCGTTCATCGTTATGTTCGCGAACTTTGTAGCACCTTCAGGTCCTCCGTCACAGGGGTACTGGACGTTCTCCTGCACAAATCAACTTGATATGCTAATCGTTTATGTCCATGTACGTCACAATTATGCATGCAAATTTTTACGTAAATACGCCGATCATTTCTAAATTATAGCAATTTCGATGAGGGACAGAGCATTTTAACTCCGAAGAAAGGTGAAATTATCTCTCAAATGAATAAAAACCAAGTAAAGGCAGTGTATCACTGCCACGTTACTAGCTAATCAAAGGAAGCAGTGAAACTTGAATCATGGAAAATACTCCAATCACTGATTCATGGTAAAAAGCACACTTCACTAGAAGACGAAGAGCACTTGGAAGTTATTCCTACAAGAATTACAAAATGCATTCAACCATTGGATGATAATTTCTTCAACACTTCATTATTATCATAGGAAAAACTGGGGAGACGAATTCAGATATTCTCCGTATCAGAAAATCTGTACCCCCCTAAAAGTTAATCTTGATTTATCTGAAGTTTCGTATGTAAATAAGAAAGAAAAGACAAGAAATGATCAAACTCTCAGGTCAAATTATCTTTATTTAATATACAAACCTGTATGTATATCAGTACAAAGTGCAATCCCTCCTGGGAACTCTTTGTCTTTACAATGAGTCAAAAAGATACTGATATACTTGAGGAATATTCCTCCGTGCCTGGAAATAGTTAGAGGCATTATCAAAGGAAATATGGATCAAGGAGAAGTGTACGAATAAAGATGGGGAGAAAGGTTATTGAGAGTGTTGGAATTGGTGAAAAATTTCGAGGAAGGAGAGCAGAAATTCATTAATAAGATAGAGGAAAGTTGTGTTAGGTTTGTGATGAGAATAAATATTGAGAAAACAAAGGTTATGAGAGTAGGAAGAAAAGGTGTGAGTTGAATATTCACATTGTAGGAGAGAAAACAGAACAGGTGAGAGAGCATAGGTATTTGGGAAGCAATGAGTAAAAAAGGTTTTGAGAAGCGAAGAAGAAGAATATCATGTGGTAAATCAGCGATCAGTTTAAGGAAAATATTGGTAAGATGTCTGGTATGGAGTGTGGTACTTTATGGAGCAGAGAATGGAATATATTAAAAGATCATAAAGTTACAAAAGATGAGATGGGTGAATAAACTGAGAAATTAAGAGTTTTTAAAAAAGGGTGGGCTAGACGAGATGTTTTACTGAAAAGAGTAGAACGTGGAAGAGAAACTGGATTGGACATGTGTTGAAAGGTTGATGACGACGTAATGGAGGAAAAGGTTGAGGGGAGCAGGCCCAGAGTGAGATTCAGAAAACTATGATAGATTAATTGAGAGCGAAGGTGGATATGGAGAAATGAAGAAGATGGCTGAGGACAGGGATATGTGTGCAGCACTGGTTGTTGAGTGTATGCCTAGACCTGCCCTTGGCAGGTCACTGATAATGATGATGATGATAATTATCATTATTCTTTGGTCGATTTGCTGTTCGTCGGGCAAAAAACATACAGTCCTCCCCTGAAACTGACTAACTTAGCCACGTAGCCAAGAAGACCATAAACATTCCTCGCGTCATTGACGGGATTCGAACTCAAGATTTCTCTACTAATTGCTTTAATACAAATTAACAGGCTCTAAATGAATATTCTTAAACTGTTTTCATTAGTTCTCACGGTAGCACAGTGGTTATAATCACCATCCTCCCACACCGTATGGAAATGGTGTTGTTTTGAGTCCCGTTAATGAGGCGAGGAACTTTTAAGGGTCTTTCTCATACTGTGGCTGACCTAGTTAGTCTTAGACACGGATAGCAAGACTCAACTTTAATCTAAGAAATCTAGGACTTTCAGAAAATTCCGTCTTATTTTTTTTATTCAAATATTTCGCACGTTCTAAAATACTTCCATTGAAAACACTATACATTTCAATTTAATAGAGTTACGCGTCACTTTCAATGAATTTGATCTTGACCCATTTTGTCCAAATGGAGTTTTTAAGAAACATATTATAAATATATTTTCAGGCACAAAAATTGATAAATAAATATCTAACCTGATTTTTTCCGTATTTTTCTAATATACTAGCAATTTATAATCTGTCTTTAATGTAACACTGACAATTTCATTATCTACAATTAGCTAGTTTCTCAACCCTTAGGATAAATACCTGCTTAATGCAGATATTTATCCTAAATTTGACATTAAAAATTAATGTCCAATTAAAAAAATTTAGTCACCATTAGGTGATTTATTTAGAATAAATTTGGACTACCTGATAGTGGCTCCGTACAATAAGTTAAAATATCAATATCAGTAATCTTAACAGAATATGAAATTACTTATTTCCAATCGATCTGAGGAACTGGAAAATGAATACCATAGGGCCTTACACAGCCTTTCCAACTGCTTGGCGTCCCGTTTCGTCTTCACAGGGCCAACTGGCTTCAAAAGAAAAAATAACACGGCAGTCTGGCCCTAGCAGGTAGCACAAGTTGCTATAATTACCATCGTCCCAAACTGGGCGAAAACGGCCTGGGTTCAAATCCCGTCAATGATGGGAGAAACTTTTATGGGCTTTTTACAACGTGGCTGAATTAGTGGGCCTCATGCAAGAGTTGTGCTGTGTTCCCCCGCTCGGAAATTCGGATATTTTACTCACCAAACAGTAAACCGAACGAGAAACATACTCAGTTACGGAAGCCTCATAGCCTTAGTTCTTTTGACACTTAGCACACACTTAATACCTCAACTTATGCTATTATTACTAAATTCTGTTAAAACTTCATAAAAAATTATCTATACATCTTTCTGTTCTTAAAATTAAATTGGCTATCAGACGCCAAACCCAGATACGTATTACCTAATAATAAGAAAATTTAATTAATTAATTTATTTATTTAAAGCGTTTCCAATATTAATCTTTAAAATATTTTCCTAAAACATTACAACAGTCTATTGGAATTCGAATCGTAAAATGGCATTCCTGACCCTTTCAACTAAACTTTTAATATCGATTGTTCGCAAACCTTAGGGAAAATTTCGCTCCTTAGATGTTAAAAATCCTAAAATTAAAAGACCTAAACATAAGGTTTTAGATAAAATAATCGCGTTCGCATCATATTATATGCATATTGTTTTCACCATGCCCGTCAGGTCCTCGTGGGAAGCACCGTTGGTATAATCATTGTGGTCCTCATACCGGGTGGAAAAGACCTCAGTTCGAATCCCCTCAATGACGCGAGGAATTTTTATGGATTTTTTCACAACGTGGCTGAGTTAGTCGCTCTCAGGCGAGGGTAGTATCGTTTATTCTCCTGGAAACTTGGGGTTCTCGTCCAGCAAATAGCAAATCGACCACAGAATTTACAGACATATTATATACGGCACAATATGGCCAAGTTGCCGATGCGTCTAAATCCCTACACCAACAATCCGTCCGCAAATAACAGAGCGACTCCCAGTGGACGGATTTTCATGTACTTGGACTTGTTAAAAATATTTGTCTAGCTATTTCAAATTTCATTAAAATCAGACAAATATAAATCGGGAACCCCTCCGCGCACGTTTCGAATGTATTATAATGCAAGACTAGTGAACGTAGTGTCGCTTGTGAAGACATATAAGAGTACATTTGTGAACACATATATATATATAGAGAGAGAGAGAGAAAAGAGACTTGAAAAAGAGTAAGAAATCTTTATTGCAATAATAATGATAATAATAATAATAATAATAATGATACAATTCGATAGATTGCAATTTTGCCCTTCACGGCCACCAGGCCAGGGGTTAACAGTAATAATACAATATAAATAGGGAACATTGATATATAAAACATAGGAAATGCATATGCGGAAGTACAATTCCAAACTCCAAGTATCGTACAGTTATTTACAATACAATATATAAAGAAGATATTGGCGGAAACAGATAATTTCATATACATATAGTAGTATAAACAGGCAACGTTCTTTGCGCTGAACAGAAGTAGTTAGTCCATCATTACTAACTGTCATACTGAAGAGTTAGTATGCTGTCTTCACATCAGGTGTTATTGATGGCTTGCAGCATTAAGACGAGCTTCGAGGAGAAGGATCAGGGACAGGGAAGTACAATTCAAGGATGCGACATCTGTATTCCCTGTCAGAAGCGAACTTGTTAAGGTCAGCATCCAAGGACTGGGCACACGAAAGTAGCTGAAAAGGCAGAAACCTATCAGATAGGTGGAGACGGCTGTGATGTGGGCATAGAGTTGGAGTCGCTCTGAGGGAAGACTGAGGGATTCTCCATGAGCACAGGTCCCAGAATGATGGTGCCGAAATCTCGCCAACCATCATTTTGATAGTCGTGGTAAGACGTTTCACCCAAATCAGCGTGGGGAGCCTGTGAATCTGAATCAAGCTGGCCATTTCAGTTGTCCTTAGCTGTGGGGGAAGTTGGTGTTTGTTTATGGCCCATTTTAAGAGCCAGTACTCAGCAGAAAAAAGTGGCCTGATTGTGCTAGTGGCAGCTGATGCCCATATCTCTGCAGCATATAAAAGCGGAGAGTATACAGTGGTTTTTATATATTTTCTAGTAGTTGTGACTTCATTTATATAATGTAGATGCTGTTTGGCAATCCATCGGAGTCGAGCTGCCAGGGTGAGGAGCTTGTCTATATGGTAACTGAAGCAGAGCTTAGGATCAAACACAACCCCGAGATCAGTATGCTTATTGACGATGGGAATTGGAGAATTACACAGAATGGGCTGAATACAAGAAGGCGTTTTCTTTAAAGAGAATATCATAAATTCAGATTTCTCTGGGTTTATTTTTAATCCGAACTGGTTGAGGTAGTTTTCAATTTCAGTCAGTGTAGTATTAATTGATCCTGTTATCATGAGAAGATCATCGTATGGAGAAATCGGTGTGAGGAGCTTTATATCATCTGCATAACATAAGATATCATACCTGGACTCAACAAGTGGAGAGATAAGTGCTGTGAACAAGAGCCCAGATAAGACACCACCCTGTGGCACGCCTGAAGAGATACTTCGCTCATATATGTGCCCATGGACAATAAGCTGGATTATTCTGTTTCGAAGGAGTGACGTGAGGAACTGTAGAGTATCTCCCTTGATCTGGTAGTGGTCAGAAAGTAGCTTCAGCATTGCAGGAACGTTTATAGAGTCGAAAGCTGCTTCAAGGTCTACATAGGTGACTGCAAGCTCTGCTTGGGATTCAAATGCAGAGAGGATAGAGCTGGTGGTGGCTAAGAGGTTAGTCACAGTGGATCTATGAGGAAGGGAATAATGGATTTGAGGAGGCTGATGTGGAAGACATCAGCCTCCTCATCAGTGGAAGATATGGGAGAAGAGTAATAAATATTATACAGTTGTAATTAAACTGAACGGTTAAGTTTAGAGAATGTAAAACTTCACAATTTTATTAAAGTGATATTATTTTGTTGAGTTTTATAACGTTATAATCTTAATAATTAACTGATCAGGAGATAACTATATTTATTTTTCGCTTCTATTAATCAGAGAAAAAGAAAAACATTATTTAAATAAAAAGATCGAAGGTGCCTGAAATGTAACACTCTATGTACTTCAACTAACTTGCTACTACTATACAATCAGTACTGGAGGCTTTCTAAGAATTATTTCTTCGTGTAGCTGCACTCAGATAAAGTATAGTAAATTTATTCTCAGTTAAGTAAGAATAATAAACAGTTCTCAGATACAAAAGATCTCTGAAGGGCTTATTTAACTCAAATCATCAGTTGAGATTAATCTGGTCAACAGGTCTCTCCATCCAATGATTTCCTCATTACGTACTTTAAATACAAAGTAAAAAAAAAATCTTGAAAATAGGCATAATAATTATAAAGTGAATATCCTCTACAATATGAATATTATATAATTGTAGTTTTTTGTTGGATTAGTATCATCTTTATATTGCCAATGTACGATAGAACAGTGTGGGGAGGAGGTTTTTTCTTTTCTTTATTTTTATTTATTTATTTTATATTTTATTATATTTATTTTAACCCATTTTTATATATCCTCCCTTATATTTATTATTAATTAATACATGTACTTTGCAATTCCCCACTTTGCAATCTGACTCGTTTGTCTATCAGGAGCTTTCAGGTTCTAAGGGGTTTCTATATTATTATGTTCCTCCATTGGGTTTGGCTGTATGTTCAAAATGACTAAATAAAGACTTCGTTTAAAATATACACAAGAATTTATTACACATATTTACATAAAATTAAATAGTTCAATGATCCAGTACATATTATAATTGGTATTGTTCTGTTACTTTACAAGCATAAAATGATTGGTAAGTTTAGTTATATTCTTGTACAACTTCTTCCATTATATCACAAGGCTAACAACATCTTTCTTATGCCACACTTTTTATACATTACTTAGTAAAACATTCTCTGAGTAAATCATTTTTTTATTCTAATAGATCAGGCTTGTCTCTCACATGGGCGCCTCCGTAGCCAGGTGGGAAGGAGCAGCAGTGCGTAGCACACGCTTCTTGATTAGACCGGGGTTCGAGCCCGTCATCACCACCAAATACGGAGGATGCGGAAAGGTCAGGGAATGACCGCCGCATATTCCCGGAGCAATATGGCCTTAGTTGCTAATGCTCCTAAAAACCAAACAACAACAACAGCTTGTCTCTCACATTCCAATCTCCCCTTTTTAACAATAAAATTTCTCTGTTAGCAACATTAAGGGTAATCTCTTTCTAATTAGATTATTTATCTCTTCTAATACAGTAGCATTCATCTTTTAAATCAATATTTATCTCAATCCCTAAGTTATGCTAACAACCTTACTTCTGACTTGTCGGCTTATGACAGTTCAGTGTATCACACACATATATATATATATATAACATTCTTTCTATAATCTCTCTGAATTATCCCACTTCCAAAACTGTTACCTTACTTTACGTTACTCAAGAAAATTTTTTACATCTATGAATCTCCCTCTCTTTACCTTTATCTAGTGAACCTTATCTTAATTACAAATTTTTTTAAAGTACATATCTCTTATTATATATGTTATAATGTCCCTCTTATGATTCCTAACCCTTCTTAAGAGTCCTATAATTTACAAGTGAATACTCATGTTAATTAGACACTTAATTCTGATACTGAACAGGATCGTTTGGTAGGGCCTTCCGTTTCTCAATGGGCTGCTGTCTTCGTCTTGCTAGGGCATCAACTGAGTCCTTTAGGGATTATCGGACTGGTCTTCGATACTGCTACTTAGCTTTGCTCCGCTACTCTGCCTGGAATACAAGCTCTTTCCTCTCCGGTACCGCTATACTTTCTCGTAGTTGCGAGTTACCTTTCCGGTTATTTCTGAGGGTTGTATACTTTCATCACAGGACACTTTCACAACCTTACAATGAAGGACTAGGCTTATTTCTCCTTACACTTCACTCGTTTACATACGGGCCACTTTCACTACCTTCTGATTACGGACTAGGCTTATTTCTCAATACACTTCATTTCTCTTTCCACTCCTACCTTCTCTAACCGAACCCGTACTCTTTCTCGATTGCACCTCCCAAAAAAAAAAGAAAAAAAAGTCCCCTCTACATTTTTCACTCCACTATATTTCTTCCATCACCTACAATATGACCAACTACTCGACTGTTCTCTTCTATCATGAAACCCATCTAACCTTTCTTAACTTACTGACTGTACTTAAACTTATCTAACCCTTCACTACTCCATCTTAACTTTGTCAGAACTATCTCAGCTGGCTGACAGGGCAGGACTTATCTAACCCTACACAACTTACTACTCCATCTTAACTTTGTCAGAACTTTCTCAACTGCCTGACAGGGCAGGACAGGACAGGACTCTGTGTGCTCTCTTTTTGTTCTTCAAATTTTTGTACCGCCCTTTTTTGTTGGCCCACCTTCGCTCAGAAATTTAACCACTCATAGTTCAATGTTTAAATTACATCCCGACTATTCGCTAGTGTGGGTTTCCCATGCTATCTCCATCCCCGCTAGATTCAACCTCCCATATCAATATCAATATTCCTTTCCCAGGCCGTCTGTTCTCTTTTGAAGTCGGCCGACTCACAGACACCTGTTACTACTTTCGCACCTACTCTAAATTTCTGCGGAACAAGCTATTGCAGACCATCAGACGCTAGCCCTATTGTTTTGGACATGGTATTAGTCGTGTACTTACTTTCTGTTTGTCTCCCGGAGTCTCTAATCAAAGGGATGCTCCGACTAGTCCGGCTCACCTTTCTATTGTTCTCGAGCGACCCTTTTTCTCGCCTATTTGCTGACGGCTCTGCTACCCGTTTTAGACCTTCAGAGTTGTTTACGGTACTTGTAGCTGAGTGTTTATCCATCTGTTGGTAGAAATTTCGCGCAATAATTCCCACGACTCTCCCTTCCCTTCGATTAGCCCTCTTCTTAATTTAATCTCCCCCCCCCCTTTTTTTAACGATCCACTTTATTCAATTTATTTGATTTGTTATATTTTATTTTACAATATAACTATTCCTGACGTATCCTTTCTTATTAAATTTCTCAGTTTGGGAACGACGATCTGTTATCTTTATATACAATTTCCTTGTAAGATTTTATATCTCTTACAACAGCCTATATGGGAATAATTTCACCCTCTAATAACCCATTAATGTTTTAGGATGTTAACGAAAAGAAAGAAAATTATACCTAATAATAATTATTGTATATACATTGAATATATGATATCTATTTTGTCTCGTAATATTGTAGAAAGATAAAATATGTATTCTGTAAATAATTATGACAGAGAGTAAGAAGTAGTTTATGTAGCATTTTTTAACATCACTTCCGTTTCCAGGCAACTTTCCATAAAAAGTAGCTCAGTTACGAACCAAAAAGAATTATTGTGTTTTTCTACTCGCTTTTCAATCAGCCGGTCTCAGACGGGAAACTTTTATTCCAGTAATATTCTTAAAAGATAAAATTGAATAAAATTATAATTTCACTTTTGAGGATTTTCAAAAGTTCTTTCAAATTTTTCAAAATCTATTACGCTTCTAATAAACACAAGGCACACACTGTTGGGTTTATAATAAGTACAACTGTTTGCTTTGCACTTCTGTATCAACATATCATTGTATTCTACGACAATAAACAATAAACATTTGGAACTATCCTTTTCGGCAATCCTTTTATAATTTGGCTATTAGAATATGCTAAAAAAGCAAGCAGGATTCTTGAAATAGAATATGTAGAAGAGATAACCGAACTAACGCGAGCAGTTCTTCTGAACAAATATTAGAAACAAAATTTAACAGGAATATGTATAGCAAATAAACAAACACGCATGGTTTTTTATTCAGCTAACTTCTTAATATACTTTTCTTTTTTTTTTTTCTTTTATTTCCAGAAAGAACGAAACGAAGTTTTTGGACAACCGGCTGCTTTCTCCCGCTGAAATTATCTACCTTCGTTCCTTTCAGAAACAAGGGTGCAGTGTTTCATTTGCGAACTTGGAGCCCCTTCGTACGTCTCGACATTTTTGCATTTATCCCAGCGGACTTCGCCTCTCGGAGCAACTCTCAGATACTCTCAAAGTGGAAACCAGGTCGGAAGAAATCTGAATGCCATGTCTAATCTTCGTGTAGACCCAGATGTTTCTGCCATGACAAGGGGGTTGTGGAAGGTGTGGGGAAAAGGAAAAGAACACCGTAAACCCGTGAAATCACCACAAGTTCAGAAAGGGCTGAATACTTCAGAGTTTAGGGAAGTTATGCATGGAATGGATTTTGCGTGCTGTTTATTTATATGGGTAGACAGAGGAACGCGTTATTTGCATGTAGATATGGCATGAATAAATGGACGTATGCTAATATAATCATCTTGCTGCTGTAATACTAGCAACCAGTCACTGAACATTAAAATACTATAAAAGTTTTTGCTGACAATTACAATGTACCTGCATATATCACATAACTACAGTGGATAGCAAAAGACCAATTTCATGAAAGTAGCTGCTAAAATCCGAATCACTTCACAAAATTTAAAATGATCTCATTAGAGCCAAAGAGGGAAAAATGTAATAATTCTTTGCTATTAGCCTCCATGAAATAGAAGGCTTACACTCATCACTGTTAAAAAGACAAAAAAAAAAAAAAAAAAAAAAATAGTATCTGATGGAATTTGCACAGAGTTCGATCTTCAGACAAGCAAAACCAAAATGGAAACTCAGCGTTATTTAAAGTGTAACATTATATATTTACTGTAAAACGCCTCCTATGGTAGTTTGTCTCTTCCAAAGTATAAAGTGAAATAAATTAAAATAAAAATAAAGCATACGAAATGCTTGCCATTATCCTTTGAAATTAGTCTTATTAATTATGGGTTGTCATTAATGAAAAACTACCTTTGCAATATAATATTTAGCAACTTAAGTACGTTCAATAATTTGATTTAAAATGTAAGTCCATATTCGCAGAATCTGCTAGTGATAACTGATGGAACGGGGAAAGGTTATGACAGAGTAATTTCACGAAGAGATATTTTAATACTAAATAGATGAAAAAGTTGTAAGAACCCCCCCCCCCCCACACACACATTAAACGTTCTATGGTTGTTCAATAAAGAATGGTCATAATTTTTCATGAACAACCGTACTGCTTGCTACTTCTAGCTGAGCTGGGAATTTAAGACCAAACCAAGCTGCATTACATAGCAATTAACTTGTACTTGTCAGTCGGTCAAGTTTATGCCTGTTCAGTTTCACCTAGGTAACAATGGACGTGACACGCGAGGAACAGTATGCCGCTTACAAATTTTGTTTCCGTATCAAGAAAACGTCAGCTGAAATGTATAAAATGTCGCAGGTGGTTTAGAATTTTTAAAGATGGACGTGATTCAATCACAAAAATTGCAGTCCTGAAGCTCCAATCACTGCTGTCACCACAGAAAGTATACACACTGCTTCTGTAATCGTGAGAGAAGATTGTCGTATAACAGTTAGGCAACTGGCAGAGATGTTGAGAATATCAGTAGAATGAAGACGCGTGTCGTATGCAAATAGTCTTGAATTCTCCAAGACCATTTACACATGACACACACGTATTTGTGAACGCTGGGTTCCAGGACTACTCATACCTGAGCAACAGCAAGTTCTCATGGGGGTTTGTCAGGAGCTGTAACGGATGGTTACTGAAGATGGTGAGGTTCAGCACAAGGTGATAACGGCGGATGAGACATGGCTTCATCATTTAAACCCAGAGAGTAAACAACAAAGCTCTGTTTGGAAGTCTTCGTTATCGCCAACACTGAAAAAAGCAAAAGTTGTGGCTTCTGCAGTAAAGGTTATGATCATCTCTTTTACTGACATTCAACGAATGGTTTACAAGCATGTTGTGTCACGTCATACGGCTGTTACAGGACCTTACTACAGAACTGTACTGCACACTTTGCGGATCACATTCAGCATGCACCCACCTGCACGCAGGTGGGTGCATGCTGCATCACGACAATGCGACACCTCACATTGCTCATTCTGTCATCGAGTACTTAGCCAGCATTAAAGTCAGATGTGTTCTTTATTCGCCCTACAGCCCTGACCTTGCACCCTGTGATTTTTTTTTTATTTCCAGAGTTAAAGAAGGAGCTACTAGAAAAACGTTTTCACAAAATAAAGAAGTTGTAAAGACGTGACATCGAAGGCGATTCTCCAAACACGTCAAAAAAAATGGCTTCCACCATGTTCTTGAAGAATGGCAGAAATATTGTAGTAAGTGCATTTCATCAAATGGGGACTACTTTGAAAAGGACCATCAAAATATGGATGATTAATAAAAGTATGGTGCGAAAAAAATTATGACCATTCTTTGAACAGCCCGCTTACATGGATGATTCAAACAAGTAACGGAAATTTTAATCACAAAAAAAACAGTACATTACAGGTATAATGATTTTATTTTATGTTTCAATCTAACTCTCATTCTTTTCAATACAGGAGTTCAATACAACAAGTCATAGAACATTTTTATTCTATACATATGCAATTTTTAATAATCAAGTATATGCATGACATAACCGATGCGTATGACGAACCAGAACAGTGTTACACTGCACTCCGGCCGATTCCGAGCTCTGAAAATCACAGAAATTCTTTATTCTCCATTTGAAAGCATTCCAAAAGATTTTTAGAAAAATTAAAACGTGTTTGTTCTGTTAATTATTCAAAAACGTTGGATCCCACTGAAAATAAACTTTAAGTTATGCATGCCATGAACGATGTAATGAACACTTATATACAACGCTGATATTCAATGTATTCGGAGATTTTTCAATTTTCCGAAATAAAATCGAAATCATTTATGCTGGTAATATCACCATCTGTAATGGACATGTCAATATCTATAAATACACTGCAAATTTTGCATTTTTCAAGAACATTTGTACTAACATTTGAGTTGCTACACGTTCCTTCGAGTAACGCATGATTCTCCATAACACTGCTTCAACCTTGTATACAAGAAGCTATTCTCTTCTGAGCTCTGCGCTAAGAGATGTTACATAATTTCTACCACATTTCTGTAACTTTTACTTACATCAATTTTAGTGTGCCCTCGACGAACTGGACTTCTTCAGCGAAGTTTTGATATTTGCGAATATAAAGAGATCAGATGGAATCAAATCGCAAAGGGAGGATCTTCCATCAGATGGAACCTCCCTGCTCCCCAACTTAGTTCCATCTGAATTCTTTCTATTCTAAGTATCAAAATTTCGATGAAGGCAACACATTTTTAGGTCTTAGAGGTGTCGCTGGAAAGTTCCATTTCTGGAACTTTCCAGCGACACCTCTTTCTTTTTAAAACTGACCAGTCGTATTTCTAAGGGAAAATGAAAGAAGAATGACAAAACACATTTCAACTAACTTATGAAAAGAATAAAGAAAAGTAAATAAAAAATTTATTTAAAAAAATTAACAAGTATTTCTACATCTTAAAGGTAACCTAATTTATAGATACGAGAACTAGAAGGAAGTTTTTATTCACTACTGCACACCCAGTGAGGATGTGCAGTAGTGGATAAAAACCTTCAACACTGACAAAAATCCTAGAAATATATCGTAAATATGGCAAAATGTATGTATGTCATTATTACTCATAGTTAAAAAATGATGATCACCAGCGGTTAGTCTTAGTTTAGGTAGTTTAGTTAAATTACGACAACTGCAGCATTTGAAAAGAAGATGGAAGAGGGCAATAAGGTGCAAAAAGCAGACAGTCAAAAAAAGGGCTGTTTACTTACAAGTAAAATCTATTTTAAAGAGGTGCCGTAGCACTTAGAAATGGAGAAAAGAAAATTCAACCTAAGGAGATCTCCATATATTTGTGCAGGACCAGATCGACCAAGATTTGTTCAATATTGATTTGGAAACTTGTTGCAAGAAAAACAAGAGTGCTAACAACAAGTGTTTGTTTTTATACTAAAGCGAAAAAAAAAAGCCTTTGTTCTGGACCGAATATCAGATTTACCTTCATAGCTCGAATGGTGTACAATAGTTCATAGCAGCAATCAGGTGGAACAGTTTCATCTATAATGTTTGAAAGAAACATTGAAGATATATGGACGTATGAGATTTGTGAGTACCGATATTCACATCAATGTCATGAATATCGATTAGTTTCCTTTTTGTAAATATGTTCTATTCTATTTTTCTCTGTTGCAGCAGTGTATTTGCTTTTAGGTCAAAGATTATTTATGGCAAACACTTCCTGCCTGCCTTGGCCTGGAAACAGCTCCACATCTCAAGCTCACTGTTGGTATCCGATGAGAAGAGATGTTGCACGGGAAAACATTCTAAAACTAAGAAATTTCAAGAAATATTTATACGTTTTTGGAACTATGAATTGAGACTGATGTATATTTAAGTTGATCTCTAGTATATCCAAAATTATGCTGTGACAGAAAAATTAAAGATGTTCCTACCACGTATTATCAATGTACAGAACTTTGAGATTTATTAATGGTTTGTAAAAGTGCATGTCACAACAGGTTTTCGTGGCTGAAAGTATTGTCCATTCCATATTAATTTTATTTGCATTTGGTAAGGTAAGATATTAGTATTAGTATTATCAGTGGCAAATGATGCAAGAAAGCAAGCTTATACAGCATTAACCCAAAAAAAAAAAAAAAAAAGCCACACTATCTGACCATCACCTCTAACAATATGTCTAGTTCTTCCTTGCATTTATTCAAAATACCCACTTCCACAACATCAGATGGCAGTTTGCTCGAACAATCAGTTACTCTCTCTCGCTGAATCAGTTACTCTTCACGCACATCTATCCTGTACCCATCCTTCCTCAATTTGAAATGTAGTCTAAGCAAGAGGAAGAATGCCATCAGCATTGAGCTTGCCCAATCCATTCAAAGATAAGATTTTAGTATTCAGTAAATAAGTTGCCATTACAACCATCACCATCTCAGCATGCGATCTTGACTATCGTTATCTTGTACATTATAATAAAATCCCACCCACTCACTTCGATAGCTGTCACTATAATGGCAACGCTACACGGTTAAAGCATGCGCACAACAGTGTGCAGTTTCGATAACTACAAAGTACATTACTGTATACAGTAGTGGTCATCAACCAGAGATCTCTGGCCAAATTTTTCCTTGAAGGATTTCTGATCAGCCTACGAAATGCTTGCCATATTCCTTTGAAATTAGTCTTATTAATTATGGGTTGTCATTAATGAAAAACTACCTTTGCAATATAATATTTAGCAACTTAAGTACGTTCAATAATTTGATTTAAAATGTAAGTCCATATTAAGTAACTCCATTAATTTTAAAATAATAATAATTACTAGATTAGTTAAAAAATACGTATTTTAAAATGAAGCCACCATACAGTTTTTCCAAATTCTGGAATGTAAGATATTGATACTATTTGAAGTAGCTTCCCAAAATACTCTTCAGAAATTCTGATATACATTTATGTATGCATGAACGTGCTCGTGATCGTGCTTGAGCTTGGATGCGGCCTTGCTGACTACTTTTTTTAACCCTATTTATAAGAACAACTTGTTGCTGATCACTGATGCAGAGATGTACATGATACCTTTGCTGAACATCGTGCATAGAATATTCAGTAAATGTAGCGATGGTTAATTACAGACAGCAAAGAAAGAGATGTGTGATGATATTCTCATCCTATATACAAAAAATTTCTGTATTCTTAATACTTTGACCATCACAAAATCTTTAGTAATTTCACACACACACACACACACACACACACACACACACACACACACACACACACACACACACACACACACACATTCTTTATAACCTGTCCAGTCCTGATTATACAAATGGTGTTAGCATTCTTACCAACCTACACCTATAAAAACACCTATAAAGAAAGTTAGGAGTTCCATTTACTACTAAAACATTTGAACTTGTGCAAGGAACTCCTAATTCTTCCCAGTGACATTTATCAGCAGCAAAAGGTCTACTAATCAGAGTTGAACTATTAAAGAGGGAAAAACATTTTTCGGAGCCGAAGTGGGTAGGAGGAAAGGCTCCGTTTGGCAGGAATAATATCAGGAGCGAAAATCTAAAAATAAACAACCACTGGGGGGAGCGGACCAACCGAGTGTTCGTACAGAACACATAGCTTTATAGTCGGGCCCAACCCCAATAATTAATAAAAGCTAGAAAATAACGTTGGACTTCGCAAAAAAATCAGTCTCCCAACACTTAATTCCAAAACATTTCTCGAAGAGTCCGATATTACGACTTTTAAATTCTAGATATGAAAACATTAACCCACCTGAATAGCCCTTGCCAAAGTCCATGTGTAAACGATGATTTGAGGCAGTGTTTGCTGACATTGCCAACCTTCAGACAGTGCGTGCAAAATGCAGATAAGCATTAAATTATATCCAAACGGCAAAGGCCGAATATTAAGCTCAAAAAAGTGCATTGAATTTATACTTAGTTATCGGGCTGGCTTTATGCCTTGCCGCAAGTTGCTCCCTTTCCGTTTTACTACCTGCTCTTGTCGACAGCTAGGTCAGCATCCCTGATTTCCAGCCGGATTATTCTAGAAAGAGTTTTTTTTATTATTTTATAAATAGCGCGCACCTTCTGATTGTATCTTATAAAAACATGTCCTAAATGTGAGATAATTGAAATAGCTCCTCCCACAGATAACAAACCAACTGCTATGATCAGCCTTAATTGCCCAAGACAAGCCCAAGTCATTGAACCTCTATTTGTTTCAAGAGAAATTTAATCACGATCGCGGTAATTATCGGAGCCAATTAACTGCTGACAGACTAGTTGTGACGATATCCTGGTGTTCGGGCTATCATTTAGCACGTACGGCGTTTATCAGTTGTAAAGCAGACCTACGGATATAATGTGGAGCCAAAAGAGTTCTTAATTGCCGAACATGTCAGGGCTCTATAATAACAAAAGGCTCAGCTTCTCACAAGCTCGTGTATTTATCTGTGCAATAACAGGTTTAGAATGATAGACACATGCAAATGGACTAGCAATGCAGATACGGATAAACGAAATTCGTTCACTGCAATAATTTAATAAGTTTTTATTTCCATTTTGATAATCATATTTGACAATATGTAACTGATTACTCCACTTCAAAACCCTCGTTGCTTCCTTACAAAGTTTTTATTTTAGCGTAATATTTCATATCAGTTTATTCCACATTTAATTTTCAAACAATTTTATGAATTAAGTTTACAGTTTTTCTAAATGGTTGAGAATTTTACATCGATATGCAATACTATCTACAAAAATCGATGGGATGAGAGGATTCTAAGGTTATGCGCCTGTCGCCATCTAGTGACTAACGCAAACTTCATTTTAAACTTCGTGGTTTGAAATACACTTTAAAAAATTACCTGGTCACTGAGTCCAAATTATTGTGAAATAAATCTCTAAAAATTGGGATTTATTTGTTAACAAAAGTAATTCTCGACTTAAGGTCCTCTGGTTGGTTCAACATAAATCGAATTTGTTACATTTTTATGACAATAGCCCAGCACTGACAAAATATTCAGTTCATAAAGCCGTAATTATTGTCTTTAATTTTCTAAAGTTTTTATGGACTGTTTTCATAAACCCCACCAGTTTGTGTAGTTGGGTTCACTAATTATCAACTTTTATGGGCCAAAAAAAAAAAAAACACAGTTACTATTCAAAATTAATTTAATGTGTTACATTACATCAATCACTGATTTGATAACGGTCCATAAGAAATATGTTTTATATTTAATGCGTTATGATTACCTAGTAAAGAAATTTAACTAGACCAACCTGTAACCATTAGTAGGTTGTGTCATTAATTATGATGATGAAGAGGTTGAAGAAATGTACATCGAAATCGAGAGTCTTCTAGATGAGCAGAAAACCCACTACACTATCATTACGGGGAACTTCAATGCTAAAGTTGGAAAGAGGCAAAACAGCACAGAAAGGGAACTATAGGAAATTTTGGAATTGGTGAAAGAAATAAAAGAGGCGAAAGACTTGTGGATTTGCAGAATCTCGAAAAATGTCAGTAATGAACAATTTTTCAAGAAAATGATGAACAGAAAGTGGACATGGAACAGCCCAAATGGATTAACAACAAATGAAATCGACTTCATCCTCACTAACAGAAGATATATCATGAATGGTGTTACCGTCCTGAACAAGGTAAATGTTGGAAGTGATCACAGAATGGTAAGATGCACACTTGATATGGATGTAAGAAAAGAAAGGAAAAAACTGATTCGAATAAATAAAACGAAGGTCTTTGAGATAACAGAAGAGGAGAAAAGCAGTATGTACTGGACCTTAAGAACAAGTTTGAGCTTCTGCAGACTGTTCAGGACCAAGATATCGACAAGGAATACTACAACTTTCTGAAAGTGATAAAGCCCAAGAAACCTATAGGTAAAAAGAAATCCAAAGAGGAAAAATTAGTCAAGAAATACTTGTCATGATGAACCGAAGACGACAAATGAAGAGCAAGATAAACACTGGCAAGGATAAAATTGAGTATACTGAGTTATGCAAAGCCATTAGAAAGAGACTCAGAGAGGACATAAGAAGATTTAACACAAGAAAAGTAGAACAAGCATTAAGAGAAAACAAAGGACTTAAATCAGCAGACATGAGCAGGAATACAGAAAGACAAATGATACTGAAACTGAAGAATAGTGATTGTGTTCTTATAAATAGCAGAGAAGGCATAATTCAAATAGCAGAAGAATACTATAGAGAATTATACAAGAAGCGAGGGAATGATGCCAGCAGTGGGGAAGATGGATCACAAATTAGTAACACATACGACATACCCGATATCCTTCCTGACGAGGTAGAACATGCATTGAAGAAAATGAAGAATCGGAAAGTCCCGGAGGAAGATGAAGTTACTGTAGAGCTGTTAAAATTGGGGGGAAGAGACATGACACAGAAATTGGCAAGAATTTTCACAAAATGCATTAGAAAAGGTGTGACACCTAAGGAGTGTAATAATACAATCATAGTTTTGCTGCATAAGAAAGGAGATGAATCAGAAATTGGAAATTATAGACCAATTAGCTTGTTGTCCTATATCTACAAGTTATTCACAAAGGTCATTACTAACAGATTAGAAAGAATACTTGATGAAAATCAACCGAAAGAGTAAGCGGACTTTAGGACAGGATTCTCAACTATGGATCACCTTCACGTAATATCACAGCTAATGTAGAAAGCAAATGAATATAAAACACCATTATGCCTGGCATTTGTGGATTATGAAAAGGCATTTGTGGATTATGAAAAGGCATTTGACTCCATACGGCATAAGGCAATGTTTCGGGCACTGGAAAGACAAGGCATAGATACCCCATATATTATAACTTTGAAGAAAATATATGAGAATGCTACCTACTTTATGAGACTAGACAAAGACAGTAGAAAATTTAAAATTGAGGAGTCTGGCAAGGAGACACAATATCTCCAACGTTGTTTACTGCTGTCCTTGAGGAAGCTTTCAGAAAATTAGAGTGGTCGCAGAAAGGAGTCAATGTGAATGGAGAGTACCTAAACCATTTACGATTTGCAGCTGACATTATGATCATAAGCGATGATCTCAAAGAATTAGAGGAAAATCTTAATCAGTTATGCAGAGTTAAGGATTTCAGGCTAAAGATGAATATGGCTAAAACAAAAGTAATGATGAACGAGTGTGCCACAGAAAGGGTTATAGTGATTGAAGGAGCAGTAATTGAAAAGGTGGATTCATGTACTTATCTGGAACAAGTCATTACCTGTAATAATGATATATGGCTGGAAGTCAAGAGAAGAATAAATTTTGGATAGATAGCATTCAGGAAATATAGTCACGTACTGAGGAGCAATATCCCAATTTGTCTGAAACGTTTAACTAATGAACCAATGTATACTCCCCACCAAAACTTGGGCACTCACCAAAAGAATGGAAGAGAAGCTAAGAGCTACACAGCGAAGAATGTAACGAATTATATTAGGAATCAGACCGTTAGATAAGGAGAGAAACACACGGATTAGGCAGCAAACTCAAGTAAAGGACATTCTTATCAAAACTAAAGAACGAAAATGGTCTTGGGTAGAGGATACATAGCTCGAAGACATGATGACAGATGAACTAAGAGAATAACAGAATAATACCCAAGTGGAGCTAAAAGAAAACCTGGAAGACAAAGACGGAGATGGACAGATGAAATTCACGAGTTCGTGGGTAGTAAATGGATGGCCATTGCACAAAACAGAAGGAACTGGAAAGTTGCTGGAGAGGCCTTCATCCTGCAGTGGATTGAAAATGGCTGATGATAATGATTAATAATTATAAGATAAAAGGTAGATGTAGTTTACAAACTAGACAGCGCTAATATGAGAGTTGCCAATCATCGCCATCACACCATTTATATACCCGAATTTTCCAATTCTTCTTCAAAAATAAGAATAGGCAAAGAAGAGAACCTCGTCTCGTGTGACAATTTTTATAGAACAATTATATTTGAAAAGTTAGGAAAATATGACAGGTTTCGGTGAAAAAAAAAAGATCGAATAGTTTGGTAATCTATTATGAAACTGTTCTTGAAACCGTTCTTGAACATTATGAAACTATTCTTGAATATGTGCTTTTCAATAATTTTGGAAACAGCATGCGAACTATAAGACGGAGGGGGATATTTTGAGAAGTATATTTGTTAAAATCAGTATTGCACAACTTGTTAAGTCTCATGGAAAATATCACTTCAATATGCTTTAATACAAAATGATAATTCATAGTTCATATCAAATTTGACTAAATAACTCATAATATTCGCTGGGAACATATGCCGTACATATTTTTAGATTATCGATTGTAAAATGAGGTGGTATGATAGAAGATCCCTGCATTCCTATTTGGCATGATGAAGGTATCCGATTGGATAACCCAGCGTAAATGAAAGTAGTTTTGTCAATGTTTTGAAATAATTATGATTAGTATTTATGTCATAATAATTGGCACCACTTTTTAGGGTTTTCTTTCATTTATTTTATTTTATGTGTTGCGGGTGCCTTGGTCTGGATCGCCAATGGCAAAGGATTTTCTTTTGCTGGCATCCATTAGTATAGCATTCCCTATAATGGGTGAGGGATTTTTCCCTGTTTTCTGAGGCCACAGGACCGAGTAGACGGCCATCTAGTCGTGCCAAGTCGGCCATGGTACATGCATAGTGGCCCGCCTCCTCATGGTGTAGGCTTTCCAGGTGATAACTTTCCTGGTAGCAAAGTGGCTAGAAACAACTAAATAACAACAACACGCTCATACACCCATTGCACAAACATAACGTAACATTACACACATTCATTTCTAGCCGTTTTATAGAGTTCTGTTTCATCACAGTATGCCAAGGCGGAGTCGAAGTAAAGTTCTAGAGCCGCCCCACATAAGATAATACACACATTTACGACGTTTGAATGTATTGACCCTATTTGCGACGATGCTGGAACCCTTTTTGGCCCTATATCTGAACTTCAATTCCTATGCAAAACGACATAAAATTTTCATAATCTCTAAAGGTGCTAGGCAGATTCGACACAAGTAGAAATGCTCATATCACCAAATACAGTTGTTTCAGAATTACTTAATCTCAACTGGACTTAAACCAATGAAATCCGCTGGTAGTGGTAGTGACCAAAAAAAAATAAAAATAAAAAATATTTAAATAAGAAAGAAAAGAAAGAAAGACAACATTGAGATCCAATTAGGTGGCCCCCTAGTGAAGAAAGTTTTCTCACACGCGAACCTGTGCCTTACGTGGGACGAAGACTTAACCTTTGGAAGCGGCTATGTGGGCAAGAACTAGTGGGTGTAAAGGGCCCTATGCTAATGATACAGTACCTCCAAAGAGTTTGTTTCTGATTCCACTCTATGCGTCCGTTATCTGGCTCTACATGCACGGCTCAGCAGATATCTTTGGCTAGAATATCGGATCCTGAAGTGGATCAGCAGATTAACTAGGCGACATTCACTATCTCTAAGTCGATTCTCCACTTCGATGACATTTTAACCCGTGAAAAATACTGCTTTCAGGAGCAAATCTCTGTCTGATAGCAAAACTCATCAGAAGGACCGTAGACGCACCCTCAATTTCAAGTATTATTAGATGCCCAAGAATGGCAGGCCGAGAACAAGGACGCATCAACAATTCATTGTATCTCAAAAATATGTTCCCATTCAACGCAGTTCGTCTTTATAAGTCGCTCGCCATAGATCCCTGCAAAATTTGCAAAGAGAATAGCTAAAGTAAAGACGTACTCAAGAACATTAACCAATTCATTGAGATATAGCACAGTAATATTTCCGATGTTGGATAAGAATGAAGTAACTGATGACAAGTTTATCAAAAAAAAAAAAAAAAAAAAAAAAAAAAAAGCAGCATCCTCCTGCCAAACTTCCAGTAGGCATGCGGCTGCACACTTTGCTTCTTCAAAAGAAATGATTTGTGTTAGAGAATATCGTTTATTGTCGCTCCGTAAAACTGCATGCAGTTTTACAGCCTGAATTTGTTAATACGTTTATAAACTGTAAATAAACATTGGCAATGTTCCGGTAATAGTCGTAAGTATCTGTAAATAATTATTCATGTTTTCTGTTGTTGTAGTAGGATTTTAGGAGTGTCAGCGACTAAAGCCATATTGTTCCGTGTATATTGTCTGTAAATTACGTGTGTTCTGAGTCTGATTTTTCGTTTGCTGGAGTAAAACCAGAGTTTCCGGGAGCAAAATCCATGATCCCCCTGGCCCGACTAACTCAGACACGTTACGAAAAAGACCCATAAAAATTCTTCCCGTCATCGACGGGACCCGAAATCAATTATTTTCCACCCAGTGTGGGGAGAACGGCAATCTATTGTGCTACCCACGATGGTACGCATGATTTTTTTTATTATTATTTGTTTATTTAAACGAAAAGTTTAGTGTCTATACAGCTGGAAGGCAAGAAGGGCATGATACAAATTAAAATGCATCCATCTCATCGAGATTCACATATACATTCAAGAAATTTATAGGAAGTTTGATGTAACATTTCTAATTTTTACGGAATTGATGTGCTTGTATAGGCTGTTGTTGTTGTTGTTGTTGTTGTTTGGTTTTTAGGAGCATTAGCAACTACTTGTATAGGCAGGTAATAGGTTAAAAATGATAATTACAAATGACAATTTATATACCCGAATTTTCCAATTCTTCTTCAAAAATAAGAATAGCCAAAGAGGAGAACCTCGTCTCGTGTGACAATTTTTATAGAACAATTATATTTGAAAAGTTAGGAAAATCTGACAGGTATCGGTGAAACAAAAAAAAAAAAAAAAAAAGATCGAATAGTTTGGTAATCTATTATGAAACTGTTCTTGAACATTATGAAACTGTTCTTGAATATGTGCTTTTCAATAATTTTGGAAACAGCATGCGAACTATAAGACGGAGGGGGATATTTTTAAGGGGGAGGTTAAGATTGTGGATACCTCTATGACGCTCCGGACCTAAGCGCAATTATTATAGGATCCATGATCCGTCATAGAGGTATACACAATCTTAACCTCCCGCTTAAGGCACACGTTCACCAGTTTCTTTTTTACCTGAGAGTACTTCATAGGGTACCACGAAGTACTCTAATAAGTTTAAAATTGACCCTAATAAACTAAATGAAAATACGACATATAATAAAAAAATCTGAACGAATCTACACTGTGCTGCCACTTTATTAGGTACACCCCTGCTGTGCACACAAATGTATATATATATATAATCTTTATTGTATACAAACATGGTATATACAATAGACCCTTCACAGCAGCAATGCCAGGGGTTTTACATTGGATGGTGGACAATAATAGCCTTGGGGAGACGGGGCCCACATCGAAGTTCGGGCTCATTCCCCAGAGCCAACAATAAAATAGAATCAGTGTCAGATTGTTTACAGGATATATGCATTTGACAGTATTTACAATGAAATAATAAAGATATTCATATTTACATTATGTTATATTAGTATTTATATTCATAAAGATATTCTTCACTTTATTTACAACACATTCATAAAGACATCGTGCTTTGAACATTATGTACAATACATTGGGCATTATTATGCTGCCCTTATTAATGTGCACTTTGCCTGGCCAAGGTCAGGCTCTTAAGGATCTGTTTTCGGTACCTCCGATCCTTCACAAACCTACAGAGGTCGCCGTCAATTGAAAGGATTGTGGGGAGCATCTCCCTGGGGAGAAAGCGGTCACTGAGTGCTAGTCTGTTATAGTGAGCTGTGAGCATGGGAGCTGACCTCAGTCGGGGTAGAGGGATCCTCCAGCCACACAGTTCCCAGATGTTTGGCTCCGAGACCATCAGAATACAACAAATGGTTTGTCCCACAACGTTGCAAGTCACATGACCACAGTTGTGGATATAAATGCAGCAGAACAACCTTTCTAGTATCAGTTAAGCGTACAAACCGTGGCGAGATTGGGAAAAAGGAGTGATCTAATGGACTTCGAACGTGGCATGGTAGTAGGTGCAAGACGTGCTGGACAAAGCATCTCTGAAATGGCAGTTCTCCTGAACTTTTCACGCATCACAGTTTCAAGGGTGTGTCGAGAATGGTGCAACGAACAGAAAACATCCTCTCAACGGCACTCCTGTGGAAGAAAATCGCTTGTTGATGAGAGGTCAGAGGAGGATGGCTAGAATTGTGCAAGCAAACAGGCGGGCCACAATGTCGCACATCACATCAGAATACAACATTGCTGCGCAGAACAAAATATCGCAACGGACCACTAGTCGCACTTTGTCGCGAATGGGCTATAACAGTAGACGGCCACATCGCGTACCTTTGTTATTAATGAAGAACAAGACAGCACGGCTCCTGTGGGCACAACAACACCAGCACTGGACTATCGAGGATTGGAAAACAGTTGCTTGGTCTGACGAATGAGTCGAAGTTCCTGGTGCATCATATTGATGGAAGACTCAGAATTTGGCGAAAACAACATGAATCCATGGACCCGTCTTGTCTGACGGTTACTGTACAAGGTGATGGGGGCAGTGTTATGGTGTGAGGAATGTTTTCTTGGCACACTCTGGGTCCATTGATACCCATAGATTCACGTCTGAATGCCACATTGTACCTAAACATCGTTGCTGACCAAGTGCATCCGTTCATGTTGACAGTTTATCTTCAGTCAGATGATTAATTCCAGAAGGATAATGCGCCGGTGCACAAAGCCCGAATCACTATGGAATGGTTCCAGGAACATGACAATGACATTTCTTTGCTGCAGTGGCCCGCTCAGTCCCTGGATCTCAATCCTATTGAACATCTTTGCTATGGGTTGGAAAGGGCTGTTCGCTGCAGGTCTACACCTCCGTCGAATCTCAAGGAAATGCGTGACACTCACGTTCATGACACTCACATTTTTAGCATCTTGTTCAATCCATGCCTAGACGAATTCAGCCTGTTTTGAAGACTAAAGGAGGTTCAACACGCTACTAGGTAGATGTACCTAATAAAGTGGCAGCACAGTATATATTGCCAATGTTCATCAAATCAACATTAAAAAGCACAACAGGAAATCGAGGAACTATGAATCACTCTAGAAGCTATGCAGCTTCTGGAATCAGCCCAAGAAAAAAGTAAAGACCCTAACTTTCTGTAATTAATGTAAAATACATGTCAATATTACACCCTCCAGTAAAATGTAAATTTGTGAAATGTATCATATGACATCTATTTTTTCATCTATTTTTCCTGCAGGCTGTACAGGTGATGATTTTAAGAGAAATAAAATGATTTAATAATAATAATAAATTTGCAGAATGCATTGGGTGGACGGATCAGCGCGGGAGAAGTTCAGTCACAACCGTATATCATAACCACGTGAAATGATCCCTCGCTTGTGAAGAAATGTTCAAGGCATAATCGGAACTCCTGATGCGACCTTTCACAGGTTAGCACGAAGACATTATTCACATCTGTTGAACATTTGGATTTCGAACTACTTTTTTTAGAAAATTTAAATGCTATAATGAAATATGCAACAGTGTATTGAAATCTCTAATATCAGCTGGTTCAAGTTAACGGCTCAAAACCGGATAGGTAAAGATTCTGGGAAAGCCCTTATGACAAATTAATCACAACAGACGCTTTCTAAGCAAATTTTATGTTTAAACTTTGAGAAAGAATTCCTCTAAATGAAATGGACGCCAAAGAACAAGGTTATTTCATTTATCGTAAGATTAATGAAATAAATCATCGTGAAAAATCATCGAAATCTTGCTTATCTTTCCATAAATTAAGCAAGGTGCCCATGGTTTACGTGATGCAGAATCATCAAATGGTCATCATAAACATTGTTTGAAACGGAAAATTCATTTCTCTGATATCTGGAATTGCTAAGTAAAGTTCGGGTTTTCTGGCAGTCTTTTGTGTAAATTTACAAGAGTGAAGTTCATTTTTCGTATACAGTGATCAGAGATGGTTGTGGGTTACTGGACGCAGTCAGTAATAAGTAAATCCAAGAGCAAAGCATTTAAGAAGGTTCTGTGCTCGGATTTTACCGCATAGTCTCACTGATCGTAAGTTGAAACAGAATAATGCAGGTATGTTTTTTTTTTGATAAATAATATCTGTACTATTTTTGAAGAGAGGCCTTACAACCACTAATACGACTGCTTTCTCCCTTCAGATCATTTGCTTATTATTGAGCTCTTATTGAGATATCTGAAAGCGATTCTACGTTAGCTGATCTAGAAAACAGGAAAATCGATCTTTGAACAGAAAATAAAAATTAAAGTTGCGATACATTAACACCTTATGTGTATGATTTGATTTTCCGCTAAACAGACCCAAGTTTGCCATTATATCAACTATTCCACTATACTTTCATCCTCCTTGAAAATATGAATTCGGCACTTTCCACTTTTGGAGAGATCTAGGTTCAAATCCTCTCCCCGGCAAAGGTGTATTGCTAAAACAAAATAGTACCGGAACGCTCGTTCTCCAGAAGACTATATGATAACGCCACATCGACTGTACAGTAACTTAATGAGACTTCAGACTCGCGGTTCATAGAACAAGCAGTTCTAGCGTTCATCTCATGGCGAATCAAAATGCAGCGTTCGCACGCATCACAGTATATCTCATTCATTGGATCTCTTTATCTAACACATTGTACTTTAGTAAGAAACATTCAAGTTTCATTGCGAAATTTATATTTTTGTTTTTAAATAAATTTTTAAAGAAATCTATTAATTTTAAAGATTATTATTAATATATATATTTTATATTGGGTAAAATACATATTTCTCCCTCCCCTTTGATAATATCATTGTTTCCTAATATTAGGTGTATAAATTTAATGATTTTCTATTATGACATTTAGAAAAAAGTACTGGAACGTCGTTCCGGTGCATTCTGGCCCGAATACACCACTGCTCCCCGGCCCAAAAAAAAGCGACACCTAGGTGAAATTATATAAACACGAATTATGTAATCATTAATCCATGTGGGTGAAATCAAAGTGGAGCCCTACTACGGTGTGGGATCTTGTGCTACCACCAGATAAATTTCACATCATATCATCGAATAGAGCGAAACTAAAATAGCAATACGTCCCCACTCGTGTTCAAATCGGCTTAAGAAAAGCAAAATGGCCATTCCTGCACTCGATACTCTCCCTTTCACTACGAGCAAGACATTACCATCCATGAAAACGAGTCTTTTTTTCACTGCTGTGGCGTGTGCACACAAGTTTTAGCCGATTCCTGTTTTAGCCGGTTACTTCAACTCGACCATGGCACATTGTGATGCAAAACTCTGTAAAACGGTCAGGAATAAGTGTAGTGCTGTTTGTGCAGTCACCTCCGTGAGAGTATAGTAGTTTCGCCACTTGTCACTCGTTTGAAGAGGTCTGAGTTCGATTCCCGTGCCAACATCCAATAATGCCTCCTGAACACACACACACACACAAACACACACTTCTATAAAACATAATACACTAATACGGATATTGTTATGGTCAGGAGCCGTTAACATAATTATACCTTGGGTGTCTTGTTGTATTGTCTATTTGTTTTTGGTCACTTTTCTAGCAGAAAGCAGCGATCACCAGGAAGGCTGCTTCCAGTACCTGTCTACGCCATGAGGAGGCTGGTCACAACTAATCTCTAGTGCTATGTGGTCTCGACGTTTAATATGGGGACAAAAACTCGCTCTCTCTCTCTCTCTTTATATATATATTGTTTTTTAACCTCTCGTTGTGGAGCACAGGGTGTTGTTCTTTTATCTGTACTAGATTAAGATTCTGTTATATTCTATTCTATTGTTGTTTTTAGTAAGGTTTTAAACGCAGCAACAACTTAGGCTATACTGTGCCATATGTAATGTGTCTGTAAATTGCACGTTTTATGATCGATATGCTGAACGAAATACCCGATTTTCTGGGAGAAAAAACAATGCTACCCTCGCCCAAGACGACTAACTCAGCCACGTTGGAAAAAAGGCTCAGGAAAACTTCTCGCATCATCGATGGGATTTGAACTCAGATCATTTACACCCGGTGTGAGGAGGACAGCGTTTCTACCAACTGTGCTACCCACGAGAGAACTAGATTAAGAATGACTATAATAAACGGCCCGTCTCCAACGGAAAGGGTGGTAACTAGTGAGGTGCATACGTTGCGCCAAACTAAAAGGCCGATCACGCAACACAAAAACAACCCAATATCGCATTACGTAAACATACTCGTTACTACATTGATCGGCTTTGCTCTGTACAGTACTAGTCTGCGCAGTAGCACAGTGGTATCGTCACCGTCCTCCCCACACCGGGTGGAAAAGGCCCGGGTTAGAATCTTGTCGATGACGAGAGAAACTTTAATAAGCTTTTTTCACTCCGTGGCTGAGTTAGTCGGCCTCGGGTGCAGATAGCAAGGTTTTCCCCTCAAGAAACGGAGGTTTTTCGTTCAGTAAAACACGCAAATCGACCAGAGAGCACACGCAATTTACAGGCACATTACATAAAATGGGTATATAGAAGAAATTCTGAGTGACTCTAATAAAATAATTTGAATTTTTGTAAGGTACTACACATTCACATGGCCGTGTTGCCATAGTCTGGCACGGGATCGTATTCACTTAAGAAATAAATAAAAAGAAATGCCTTAGTGTACTAAGTCTCGCACCCGTGGGTATTAGTGTATGTACTATTCGGTGGCAGCAGTCCCGTACCACAGAAATTACATCCCACTAAATGCTCTTCCATTGGCGTAGGAAAGAACTTTTGCTGTCTCAATCTTATCTATACACCTCTGATTTGTAAATAATCCGTTCCTGATGATTGAATAGATCAAAAGAAATGTACGCTGATGCACACACCTCCTCATCCTCTATTAATGAATTGATTAAAGATCGTGGATCCGCAACCAAACTAATATCCCTTCTATATAAGGGATTCCGATTCCACATTCACGCCGGATAAAGATTCGCCAAGAATCAGTTTGCAAGTTGAAGCTGCATCCGCCCACGAAGAAAACTTCACTTCATTGATAATTGGTCCAACCAGGATTTTCTTGAGCACAGAACTGCGGGATCTACGGTGAAGTGGAATGAAAACAATCGGCAGGAAGGCACAACGCACGCTTTGGTTAATGCAATATCACGTGGTCTAAGCTAATAGGCTTCTTCCCATGACCTCGAAGGACTCACGTTGCGTAACATCCAGCCGTTAGTTCCAATGAGTCAAATGGCAGCCATCTGTTGCAGACGTTGACAGAGGCGACCCTGATCTCATCTTCTTTGTTCTGAACCCTTGAAATCGATTCCGGAGGCTACTGATGGTATTTTGTGATACTCCATACATTTGTGCAACATTTCACTCAGCTTTCCGAAATCCCAATCCACCATTCACGTTGCTATGTACAATTTTCATTTAATTTATTTTTCGCTGCCAACAATTGCATAAACATAAGAGAACCGTCGGTAATACTGTAATCGATATCCATACTTGTTTTCAGCAATGTATTTTAGTGGTAATCGTACGTAAAAAAATGTTTGAAGATGTGATCCGCTGGATATCCAATGGCATCAACTTGTCTATCCACATCATTTAAGACACGTTTCTAAGACGCTTCTTCAAATGTAAAATACATCAATTTTCAGATAAACATTATATGTGAATGATACAACTCCTTCAAATCAGATTCCTGAACATCCACTTGAATTGCATGCATCGAGAGTCCATAATACTTCGGTTTTTTACGTTAAGGTCTTATTGTGATTCTCTGTTGCTTTGTTTGCTCTGCTGAACAGTGAATTTTATTTATAAAGAGTGAATCACGGCGTTTACACTGCAATGATTTTTTTTTTATTTGTCTCGTAGTTCCTGCAATGTGCCTATGCTTCATATTCAGTAGCAATTTATTAAAAAAGCCTCATGATTTATTTCAAGGATTTAAAATTTCTGCGGAAAATCTAAATCAAATTTCATAAAATATAAATTTAAAACTCCAAGTTTGCTGGTTTATGGTTGGCTCTAGCGGCTAGTGTGGTTATAATCGCCGTATTTCTGCACTGTGAGGAAACCGTCTGTAGGAGTCAAGTCTAGAGAAGAAATGTTTATGGCCTTTTTTAATACCATGGCTGAATTAATCGGTCTGCAGAAAGGTGTGCATGATTTTTTCTCTCCAGGAAACACGATCTTTTCATCCAGGATACAGGCAAAACGACTATAGGTTACAATTTTACATGTCCTATAGTCAAACCGATACACTTACGCTTAATGATCTTAGTTGCTTTACCGTAAAAATCAACCGATCAACCAATTCATGAATTTGTATCAACGTTTCGGAAAGAGAAAGCGCAAACTAGTCAAAAATGAAGGGGGATAGCTGTACATTGGAATAGTCATGTGGAGCACATGTGGTACAGCAACGCCCATACATTATGGTAGCATATGTACATGTATTGCGCATTCGAATCTGAACGCTGCCACGAAAAATGCAGTGGCCATTACTAACTGAATACTATGGATTGAATGGCCATAACAACGACGTTATAAACCTCTCAGACCACTGGGTAGCTGTCCTCTAGTACAAAAAGGACAGCAACCCTCTTCTCAAATATTTAATTTTCTTTTAATGTTCCGATTTCGTTGCATCCGTAATACACACAACCTCTTTCTCTCACTTCAGGGTGCAATTACAATGACAATTCCTTCCTCTTCAACATGCGTATAAATGTACAGAACACGTCACGTTAGCTTGTCTGACTCATCCACACTTATTTAGACACTCCCTATGTTCTATGCGATTCTCAACAGAAAAGTAGTGCACTCGTAAAATTCTCAGTAAAATGCTATCTTAGATTTATTTTCAATATTCCCAATATCCTGGGGTCACGCAAAATGCAGAACTTTCGGGGATCTCTCCATATGGTGAGGGACCAACTGTTGGCCGACAAACATGCCATTAAAAGACGCAAGTAGGAAATAAATCTCACAGTCTCGCGTGCCGAAAGAGAGTATAGAAACAATTATTACCTGCGGGATGTAAACGCTACTCTTTCTAAGAACTGTGCTTCGTCATCTCGTTTCCTTCACCCCCCACCATCATCTTCCTAACATCCCCCTTCAGCAATATACACCTCATTAGGCTTACTTGGGTAAGCGGATTTCACTTCTAATAGCAGGCTTGCAGGCTTGCATAGAAACCCACCATGCCACACTGATCTATAATTTGTCCGTAACAACAGCCCGAGTTACGGCAGCTGACGGGTCTTGTTAGCAGGCTTTAATATACCTCAGCTTCATTTGTTGCCGGAATCAGTGGAGAATGATAAAGCTGCTCACAGAAGAAGCTGCAGTATCCCTGGCAGTTTGATGAATGATCTGCAAACACGGCCCAACACGTTGGAGAGGGTTAACCACAGCCCCGCGCACTCACGAAAGGAAACAAGAAGATATCTGAGAGGATTAGTGGTGCAGGTATCTCAGCTTTATCGGAAGGAGATGATGCACGTAACTTTAAATCTTGACAAAGCCCTGCAGCAAGCGTACCCTTAATTAGCAAGTTATGGCTTGAGGTGTGTTGTAGTCGGGCCGTAATGAGACATCTTATGGAACTTATACTTTTGGGAATATGTGGTGCCCATTACGTTGTTCGCTGTATGATTTTATTTAGCAAACTGAACTACAAACGCCAACGACATCTTGTGGCTAAGGTTGGTATTAGAGAGGTTTACAATATATTTCCATAAAATGTAGACACTTAGAGGGAGTAAAAATAAAATGAAAAATTCTATTTCAGATTAGGTACTGCCATTAAAATGCCGATTAAATGGCTAAAATATAAATGTGGAGCGTACTTGTAAAACTTGTATATTTTAAAAGTATGTAAACATACTTTTAAAATATACAAGTTTGGGGCATATTTGGAAATGGCCTTGCAGAAATAGAAAATATTCAAGTTATTTGAAGAGATTTAATGTTAACGGTGTTGAACAATGTCTTTACATTTGTACCGGATGGGTTTTCCTAGGTTGGAAGCTGATGAAGGCGAAATATGACAAAGATTTGTATCAAGATTCCTAATCGTCTTTTTATACAACGAGTCTCTAAAAATAGCGGCAAAAGATAGTACAGAACATCAACCTTTATTGGACTGTAGTGAGGGATGCTACAAAATGAAACGATGATTGAAGAGATCAAATAAAAGTGTAGTTTGAGGAAGAGGAGAGATGAGGTGGGGTGCAGAGCTAATATATTCTCTGACTGAAGTAGTAGCTTTAAGAATACAAAAGTTAGTTTCAAAGTTTGAAAAGAAAATTCATATAACAATATTAAATTTCTCTTCGTCTCTCTCCTAAACACTACACATTAGTCTTCTCTGAGGCTGGTACGCTCGCGATGTTGCGTGCTTCATTGGGGGAAAGAGAGGGGGCTTACAAATCTCTGCTTTCTCACAGATGCTACGAACTGTAGTAGGCGTCAGGTGTACTTAGTGACAAAAAACGTGCTGGAAACCCGAAACTTATTGAGCCAGTAAAGTGCTGCCCCACATCACTAATTTACATGAAATGCAGGCTCTGCTCGTAACGCATCCTTGCACGAAGAACACTAGGAGGGTCTAAAATGGACACCGGGCTTGCACGAGATTTTACAATTACGTATTTGGTAGGTGGACGATTTCCCACGTGACGGTCATACAAAGTGCACGAAGTGCGGGGATGCAGAAGCGTTTAAGAGGCCTTTTCCCTCATGTGTGGCACTTTTCAATTAGAACTTAGGAGAGAAATGAGAGATGGGTGTGAAATGATGACGTATTTAACGAGAAATTACTGAAGGGGAAGATAAAAAATGACTGTGTTCATGACAAATTTAAGCTCCCATTAACTTACCTGAGAAGGGGAGGGGGTCGACAAGGTGAGGAAACTTACTCACGATACCTGCAGAAGCCTGAAACGTTAATCTCTCTTCCGGAGGTAATTAGCCTCCCTCTTGCCTTGCATAATGTAGATAAAAGACGGAATTCCAAACATCATTGCGATGTTGGATTCTTTCATTAACTTCTACATAATTCAACCTGCTTGTACTCAGAGATGTCTCAGGATTCTTTTAATGCCATTATCTAATGAATGAACTTAACAACAGCAAGGAAGTATATCGTGTAAGCTTAGCTTTCCACAATATTTCAGTTAATTATATTCGAATCGGTTCGACTCTTGCCAAGACGGTTTTCTTCATTTTAAACCAATGCAAAACCATAAAAATGTTAGAAATCTGCACCCTTTTTTTCTGGAGTGAAAATTTTAAACATTTCATTAGCCATTGTTCTTCTAATAATTAGATTACCGTCGCTAGTGTTTAGAGATTTTGCAAATGCAATGTGCTTCAACTGTAAAAGGCGCTTTAAACACAAAGTTCCTCCGTCTGTATTTGATGATACAGATAAACAAATTGTGTATAAATATAGTGTAAGCGCATCAGAAATATATAGCTATATCTGAATAAATCAGAATATTAGTAAAACGGCATCGTTTTAAGTTATATCTCATATTGTGAATACCTTCACAACGAGTTGCCATGATATTGCACTACTTCGAATAAGTAACATTAGTCTTCTCCTTAGGCGAGGCATTACTTATTCGAAGTAGTGCAATATCATGGCAACTCGTGAAGGTATTCACAATATGAGATATAACTTACAACGATGCCGTTTTACTAATATTCTGATTTATTCAGATATTTCTGATGCGCTTGCACTATATTTATACATAGTCAAGACTCCTCCATAGCTTGAGGCTTATGCCCTAAACGCTTGAGATAAACAAATTTAAAACAAGGTTTAAAAATTACTACGCCACACATTTTCTTATAAAATATCATTACAGAATCTCGAAATAAACTGAGTGGAGTGTCTTGTGCAATTATGAGTGTTATAGGCTTTATATCTAATTCGAGATATTTATGAAAAAAAGTTTTTGGGTCTCGTTCGATTTTAATAAACTTTGAGAAGGATTGAAAATTTTTTCTAAAAGATCCAAATGTAAAGTTTCACGAAAATCTATCCACAGGAGTCAGGTTTATACATGAGGACTGGGAAATGGACGGATATTTGAAAAACCACAACAGCACTTTAGGCATCTGCGAACTCCTTAAAAAAACTGCTTGCGAAATGTTTTTTCTTTATTACACTGTTGTTATACAGGGAATCGATATATACAGGAGAAAGACGGTGCTTCGTTTGTTTGAAAAGAGTCGTTAATAAATAAAATCATCTTTATTGTACAGGCAATGTGGAGTACAACTGTGCCCCATAACGGCAAGAAATCAAGGGGTTTATATAACATATAGTACAGAGTACAATGATTGGATTGGATAACATAAAGCAATATCAAAGAATACACAATATTAAAAGGGGACAAAAGTAATTCAATGTAGTTGATCGATGAATGCAATTAAACATAGGACGTTAACAGGTAACCAAGAATTTATTAATTTACAACGTGTCATTATCCTTAGGCATCGTTCTATAAGGTTGCATCAGTCAGTGTCACTTATATCTACTGTGGGAAAGGTATTATGTGCAGAGGGGTATTAAAAGGTTTCTTTCGTATTTCTTATTGGAGGCAAATTTCAAGAGGTCAGCATCGATGCTATGTGGCTTCATTGGGTAGGAATCTGTCCAATATGGCAGGACTGCTGGGAGTTGGCTTATCAGCACAGGCATGGCTGATAACTGTGGTAGAGGAATATGCCAAGCATCGCTTTCCCAAAGGACTGGTGACTGGGAGATCGGTTCGATAACATCTTTGTGGTGCAGATAAATCATTTTTCTCAGCCAAGGTTGATAGTGTCCTTATCTTTTGTGCGTTTGCCATTTGAGTTGTTCTCTGAGTAGGAATAATCCGAGTTTTATAAGAGGAATTCTTGAAGCACATTTTAGTAACCGTAATTCTGCTTTTAGGATAACTGAGGCATCAGATACCCAGGTTTCAACACCATAAATAATTACTGAATATATACACTAAGTTGGCTTTGCATGATATAAGGTTGCTCATAGCTGTCCTACGTGTGGTCGACGCCCGTGGTGAGTGTCATGTGTCTCGTCTCGTAACACAGCAGTGACGCAGCAAGGACCCCAGCTAACCACACAGTACAGTGCAGGAACAGCAAGACTAATATCCACATAGACTATGCGCGGACAACAGCTCGTATAGGCTATGGCAGTCGACAATCGTTACAGGTATCCCTGCTCACTGCGAGATAAAGAATCAGCACCCTGCATGGGCAACTTAGAACCGACACCGGATCTGACATATGGAATCTGCCGCCTGGCCTGATGAATCCCATTCCCAACATCGCGCTGTAGGCGATGGTGTTTTCGTGGCATGCCATGGGCCGTGTGACTACTGTTAATGAACAGCTCGATGGAACGCCTACCTTTCTATCATCGCCGATCAAGTACACCCCGCCCTCCACGATGACAGTGTAACAAAGTGCCATGTTACAACGCTCGGCAGGTTACTAACCCGGTTTCAGAAACATGACAATGAATTCTCCGTTCTTTCATGACGACCCAACTCATCCAATCTCAATCCAACTGAGCATGTTTGGGACCTAATGGAAAAGGACATTCGATGATAAGACCATCCACCTGACAATGTGACGGCATTACTGGACAGGAGGATACACTGCAAGACGTGTATGGGCTGTACTACGGGCAAAAGATGGAACCATTAGGTATTAGGTAGGTGTTGCTAATGCAAAGCCAACTCAATGTATATTCAGATTCAAATGTATATTCAGAACATAAGATCTTACCAGTTCGGAATCACGCACGTTTTTCTCAGTTTATATTTTGTCAGCCAACGGAGCCAATCCACTCATTCTGAAGTTTGCCAATGTAATGTCTAAAGGTTAGTTTTGGGCCAAATGTTATCCCGTGGTCTGGGTGCGCCTTTGTGTCAGGTATCAGGATGTCGCCAACTGACGCTAGCAGTTGAGAGAGGGGGGGGTTGTGGTGAGGAAAAATTATTTGTGCTGATTTGTAGGGATTGATAGATTGAAGCGTTTTATATTACTTAATCTTGTGGGACACTAGCAGGGTTTTTACGGAAAATGGAAAATTTCATAGTTTTAAGACATCTCCATGGTTCTTTCTTTAAGTAGAGCGGTGAGAAACCAAAGAATGTTTCCTCGAATGCAGAAGTAGTTTTAGAGCAGGTGAATCAGCGTTGGGATACGAACAGCTTTGAATGAAGATTTTTACATCAAAACAGGCGATTGCAAATTCTTCGTTTCGAATGACTACAGGGTAGCTTGGTGGCAACAGACTACGCGTAGTCAACTTGTGGTGGTTTGCTGGGAAGAATCTGATGAATTATTACCGGTAATAGAATTCTCCTGAGAAGTTCCAAAAAGCTTGATGCACAAGAAATTGGCCTATAGTGAGTCGAATCCGTCGACCTTGTAACTGTAGGTAGCGGCCAGATGAAGTATCTGTTTCAATCTTTGGAGAAATGTTGTGGGATAACTCTCTGTTGAAGACGAAGAGCAATGGATCGAGAAAGTATGGACAGAGCGTTTAATAATGACATCAGGCAGGCAACATCATGCAATGATGAAACTCTCAAAGGGCTGACCCAAATAATTCAGTCACTTAATTGTTTCGAATTCAGAATGCAAATAAGAAAATATTGCCCCTACGCACTACATGAAAAGGTCCCAACAACATACCGGACTGTATTAATTTCGTTGCTCCACTATATGAAAAAGTCTCACTGATAGTATTCATTATGATGCTCACTGAACAGCTGGTGCCTGGATGCGGTCGCTTTCAAACTTAAGGCGGCGCCGCATCTCTGGCAGTACTTTCTTAGAATACTACGAGATTTTATATGTTACATGCAAGGTGGTGATTATGTTTAATGTTGGCCTGACCTCTCCTTACCCTAAACACTATGCCACTATGCCTTCTCCTTCTGATTGTATTCGATGGCCAACAGAAGGCTGAAGAGACAGTGATACATTTCAGCACAATTGAACAACGTGTGATCATCACATTCGGATGTCATCAATAAGCAGGGATACAGCTTTGTCATAAAATATGATTTTCAGAATCCAGGAAGCTTCGTATTGTTGGACAAGTCAAGAAATGGTTCGATTTCTTTGAATTGGAAACAAAAATGTGAGAATACTAATAAAAAAATGTACTCACAGCTATAGAAAACATAAGTTATATATTATAAGTTATTGTTAACTTATAATATATAACTTATCTCTCGAGGTAAATTGTAATGAGAATGAGGTTTTAGTTAATTTTTGAGCATTTTGACTTCATAACTAGGGGCTTTTCTATAATAAAATAATTTACAAATGAAAATAAGTGTATACATTTTACTTTCATTATAATTACGTCTAAATAAAAATTGGTGACCACTACTTTTTGAACGCACTACAATCACAGGGGAATTACTGCCACAGGATATATTTATATATTTATTGTATTTACTGCAGTTGCATCTCAGCTTTGAATGAGATGCACCTTATAGCTTAAAAAAAAAAAAAAAAAAAAACAGCCTCCAAGTGGTAGACGACTCTCATCGACCGGTGCAATACGACCACTTTGCTTATTGGAGGCTTGAAGTGGTGAAACCCATGTTTAGTCTCTAGAGCAAAGTTTCCGGCATTCCCCCCATACTTCTCTTTCAACCCATGCACGGTACTAAGTACTATAGGTTTTGATACCTTTCATGTTTGAGGTTTCCATAAAAAAAAAAAAAATAAACGTGTAATGGCGCTGGCGTCCCTCTATTTGGTTGTGTTATAATACAGCAATAAATAAATAGCAAAGCAAAGGCCATTAGAGGCACATCAAAATTTATATTATTCCAAACTGTTAACACTATTGTTTTTAACTATTCCCGAACCTCTTAATCATTAAAAACAGAAATTTCCGTTTCTTACTGCTCAGTCGATAATCAAAACAATTAACAAAATAAATTAAATTACTTTTCATTCTACTAAATTAGCAAGAACTAGAGTGTGCACTACAGTTGTTTGAACAATTTACTAACTTCGCATGCGCGAATTTTATGATAGGAACGTAATTTGTGTAACTAATAATTTCCATGTAATGGAAAAAAATGTTTTGCCAATTAATCTCAATATTATAATGTAAAACTCCTGGCCATGTCGCCGTGATGAGTATTATTGTCTCTAGTACATGTTCTGTACTTATCAGCAATAAAGAATTTATATTACTGCAATATGAAAAGTGTGGAATGAGGTATCATTATCCCGAGGAGTTAATATTATTACGTTGGTGTTTAGAAGCCGGAAGAAAAAAATCGTGATTTTATAATAACCTGTGATAAGATGTTTCGTACTTAATTGGAAATAAATACATAGAAGTTCATCAAATATCAGGCTGTACATCTCAAACGACATGACTTATTTTGTTTACTGAGAAACTAGAAGAATTATTATATGATAGAAATCAATATTACATATCCCAAGACTTTTGATACTTAAAAATGACAAGAAAATCAATTTTAAAAGATTCTCATCAGATAATTGCGATGTAAGAGCCTTCTCACGCGGTTGGCACAGTTGTTACGATCGCCTTTTAAAAAAAATAGCTGGTTTCGAGTTCCGTTTAGACGGGAGGAACGGTTCCAGGAATTTTTGATACCGTGACCCAGCTGATCTCTCACGGGTAAGTTTCACAGTTTACCACGGAACCCCAGGGGCTCACATCTGGTGAGTATGGGCTTGGCAAACCCAGGATCCTGAGCTGGATATCATCATTCTTTTTCTTTCTTGCTTTCTTGGTGATTTCCTTCTACTTCTGACTCTCTCTCTCTCTCTCAGGGTACCGTGGGAAAATTTTTTTTTTTTTTTTTTTTTGGCGGGTGCAGTAAGCCTCAGGCTTCCTTGCACCATATGGCTAATAATAATAATAATAACCCTGGATTTTCATCCAGCAAACATCCGACCTAGAATAAACGCAACTTAAAGTCCTCTAAGACTCACTGCTTCTAATTGAAATACCATTACAAGATCCCTCAACCATTAATCACTTGACTTGTCCCAAAAGCTCGCTGCCTCATTATTTTTCTTAAAATTAATAACTGTGTTTTGATCTTCCGCATGAAACCTGTCTAACCAAGAATATGCTCGTCTGACTTTCTTTGGCATAAAATATAATTCTACCACCTTCTTTTAAATCTATCAGAACAAGTCTGGCTAATACCTTCACTCTGAACTTCATAGTCACTGGTCACATATTTTTCTTCATCATCTCCAATGGAAAAATTGTCGTCTATATACATTCCCTGAAAACTGCAATTTTCACAAAATCGAACCATTAGGTAAAGTGTTCCTTCGGACTCTAGTTCTAGTAGCTCTGTGTAGCAGTTCAGCTGAAGAAAGACCCTTACCATAGTCTGATTTCATAAACCTTCGCATACAGGTCGTTTGAAATTAGTAATTCCGCAGACATTCTAGAAGACACAGTTGCTAAGAAGTGTGAGTCTGTGTAAAATACCTGAATTCAATTCCTTTTATCGGCAGAAGTTCAGAAATTCTTTCCATCAGTAAAGGAGATTTTTACATCGTGACCGAGAAGCTGTCAGAGATGAGGGCTGCATACATCGTTGTCCTCAAAAAGTGATCAGAAAAATTCACCACGTGATAGTCCACATGATAGGTGGATAGCTGTGAGGTAGAATTTGCGTAGCAGTAGTTCTTAAGGGCGGGGGAGGCAGAGGGAATATGGATTAATATACTGATGTGAAATTTGGCACAAAGATCCCTAAAAATATTCTAAAAGTCTTGAAACAAGTCTGGAAAAAGACAGGAGCTATTGTTTCAAATGTACAGCAGCGTTTCTGTATAATGAAACCGAATTGAGGGCGGGGAGGGAATTATTGAATCGAAAATAGACTTAAAATCTCTTACTTGGAAATACTTCTAATTGTCTGTCTAGGAAATACTCTTAATTCTCTTAACTGGAAACAGGTAAAAACAAAATATGGTCCGAAAACCTGTTGCTGATTGGAATTTTGCTTCTCGAGTAATACCGAATATCCGAAACTTACTTTCTTTCCCTACTAGATATTTCAATATCTAGTAGGGGCGGCCCCCGTAGCCGAGTGGGCAGGAGCGGGAGTGCAGTAGCACACACTCTTTGAGTAGACCGGGGTTCAAGCCCCTGACTGCTGAATACGGTCGATCTGCCAACCCGCACTGGACCAGCGTGGCAGATTATGGTCCATTTTCCCTCACATGAATTGTTGAGGAGGCTTCCATCCTGCAGTGGGTTGATAATGGCTGCACTTTACTTTTTTTTTACTTTAGGGGCACCTTTGGCCTGAATTATAGCTCGTACAAGTCGTGGTATGGATTCGACTATGTTTTTAGTCTAGTACCAGATTTGACTGTTCTTCCATCATGCTGTATTTTGATCTGTAGAGAACTGCGAAACCGAACAGCCGTTTCCAATTCATCTCAGACATTCTCATTGGATTCAGATCATCAGAATTAGGTGGCCAGGGTAGTTGTTCGAAATCTGTTCCTCGAACCATTCAGATGCAATTTATGCATGGTGGATAGCAGCATTATCGTGTTGTTGTTTTTTTTTTTTTTTAAAGAACCCATCGTAATTTGGCTAAAAATTAAGCACTGCAGGATAAAGTTGGTTCGACACGACAGGAAGATAATAGATAATCACTGGAGGTAAATAAAAAGAAAACCTCCTACCGGTAAGCCCGAACACAATCCGTACACAACAGAGCCAATACCTTCAGCAGCTTGAGTGGATGCGAAAGCGTCTGGCTTCATTGAGGTTCATGCCCCACTTTCATCCTATTACTGATGCAAACAACGTATAAATCGAGACTCGTCAGACCACGATCTTTTTCCTCAGGTTGGCAGCACGATCTGTGGAACAGTGGTCATCAAAAAACATAAACATTTTATCAAGAAGTTTTTATCTCCAGAATAATTTTGCAAATATTCAAAAGCGCTCAACGAAACAATCTATCAGTGATTTTCAATACACTATGCCTGTGGACTACCAAGATATCACAGTGAATTTCCCTAGATGACGCCAGGTTTTTCGAAAGGCTAATTTGTACACAACTTTCACAAAAGTTACACCGATTTTTTGCAGAAATAAGTGGCTTTCGTAAAGGCACGTGTCTATCAAATCCTAGAATTTTCAACTGCCACCACACAGGTTGGTTGCAAATGGGTCCTTCTTTGCCTTAATTGAATTTTTCAGTCATTTACTGCACACTGTTCCTTCTATCCTGACGCACAAATATCTTTAAATTACTGCCGTCTCGTTCTTGAAGTACCGATTTTCTGCCGCATTTCTTCCTTTTAGAGATGCATTCTCCGTTCGTCTTCCACTCATTCCATTCACTGTTTGGGATCGACTTTTCGTTAAACATCTTTCCATTTATACACTGAAAGAACAGAATTCATGGGATACCTGGTTCCCGGGCAACGCGACCTGTCACCCTTCTCGCTAGTGGACGAAGCCACCGCTTGGCAGGTATATAGGTACACTGCATCACTGCATTAACGTAGTCGGTAATTCGATCTCAGTATGGTACAAAAATTGCACTATCCCCGTTCGTATCAGGAGTGTATTGGAAATACGCTATTTACGGAATAGTATCTCATCGTGGAGATCGCTGTGAGCGGAGAAAGGTGGTGGATGAACGTAGCCATCGACGTCTCTCTTGCATTGTTTCAGCCAACCGGAGAGCGACAGTACACAAATCACCACCGACTTCGATGAGGGAGATGCCAGAAACGTCTCCACCAAGACCATCAGGCAATCATTATCCACAACAGGTTATGGGAGCTGCCGAACCGCCAAGGCCCCATTACTAACACGAGATTACAGGAACATACGCCCCAACTGGGCGAAAGAACATTGGCACTGGACCTTGGATGTTTGGAGACGGGTCTCCTGGTCCGATGAGTCCCGTTTCCAGTTATTTCGAGCGGACCGGAGGGTGCGTATCTGGCGAAAACCGCACCAAGCTATGCACCCGTCATGTCAAAAAGGAACTGTTCAGGCAGGTGTCGGGCACGCGTTGTAGGTAATGGTCTGGGGCATGTTCAACTGGCACACGTTGGGAACTCTGGTACGTCTAGATGTATCTCTGAACGGTTCAGGTTACATGTCCATCCTTACAGACCATCTACATCCCTTCATGGTCATTGTGCACCCATAGGGCGATGGTTCTTCCAACACAACAATGCGCCTCCCCACAGAGCTCTGGTGACTAGAACAATGGTTCGAAGAGCATTTACCATTTTACCGCAGATTTTACCACCATTGAACGGCCATCCCGTTCACCGGACATGAACTCTGTGGAGCATTTTTGGGATGCTGTGGAAAGGTCTGTTCGACCTTTGGATCCTCCACCAAGGAATGTAACGGAATTATTGACAGCGGTGCAGCAAGCATGGATGGAAATACCTGTGGAATGCTTCGTGAACTAGTGGACTCAACGCCTCGCCATGTGACTGCTCTTATCCGGGCAAAAGGTGGACCTACCTGTTACTAGGTAGGTATCCCATTATTTCTTTCCACTCAGTGTATATAGAGATAAACCGAAATTTTATGGAAAAACAACACATTACTCTTGTTCATATTTTATTATTTGTTCGATAAATCTTTCTAAAATCTCAAACAGAATATTTATCCAATGAGAGTGAAGATGTCAGATGCGGAAGGATAGAGAACGGGCATGACGAAGACAACAGGAGCCTTACGCATTTGCGTACGCACCTAAAAATCAAGATAACGAAATAAACTTTTATAAAAGCAATTCCAAACATCATAATTGCACAGTAAATTGAAGATATCACAGAAAATAGAATCGCACACAAGTAGCGTCCTACCAAATGTGGTGCGATATTCTGGTGTTTACAAAAAAACCTGTGTGACTATGAAATATGCCAATATTTTATCCTATAGAAGCGATCAGCCGATAGCTCGAATGATGAACGTACGAAAAGAGATTGCTAAAATACCATGTGGGTGGAGAAATATCTCTAAATCTTACTGCTAAGGAATTAACATTCCTAAGTCGACAATTAACAATGTGCTGCAGAAATGAAATTTCAAATGTGCCAAGAAACGACCAAGAGTAAAATGCTCACTGACAAGAGCAGACGCACCTTGAGATGACTGATTGGCTCATCACGTCATCGGATTACCAAAGAATCTAGTTTGCAGCTGCGCGCGGCAACAGGAAAAGTTGTTTTCCACGACATAGAGAAAGCTACATTATGAATTTTCATGGAAGAGATATCCCTCAATGTTTGATAACAACTACAAATTTACATCGTCACATGATGCAAAACACACAAAACCTGGATTGCGGATTAATGGAAATTGGTCCTGTGGAGCGGAGAGTCACGCAGCATACTGCTCCAGTCTGATATACGTGTTTAGATATGGAAGATGCCTTGAGAACGCTTATTATCTGAGTCCTAACTTTGAAATTGGACAGTTAGTAGCCCATGCCACGAGAAACACCCCTGCGGTTTGCGGGTGTTTCTCATGATATGGACTAGGAGTAGTAGTTGTAGAACATGCAACCATGAATAGTGCCTCCTACACTGATCTCCTGGACAATTCTATGTACCCTAAATTGTGGTAATTTTATGGAGTACTGTGGAAGCGGCCCTTACAGCTTCCAACGCGAAAACACTCTCCAACACAATGCAAGGATAGTGGACGCTTTTTTGAAGAGAACAAATAACATCGGAACAGCGCATCACAAGTGGCCAGCACAAATCTCTGGCTTGGCCAAATCTACCTGAACACCTTCGCGATGAAAATTATGGCAATGCGAAGAGAGTTCATGAATCTTCAATTCGTGAACTCTAACGAAGAAGAACTCATGAATGATTTAAAGGAGAATAGCGCACAATACCAGACATATCCTGAAAGCCTTCCAGGAGGCTTTGCAGAATATGGCCTTAGTCACCGATGCTCCTAAAATCCTACTCTTACTCCTACCTACACGGCTTTGCAGCTGTCATTACAGTCAAAGATGGCGCCTCATCCCAAACACTATGTGCACTAGAATCTCGTAACTTTTGGTAGGATAATGTACATGTCAAATGAATCCACTGTTATTACTACAACCTTTTTCAATACAGGGTTACCAGAGTGCAGCACATGCAGCTTGAAACACACAATAAATAAGAAAAATGTACCCTCTCCGGTCACTGACTAGTAACAAAATCTCATGTGATCTTTCAGCAGGTAATTACTAGGAAAGTTCGTTCCTTTCTATCTCCAGTAGAAGTAGAAAGGAACTCTATCCTATAAGATGCGAAGCAGCTTATTAAATATTACTAAAATTATATTACCCTCGCCATTCATACAGCAGTTATTATCGCTGTCCTTCCACCCTCGAGGGTAGCACATTTGATATAATCACTATCCTCCCCACACTGGTGGAAAAGACCTGAGTTCGAACTTTTTCACAACGTGGCTGAGTTAGTCGGTTTCAAGAGAGCGCAGCACGGTTTTTTTCTACCGTAAACTCGGTTTTTCGTCTAGCAAACAGCAAATCCACACAAATCGACCACAGAACACACACAATTTAGAGACATGACTATACGGTAAAATATGGTCTTAGCCGCTGATGCACTTAAAACCTACAATAACAACAGAGCAACAACGCTGTCCTTTCAAACCGTATGGAAAAGGTCTGGATTCGAATCCTTTCTCGATGGTAAGAATTTTTATCAGTTTGTTTTACAACGTGACTAAGATAGTCGATCTCAAACAATAACAAGCAGGTGGGGAAATGCCTTCCAAAGAAGACGTTTTTGTGATACAGGTGTAATGATGAAAGTCACATTTATCTGTTAAATTTTGTCAAGATCCATAGCCCCTAACCTTTAGTAGATCAAATTCTTTTTATTAAATTTCATTGATCCTCCCCTGCAGATATTTAACCCCCAAAGATACTAAAGTGTAGTGCTAGATTATTGTTTTGGTCATCAAAGCGTCATCAAAAAATATGAAAGCTATATATAAATAAATAAATAAATATAAAAATTTTATCAAGAAGTTTTTATCTTCAGAATTCTGAAATATTCAAAAGCGCTCAACAAAACAATTTATCAGAGTGATTTACAATGAACTATGCCTGTGGACTACCAAGATCTCTCACAATGAATTTCCTCAGACAACGCCAGGTTTTTCGAAAAGCTAATTTGTACCCAACTTGTACAAAAGTTACACTGACGTAAAATTTTTATTAATCACGTCACTTAACGGTTATTTATAATAATAATAACCAGTGGCGTATCCAGGTATCATCGTAAGGGGGGAGGGGGCATGGCAACCAGGTCCAGGTAACATTGTAAGGGGATGGGGGCACGGCAACCAGGCTTTTGAGTTTTTTTTTTTTTTAAACGCCTGCTGCGTTCTGTTTCTTTAATTTCAAATTTTTGGTTAAGGGGGGCATAAGCCCTCTCTGTCCACCCCTGATAATAACAGAGAGAGAGAGGGTTATCATTGCTGTAACAGAAATGAAGTACCCTATATAAAGTATATAAGGTGTAAGTTTACTCCTGATGATATCTTTCTTAAACAAGCAAACAGAAAACTTCCTCGTGAAGTTTATAAACAAAAAATAATCAGGGATGATCGATACATTAAATGTAACAGCATTAATATCATTAGTCAAATACAGAAAATCACATTGATAAAGGGCAAATAATTGTACTTTCCTTGGAAGTTAGGAATGAAATTAGTTTTCAAAGGAAGCTGTTTAGTGAAAACAGTATTTCGACCACTTTCATTGTAAAGTTACTTGTAGAGTTAATGCACCTGTTATTTTTCAGAAGGATGTCACTTTTCTCTGCTACCGAGAGCAAATCTTACTGTCTTCTGAGAATAAGAGATTTTCGGTGGAAGAGAAAGTGTCAAACCAAGTTCACGAAACAGTGAGAAGACTTAGACCGGCAAAAGCCATAAACTATCACCGTAAGTTGGGCAGGAATCCATCTGTGGGAATAACAGCTTTGTGATAAGCAGTTCGCTCCATCTCTTTCCTTCCCTTCACCGTCTTCCACGCTCGGTCACTCTGGTTCGAAGACGCCATTAATTCGGCGGCCGTCATAGCAGCCGCACAAAGTGACCAGGAACCCTTCTTTCTTTCGTCCCCCCCTCCCTTTCTCGGTATCGACCGAATATTTTCAGCGGGACGAACTTTATCTTCTCGGCACTTCGATCCAGCCAAGTTTCGGCCCAAATGGCGCACTGCTCATCTACGATACGGCTCGCTGCCTTAAAGAGGAGGCTGGATACCGCCCATAAAGGTCTGTGATTGATAGGAAGATAAATAATATAATAATGATCGAAGGCTCCACCACCATCTCGCCAACATATTAAATTCAGATGAGAGGCGATAGAATTTCAAATGTCCCGTGAGCCTCGCAGATGATTACTCGGTGCGCTACTTCTTGGGGACGTCAGGAAATCGGTTCGAAGCTTCCGTTAGTATCAGTTGGGGGGAAGTTACCCCGCGCGCGCGCGCACATATACACACACACACACACACATACGTACTGCGTAACGGAAGACGAAGACACAACACAACGTCCATCCTCCTCCCGCTCGCAGTTCCCACCCCATCATCCTTCACAACAGTCTGTCGTCCCCCTAAGCCCACCCCACACACTACCCCTCCACTGCCAAACGTTTCTCCCATCGAGTGAAGTCTGTGATGGATGAGCTAGGCCACTATGTGTGTGCTACAGCGATGTCATTTCCTCTCCAACTTTTTACCCCGTTGTTAATTTTTGCTAGTTTCCCCGAATCGTCGACTTGGGCGCCGCTTCTACGTTTCCTTGTGACGAACGCGTTCGTTATTTTTCCATCTTTTTTCTCTCCTTTTCCCTTCTCTGTTTTTGTTGCTTCTCCTGGCAGAATATATGAATTACAGATGGACTTGTGGAGTAAAAACAAGCGCCAACTAATACCGCTGCAGCCATGGAAGAATGACAGACGGCCGTAGAAAGGAGGAAAAAAAAAAAAAAAAAAAAACACTGTAAAGTTCCAGTTGGCCGCGTCTGATCGGTGTACATAATTTATCAGACAACCCACCGATCCGGAACTCCCTAAGCAGACATTTCGCCTTTTTTTTCACTCTGACACAGAACAAGATACAAACCCAACAACTTCAGGTGTTTTGAGGATTTTTCACCAAAACTTGCCAAGAAGAGAGAATTTGTATTCTACAACACCGACCCGAGAATAGATCTTTCAAAAGGCGAGTTCAGAACTACACAACGTCTTATAAATAAAGCATACATTTTCGTTCGTGATCTACTGCCTAAAACTTTCTTGGAAATCCGGTAAATAGTAAAGGTTCGCACTGCAAAGATTTTGAGCTAATTTGTGTCCAGCGCAGTTAGTAGCTAATGATGCCACTTAGGTCTAAACGATACCTGGCTTAGTCACGGAAAGTGAGAATTCTTAACATTGTCATATGAGTCGGGTTGATAAACGAAACCAGACCAGAAATATTAACTCACTTATATATCCCATAAGTGTTTAAGACTTAAGATGAAAAATAAGATTGAGAAGACTTTCTCAAACTGTTCTTTACTACAATCATCACATAACAAACAGTAAGCAGACAATTTTATTATTACCCTTCAGAGCACCCAGGATGACATTTTCCATTTATGAACTTTTCATCAACCTCAAAAATATTCAACAAGTGAATATTTTAAAAGTTTTATATTATGTCCATTACATTCATTACAATTGTTTTATGAATATATTCAAAACTACCGACTTAAGAAGAGTGAGTTCTTAGTAATTAGTCCACCAATACCTACAAAATAATATGATGGAGCCGACTCATAGGTATGGCAAAGATATTATCATATGATTGTTGCATCTGTATTCAAGAATGGGTTTAAAGCTCGGAAAGCTTGATCTACTTGTTGAAAATAGAATTCCAAAAAGTTCTGATCTTTCGCTTACTCTTTTTCTTATAAATACAAATTGCTTTCCGCTATCAACTATAATTAGAATAAAAACTCGTTTTAACGGACCTCAATTTAACGGACTTTGGAAATAACGATGTAATGCATACAAGAGCCAAAACAAACTGTGAATATAGGATATTGAGTTAAACTTTTTAAACCTCATCAGAAACTACCAAGAAGATGATGCAAAAATACCTATATTCGTGAAATACAAGTGATAATATTCTAAATGTATATCTCATTAAAAGATAACCGTATTCCAAATGTTTCATGATGTATAATTTATTACATTTTTAGCTTTTCTTAACCACTAGATGAACACCTACTGAAGTACAAATTATATAATTAAAGATACTGTATAAGTTTAACAACGGAATCTAAAAATTATTTAACTTATCAAAGAGAAACTGTAAATAATTCTAACTTCTAATAAGAAACTATATGTCCAGGTGGCAAATACTGTCAATTTATGTTTGTTAATGCCCAATAAGTATATCAGAATGCATTACGAGTTTCAACGTTTGATATTTTTTGTGGAATAAATGTAGATATGTATCCCTTCTGGCACCAGGTTCATCCAAGGACTAAAATTGTTTAATTAAAATCATTATAAAACAAGTTACTTCCTCTTTTAAAACCTTCAATCGGTCCATGGGATTAGATTACTATAAGTTCAACTACGTTCAGTAGTTAGGACTGCTATAAAGAAAAAATATTTTTTCTTTTTAGAAATGAGAAGAAATTCGGAATGATTGTAGGTGTTCAACAGCTGTTTAACTAGTCTCAGAAAATAAAGTTGAGAAGTTGTAAACAAGCTCTGTTCGAAGTTAGCATGACATCAGTCAGAGTCTGGATTCGTACTGTGGTTCGTCCCGTTTGTCATCTAAATGTTCCTGTTACTCACACAGTACGCGCTGAGTCCGGGGTTGGCGTCTTTTGAACTTTTTTTTTTTCAGTCGCTGTTATAGCCTAATCAGTTCCCCACCCTGCCATGACCTGTTCCGAGTGACTTTCACTGAAAGGAGGAAGTATATCAGGACACGCAGATTCAGTGATGCCTACTTCCTAAGAGGACAAAACTGTTAGGGTAGTCTGTACTGTCTGTCCGGGGATGAGAGAACAACACACACCGATTGATCATATTCCTTTCCTTCCGAGAATAGCAAATGTATGTATAAAGGAAAACATTACATCACTTAGAGGAAGGAAACATGTGTTAAAACCGTAAAATCTTTAGCAGAATAACAAAGCTCCAGTCAGGAAAGATAGACAGACAGACCCGGGACAACCGACAAACAGAAAAGAAAGATGGAAAACGTTGCGTGTGTAGTAATAAAAAGTGAAAGTGAGATGGGCAGAAATCACTTTATAATAGGAATCGCAAATTGAGAGAGGTCTCTAGTTCACCACAGAGCTACAGAGTCAAGATCAAGATCTCAATACAAAAAAAAAGGGAAATGATTATGAGCAATTATAAACTCTCCTATCAAAATTATCTGACAAGGATAGTCAGCCCTAAGTGGCTCAGAACAGTAGGGGGATAACCTAAAAAAAAGCATAACAGCCAACCTTTATAACTTAGCAGCAAAGCTTATGGAGGCTGGCTTTGAATAAATGTTAGCAGAGCTTTACATGTAATGGCTATTAAGTAACGAGACTGAGCAATAAAATAAATATAATGAAATATTTCGTATCTTAAAGTTATCCCCTTCAAATTACTTGCCTGGGGCTTGTATACACTCTTCCATAGTTTCCCTAAGCACAGAAACATTTCTGGAAGTCACCTTCTGTAAGTCCTTTTAACACTTCAGTCGTTTTTTTTTTTTTTTTTTCTGAATGTCATCAATGGAATGAAAATAGGTTCCTTTAGGTACACTTTTTAGTTTAGGGAAGAGAAAAAAGTCACTAGGTCCGGCGAGTAGGGTGCATTTTCAGATAGAGATTTGGCCAGAAACTAGCCGAACATAGGGTGTTTGTGCTGGAGATTTGTCTTGATTGAGCATACAACTATTCTTCCACAATTCAAGTCTCCTTGCATTGACCGTCTTTTAGTTTCTGGATCATACTGGAACAGCTAACTTTCATCGTAATTACAGTACTCGGAAAACCTGAATCAGCATTTTTTTTAAAAAACACCTTCAAAAACTTGGAGTCTTCTCAATTTTTGATATTCATTCAAAAATTTTGACGCCATCTTGGCACTCACCTTTCTCATGCCTAAATTTTCAGTTAAAATTTTTCTAAAAGTTTCTTTGTTCATATTGGGTTCTGATGCAACCATTGTAATGCTTAAAAGACGATCATTTCTAATCAAAATCCTTACCAGGTCTACATGTTCATCAGCATCAGTTTTCATGGATCATCTTTCGCATTCTCTCTTCCTTCTAAAAATCTTTTATGCCATTCAAACATGCGACCCTTTGCCATAGTATCTTCCCCATAAACTTGACATAACTCATAATTTAATTTGGTGTTTTCTTTAGTTTTTTTTAAATGTGGGGTTGATTCGTTGTTCGATTCTTGGTCTGTCATTTTTCCGGCAAACTGCAAAAACACAAAGTAATGAAAACCTGTCTCACTGCAAAGCGAATGAGCTTGTTGGAACGCGACTTGGCAGACAACTACGGAAAGATTCAAAGTGAACTGCTGTGACTTTGTTTCACAAATGACACTTGGTGTGCAGTGACTGTTAGTGCAGTTTCTTTATTTAATAGCCACAACTCTTATGCTACCTCTGAACATAAACTATCTACCACTATTAACTTTGAGTTTTTTGAAAATTGTAAGTTTGAACCAGTTCTTGCAATATAAATATTCTCTAATACCATCTCTGCTTAGAATTTAAAAAAAGGCAGTTTTAACTATTATAATAGTTCTACGTTAATGACTTTTCTGAAATTAAGACACTATTAGACCATGGTGAAGAGACAGTTTCAACTGCAACCGGTAATGCTGACGAGGTGCCAACTTCAACTTACACAGATAAATAAATAAATAAATAAATAAATAAACAGATTATTTATTTTTGCAATTTTTCTAATTCTTATTTTAATTTTTGTTTGTATTCAAGTGGCAGTTGGTATCTCGTCAACATTACTGGTTGCAGTTGAAACTATCTCTTCAATATGGTATAATAGTATTTTGATTTCATAAAAATCACTAATTGATTGCACATTTATTTTCAACTTTTAATAATTCTCATGTAAAGTTATCACAACTAGTTTTTCGCTCCTATTATGTACATCCACCAGCCAAAGGTTCTCGTGGATTAAATTGTTTCGCAATTAAAACGACTTAATAACGAAAAATAATTATAAGTAGATGTAAAATTGTTGTTTTACCTTGCTTGTAATCTTTTGAAACTAAAAGAACTGCTTGCAAGAATTGTTCAAATTGATCTAAAGGAAAAACACTATTTACATACGGTATTTCTACATGCACTGCTCGACAAATTTAACAGAACACGTAGAAAACGTGGTGTAACTCGTGCACCTTGCGATGAAGCAGGACAAAATTTGGTATGGTGGTGGTGTACCATAGAATAACGATGAAATGAGGAGACAGCGAGCAACTTCGGACATGATTAACATATGGTGCATTTATAGGGGTTAAGAATTACCAAAAAAAAAATTACCAATAAGAATTACCAAAAAAAATTACCAATAAGAATTACCAAAAAAAAATTACCAATAAGAATTACCAAAAAAAGATCACATTACAGAAGTCGATGCAAGATGCTCGAAAAATGGTCACTTGACATCAGTACGGCGTATGATCACCTGCGACGGCTAAACAGACCTGAAAGCGATGAACCATGCTCGATATAAGGAGATTGTCTATAAGTTTCTGCGGCAACAAATCCCAATCTTCCAGCAGCATTCGCCAAGTGACCGAGGAATTGACTAGCCGTACAATGAAACTCCCAAGTGCGTCCCACATATATTCGATTGAATTTAAGACTGCTGATCGTGCTGGCCACGGCAGTCGTTCGATATCGTCAGTTTAAAGATATTCCTCCACAACTTGAGCTCTATGTGCAGTGGAGTTGTTGTTGTATATGAAAAGAAAATCTGGGCCAAGCACACCCTAATAAAAAAAAAATATATTATTTTTAGGCCACCCGAATAATTAAATTCATCTGCCGTGCATTGTGTATTATGTCCGTAAATTGCATGTGTTCTAGGGTCGATTTGACTGAAACCCGAGTTGCCGGGGGGGGAGGTAAAACTTGCTATCTACGCCTAAGACCGACTAACTCAGCCACGTAGTGAAAAAAGCCCATTAAAGTTCCTCGCGTCTTCTCCCCACACCGGATGGAAAAGGCCCGGGTTCGAATCCCGGGTGAAACGTGGCTCCATACTCACTAGGGGTTCTAGTTCTTGCCAGTAAAATATGCCCATATTAAGCAACCTCCGCCACGTGCCTGCCTGGACAGCAGGCACCGTTCACCATGGGTCCATGGGCTCGTGTTCTTTGGGCTACACACAATCATGACTGTCGGCGTGTTACAAAAAAAAATATATATATATATATATATTATATTAGGGCCTCCCGTAAATGATTACATATACCTGTTTATATATTATGTCTGTAAATTGCGTGTGTTCTCTGGTCGATTCGCCTGTTTGCTGGACGAAAAAACCCCAGTTTCTGGTGGGGGAAACTTTGCTATCTACGCCTGAGACCGACTAACTCTGCCACGAAGTGAAAAAAGCCCACTAAAGTTCCTCGCGTCATCAACGGGATTCGAAGCCGGGCCTTTTCCACCTGGTGTGCGGAGGACGGTGACGATACCACTGTGCTACCTGCGCAGACTGCCGGCGTGTTACATCAGGTATTTGGACTCATCCGACCAGCACACTCGTTTCTGGTATTCCAATGTCCTACCAGCGTATTGTTGACACCACAGCATTCGCCGTCGACGATGATCAGCGGTGAGGAGAGGGTGTCTCTTCGGTCGTCTGCTGTGGAACCCCAGACATCTGAGTGTGCGGCGCATCGTCATTTTGGGTATTACTCTTGCATTCCCTATATAGTATTACGTTGTCAACTGTCGCACAGTGATCTGCTGTTCAGCCCGTTTCTCCACATCTTGCTGAACAGCAAGATGTGGAGAAACTGAAGATTGGGACCAACTTCTTTATAACTGCCCAATTTATGACGATCTTCGAGGAACACTATACCTCAAGGACAGGAGCACCTGTTCATTTCTGACGAACGATACAAATTACTAACGGAGTACGCACAGAACCTCTTTGCTAGGCGCCGGACTCTACAACCAACTCAAGCTACGGATACAAACTTGTGAGGGACTTGCTCAAATCGGAAATAAAAAATCTCTACTTGACCGTTTTACCAACATCGACTTGCTAACCCTGAAACATCTAGGGTAGGATTACCTGCTAACTCACCCACATGGTTGGGTAGGTTCCAGTGATCTTGACAACTCCACCGCCAAATAGGTCACACTCAGCACTCTCCCCCTTTTCGCCTGGTGGGGCATACGCTCCACTGTCAACTTAGGGGATGCCTTTACCTACATCCCCATACTCTTACTTTCACCCCCATCTTCTTCCGTACACCCTGTACTGCCGCACTCTAACTTATTTATTTATTTTTTTTTTAATGTGGGGTCCCATAGGGCCCTGCGGCCAAATTTCAGGACACACAACAGAACCCAGCATAATACTACGCATTCAACACACAACACTTTTCTGGCATTTACAGTGTTCTGTATTTGTTCACAGCGTACATACGGCGCAGATGTGAGAAACCACAGGTGGCGCTCGACCCTAACGCTATTCACACTATGCACGTACAACGCTCTGCACCTTTCCCTCACCACGAACATCCACCTTTCATAATCCTTAACAGTTCTCCCGGGGGGGGGGAATGGTTTTTGACCGGTTCGACTCCATTCTTTGTACACCTTAACCACAGCGGGCCATGAGCAACCGACAAGCGTGCCGTTTCCGACGCACGAGCTTCCACAATTATGACCTTTTGAAATTCCGTGATATCTTTACTGCGTCCCATAACTACTATTTCATCACTTTGACTTGACGACCAGATGCAAATTAGCACTGTTCTAGCGTACGAAGTTGTTCGGCCTTTTATACTGCGAAATATGCGGAATAGTCCATTAAGAATGGAGCGATCACAGTTCAGTGATCACTGAGTGTATAATTATATATAAAAAATCCAACTGATTAAAAAGAACATTTTTGGTATTTCTTATATAACTAGAGCTAATTATTGAGGGGAGAATGGAAGGAAGAAGAAAGCCTGGGAGAAGATGTACATCGTGGCTTGATAACATTAAGAATTGGGCAGGAACTGAACACCTAGCAGCTGTTCAGAGCTACCAGAGACAGAGAGACATTTGCAGTGGTGGTCGCCGACCTCCTTTAGGAGATGGCACACAGAAAAGAAGAGATAACCAGAGCCATTTCTCAATTATTACTACAATATTTAATATAACACTTTCGTTTTCTAATCTTGCAAGAACAATATCCTTTATCTGTTCAAGCAACATAATTGTATGAAATAAAATCTTCTACTCTTTAATTTTTTTATATTTTCTGTAACATCCGGCTTTTTTTTATTTATTTTTTTTCATCTTTAACCAATATGCTATTATTACTTACATTCGTGATATTTGTTGTATATAAGTGTGTTCTATCATGTTTGGACGATTTTCAGAAATCGTAAGTGGGATAACGGGATTCACACTGTCCATATAATAGTATAAAATACAGCAACTAACACAAAGGATATACAAATGACTCCGAAGAGTCGAAGATATTCCTCGTGTACCATTTCAATCGTCATCTCCAGTAATGATGTGTGCTGCCATCTACGGTGAACTTCATGAGGTCGCCTGTTCACTCTGCCTGAAGCGGTTTCCTGTCAGATTTCCAATAATAATTTGTCCTCTCGTTCTAGTCTATTTAATAAAACGTGACAGCTCTACATATCCACCATGTTAAGAGAAATGAAGGGGTGAAGAATGACGGCAGCCATTTGAATAGTCACATTAAAAGTCGGTAAATAAATTTAAGTCAAAGTGGCAACAACCTTTTAAGCCTGTTTTATTATGAATTATTATTATTACTGGACAAACTACCTCATAATAAGGAAGGATAAGGAGATACAAAAAATTTCAGCAGGGAAAACTTAATATGATAAATGTAAAAGAGTATGATTTCATCAAGATACATAGTTGTTGTTGGGTTTTTAGGAGCATTAGCAACTAAGGCCATATTGCTCCGGGATACGCGGTGGTCATTCCCTGACATTTCCGCATCTGGTGGTGGGTTCGAACCCCGGTCTAATCAAGAAGCGTGTGCTATGCACTGCTGCTCCTTCCCACATGGCTACGAAGGGGCCCCAAGATACATCACTTTGTTTCATCTTAGAAATGTATCAAACAGTATGACTGAATATGTTTAGAAAAGAAATAAGAAATAAAGAATGTTTTGAAAAGAAATAAGAGATAAAGAATGTTTTGAAAAGAAAAAAACTTATAAAGAAATGGCAATACATTGCCATGCTTCTGCAACAGTGAGGAATGAGAAAAAGAGAAGACAGCAACTTTAACAAAAAACAGTGGCATGTTAAAAAATAACAAGTGAAGTTTCAAAACAATCGTGAAATGTGATTAATAAAACTGATGAAACCTATAATCGCTTTTTTTTTGGGGGGGGGGGGTTTAGGCCGGTAAAAGTTCTCAGTGGTCAAGGAGGACAAAAGATATTTAGTTTTTGTAGCAGGAAAGGTGAATTATGATTACTGTATAACGCGACTCGTAGCTCCATAGCACCTGTTATTATTATTCGTTCATGACATTGACAGAGGTCTCCGGACACTTATGGTAAGTGTCCGGAATGTGTATATCACAATATACACATGTCCAAGCAGTGCATATCACAATATCACAAAGGAGAAATGAATATTGTTCAGCATTTGTGTGAGTCATTGGATAAGAGCCATTTGAGCAGTTCTGACAAATAAAAGTGAGTCCCAATACTCCCAACAGAATAAATTCTGTTGGGACTCTCGTTTTTGAATAGATTAAACATAAATAAATAGTAGTTCTCTCCTGCCGACCCAGAAACACATCTCTGAGAATACAGTATATGTCTTTCTGAATAGTCTTTAAGTTTGGTGAAACACAATCAGTTGCTCTTGACATCTCAAAGGCTTTCGATCGTGTTTAGCATACAGGTCTTCTAAACAACCTTCCATCTTATGGTTTTCCAACTGTTTTTTGTAATTGGTTCTCCAGTTTTCTCTCTGATCGCTCACTGAGGGTGATGGTAGATGGCTCTCTGTCTTCTAACTTCTCCACTAATGACGGTGTCCCCCAAGGTTCAGTTCTTTCCCCCACTCTTTTTTTCCTCTTGTATATAAATGACCTTCTTCCATTGACTGGAAATCCTATCCATAGTTTTGCCGATGATAGCACATTGCATTCCACTTTCCATTTTGAGAAACCTTGTCCTGATCAAATCAATGAGCTTCAACTTCTCGAAAATCTGCTACCAATTCCTTAAATGCCGATCCCCAGGTAATTCTCCAGTGGGGCAAAGACAACTTAGTTGATTTCAATCCTTCTAAAACTCAGTCTTGTCTTATATCTTGCAAAAAGGATTCTTCTGCTACTATGTATATCTTTGGTGACACTCAGATTTCAAGGAAAAATTATATATCTCTTTTGGGGATTACCCTGACTTCTAATCTCTCTCGACACAAGCACATTACAAATATTGCTTCCTCTGCATCTAAATAACTTGGTTTTCTCTTTCGCTCTCGGCGTTACTTTTCTTCCAAACAGCTGCTCACTCTGTATAAATCGCAAATCCGCCCTGCCATGGAATATTGTTCCCACATCTGGGGTGGTGCCCCCAAAACCTCTCTCAGGCTTCTTGATTCCGTTCAGAAAAGGGCAGTTAGGTTAATTAATGATTCATCTCTAACAGAGTCTCTCCACTCGCTGTCTCATAGATGTACTATTTCTGCTGCATGCCTCTTCTGCAGATATTTCCATGGGCACTGTTCTTCTGAATTGGCTTCTATAATTTCCGCTCTCTCTTTCAAAACAATCCGAACACGTGCCGCTACCAGCCAACATCCATTTACTGTCCAACTTCAAACTCACAGAACCAACTTTTCATCTTCCTCGTTTATTCATTAAACTGCCGTTTTCTGGAACAACCTTCCTTCATACGTATTTCTTGAAAATTACAATCTACAGAAGTTCAAGTTCAATGTCAACAAATATCTTCTTTCGTCTTCTCAACCTCCAACCCAAGCACGGTACTAAGTACTACAGGTTCTAATACCTCTCGTGTTTGGGGTTTAGATAAAAAAAAAAAAAAAAGGACAATTATAAACGAAAACCTTTTTCTCCTTTGTGATTTTTTTTTTTTTTTCTCCCGTCCTGTGACGAGTACTGGTACCAAGTGCATGGGGAGTTTGATTGTGTCCGATTACTATTATTATTGTTATTATTACTATTGGTGGAGGAACTCTCATATGATCCTACAGGTGTTCAGAATCGCGGCTTTCTGGAGTTCCATTTAAGTATTCTCTGGAAGGCCTTTTGCTGCTAGGTTCTTATGGAAGCTCTTTGACACCATGCCGGTGGTTGACACGGTAATCGGGATGATCATTACTTGTTCCATATGCCAGATTTCTTTGACTGCCTCTCTTAAGTCTATGTGCTTCCTGATCTTTTCCACGTATGTTTTCTGGAGGTTGCTGGTATTGGACACCGCTATGTCGATCAGGTAGGTAGCCATGTCCTTTTGTCGATGAAGGTTACGTCTGGTCTGTTTTCAGTTAAATAATAAATTTGTATGAAACTGTTTTATGTGATTATTTATAACTTGTTGTTAAGAAATTTAATTTTCTTAACATGTTTATATATTGTAAACAATTTTTTTTGATGAATAAATTGTATTGTATTGTATTATTATTATTTTTTTAACGGAACCGGAACCTGTCGATCATACCCGTATTGTATTGTTTGTGTGTGTGTGTGTGTTCACGGGACAATTTGCATGTGGTGCAAGCTTAAAAAGCCACCATAACTAACGGATCCCCTCCGTATGAGTTCAGCTAACAACAGCCTCTATTGTAGAGAACTTTATAAATTCTTACAGTTGTCGACTTGAATCAAACCCAGACCTTTCTAAATGAGCGGGAGATGACGATATATCGTACCGATAAAGCTGTCACGGAGAATAATTGTCATATGCTGGTTACCCAAGAACAAACTCGTCCACTTGGGTGTATTATATCCATAAGCTGCCTGTTTTGCTGGACGAAAAACCGGAGTTTCCCCGAAGGAAAATCTTGCTATCGAACTAACTCAGCCACGGAGTGAAAAAATTCCATAAAAGTAACTCGCGCCCTTGACAGAATTCGAACCCGAGCCTTTTCCAGCCTGTCGGGGGAGGACGGTGATTATAATCACTGTACTACTGCGCAGACAATTTTTAAGGGACACAATACTAAATGATGAATACTTCATTCAATTCTCCGAAAAATATTCGGCAAATGCCTCAACCAAAGTCTGCACACCAGAGCCACCAAGCGCTTCATCTGTAGTGATGCTAATGCAACTTGTTGCATTAGCATCACTACAGATGCTGTATAACTTGTATAACTACAGATGCAATCTGTTGCTTGATGGTAGTGTTTAAGCACTACCATCAAGCAACAGATGGTAGTGATTAAGCATAACCCTTGACATTTAATAAATAGTTTTTGTACTTCTGCATAATTTCTAAAATTAGAGTACCTTTCAAAAATTTTTTGAGTTGGCCTTCTATTGGCCTTCTATTGTGATAGAAGGGAAACTGTGATAAAAAGATATAGTGCATTTAATAAAAAGAAAATAAACATATCATAAAACTAAAATAAATCTAATAGGTAAGACACACATCTTGGATTTATGTATGATGGAATTCTCAATAGTAAAATAACTTCGTTTTAAAACAAACAAAATTAACAAAAACAGAATATCGCATTATAGTGATAAAATCACAGTCAAGTAGTTGTAGTAGGGTTTAAGAAGCATCAGCGACTAAAGCCATATTGCTCCGTGTATAAAGTCTGAAAAATTGCGTGTGTTCTGAGGTCAATTTTCTGTTTGCTGGACGAAAATCCCGAGTTTCCAGGACAAAAACCCATGCTACAATCGCCTGAGACCGATTAACTCAGCCAGGTTGTGAAAAAGACTCATAAAACTTCCTCCCGTCATCGACGGAATTCGAACTCAGGTCTTTTCCACCCGGTGTGGGGAGGACGGCAATTCTACCAATTGTGCTACCCACGAGGACTGTTTTGGCAGTTACTGTATTTTACAGCATACATGAATCACAGACAACCATATACAGCCATATTGTTATCTGCTGGGCAAGCTGTTATTCTGCTAGTAAAGTGCTAAACTGTTGCAAGCATAATACTGTATATTCCTAAACCCAGCTGACTACGCAGCCACCATTCAGATTTAGTTATAACCGGTAGATGGCAATCAAAATTTGGTAACTACAGATAAAAACGGCCGCCACAGCCGGGTGGTCAAGGGATTGTACCGCGCTTCAGTGACGGTGGGTTCAAAGTCCGCGTGACTACTAAGTACAGTAACGTACTTTCTTGTGAACTCATTTGATCTTATGTGATTGTCATAAATTATAAACAGAAAACTTTTATTTTAATTATTTATTTTGACTTGAAATATTTTGAATTATGCTAGCTCTCAATAACATACCACTGAATCTATTCTATTATATTAATAACACGCTTTTTTGTATATATAATTTATTTATTTTATTTTTATTAGGTACAGGTTTAGCGCGTTGTTTTGGCTCATGGCAGACATACCTGGATACCCATTTGCTCACATCGAACTTACGTCTCGATTAGCTCACACATATCACACAACATTGAATCAAAAACTGCCACTAAAACAACCTACCACTAGTTACAAACCTGCTGTAACCACAACTACCCTTGATGACAGGGGTGTAGCTACTGTATAGCAAAAGTAGGCAAAGCCTATGGGCCCTACTTCACCAGGGCCCATGAACAGATGCAAGTAGGGGCCACCCCTACTACGCCTATTAACAGACGCAACATATGATGAAAGTATTTTTCTCACTGAGTTCCTCAACAATGTACATCTAGAATAAGGAAGGAATTCTTATATCTTATCGCCAAAGCATAACAAACCCAGGCGGCGGCAGTCTTTATTTTGCTTTTACAAATGCAACTTTGTATAGTGATCAGACACCTGTTCGGTTACTGTATGTGTATGCGTCATATCGTATGGTGTTCGGGATTCCCCAACTTGACAGGAGGACAGGGGAGTTAGGCCCCACCGTACACGAACATTTAGCCATATACGGTGGTCAAAAGTTGTTAGTTGATTAATTTCAATTCAAGTTTGTTCAAGTTCAAGTCATTATCAAAACAGCAACTGACATACAAAAATGTATTTGTTTATTTTTGCTATTTGTATTTAAAATATAAAGCTTAAAATTAAATTAATAAAAATTTTAGTTAAAAATGGATGAAAAGAAAAAGGGAAAGAGTGGAGCCCAAAAAAGAAAAATGGAAAAAGCAAAAGAACAAGCAGTCAATAAATTACCTAAATTAGATCATTTCTTTACAAAACACAGTAATGAATTATGTCCAGAAGAAGGTAAAGAAAAGACTAGTATTGAATCAGAAAATGTGGAAAAGAATGCTGCTGGTGTAAATATATCTGCGGATCATTTAAATCAAGCAGGGTCATCAAACGAAAACAATTCAACAATAATAGATATGCCTTCGTCGGAAATTAATGTTGAACGCACTGAGCCCGTTTATTCCCTCAAGTGATCTTGGAGAATACGTGGACATCAACATTTCAGATGAAACAAAAAGAAACATTACGAGTTTGTCACCTCAGAGACCTAAAGGACCATTTCCAAGGGATCCTGAACAACAAAATAGAAGTTTCAGTGACACGTACTACTATTCTACTACTTCAACGTATGGTCCAAGTCCTCGTTTGTGGCTGTGCTACTCCGGACTGATTGGAAAAATCTATATTTTGGGATAAAAACTCAGTGTTTCTCATCATCATATCGAGGCATGTGCTAAACATGAAATGTGGCAAAGAACGCAACGATTGATAAAGATCTTGAGGAACAAGTAATATACAGATCCTCATTTTGAAAAATGGTATTAGAACGGTTATTCAGGATAACGCTAATGTTGGCTAAAAATTCTTTAGCATTTCGCTGTCATCGGGAAGGATTTTCGGAAGATTACAACGGAAATTTTTTATCGCAAGTCCGTTTACTTTCCTACTATGATGACGTAATGAAACAAATTATTAATAAGCCATCTGGTTCAGTAACTTATTTAAGCCCTACTATCCAAAATGAGTTAATAGAATGTTTAGGTACCAAATTAACAAAAGAAAGGTGTTAGACTCAAAATTAATTCAGCACCATTCTATTCACTAATTTTGGATACTACTCAAGATCTCACAAAAAAAGATCAATTAAATGTTATTGTACATGTCCAAAGATTTTGAAATTTGTGAAACGTTTTCAGGATTCTATGGCATGAATGATCATTCAGCAGAAATGATGACGGATAATAATCCCAGGGACTCACATCTGGTGAGTATGGGCTTGGCAAACCCAGGGTCCTGAGCTGGATATCATCATATCCTTCTCTCTCTCTCTCTCTCTCTCTCTCTCTCTCTCTCTCTCTCTCTCTCTCTCTCTCTCTCTCTCTCTCAGGGTAACTCGGGAAATTTTTTTGGCTGATGCAGCATAAGCCTCAGGCTTCCTTGCATCATATGGCTAATAATAATAATAATATAATGAAAATATTACACAAACTAAATACTCCCATTGAAAAATGTTATGGTCAGGGATATGATGGGGCTAATGCCATGAGTGGGTTTATAATGGTGTGCAGTCACGCATTAAAAGGATCCAAGCAAATGCAGAGTACATTCATTGTGCAAGTCACACTCTAAATATAGTTATTAACGATAGCGTAAATTGTTGTAATAACGTTTCATCATTTTTCGACATTCTTCAAAATTTGTATAATTTTTTTTGGAATTAGTACCAAAAGATGGGATCTTCTTTCTAAATTTACTGGGGAATCTGAAGTTACATTAAAAAAACTCAACCCTACTCGCTGGTCTGCTAGATTACAGTCTATATAAGCTATGAAAGTTCGTTTTGTGGATATTATAAAAGCTTTGACAGAAATTAATCTTAAATCAACTAAAAAAGCAGATCGAGACGAAGCGCTTAGAGTAATGAAGCAAATGATGACATTTGATTTTATTTTCATTTGTATATTTTTGAATAACGTGATGTGTGAAATTAATTATGCTTCAAAAATTCAACTCTGCAGAAGCATGATATAGAGTATAGACCTTGATGAATGTACTTCTTTATTGGATTGAGTCAGTAAAAATTTACAAAACATTCGAAATTCATTCGAACAAATTAAATACGAATCTGAGCAAATTGCCAAGGAGTTTGGGGTAGATCCCAAATTTTAAGACAACGTAGAACTAAAAGACAGTACGATGAAATTAGCTTCAGATTTTTTTCTTTGATAATGGAGATGTTTTTTAAAATCAGTGTTTTTTACTATGTTTTAGACTTAATTATAATACAAATTAAAAATCGTTTCAAAAATATGAAGTTAGTAAAAAATATTTTGCAATACTAGAACCGAAAAAAAATGTCAAATGCTGATATATTAAGTGAGCGTGAAAATCTCATAAAAAAATATTCATCTGTACTCTCTCCCCAACTTCCGATTCAATATTGTAATTTAAACACACTTATTAAACAAGATTTATCAGCAGACAATTTTTTATTTGTTAATTTGAAAATATAGTGCCCTAGAAAGTGACTTTTCAGAAATTTTTACTTTATTTATGTTATTTTTTACCTGCCGTGTCAGCTGCCTCTGCCGAGAGATCATTTAGTAAATTACGAATAATAAAAGATTATAAAAGAAATGCTATTGGTCGAAGTAGAGTGTGCAATCTTGCAACGTTGGCTATTGAGCATAAATATGCCAGTAAAATGGATTTAAAATATATTATTAATGATTTCGCAAATGTAAAAGCGCGAAAAATAACATTTTAACTTTTTTCGCAAATTTGTTAGCTATAGTATAATTTTTTGTTTAAGTAGTACCATATTGTAATATTAATTTTCATGTTTTTGATGGCTGCAAAATTATAAAGAAATTGTAAATAAAATACATATTTATGTTATTAAAATGATTCAACATTTTTTTTTATATTATACCTAATTAAAATTTATTTTAATAAAAATAAGGGGCCCAAAATGATTTCTTGCCTAAGGGCCCAAAAAACTTAGCTACGCCACTGCTTGATGAGACTCAATGATTAAAACTACCCTGGACGGGACTTTGTCCCACGAGCGACCCATAGCACTGCGTGCTGGGAAAAGGCTACTCTTCTATCCACCACCATACAACAACCCTGCACAGGAACAGGACAGCAAGTGATCCTCAGCACCGAGCAAACGAAAACTTGATGATAGGCTGTTAGCCGCAACCTCAACAGCCTGAACTGCAAGGACGGGACTTGTCTCAGGAGTGATCCACAACCCCAGCCGTCGAAAACTATTGCCAATGACCAACCTATAAATAGAACTACCACGGACTTGACCTCAATGCAGCTCTGCTGCCAATGCTATAGGCGATCCTATACCTGTGCTCTCTTGTAGGGTACTTTCTTTACACTTCCCACCTGGGGGAGAGGAGAAAATGTTTCACTGACTCCTCCCCTCCTCGCCCCTTTTCCTCCTGGTGGGACATGTGCCTGTTCCACTGGCCACAGGGGTCACCTCCTCTATCGACCCCTTACTTCCTGTTTCCTCCCCCTAGCCTTCAGGTTTCGAAAAATTTAAAACTTTCAAATTCCATAGGACACGTATTCCTCTCTGCCTCTAACCCATTCAGCGCTCAATCCTACCGCGTTTTTTTTTTTTTTTTTTAGGTTTTAGCCACTGAAATCTCAGGAAACTAGGTGGCAGGACCTGCCAGAGTACTTACTTAAAATACTGGTGTACCTGGTCTGCCTCCACGGGGCCAAGTGTGGGCAACGGTGGGCCCCAATAGGGGTCCAACGGCTAAATGGCCAGATGAACAAGGGTACATGACACTACACTTAACAATATCCATGCACTTTTAAATCTCTGGCCTTTACAGTGTACTGTAACATACGACAATGTATACTACGCGGAGATGGGGGAAACCCCTGGTGCCGTCAGACCCTAAAAATACTTTACACTTTACAATGACATTGAAATTGCAGCACCCTGAAAGAAAAAGAATACACAGAGGATAATTAGAGTAATAATAGCCAAGGAGTTAAGGAGCACATAATAAAATTTGCAGATGCGAATGTGAACACATTTAATGACACGAAAAAATGCTTACAATGGACTGATCAATATGATATAAATCCACCACTGTTGCGGATTCATTGAGCTAAGCGTCTCCTCATTCAGTACAGGTAAGTGCAGCGTAAAGCTGTCGACGGATAAGACGATCCTTCCGTTCTGTAGTAGTTGTCCGTCATGCCCTGCTACATAGTCCATGAGCAGTCGTGCCTTCCCACAACCACTGTTGCCAACATCTGTGCGCTGTGATATTATCATGGCCCACACGTTCCGCTACACGACGAAGCGACCATCCAGCCTCTCGAAGGCCGACAATAGGCCGATAATCCGCCCTCTTTCGAAATCGCTGAGTTGCTGATATCAGTGTAGAACATGACGTCTCGGCATTCTACAATTAACTTACACGCTGTTGGTTCCCGCTACACAGAAGCCTGTTAACTGCGCCATACACACATTGCTTTGAACACCATAATCTCAACGATCAGCCAAAGAGTTCGCCCGATTGGTCCCGTATTTTAATCATTTATATATCTCTGCGCAACTCATCCGCCTGCTGATTTGCATGCACTTCCGATCATTCCTTCTGGGCACTGTAATTTCAATATCACAGTGTATTTCGCTGTAAACTTCACACAAACTTAACTGCAGTGAAGCAACCTATCCAGGAAACCACCTTACCTTGCTGATGCCTGTTTCCTTTTGGCCGCATGGTGTGGGATTACTGAGACTTGCCTCAGCTAGTCTAGCCAGTGTAGGATTTTCAATGCACAAATAACCTGACAGTGACCTCCCACATAGAGCACTCTGACCCTGTGACTGTATCTCATCAATACTCAGGGCTTGCCCAGTCTTCTCTCCACTTCCCATCCCAAACTTTTCTCCTAGTGGGCCGTACACCCTGATGCTTTCACTGCTCTTAAAAGTCTTCCCTCTGTGGAGGGTGTTTTCCTCTGCACGGGTGTCCCCTCTATACCCTTAAATTCTGAATTTCTGATGGAAGTATTTCTATCATCCAAAATCATTATAAAATTCCTGTTTTTTAGGGACCTCGCTGACAAGCTCCGGTGATGCCAAGGTTCGCCCAGCCAGAGAACTTTTTATTATTATTATTACCTTTATTTTCTCCTAAGAGACACTCGCTTACGGCTATTAACCAGGGGGGGTGCACATTCATATATACAAATATAAATTATATACATACTTATCCACTTATAATTTATACATATCATTGTCTTAATAAATTATACAAATTATACATTGTCTAATTAATTATATTATACATATCATTTCCTTATTTTTACATGACAGGCAGATAGAGAGCATAATTTGTAACTTTACAATAAATTAGAGAATTTTAAAGAATGTTCACATCTACACCACTATTTACAGCGAGATAACAGAAAGATAAGACGTATAATATAAACATAACAGGAGCACCAGTGCGAAACAAAATCAGTCCCGAAGAGTTCATTCTTCATTCCCTGCATTCTGTTTTGTTTTCATCTGTGGGCTTCACTTACTCGCAACACTTATAGGTGGAATAATGTATTCTGAAATTTCAGTCCTGTGCCTCTTCTGTGTGTGTGTGGACATGTGGACATGTGTATATGTAAGGGCGGCACCTAGAACGTTTGTTCAACTCCGCCTCGTATCTCTGTGAAGAACAGTATCACTACAATTGGGTCAGATGTGTGTGACGTCGGTTTGTGTGTATTATGTGTGTGTTCTGTTGTTCTGTTCTGGCCGCTTGGCTACCCAGAAGCATCAGTCACCTGGACAGATGATTCTGGGTACTCGTCCACACCACGGGAAGGTGGGCCAGTTCGAATAAAACACGTACCGTCTCTAAAGAGACTCTGACCCACTTGGTGTTGTCAGCAGGTGGGCCAGGAACCTCTGGGGGCCCATTCCAGAGGCAAGAGAGGAGAAAGAAAAAAAAAAAAAGAAAACAAAAAAATAATAATAAAAATAAAATAAAAAATAATAAAAAAGCTAGTGGTGCGTGCAGGTAATATATTATAATAAAGGTAATACGTTGTAATATATTATAATAATAAAGTGATATATTTATGTATGAGAAATAAAAATAAAATAAAAATTGATAGTGTGGCAAATTGAGCAAAAAAAAACGATAATAATTATATTAATAATAAAATAAAAAAATAATAATAAAAATAAATAAAAATAAAAATAATAAAATTTTAAATAAATAAAATAAAAAATAAATATATAGAAAAAAATAATAATAATTAAAAAATAATAATAATAAAAAAATAAAAATAAAATAAATAAATAAAAAAAATTTTAAAAAATAATAATACATAATAAATAAAAATAAATAAAAATTTGAATTTAGCCTTCCCCTTCACAAGTGTGAAATCTAGGCTGTAGAATCGTTTGTCTGGTTTTGGTTGGCATTAGCATACATGGTCTTTCGCCTGGTAAAAATGCTCTTCTGTGTGCAAAGCCTTTCTGGGTCTGCTTGAAGATCGTTGTACATCTTAATAGTGTTAGAAGGAAAAAACCGCTGAAGGCTTCCAGCTGCGCGAGCGAGTGCAGGTGTTGGTGTCCTATTCGCCCACCTTTACGTCATGCGGGGCCGAGTCAGCAGGCAGTCAGTTTTCGGCGAGTCGAGTCTCCCGGTCAGCAGTTTTGCATGCGTGAGAATGTTCTTGGCGACAATTTATGTGAGACCAAGGCGTGACATCCAAGTTGGCATATAAAATAGCCCTTGAGATTGTAAATGGCTGCGTAGTGATCCTGTTTAACGATCTCAGCATCCAGTATTCTAAATCCAGGAAAGCCTTGATGATAGCCTTGATGATTTTGTCTCCGCCTCAGATAGCATCTGGGGCGGAAGACCAAATATATTGTTTCACAAGGTCAGGGTTCCTGATACCTACCAGCTCCTGTCTGGAGGTCCATAGTGCTGAGTAAGTTTTGTTCTTTACATGTCCGAAATGTGGTGTGAAATTTAGGTTTCGTCCCATTTCAGACCAAGATCAACAAGTGTCTGGACTTTTTTCACCACGCTTGGTACACAAGAACACAAGACAGCACAATTCGTAAAAACCAATAGTGCTGGCTTTTGTTGATTTAGTCGGACCCTCATGCAATTAAGGTATTCTTGCAACTCGGCGATTTTGGAGTTTGCTTCATTGTCGTATTGTAAGGATGTGTTTTGGTCGTTCGAGGTGATGAAAAATTTCAAGTCGACATGTACGACAAATTGTTTTTGATTGTGGGCCAGGAAAGGATGCAGTACTGCTGCAAAGAGGACACCACCTTGAGGGACTCCCCTGTTGACTTGGAAAGTCTCATTGGAAATTCCATTTATGGCAGTGACGTGTCTCTCCCTCAAAGAACTCGTTATTATTGCTAAGACTTGCTCAGTTATATGAAAATATTCCACAAAGATGACAGTAATAGCTGAGATGGAAATACTGTCGAAAGCGGATGCAACGTCTAAGAATACAATATCTAATTGCTGTCTGAAGTTAAGGGCGTTTTGGATTCGAAATAGAGTCTCCATAAGATTCGTGGTAGTCGATCTTTGTGGGATCACTGAATGAAGGTACTCCGGTCTATGCCCGAAGCAGTGATGGTTGATGGTATTTAAAATAGATTTCTCAAATATTTTTTGAAGCGAACATCCAATTGCAAGAGGCCTGTAGTGTTTGGCGGATTTATGATTGTTATTTTTGGGAACAGGTTTAACGAAGTACGTATTCCATATCCTCGGAAAGTGGTTTCCACTTAAGATTTTGTGGAAAATGTGAAGGAGCAGATCTATGATGTATACACTGCTGATCTTAATCATGAAGAGCGGGAATTTATCAGGCCCAATTGTGGCTTTATTCCTGAGGCTATTCACAGCGGCTTTAACGTCATCTCTAGCGATATTGATTTGAGACAGTTCCCCATAGACCTCTGTCTTCAGATAACACTCTTGGGTCTTTTTTAGTTTTCTGATTGCTTCACGGATTTTCTCTGTGTTGGCTTCACTGTCAACTTGATTTTCTGCCAGAAGAGTTCGAAAGGTTGCTTGGGTCCATTCTGAGAAGATGTGCTCGGACATTATATCCGTACGTCTTTTTTAATAGATATCCTGCTTCCTTTTTTTAAATGTGATCGCACTATGTCATAATGAGTTTGACGTTTCAATCGAATGAACCGTCCTCTAACTTGTTTATATTGAATATAATCAGGTGAATGTTCAGTTTGTTTTTTTTTCCATTTTCTTGTTCTTGAAAGCATATTTACTTGTGGACTAAACCAGGGATTTGCCCGATCGGAAATTTTAATGCGTTTTGATGCCCCCTCAAGAGCAATGAAGTGAAGTGTATCCGAGAGTGCTTCTAAGACATCGTCTATGAAAAGTTGGAAGAGAATTTTCCAGTTGGAATTCATGAGCCTTGACCCCTAAGACCTAGCCCGGCTCCCCACGCCTGGTGTGGTAACTAGGGGTCAGTGGTGTTCCAGACTAAGAGGACAGATGAATTACATAACTTTACACTACATAAACCACAGGGGCACCTGTCGCCGGTACCCTAAAACCCAAATTTTGCCTAATTTAGGACGGACAATCACCCCTCTCTGCCCATTCACTCCTTTTTCCCTCATTCAGACCTCTCTATTTCTTTTATCCAGTGCCTCCTCTCAATATATATATATATATATATATATATATTTTTTTTTTTTTTTGGCCTCTGTCAGGAAGCTCAGGCGACCCTGGCGGAGGCCAGCCAGAGTATAACGGGCAGCCCGGTTTACCTCCCAGTGGTCAAACCAGACTACACTTTTCTGGCTTTTACAGAGATTCTACGCAATGGTACTTCACAAAGTACCATGGCGCCGATGTGGGAAACCACCGGTGGCGCCTTACACAAAACACTATGCCACTACAAAAACCACATATCACTCACACTATCAGGCGTCCTTCAGATGAGGTAGGTGGGGAGGATACATAAACCACATATCACTCATACTATCTGGCCTTTACAGGATACTATACAGGTAGTTCTCGACTTTACGAGTTAATTCGTTCCTAGCGCGCGCTCGTAAAACGAAAACTCGTAAAGTGGGAATTAATTTCCCATAGACATAAGATTAAAAATAGAGGTTATGTTCTCAACAATGAAATTAGTTAGCTAATTAGTTTATGTTTAAACAATGATTGCTTTATCCAAAGAAATGAAAACGTAGCCTGTAAAATCAAGCAAATTATAATAATAGTGAAATTATTTACGACTTACAAATGTTAAAGAATGTTTATTCTTCATCATCGACTAATGCACACTCGTTGATCACTCATTATTGGCTCGGCACTCGTTGGTTTGTTGCACAAGGAGTCGTCTTCTTCAGAAATACTTCAAGATGCGTTTGTTTCCAAGATAATCTCTTTTATTTATAAATTTCACGGTTGCATGCATAAGCTTTTTTTAACGGCACACACAAATTGCAACTAACACGATTCGCGTAGAGTAACAAGTTTATGAAGCTTAAAAAAAGGAATGAAGAGAAGATTCTGAAAATTTATTTATGTTTTTTATACGATTGAAGATTTCAGTAAAGGGGAAACACATTTCACATAATAATGTAAAAAACCACTCAATTCCAGTATCGGTATTTTCGCAAATGCAAGAAGATCGAGTTTACTACCCGTTTATAATTGCTTGCAGTAACAGAAAAGCCAAATAAACTGGAAAGTGCAAACTGTTTTTATTGTTTTATGGTCGTGACCTCCATAAATGTGCTTTAGAAAAATATCACAAAGGCGTTTAAAATTGATTCTTATAACGGAACATATGATACCCAATGAAAGTGTAGTGCATTTTAATGATTTGTATTGGTAACTAATACAATTTACAAACTAAGCTCACGACCTTTTATATGGCCTTAAGGTCACGCTCGTGACCTTAAAAATGACATTTTAGAGAGATAAATAGCTTAGTTATACAGCGAAAATTTCAACTTCCGAGATCTTGGAACGAATTCCAAAAAACAAGGTGTTATTGGGTTCACATTACGATATTTTAACGATACGATGGTGTCTCTGGAACTGATTAATATCGTAAAGCCAGGTACACTGTATTGTATAGCTACGCACGTGGTTTGGAATGCGGTATTTATGAATGTTTAACATTCATTTTTCGCAATTAATGTTCATATTTTAGATTTTGTTGATACTTGAGAAAAAAAACTCGTAAACCCGGGAACTCGTAAAGCGAGAAATGCCTGTATTCAACACAAGAGAACTGCTCGCGGAGTTGTGGGAAACGACCGGTGCTGCTTGACCGTAAACAACTATGTTAACTTCTATGTTAACTTCACACACACAAAAAAAACCAAATTATGATATTAGGGTCACCCGTAAATGATTACATCTACCCATATATTTATTTTGTCTGTAAATTACGTGTGTCCTCTGTTCGATTTGCCTGTTTTGTGGACAAAAATCCCCGTTTCTGGGGGGGGGAACCTTGCTATCTACGCCTGAGACCGACTAATTCAGCCACGGAGTGAAACAAGCCCATTAAAGTTCCTCGTATCATCGACGGGATTCGAACCCGGGCCTTTTCCACCCGGTGTGGGAAGGACGGTGACGATCACTGTGCTACTGCTCGCGCAGAGGTTAACTTCACACAAGGTATTCGTGTAATGATTGCGGCCTCCAGGGTTTCCCCTATATACCGCTGTATCTTCTGTAGTTTATTTATAGCCGGCAAGTGTGTATAAATGTATGTGTGTATGTTTTAGTGTAGGTTCTGATGGGTGTTGTTTGCCGGCCCTGGAGACTTTGCAGCCTGGAGGCAGGGGGGGAAGCCACCTGCGTCCAGACTCCCGTACCTTTCCACGAGGAGGCGCTCCAGGGGTTAGTAACCGCAAAGAGGGTTTCCAACCAGTGGTAAACCCGTGAAAGTTATGGGAAGGAGAGTAGGACAAAGAAAGAAGAGAGATATTCTCTTAAGAAAGGAGCAGAAAACGGTAGGATGAATTAACAACTAAGAACAGAGAGGAAAGTTAGGTTTTCTCCGACTGGAAGAGGAGCCCAACCTCAGCCAGCCAGAGAAAGGAAAACTCAAGAAACAAATTTAATTGTGTCTGAGACACCAAGAAAATAACTTAACTTAACTTAGCATCTAATTACAAAATTTTCCAAAAATTTACAGTGAGAAGACAAGACTTCTGAGAAGCCCAGAAGAACTTGTCTGAACAATAGTTGGTAAGAGTTTTAAACAGTTACACTAAATAACAAGCAATCTAATAACCTTCAGTGATTTTGTTAGAACTGCATTTCTAGTATCTTAACACACAATGAGGAAAACTTGAGATTTAACAAGGCTATTAACTCCGAGAGTCATAATAAAATTAAGATCACAATTACATAAAAAGAGGAAGTTGTAATTCTAAACAATAATTTTTTTTTTTTTTTTTTAATCCAAAATTTTGAATTAAACAGGATGAGCTGTGTTTAGCATCTTTCGTCTTCTAAACACGGAGTTAGCATAGTTACAAAAAACTGAGAAGGATTCTGATGTTTCCAAAAATTTTGGGAAATCATCTAGGGTGTAAACATTAGTGTTTAACATGAGCTGGTAACGTAAATCTAAATATATGTTGCAATTTAGGACTAAATGTTCCACCGTCTCCTCAGCTCCACAATGACAAAGAAGAGAGGGGACCAGTCCAAACCTAAAAAGGCGGGAGTTAAGGCCGTGACCCGTAAGAAGAAAAGAGGAAAAAAGTCCAGGTTGAAGCCAGGAAAGATTCTTAGATTTTACAAAGACTTTAGGAAGGAAGGAGAAAGTAATTCTGCCAAAGGAAGAGTCATCCCAAGAGAGCTGCCACTCATCAAGGGCTAAACTGAGCAGTCGAGAAACTTCAAGGTCGGTAGAGTTATTATAATTATTTTCAAAAACACCAATGGAAGCAGGGGTAAGACGCCTCCTGTGAAATTTAAGAAATGCAAGGATAATTTCTAAATGAATGGGAAGGCGCCCATTCAGAACTAGCAGGGCATCAGTAGAAACAGTTCTACATGTCCTGCTCGTGGCCAAAAGGAAGGATCTTTGCGTCTGTAGAAGAATTTTAAGGATGAGAGAGTTTTGGACACGGGAACCCCACGCACCCGCGCCATATGTAACAATTGGGAGGAATATAGATTTGTAGTATAAACCCAATGTTCTAGATTTGAGGTTCCAAAGAGATCTGGCAATGTGAATTAACCAGCCAGTAGTTGATTTAATTTTTTCCTTTAGGAATTTGCAGTGTGGAATGAAAGAAAGGCGATCATCAATCACCACCCCAAGGTATTTAAATTCACGTACAAGCTTGATTGTCTGGTTGAGAAGCCTCACCACAGGAGGACGATTACGATTTAACAGACCTTTTAAGAGAAGCTGCTTCGTCTTAGATACAGAAATCGAAAGTTTATGAAGTGAGCACCATATGTGTAGATCATCCAAGATGTGGTTAGCCTTTGTTTCAAGCTCAAGGCGAGAATTCCCAGGGATCAACAGGGCAAGATCATCAGCATAGGCAATATTAACAATATCGCCATGAGGGGCATTTACATTTAGCCATCCATCAAGGACCACGTTCCAGCAGACAGGGCCAAGAATGGATCCCTGAGGACAACCCCTAGAAACCGGTCTCGAAACCGAGCAGAAGCCCGATGAGACCACAAGGTTCCTATCTTGAAAGTAGCTGGAAATAAGGCTATAGAGAGGACAGGAAACCTCGGCCCTTCGGAACCTCTCCAGGACGCTCTGCCACCACAGGGTGTCAAAGGCCCCTTTGAAGTCCACGAAGAGACCGAGAACGTATTTTGAAGGAGATGTTTTAACAGTATTTAAAAGAAGATTTATAGCATCTGTAATTGATCTGCCCTTCGTGAAACCAAACTGGGAAGAAGAGGAGAGATTCCTAGAAACATAGTAGTCTTTAAATCTTGCAACAAGAAGTTTTTCCAGAATTTTCCCAAGAAAAGGAAGAAGAGAGATTGGCCTCTAGGAGGAAGGTGAGTCAACGGGTTTAGCCAGACTCTTAATTAGCAGTTTAAGATTGGCAGTCTTCCAACGATCTGGGAAGACACCATAAAGCAAACAAGTATTCATTAAGGTAGCAATGAGACAGGGTTTAGTTTTCCAAGTGCGTTTTATGATAGAGACCTCAAGATTGTCAAGCCCAGGACTTTTGCCACAAGAGAAAGAGTTGACCACTGTATCGATTTCCTCAACGGTAAAAGGAGGTTCATTTGAGGGGCCTTCAAAGGAAAGATGTTGAAGACGAAACAGAGTCTAGTCATTACTTTCAGGAACCGAAGTATCCGGTTAACTTCACACAGACTGCGCGAGTAGCATGATGGTTATAACCATGTTCCTGCACACACCGGGTGTAAAAGGCCCAGGTTCGAATCCCGGGAATAACGCCAGGAACTTTAATGGGCTCTTCTCACTCCGTGAAAAGATCCCACAAGTGCTCAACTGGATTGAGATCTGGGAACGCTACTGCAGTAGCTGAATGCACCCTCATTTTCCTGCAACCAGTTCTTTACAATTCTGGCCTTGTGGAACGACGAAATTTCCTGTTGGAAGAACCAATTCACAGATGATTACCTTGCCACCATGAAGGAATACCCCTGGTCGGAAACCATTTCCAAATAACCAGTAGCATCCAAGGGTTGCTCCACTGGTATCAAAGAGGCTCGATATTAAACCACAAAAACATTCCCCAAATCTTCACACCGCTAGCCACCAACCTTCATTGTTGACACCTATGGATGGGTACACGGATTCATGATACTGTAATTTTGCCATATCTTGGTCTTCATATCAGTGAAACAGCAAGGACATTGCTTCGTCAGACTGGGCAACGTTTTTCTAATCCTCTACTGCCCTGCTTTGGACTGAGAAGTGTCAATTGAGGTTTAACATTGGTAATTCTTTCCTAATCTGTAACCCGTACCTTTTTGTTAGTTTCTGACAGAAACAGAATGCTGTTAGGTTGTTGGCTGCGATACTTCATTCATGTCAAAGTACGACGAGTTTCGTGTTCTGAAATGCCTCTTCGGTGACTACTGTTGTACTGGGATGTTATTTGACTGACTGTAGCCTTTCTGTTAATGATACTTATTTTTCTGTTAATGATTTCTGTTAATGTTAATGATCTGTTAACTTTCTGTTAATACGCACAAGTCTTGTCGGCATCCGCTGGCCTCTCACATCAAAACGCTGTTTATGATCACAGGATCGCCGTTGGCTGGATGATATTTGCTTTGTTCCAATCCCGATACACCCGAGACACAGTCGTATGAAAAACCCAAAAGGGCTGCACTTTCGTAGCAGATCTTAATAAAAGAATATTATTTGGTCAAATGAATCCATTTCTCAGGTTTGAGGCTTCTTTAACACACACAACCGTCATTACTGATAAGCACACAATTCGAAAGAACCAGTGGAAAATAAAAATAGTCCTAATGTGACAGTTTGGTGTGGAAATGACGTATAACAAAATTTTAAGTCCATTTATTTTACAAGACTTGGTGAATATGAAAAGATACCTCGCTATGCTTCAACGTTTTGCTTTCCCTCAAGTATTTATTCTTCCTGTATGAAACTTGCTTGACATTAATTTCCTTAACAGGTAAATTGGCAGACGAGGCTCTACAGAATGGTTCAAACGCCCGATTTGACTGGGGGGGGGGGGGGTTACTACAGAAGCCTACTGATAAAGTGGAGGAAACATTCCGGATTTTAAATATTTTATGCCTCATAATACTCTTAGCAATACCTCAAAATAGGTAATGGCTTGCAAATTGGCTATGCTGCCTTTGTGCGTAACGGCTTGCAAATAGCGTAAAATAGGTAATGGCTTGCAAACAGCGCTGCTGCTTTTGTGCGTATTAACTGAATATTAGGGCGCATTATTTTTTACTCTTTATAAACATTTAAATTGTATCCAAGTTATCAAGAATATTGAAAGCGTATTTCCCGCTAAATTGCAATATACCTCATTATGAAAACACTTTAAAAAAATTTAACCCAAGACCGACTAAATTTGTAAATATCTCTTCTATTAATGAATGGTTAAAAGGGAAAATTAAGTAATTACAAATAAGCTTGATTAATAAATAAGTTCAAAGGAAAATAATGGAGTCAGTGCTTAAAGCAGTACTGGAGTAGTTCAGTTATACGGAAATCACGATTTGTTAAGTGGAGATCAAGTCTAACCAATGTGATTGGCTACTATGGCGCAGTAGCAAATGAACTGAATACCAAAAAATAATTTTTACATCATATATTTAGCTTTCAGAAAAGCTTTGGATATTGTTTCATCTAAAACACTGCTGCACAACTGGAGCAGTACAGCATTAGGAGTAAGTTACTGTTATGGATAAAGGGATGGTTGAGTGGTAAAAGACAGTGTTATCAATGGGCACTGCTCTTCATGGACTAATGTTATTAGTGTGGTTTCTCAGGGTTCAGTACTGGGCTCCTTACTATTTACAATATTTATTAACGATACAAATGAAGGTATACCAGGCTTAAAGTCCAAGTGTGCAGTTGATAGAAGGTTGGCAGGGTGATTAATGACAGTAATCAAGTCATGCTACTCCAAGAAGATCTAGAAAAATTAGAACTGAGAAGTGGCAATTGAGGTTTAACATTGGTAAATGCAAGGTATTGCATATGGGCAGCAGTAATCATAGAATAACATAACAATTGGGTATTACACTCAAGGTGGTAGAGAATGAAAGATACCTGGAATAACTGTACAGCCCGACATGTATTTCTCTGAACAGTGCAGACATGCTGCTAGGAGAGCTCATTTTTTTTTATGAAAACCCTAAAATAGGTATTAGAACCTATAGTCTTATTAGTGTGCGTGGACTGAAAGTTAAGAAGATGAAAGAAGACACTTGTTGACATTAGACTCGAATATCTGTAGATTGAAATTTTCAGGAAATATGTATGAAGGGAGATTGTTCCAGAAATGGTAAGTTGAAGGGATAATGAGGAAGAAGGAAAGTTGGTTATGCAAGTCTGAAGTTGGAAAGTGGTACATTTTCATTGGTTACAGCACATGTTAAGACTGGTTTGGATGAGGGAGGGGGAAATTATAGAGGCCAATTCAGAAGAACAGTGCTCACAGAAGTAGCTATAGTAAAGTGTAAAGTGTATTTGGTGTCAAGCGGCACCAGGAGTTTCCCCCATCTCCGCGTTGCTTGCTTTGTGATGGGTGTGCCAGTTTGCTGGAAATGCCAGAGATTTAAAAGTGTATGGATATTGTTCATGCGTAGTACTGTGTACCGTTGTTCATTTTGTCATTTAGCCGCTGGACCCCTGCTGAGGTCCAACATTGCCCCACTTTCGCCCCGTAGAGGCAGATCAGGTACACCAGTATTATAATTATTTACTCTGGCAGGTTCTTCCACCTAATTTTCTGAGATTTCAGTGGCTAGGACCTAAAAAAAAAAACAAAATTAATTAGTTTTATTTCAATTGCAAAGGGTAATGTCGCTTGAATAGGAAAGGCCTAGAATATGGGCGAAAGTTAATTTGAACGTATTTAAATATTGTTGTGTGGGGCATTCGCTTGCATTAAGATAGAGGGGGGGAGAGAAGACTGAAGACAAAATACAGAAATATGGGGGCAAAAGACAGAAAAGGGGGTAAGCGAAGAGCAGCTACAGTAAAGGCATTCAGTAGAAACAGAACGTTTATGAGACACAGTTGGTTTCTGTTTTTCTGGTGCAAAAGCATCTGAGGCTATAGTGCGCCGACAGAGTTGTAATTATCGTAATAGAGTTTTAGGAGCATCGGCAGCTAAAGCCATATTGCTCCTTATATACTATGTGTAAATTGCGTGTGTTCCTGGTCGATTTTCTGTTTACCAGACGAAAAACCCGAGTTTCCGGGAGAAAAACCATGCTACCGTCACCTGAGACCGGCTAACTCAGCCACGTTGTGAAAAAGGCCCATAAAAATTCCTCCCATCATCGACGGGACTCGAACTCAGGTCTTTTCCACCCGAGGTGGAGAGGAGGGCGATTCTACCAAATGTGCTACCCACGGGGGCATGAGACAGGGAGTGGAGAGACTTTGTAAAAGATGGGTCATTAATTAAACTAATTTCACTCTTTTATATGGAGTCTAGAAACCTGAGAGAGAGGTTATGAAGGAACTACCCCAAATCAGGTAACAATATTCCATGGTATGGCGGATTTGAGATCAAAAGAAAAAAATCAAATGTGCCTGAAATGTAACGCCCTGTGTATATAAACTAACTTGTTATAATAACAATAAACTGCTTAATAATTTTAGTAAGTTTTTTTTTTTAACTATGCCATGCAAAAACTGTTACTTTTTCATATGTCCCATGCAAATTATATTTCTGTTTCAACTCATTTTTGCCACTCAGGATGGAAAAGGTTCGCCATCGAATTCAACATGTCCTTTACTATGCAGAGAAATTAGATACTGTCTTCCTAGACATTGCAACCTCTTTTGACAGCTTTTCCACTGTTTCCATTAATATTATCTTAAAGGAATATTTTCCCAAGTGACTGCCGTTAAAAGATTGTAAATAGAAAATTTGAACATATTAAGACATATTCACTTTATCCTTATGGACTCAACAATAAATTCAACGGACACTGCTATACTAACAATATACAGGACCACTGTGTCTATAAAATGTTCCAAATGGTAAAAAGTCTAACACCCAAACACAAAACACCAATAATAAAACAAGCACAGCTAATAATTCAGGTAGTTTTTTTTCTGATTTGTTAAAATCATGGGACAGACCTATTATATATGTTAAAGTATATTCATGACATTATTTTTGGCATGAAGCATAGTAAGCTTAGAGCCTTATTGAAAATAAGTATTACATATAGTCATAATAACATACACTTAAACCATTTACTGAATGATATCTTCAATTTTAAATTAGGTAACATGTCTAAGGTCACCAAAGGATATCTCATTTTTAAATTCCGAAACTTATTATTGGATAATATTCTAATGGATCAAATTATCAACAAATTTAAATATGCCCTACCAATTACTAACTCCAATATCATACTCGCTTTAGTTACAATAAACCTATAGGACTAACAGTATGCAATTACAAGCAGGCAGCTTGCAACCTGATGAAGAGTGATATTGAAGCAGAATGTTTTTGCCATCTGCCTCAATAACAAACTGACGTGGATAAGTACCATAAACACATCATTACCGGGGATTTGAGTATCATTTCTGACACAATTACGCAACCTGTTATCTTATGGATTCAAATTTAGGCCTAGTACAAAAAGTAGATTAAATATAATTAATAAACAAATAAATACACATTGACCTAATACTTGCTTAAAACTGGCATACAAACTTAAAACACCATTAGAAGCTTTCCACATGTGGATTATTCTCGCCTATGAAGCTATAGAAAAACATATAGGCTTTATGCTAGACAAAACACAACCTACTAAATGGGCTATCTGTTATTTTGCGTGTTTGCTTTTAAATTTAAAGTTTAAATTTTAAATTTAAAGCAATGTAAACCAACACAGGGTATATTAGTCTTTTTAGGTTCTTTTGGCCTTAATAGCTGGCCCGCTTAGTAATTTTATGCCAATGTTTAATACTCTTTGAGTACCTATATACTGTAGTACCAATTATACTCGTACAGTAGTAATTAGATTACAGACTGATGTAATGTTTAATCTACAATTGATGCCATTAATCTGATCTGATATATATTTTACATCTATTCTTATATTTCATAATATATATATATATATATATATATATATTTTACATCTATTCTTATATTTCATAATATATATATATATATATTAGTCTATTTTATTAATGGTATCTATCTGTAGGGAATTAGGTGGATAAGGACCAAACTAACAAGTTAGTAAAAGTAAACTAGCTTTAGCCTGGAAGGCCTATATAAAGTTATATTAATGAAAATGGAAATAAAAATAAAATGAAATGATGATGAATTTTCATTGTTTATTATCATAAAAATGATAATAAACAATGAAATTGTAAATATGATACTAAACAATGAAAATTGCGGTCTGATTTTCGATTATATATATATATATATATATATATATATATAATTCTAATTCACCGTATATATAATTCTAATTAACTCCAAATGAATCGAAAATCAGACCGCAGAAACAAGTGCAAAATTAAGTGAAAATAAAAAATAATAAGGATAGTAGAGCAGACATCAGTGGCAGCAAATATGCAAAAACCACAACATGTTGCATGTATTTAACTGCAATTTTATATTCAATAAAAAGAAATTAAAGTATGCCAGTAGCGTGGCAGACCAGTGGAGCGAAGAAGAATTTAACATGCGAAATTAAGAATAGAGTACTGTTGGAGAAACATTATTAAATGATTTAGAAAACAGAGTCCAAATTAAAGGAAAATTTAGTGGTGCCCCCTTTGCTAGCACCAGTCAGGCCTAACGTAGCCGAGTGGTTATGAGCGATAGTGCTTAGCACGCGTTCCTTGAGTGGACTGGGGTTCGAGCCCGTGACTACTAAATATTTGTATTTACGATTTATTGTAAACTCTGCTGACTTGGTTGTCGTGCTGGAGTATAAACAGAAGATTTAATTTCAGTTTCCGAATTGCGTGAAATATCACTATATGTAAATGTAACCGGCCAACAATACAGAAATAAGTAAAAATAGAGAGAAAAAGTAAAAAGGACCAGTCAAGTTTTCACCTGTAGCTTCTCATAGGAGTGACCTGGATATGTGGAAAAGCATACCAAAGGAACCTTGTGAGGTAGAGAAATGATGAAGGAAACAACAACGGAAACAAAACGGTACAGGGGGACTTATGGACTCAAAAATGGCAACATAGCACTGGCTGCCATGATACAGATGCATCACTGTCAAAGATGGAACAAAAAGAAGAGGTGGTCCTCAGTAGGAGATACGGCCACCCCTAATGTCGATGCAGGCTTTGCACCGCCTGTCCATACTTAAAACAATGTTGTTGATAAGTTCTTGCGGTAACATGGTCCATTCCTCTGTCAGCGCCATCTTCAGCTGGTGAACATTTTCTGGTGGGTGTGGACGTGCCGCTAGGCGTCTCCCCAGAGCGTCCCATATGTGTTCGATGGAACAGGCAGGCCAATCCATACGAACAATGTCCTCAGTTTCCAAAAGCATATCAATAGCTGCAGTGCAATGGGATGTGGCGTTATCATCCATAAACACGAACTCGGGGCCAATGGTACCTCGGAACAGACGCATATAGGGAAGGATTACCTCAGTACAGTAGCGTGCACTGGTTACAGTACCGCCTTCCAGTATCTGGAGTTGTGTACGTCCATCCAAGATAACGCCTCCCCAGACGAGAACACCTCGACCGCCATATTGGCGGGGTGATACCGTATGCCAACCTCTCGCCAAATTAGGTGATTTCCAGAATCGCTGCTGAGACTGAATCTACTCTCATCAATAAAGAGTACCTTAAATAAAGATTTTGTGGTTATAGCCTTTAGAAATAGTCTTTGTCCTTAAGTTTTGCACACCAGAGTATATATATATTTTACATATACATTTTACATCCATTCTTATATTTCATAATTCTTATATTTCATAATCCCTCCTCGTGGCCAATGGCTGTACTGGATGTCTCTTAGGAGTATTAAATATAATGAAAAAATTACGGCCCAGTTACTGCCACTGCCAGAACTGGTGCAGTATGATTACTGGCAGTCGATAATGCAAGAAGCCAACCTGCATACTTGTTGCATTAATACACTGAGTGTATCCACTGTCTGATTTGCGATAATGTCCAAGTAAACTGTCTTGTTCACTTCACGTTGCAAGTGAAACCATGGGCCATGAAAATTCTCTCCGATATTCACCCACCAGCAGCATGTGCTGTTGGTACACAGCAGGCGGGGTCCATTTCTTCATGTAGTTTCCTCCATACGCTAACTCTTTCATTACTTCGGAAGAGCATAAAACGAGATTCATTGGACTACATAACTTTCCACCAAACATCTTGAGTCCAGTCTTTTCACTCTTAATAAAACTAGAACCATTTTTGTAGGTTCGTTTAATAAATTAACTGTATGCAGAGTAGTTTCCCAATGCCATAATTGCGTAGTATGTCGGATCACATTATTGAAAATCCGATTGGGGCTAGTGACATGAGAAGCAATTACCAAGGCTGGTCAGGATGAGCAGACATTGTAAATAAAGGATGTTGCAGAAGAGACAGCGTTTAAATTTATTGGCTGAAGCCATGTAGAAAGGCAGTGGCAGACAGTTGTGCCATCATCTCCATTAAATAAATATTTACTCTTGTGGGTCAAAACCCGAGGACCAGCAGAAACCGTACTACGCTCAATCAAGCCAAGTATCACTTTTCCAATGCGAAGTATAAGTAGGAAAAAAAATCGCACGTTGTCTCGTGATTTTTACAACTGCTCCTCCCCACTCGCGTTGTCTTCGGTTCTCCTACCACTTTAGGTTTTAGACAAATAATTCCCGTTTAACCGCATATGTTTACAGAGTATTAGCTCTTTCAAGACAGTGATGCACTAAAACCTTTGTGCGCCACTGGTGTTTGCATTCGAAACGGCGAATGGTCGACAGTGAGCTCCTCATTTTTATTTTAGGGAAATACAATTTTCCGGAAGTGACGCGACCTGTCATCCTCAGCAGAAAAGAAAATCAGCATGACGTAAAAACTATAAAAAAGGATACTTTGGTGTCAAGGTGGCGCTGGCGTAGCTAGATTTCTTATTTCGCTTTGCAGAAAAGGGAGAAAAAGGCAGAGTTTGCCAAATCTCTGCACTTACATTAAAAGCCAACATTTAGGAACTTAAAAAAATAAATATAAAAAAAAAAAGACGTTCACTTCGAAATGCATACAAAACTTTCTTCCAACTTCCTTGAAGCACTTTGTTATATCTGAAGTTTGCCCGCATCAAGCTGACTGCCATCAAAAGCACGGAGGGAGTCTAAACAGAACTCGCCCATTCGTCATACTTTTAGTGTGCACACACAAACGGCAGGACACACACACACACGCGCGCGCAAACGTTGCACGCGTCGGTTTGGGAAGGAACACGTGGCGCCAGCTGCAACACTGAGCGCGAGGCCCAACAATGGTGTTTAGCCGTTCTGCTTAATAAGCGTCTTCTGGCCATGCACTGGTCCTCGGGCCCGGAAGTTCGAAGCGAGCGGCTGCCAAGCGTGCGTCTGATAATGTGCCATCATTGCATATGGATGAAGGGGGGGGGGATGATGGCTGCAGAGCACCACCATGATCTAGCAGCTCACACGCTGTGACCTTTTGCTCCGGAAGCAATCAGGGGGTCCCAAAAGACCCCTGGTCTAGGATAATTTCTGCGAAATCTGTGCCATCGATGTATGAAATATGGCTTCCGTTTTCTTGAATGCGGTCCAAAAATCTTGGCCATAGCTCGTTAGGTTATGGTTATCGACGGCAGTGGGACCACAGCGGAGGGTGATAGGCCTTCTGTTTTATCTCACTAATGCTGTCTTCCTGTGCTTTATATGCCAGCAAAAGGATCAAAGACAACCCATCGTTTTGATGAAGGCTTTTCCCGCCTTTTCATAGCTCCAACACTCATTCTTTTATGTCACCCTATTCTCAGCATCATTTCGAAGGCTTTGTCTGTCGCATCACCAGCGAACATCTCATTGGCTGAGTGCAGTTTCCTCCAACGACAGTAGCGGCGACATGGCGAGCCACAGTCGGCCAACGCAAGTTTGCCTTTTCGTATCTTGTGTTGATATAATCGCATATTTCGACAATAAACTATTTAATGAAGTGCGCTTATCTGTTTGGTGCTCGTATCTAAAGCTTTAGGGATTAGGTTGAGGGAGAGGGGGGAAATTCTCTGGTAGGGGAAGGAAAAGCTGCTTAAACCTGCGAAAGAATGACGAACACTTACGGAAAAAGATTCGAAAAGGGGAGGAAGTAGGTCGTAATTCGTGGTTACGCAAAAGAATCAGAAAAAGAATAAATAGAAAGGACTGACAAATGCTGTCAAACCAAAGAGTTACGTCATGAGTGTTTCCAAAGCTACAGAAGACTGTAGGCACATTAAAAAGGAACAGGCGTTATAAACTCCTATTTCCTTATAACGTACTGCCCGATTAAGACCTTGCTAATGATTTAATTTTAAAAGGGACGCTTTACGATTATTCCCCCCCACCCCAACCCCCGAGACTATGCAACACTATATCCATTTCTTTCTGGCTTATCTGTAATAATCGTTCCATTAATGGTTAAAAAGATATAAATAAATAAAAGTAGCTGTCATACGACTGATCCTAGAAGAGCCTTTCTTAATTTATAGTCAAGAACTTGAAGGTAATTCTGTTCTGTTATCAGACAAGCATTCACGTCATCTTTTCAGGATGCACTTCGTCAGCCCCCAAATGCCTATATTTGTTTGCTTGTACTGTATTTACTTATTTTTTTTTATGTTTCCCCGTTTTATCTATAAGTTTTCTGACTTTTTTTTCTTTCTTTTTTTTTTTTTTTTTTTGAGAAAATGATACCCACCATGGTTCTTGGGGCCATTTTCCACTTCGTAATAATAAATTAATAAATGCAGATATAAATTTACCATTTCGAAAAATACAGTTTTTAAATTTCTTGTTTCCAATACGTGTTTTTTAAGATTTTCAAAATTCCAAAGTGATTCATCATACGCAGCTACAGCTTTTTTTAAATCGAGGGGAACAAAATAAAAAATTGAATTCGCTAAGGATAAAAAGTTAAAAAAATTATTTGCGATATTCTCCCCAAAGACTATCCTATTTCATTTCGCAAAAGAATATACTTGTATGGAATACAGGTAAAAACAGCATCGTAATTTGGTGAAACTAAGCTCTCGGATTCTATTGCCCATTCCCATTGCTATTAAAACTTCGGCACGCCCTCGCAACTCTATTGCCACCACCTAAACTTTTAATTATCTTTATAATTTAAGTATCGGCAATTTTTTATTAGCTAAACACGGGTTCGTTTGATGTCGCCCAGGGTGTGTGCAAAGTTTCGCCTGATGTTAATAACGTTTGGAGGTAGGCATGTCAGAAGTAATAACCTCATTACTCCTCTGCCAAGCGCAAAGAATCTTACGATATCTTGACTCAGTTAGTTCCAATCTCTCAGCAAAATGTGATAGTTCTTATGTAAATATGGCAATGTTCATATACTTCAAAATAAGCGGCAAACATTTTTCTCTTTAATTTCAGAGTCGACTTGTAGATTCATCAGCATCTGGAAAGGTCCAAAAGTCAGCGCTGGTTTCATTACTATTAAAAGTCACATCTTCGGCTTAATAACATACAGAAATTTGGAATCATAAAATTTCCGCAGAAATTTTACAGATTCATTACTTTGGATATTAAAAATTTGAGGAAAGCTCGTTTTTTTTTTTTTTTTTTGTTGGTTTGTTTAAAATTCTTTTTAAAAAAGGCAACCAGCAGTATAAAGGTAATGACAGCATGGTGGCAAGTTATGGGATTTTAACTTAGTGTCATAATCTCTCTCGTTATTCTATGGACTTGCATCTATAAAAAGTATCACTGTTATGTTAAAACATAACTTTGCTTCCCCTCTTGCATTTAATATATTTAAAACCCCTCCCTACTTCGAAGCAAAAGGAATTCGAATTTTTCCTAGAAAAACCATAAAAACACACCTAAATTCTTATTTCACCAGTTGGACTTCTTCCTCTTTTGATGTCAGTGTCCGAAAACAGCTTGGCGTGCTAAGCGTCATCTAGTGGACAATCTCAAAAGCCAGTCAAACAACTATCAAATGACATCGGTGATATAAGTTACCCTGTAGATGCAGTAGAAAGAAAAGAGGCGGAGCCAATGGGATACATAAAACGATAGGGGAAAAAAACCCAACTTTAAACCATCCCTTCTGAGATGGTTGAAAACGAAGAAAAACAGACAGACACAAGAAAGAGAGGATAAAAAGAAAGATGACAATAAAATCCACAGTATGCTGGAGATATAGACGCAGTAAGATGCATAAAACATGTCGTCTCAAAAATGAATGGGTAAAATATTCAGTTGATTCACAGGACCACTGCACGGACGTGCTAAACATCCCGCTCTGTCGATAGTATAGTTGCAGTGGATAAGTGAGAGTTTCAAAATATGAGTGCTATGGAACGTTTTTTTTTTCCCCCTTTTTTCTAGCTGATGATGTCTCTCAGTTTTTTTAAAGTCTTGTAATTTCATAAGTTATCTGATTTCTTCAAATCATTCTACCGATAACATCTCCACTAACTTATCAAAACCCTGTTTATGTGTGCCGCATTACAAACAGACAAGAACGTCGATGCTAATCTATAAAAACGCTCCGATGTATATGTGAGAATGAAGAAAAGGGAAGGATATATCGGAAGTGTTTGCATACAGAGACTACTTCGCAGTGCGTACGATCGACGTGAACTCTTGTCACAAAACAGGGGGAAAATCATAAATTAGTCTATTGTAATATTATTCACTTGGCGATTTTAAAATGATTTAACTCGCTCAAAATTGAACTGTGCTAGTACACACTATGTCTTAAATGCAATAATTAAAAATGATATCACAGGATTTTTGAATGTTCTGGATCTCATGCGGAATATTTATAAAATGATTTCCATACATTAATTAAAAGACCATTATAATGCATATTTTATTCATCTTTTAACTAGATGATGCGTATATTAAAAACAAAAATAAGGTCCTGATAAGCTTATTACTCTTCTATTTATAATCAATATATTGTGAAATCATGAATCTTTTCGTAGACCCTTTACTTTTATCCCAGGTTAAGAACAAACTAAAGTTTCCATTAACAAAGTTTCATACTATCCCAGTGAATCCATCGCAACGTCTTTACCAACTTTGTAGCAGTCCCAATTATCTAAGTGAACCACAATACACAAACACCTAGAACTGAAATGTATGAATATAGTCAGTACATATATTATTTTTTCTTAATTTTTTTTTTTTAACTGCAATAAGCAACGAATAGTCAAATATTTAGAACTCAAGGCTTTGTGATGGGTAAACGTTTGTGTGTCAATGATTAAACTGGAAGAAAGAATGGCAAAAAAAAAAAAAAAAAATCTTCAGGTTATATAGTTTGGTTATGATGTCATGTTTATTATGTATGTTTAGTAGGTTTATTTATTACAGGCAGATAACCCCAAAATTGCCACTTAGAATGACCATTTTTCAAATTAGTATGTAGGGGGTAACTTCTCTGATTTTCTTCCTTAACTGCTCTTTATTTCCACTTTAGAGAACGGCCGATCTCTTTCGTGTCCACGGAAAACAAACTTCACCGATGTCTGCAACGCTCCAAGAAACAACATCCCTCTGTTCGGTACACTAACAGCATGCCCCATTAGGCAGCTCGAGTCTATTAAAATTAGGATTTCTTCCCCTGGCGCTTCAGACAACGCCCCGAGTGGCTAACCACGTCATTATGGCACCTAGAGGAACGCACAAGTGCAGCAGAGTCAGAAGGCAGTGAGCACCCTTGTCTAGCAGTCAACTTCCCTGATTGCTGACTAAGAGCGTTCTGCTATCGTCAGATGTGTGTGACCGCAGACACTCGGCGTTTCGAAGCCACCCTGTAGAGGGTCTCTCCAAGTTAATAACAGGATCGGTGGTGTTGGCGGCAGATGCGGCACTTGTCATTGCGGCTGGCAGTAACCCCCCTTCGAAACTCTCCCCCGAAAATCTCCCCACCTGACAAAAGCGTCCGAGGCAGACCTATCGAAATGCAATAGTGCGTGCCTAGACGAGGACTTCTTCATTATGTACAAGGGCCGCAAGATTGGGCGTCACTTTAGAATCGCTCCAGAAGCGTTAACGCGCAACTTTTCTCCCCCCCCCCCTTACTGAGCGTAAGTCGGGGCGCGTGCGCCACTCACGAAAACCTAGGTGTCGGCTCCCACGTGTTCATCGGATTCCAAACTACATTGTGGAAGAACAGCTAGATCGAAATCGAATTTTGACGGACGGCTTTTAGACGCATGCCGAAATTCGCATTTCAAATACCTCCCCCCTCCTCCTACCTCACGAGCGCCCACCCACCACACACACACACACACACACACACACACACACACACACACACACACACACACACACACACCTAATATGAAATTAATTTCCTTTTTCGCCTCTGCCGTGGCCTTAGCAAGAGCGTCGTAGACATCACAGCGGTTGAACGTGGAATAACGAGCTACCGGGCTTTACGCATACCTTAGTCCGGCAGTCAGTTTGCATTAAAGCCGTCGATGCTAAAGGAAAAGCGAAGTTCCTCAAGCAATCTGGTCTTCTTTAAAGAACCCGTTCCATTCACTTGTAAATTCTCCCCTTGCTCTTCACAGCCCCGGTATATTATCTAAGACTGTCTCTGTTCCTCGTGCGGGCACGCATTGGGTGGCGGCGTTCCGCTAGAGTTCTTCAGCTTCACAAAATTCTCGAGTTCTCCACCATAAAATAATAAATATGTTAATCACCGAAATCAGCTGCGTTCACATCAACTATATCAATAACCCCACCTCAGGTAGAGAAATCTCGTTGGAAGCGGTGGACGAAGAAAAACAGGTCGTTTCCCTAAACCCACGAGTTGTACATTTCTAGACGGTGTTGGTAAAATAAAACTAGATGTATAGAGGAGCAGTGTTGTAGATTTTGCAATCGCATGCAAAACTCTCTCTCTCTCTCTTTCTTTCATCCACGCATCTTTTCCACACATGAACTTTTCAATTTTCTGCTAATCAATCGAAAATTTCTAAATGAAAACTTTAAACTTAATATCTCTACGAGACGGACATGTCAAGCTCAGCTGATCTCGAGGACCATTTTCTGAACTCATCCCTGAAATCCGAGCCACAGAATCTACAGAAAGAGGTGCCTACGACGAATATTTTTCTATTGACAATATCAAGAGCAATATTTCTCTACATCTGTAGAGAAATATACTGTACTGGGATGAGGTGATAAACGCCCTAACTGAATGCTGCAGTCCCTTTATATAGTCTATAAGTCTATATTTTCTATATTATCAAAATTCTATATATTGTATATTATCTAAAGTCTATATTTTTTTGAAGAATAATGTGCTCCATACATACATATATATATATATATATTTAAATAATGATTAAAAGTTAAAAGTTAAGATGTAATAAAATAAAATTATGATTAAAAGTTAAGATGTAATACTACTACTGGCCTATGTTTTATTTTGAATTATCGGAGATATATGTGTATATATATATATATATATATATTTTTTTTTTTTTTTTTTACTGCGAATTTTATGTATTCTAAATAGATTTTCCGGATACCACTTGTTCATAGTACCGATGACAAATTTTAATCCGACCTTGAAAGGACCTCTCTTACCCCTCACTCCCACAGGAATACGCTAATATACCACCGGTCTGGAAGAGAAGTTGCAAACTTTTTTTTTTCTTTTTTTGGCCGCATTACCCGTTTTCATAAATTCCGCTGAATCGTAATAGCTTTAAAAGTAATGATTAACAATAAATTAAAAACAATAATAGGTATATAAATTTTAAAAAAAATCAGTGATAAAAATGAACGCTACATTTGAAGAACCCCCGAGTTCTTCTAGTCACTTTTCTGAACCTTAGATATTTCTTAATTCGTATTAAAATGTTCCCAATGCATCTTAAAAATGTTTACTTTGTTATACATTGTTTTTCCCCGTCTTTCTTAAAAAAACCCAAAAAAATAACCACCCGTCCCAAAAAAACCCAAAAAAATAACCACCCATCTCGATTAAAAATCTCACGAAATCCCAACAAGCTTTCGAGGAACCAATTTTAAAGTAAGCATTGAAATTTTGAAATAGATAAGAGCTCTTGTTCCAAATTTATGGTAATATTTCTGTAGGGAGAAACGAACTGGGAGGAAATGTTGTGAAATCGGATTAGAATTTAGAACCAACCCAGGGGCCAACAGAGAAATACCAAAAACAAATTGCTACGTACTAATAAATTTGGTAGAAATCCGCATTTTTCTTGTCGATTAATGCGAAAACATACTTTCATTTATGCCGATTTTTGTAGGGGAGGAGCGGGAGCAGGGCTGTGAAATTGTAACTGGACGTTGAGTTTTCCCAAGGACCAAGAGGTTGAAAATTTGGCCTCGATCTGGCTTTTCGTACTAATGTAATACGGGAAATATATTTTCATTTCTATGAATAAATTTCTATGGTCGGGGGAGACAAGAGAGGCTATGATTGCTCTTAAAAGCTTTTCAGTGGCCCACGAAACGTTGAAATGTGATATATTAAACTTTTTCTTATTAAGCAATGTCTAAACATTCGGTAAAATATTTCCATTACAAGTTAGGTAATGTATGCAGTGCATTACCTTTCAGGCATCTTCCATTTATATTTTTATTAAAATTAAATTATTTCTTTTCTTTTTCTGTGATTAACTGAAGCGAAAAGTAAATAGTTATTGTCTTATATTAAGATTACTAAGATAATTACTAATATTATAACTTTATATAACGCTTAATAAAACTCTACAGTTTACGTTCTCGAAACTTGGCCGCTCAGTTTAATTATAACTGTATAATATTTATTTCTGCTACAATTTTTAGTCACCTTTTCTTCTCTCTCCCTGTTGATTAATCATTGTATGTTTAATTTATTATTTTTCGCTGAACAGCTTTGCCATGCTACCGGCATTAATTTTGACTTAATATTTGATATCAGTTTATATATAATGTGTGGTTTGTAAAATAGATAAATAGTCTGGGAAAATGGAAATAAAAAGCACACAAGGTGCCTGAACTAAGAGAAGTTTAAGGGATAGTCGAAAATGGAAGTGAAGTAATGGTTAAACAGATGAAAGAATTTGAAAAACCTAGTACAGAAATGAACAGAAATGAAATAATAATAATAAATAACAAATAAATAAATACATAACACTATATTCAGATATTGGAGGGCAATTTTAGCAAGAGATCGAAACAGGGGATGGCAAATATGCAAAATCTGAATATAGTAGATGAAAAAATGATACATAGTCAGGAAATTCATAAGTGGACTACTCCTGACCATGTACCAGGCATTGCGTATCTCATATAGTTCGGACTTATTTTTGTTCTACTTTCGGTCTCGCATATTCCTTCTCATATTTGTATATCTACGGCCTTTTGTCTGGCGTTTCATGTTTTTAGGCCATCTTTGTCACTTTTTTTTTCCCTCAACGATAGAGGTCATCCCTATCCGTTTCTCTAAAACTATATAACTCGGTGACTCGTCATTGTCTTCCCCTTTTGCTTCCTGGCTGTGTACGTCTCTCCGTCTCTCCTCCGTTGGACTTAATGACTCCAGGTAACTCCCACTTTTAGTTTTGGTTTCGATTTTCCTTCCTCTCTACAAGCCTGTGGTATTAACACCCATTTTTACTAACGCTTGCTTATACCAGAACCCTTTCTTTAAGGTTGGGCCTTACACACCCAATAAGTTCAGTATTTTTAATGTTAATGACATTTTCTACACTTTTTTTATCTTTATACTGTCTTTTGCTATTTTTTCCCGTTCGTAGAACTATTAGTGTAATAAGAGGGTGATACGAACGCTCCGCCTATCCTCAATCCTATCGCTATTTTCGCCTCCTTTTGACCATCTTTTCCTCCCTTCCCCTCCCCAAGTATTTTACCATTCCCTATACCACGGGTGGCCAACGAGTAGATCGTGGATTTAATTTCGGTTGATCACGACGAATTTTAAATATACAGTCAGAGGTGGATTTAACGGCGGGCGCACCGGGCGCGCGCCCTGGGCCCCGACTTCTGAAGGGCCCACGCAAAACCCCAACAAATTAGTTGAACATATTAGTTCAAAACTTTGTGATTATTAATTATATTATACATATATTATATTCAAATTTTATTGGAAATAAAACATTAATAGTACATAATATTTTTTACTTATTTAAAAAAATGGTTAACATGTATTTTTATTTTCCCTGTCTCTCTCTTTTTTTAAGGGGCCCAATATTTTCTTCTGCGCCCGGGGCCTCAACCGACCTTAATCCGCTCCTGTATACAGTCATCTCTCGATTTGTGCACCTTGTGCAATGAAATTTTTGAGATGGTAGATCGCGGCGCATTTTGAAGGAAAAAAAGTAGATCGCAGCACATATTAAGTTAGTCACCCCTGCCCTATACCAGCTTGCCTAAACTTTTTCGTTCAAATTTCTCTGTATTTTAATTTTCTACCATGCTGTACTGTAGCTAGAGCTTTTGCCACCCCTCTCAATACACACCAAAAATTCTACAAAAAGTCAAAATGACGTATAGGGAAATAAATTAAACCACCATGTTTATTTTTGAAGTAAAACTTTAATTCCCACATTCTAAAAATGTTATTTTTCTTGCTTTTCTGTTAGCAAAATCGGCGATGACATTGGCGAAGTCTATTTCGTCACTCAGTTGCTGTTCTATAGATCGTCGAAAAATAAAATTGTGTCTCACGTGAAAAGTGCCGCCCCCTCCGCCCCCCTCTAGCTACGCCACTGCTACCAGGTTAACTTAACAACCCTTCACCCCTTCCGCACATCACATTTATATTATATTTCACTTTACACTTTTGTAAATTTCTATTTATTTTAATTCACATGATTAACTTTATTTTTACATTGTGTAGGGACTATCTTGTCTATTAATATTACGATAAAGGCTGCATATTTGCTCCCCTCTTTTTCTAATACTATAGACAAGTTTGGAAACGCAGTGCTTAGTTTATGGTCAGGAGTAGTCCCCTAATGAATTTCCTGACTATGTATCATTTTTTCATCTACTATATTCATATTTTCCATCCCCTGTTTCGACCTCTTGCTAAAATTGCCCTCCCATATCTGATTATATAGTGTTATGTATTTACGTATTTATTTATTTATTTATTATTATTTTTCTAACCTATTTTTTTTGCTTCCCAGTCCCAGTTCATTTTTCATAGGTTTTTCGAATTCTTTCACTTGTTTAACCACTACTTCACTTCCATTTTCGACTTTTCCTTAAACTTCTCTTAGTTAAGGCACCTTGTGTACTTTTCATTTCCATTTTTCCAGACTATTTATCTATTTTACAAACCACACATTATTTATATCCTTTTGCTTCCTTTATTGCTGCACTGCGCGTTTTGGAGCATTAGACATACTATAACTCTTATTTTCTTTTTTCTGCTTATTTTTCTTCTTAACAGTTGTATATTACTAATATATATATATATATATATATATATATATATATATAATGATAAGATTTAAAATAATTAATAGAAATAATTAAAAATTAAAAATAATAAAAATAGAAATACACTTACTGTTTCTCTTTCTTTTTTCTTTTTCTTACATTTCATACATACTATACTATATATATATATATATATATATATATATATATAGAGAGAGAGAGAGAGAGAGAGAGAGAGAGAGAGAGAAAAGTATTGTGGCAGAAATGAAATTTTGGATGGCCCGACATAGATTCTATATGAATCAAATATAAAATTTTATGAAAATCCATCCACTGGAAGTCACTTTGTTATATGCGGATCGACGATCAGACAGACACACGGACGGACATGGTGAAAACAATATGTGCCTATGCATTTATGCTAATGAGCCTAACAAAGAATTTAATCAAAAATTCACCAAATAATTTCACAAACAGTTTCCAACGAATAAAATATATTCAAACATTGTGTTAATTTAAGAGAATACGTTTTTTTTTTTTTTTTTTTTATCTGATGCTTTAAGCAGGTTAAAACTTTAAAGAAAATTAAAAATTTTAGATAGAGTTTTTGGACATTATTCGTGAGTCCCCCAGGTTCCCAACCAGTGTATCCCGGTACTTTCAAGTGACGAGTAATTATAAAAAAACTCTACCAGTTCAATGGCAATCACTTTTTACGTAAAACGCAAATATAAAGTATTTTAATAAGTTCAAGTGTAAATTGTATATCTCTACGGAGCCACCCCCACACACACACCCCTAGGGGTAAGCTGACCACAGTTTCAGAAAAGCTGGCATAGAGTATGAACCAAATATACGATACTTACTGAGGTATTTGATACGTAATCTTACTTATATTTATTAAGATGACACCTGTTTGATTGAAACAGCCGCCTCTAATCTGAGTGGCTATTTCAAACAAAGAAGTATTGTGGCAGAAAAACATAAAAATAGGCGTCAGTAACTGATCCAAAATTAATGAAAAACGAAATATCGTGACATTCTCAAATTCATTTTGGTTACTTCCCATAAAGTAACATATGCAAATAGCAACCGTATTGGAACGTGATTAACAGGACGACACCTATAAGTAATTTCAAAACGAATATTTACATGAAAATGAATTTAATCTGATAAGAATATTGGATTAACTAGATGCGAAATATCTGTATGGGATTAAAGACGAGGATTTAAATATAAATCCCCATATGGCAATATAAATAACATTTAAAATAATCCGGTTAATTTAAACTGAGAATATTAGAATATGCATATACAAGCTAGAGAAGAAATTAGATAAATGAAATTAAAAAAATAATAATAAATAAAGCCAGATTTCTCACTCCAGCAAGGAAAACAGCCATCTGCCCAGTCAACACACGCAAAGGAAAAGAAATTTAATACATGTTCTTTGATAAAATGCATGTCTCCTACAATAAAAGGATCATTTTGACTTAAGGCAAAAATAAAACGACTTAAAAACTACTTCCCCATTCTAATATGAAATTCCAATGGCATTAGGGATTGTTCAGCGAGAAGAAGAAAAAACTATCGAACATTTCTTTGCGCTTGTTATTTTATTTTTTTCCCTTGTTTGTTCATCAGTTAAGAAATCTGGAAGAGACAAAAAAAAAAAAAAAAAAAAGAAAGGAGGAAAAAAAAACTGTAATTGAGTTAGCTCTGCAAGCACACACACACATCGAAGAATGGTAGTTTTCATTCTCTCCTTCATCGTTCTGTATTTCCGGTAACTGTATTAAGCCTACTGCGAAAGTGAAATCGCAAGAGCGGTTGATTGGGGAATAATTTGCAGACACTATAAATCCACCTGTAATCCATCTTGTTGAACTGCAGTCGTAGTAGCGTTTCTAAATTAATCACGTGATATATACAGGCTAGCGAACGCTTCGGATGCAGACGCGCGTGCGAGAGAGAGAGCGAAAACGACAACACTGTTCGCTCGCTCCCGTAGTAAGTCCGCGAAGCTAGCTATACCGTTAAGCACAGGCATTGATGCCAAGTGCGGTGGATTACGGCGAGGATTACATAACCGGTAGACGTACACTCTAATTATCTTAATGAACTGAGAATATCTCACAAAAACAAGAACAAAAAGGATGAATAAATGAATATTAGATTGCAGAGAGTGATGCTCGGGAGTAATCTCTTCGTCTTATGTCATTGCTGGTCGTGTCTGCGTGGGAAAATAAAATATTACGGTGGAAAGGTAAAAAATAATAATAATAAAATAAAATGAAAGGAAAGAGGGGGAGAGGAAGGAGAAAAAACATTTTGGGGAAAGAGTGTGGCGGCATCTTCTGTTTTCTACAATGGATGGCGAGGTCATATTAAAAACTCCATTATTATCTTACTTACATGTTTGGATTCATAATTATAACTCGTTTAAATGATGCTAATGTTAATAATGGCCTGCTAACTTGACAGTTTAACGAGATTGTGCGCGTAAGCTGGTCATTAAAAGAAAATATTTTATTCGTTTGTTCTCGATTTCAATCTGCTCGTGCCAGCAGCGTACGTTGAAATTTCGTTCCGGAAAGGGGGGGGGGGTAATTAATTGAGATGACACACATACACTGATTGAGAAATTTATGCAAGAATACGGGTTTATAAATACTGGAAGTCGAGCTACTGAATTCTAAATAGTATATGCGTTTCAGTCGCGGAAAGTATCAATAGCAACACACCACCGATTAAACTACAGTGTTCACTAATGATGTAGTCCCTTCTTGCATTTTGTGGTGAGAAGAGGATCTCAAATTTTTCAGCCAGCTTGTCGGAGAATTTCGCCTACATTTAAAAGTTCTTCACCAGATTTTCCGCTGCTGCAACAAGTGATTGGTGATGGAAACGATGTGGCTCTTCAGAGGAAGTAATTCAGATTTTGGTGACTTAAAATAACACTTCAAAAATTATGGAAAACGGACAATCTATAGCTCGTGACTATGATGAATTCTTTGTGATGCTCATTAAATATCACACTTAGCAGATATTGATATTTTTTGAAATTATCACGTCGTATGCTGTTATGATATTGTTTCACCACTTTTTACTCTTTCCGAAAGGTCGAAGTTCGAATCCCGTCGGAGATTGGAAGAATTCTTACCCTTCGTCTGCTAGCATGACAGACAGAGGCCACTTTTTTTTTTTTTTTAATAGTTCTATTTCCAATTCATGAAAAGATAAAGATCATTTTTTTTAATAATTAAAACAAAAAAGGGGAGTTAAACAGACGCCACGCGAGTGTCTTAGTTACCATTAGGGGTGTGAGCAAGAAAGACCTCTTCAGGAGAACGGAGCAGGGATTTTCCCAATGAGTTTTTTCCAGATTCTTCAGCGGCACATCATGCAGATCTGCCGTCAACACTACACGCTTCTAGAGATAAATACACTCAGTGCAATATGCCCTTGTATGGTAATACGTTATATAAATAATAACAGAAACAACAACTATCAAGTCCAGAAATTCACCACTGCTTTTCTTGAACTTATACTCGTTATTTTTGTCTTAGGGTTTTAGGAGCATCAGCGACTAAACCCCATATTGCTCCATGTATGCTCTCTGTAAATTGCGTGTTCTGTGGTCGATTTTCTCTTTGCTGGACGAAAATCCCGAGTTTCGGGAGAAAAAACCACGCTATCTTCGCTCCAGACCGACTAACTCAGATACGTTGTGAAAAAGGTCCATAAAAATTCCTCACGTCATCGACGAGACTCGAACTCAGGTCTTTTCCATCCGGTGTGTAGAGGACCGTAATCCTACCGACTGTGCTTCCCACGAGGGCTTATACTCGTTGTTGTTGTGGTGTTGGTTTGGGCGTTCAACGGCACAGTGGTTGCTAGGGCCAAGACTTGTCTATGCAGAGATAGACTATGAGATAAGACTAGTTCATGAATCAAAATTTATGATACAACTGGATCTGTTTTAAATAGTTGAACAAGTCAATCAGATTTGCATAATTTCTATAAAAAGTTTTAATGTCATTAGCTCCTGAAAGTTCGTTTGCAATTGCAGATTTGCTAAGCGGGCATCGTGGTAGTAACTGCGGTCAACAAGAAGTGGTTAACTGAAAGCTGTGTATTGCAGTGCGTGCATTGAGGATTTATGTTATTATTTTATTTTTTATTTACTTTTTTTCGCCTCTGTACTAGCGTATTTTTTTTCTCTTCCTCTGGAATGGGACCCCAGAGGAACCTGGCCCACCTTTTGCAACATCAGGTGACTCAGAGTCTCTTTTGACATGGTATGAGTTTTACTTGGACTGGCCCACCTTCCTGTGGTGTGGACGAGTACCCAGAATCATCTGTCCAAGTGACTGATGCTTCTGGGTAGCCAAGCGGCTAGACACAACAACAGAACACACACCTATCACACACATATCTGGCCCATTTGTAGTGATACTGTTCTTCACAAAGATACGAGACGGAGTTGAACAAACGTTCTAGAAGCCGTCCTTTACAAAAACACATGTCCACATTAGTAGATACAGGTGAGTGAGATGGCTGATACGTGCTCTTGCTAAAACAGCCTCTTCCTGCCGATCTGTTCTGTAACTAGATTGTCATAGTTTGGTTGCTGTTTGATCTGAAAAGGTTGTTAGTGGTTTGTGCCTGCCAGATTTGAAGTCATTTGTCTTTACAAGTTCTTTGTATTATCATTCTATAATGAGTGTAAGGTACAAAAAAATTGAGCTATGCTTGACATAGTTGGATGTTCGACAGCTTTGTCTGTTATCTCATTCCCTGGGATCCCAGAATCCAGCAGAATGTTACTATCCTGATGTTTGTTCTAAATATCAGAAACCACTAGAGGAGTGTTTTTTTTTTTTTTTTTGTTTTTTTTTAATGCTGATACCACACTCAGAAAGTCGATATATGAGATCTGGGGGATGGTCAAATACTTTTGCGCATCCTAAGATGTTTATGATACTAGTTTGCAACACTAAGAGAACAGTTAGTGTTAACTACTAACCCTTTTAATAAGATCAGCTTCCCAAACTATCTTCGCTTACTTAGAAACGTTTCGCATTTTAAAATATTGTTTTCATAGTGATCCCCAACTGCACACCCTCTATTTTAATGATTTCTTGCCTTTTTCTTTCTTCATTTCTCCCCTCTAACATTTTCAGTCAATCTAATTCGACTGACCATTCGCTTCTCTTATTTTTCTCTCGTGTTTTCTGCTACGTTCTGTTGTGTCGAAACTCGATCAAGCCTTCCGTACAATACTGTAATCTTTTAACGTCTTATTCAACTGCTGAACACGAAAACGCCCTTTTAAAAGAGAGACGCGGGGGGAAGATCGCAAACCGCTTACAAGTTGTCCATATGTGAATTATCTCATTAATGCTTTTATGTCTTACTGAACATTTTAGCAGTTAACAAAGCACTGGGAGTGAGTGAGTATTGCTAAGCGCACGTTTTAAAAGGCTTTTCAACTAAAGATCTTAAATCCAAGAATTTTTGCTTTAGGCTTGACACTAGTGAATTTTTCCCACTGCAGTTCAATATCTCTGTAATCCGCCACTTCCGTTTATTTACAAGAATTAATCTAGTTTATTCGACTGAGATTTTTACTTAAAACGGAAACAATTCTCATAACTGAAAATCGCTCCTATTAAGTTACTTTCCTATCGATATTTTCATTCATCAAACCATTTCAGATGCACATTTTTCCTAATCCTCACTCTTGCAACTGAAAATTTAAAAGACAGCAAGTACATATGCGGTAATTACACCGTTTTAACACAAAACGTTATAGCGACCAGTCAGCCGTACGCAGCAAAAAGCGGCCGACTTGAATGTCGGCAAAGCCGAATGAAAATACGCTTAGCCCTTTTTAGATCTTTACATATCTTGAATTTTTTTTACAATGTTTAATAGACAAATAAGTAAATAACGTAGAATTTATTTATCGCAGATTAAATAATATGCATATTCATTATGTTTCGTTTCATATTAATATAATTAACCCCAGGGGCGCGCATCTGGTGGCATGGGCTTGGCACACCCAGGGTCCTGAGCTGGATATCATCATTCTTCTCTTCCTTGGTGATTCCCTTCTCTCTCTCTCTCTCTCTCTCTCTCTCTCTCTCTCTCTCTCTCTCTCTCTCTCTCTCTCTCTCTCTCTCTCAGGGTAACTCAGAAAAAAAATTTCTTTGACTGGTGCAGCATAAGCCTCAGACTTCCTTGCACCATATGGATAATAATAATAATAATTAAAAAGGAATCATTTATACCGCAAAGTAAAAACCTAATTTAGTCTAGTACATTATTCAATGAAATTCCATTTAGCTATTCAAACCTAAATCTCAAATATTTTTTCTTGATCTTGGCTTTAATTATCAATAATAGGGGTATAATTAATTCTTTCGCTGTTTCATTTTCAACAGATAATAATGATACGAAGCATTTTCAACCGGTGAAATACCACCACTTTGCTTATTGGAGGCTTGAAGTGGTGAAACCCATGTTTAGTCTCTAGAGCAAAGTTTCCGGCACCCCCCCCCCCTCTCCCCATACTTCTCCTTCAACCCATGCATGGTACTAAGTACTATAGGTTTTGATACCTTTTGTGTTTGGGGTTTTCAGAAAAAAAAAAAAAAAAAACTTGTATGATGTTGTCGATCTTAAATCATTTTTAATTATTTTAAGCTTCTAGCAGGACGACCCCAAAGCAACAAAACTGACAAAAAATTTTAAAACTATAATTATATTTGGATACACCTCCAATAGATTATTATGTTGAACAAAGCTCACAGCTACTACATTTCATTAATAAGTGGAATAATATTCCTAAACATTTTTTGCAATTCAAATAAATCTGTTCCATCAAGGTCCGTGTTTAAAGTTAAAGACAGATCTTTACAATGTTGTTAAAGATCTTTGCTCATTTCCTTTCTTTTTTGTAAAATATATACGAATATCTAAAAATTTCATTATGTTGCGTAATACAGTATTTGAAATCGATGCTTTAGAGTTGTAATTTGCTTAATTTAACCCAATTATATCTCTAATTTTGTTAAATTTTATTTAAAATAAACAAATTTTGTAAAAATTTGTTTATTTTAAATCATAGTTCGAATATCTTAGTTTCCACTTGCATCCTTTCATTAATAATCTCCAGTATGCTTTTTTCCTGGAAGATGTATCCTGTGAAATCCGATCCTGTTCGCTCATTTCTCATGAATTAATGTGAGCATAGGAAATAAAACGGATATCTTATTAGTTGATATTTCACATGAATCTATATTTCTGCTTCAGCTTCCATCCTATTCTCCCTTCATTGGATCTATTCATGTCACTGGTTAGTAATTAACAAACTATCAGTAATAATAGAAGGTGCTATATTAAACTTCGTTCAGTGTTTAACAAGATGTCCCTCAAGGCTCATCCTTATGTCCGCTTCTATTTATTGTCTACCTTAATTTATTGTCTACTTTACTATTGTCTACCTTAATTTATTGTCTACTTTAATATTGTCTACCTTAATTTATTGTCTACTTTAATATTGTCTACCTTAATTTATTGCCTACCTTAATATCTACAACTGTCTTTGTTGATGTTGAGTGACAACTCTACAAATATAATTTGAAAAAAGTCCTCAGTTCTAACAGTGACAAAACCAGTCCTGTTTCAGTTCTTATTCATTTTGGCTCAACAAATAACATGTTTATAAATTCGTTGAAATGCAAATTATGTCGCTTCCATTCCAATCGTGCCCGCGAGGACTTTCTCAAGAGTGGAGTGAATTCATATCGAATTCATCATATTCTTATACTACTATTGAAATCATTTGTTTTCATCTGGGAAACTATGAATCATTACGCCACTGTTTCATAATCTTTCCTCTCTGCTTTAGGCGACAACTCCAGGTATCTATTTTGTATACATTATTATAAACTCCATTATTAGCGTTCCATCTTTTCTTCAACAAAGCTCTTTCACTATATCTCGCATAATTCTCGTCGTCAAAGCTCTCTCTTTCTCTCTCTCTCTCTCTCTCTCTCTCTCTATACATATATATATATATATATGTATAGAGAGAGAGAGAGAGAGAGAGAGAGAGAGAGAGAGATAATATTGAATTGCGAAATGCCTTAAATCTGTTTAAACAGTTAAGTAAACTCATTTTAATAATCTCATCAAATCCAGTCTTAATCCTTGTGGCCTACTACAAGAAGGCCGCCGTAGCCTAGTGATCAGGCGCGCGGGTGCATAAGTATACGTGCCTTGAGTGACCGGGGTTCAAGCCTGTGACTGCTGAATACGGTACTGTTTCTTGTATTCTGGATATCTTGTAAACTCCTCTGACCGTTTGGTCGTCCCGGAGTATAAACAGAAAATTCATTTACTAAAACCGCTCTCTATAAAGTGAATTAAGAGTTGCATCCTTAGTCACTGTAATTTTTTCATAATGGCTGCCATTACCTGTGCTGCCACCACTAGTTAAATGCTTTTCCTGAAAGCAAGAAAAAATCTTATCAATGCAATACAAAGGCAGATCCAGCGTTCATATTTTTGGAGGTGGGATAACAGCAGATAAAATTGTTCTTTTTACAGAAGTAGAATTTGCAACAACGTGCTTTCAGAAAAATCTTATTACTCCTATCCCCTTCCTCACCTTCAATCTTTTCCTGGTTCATCACTGGTTCTTATGGCGTTTACAAAGAAAACATCGAAAAATAATATCGCATACAACAACGCTTAAATAATCTGTTTCAGTGCGACAATATTACCCACAGAATGACGGAACTACGAATGGCTAATTCATTTATCAAATTAGCTGCGGACAGACAGGCTACCTTGACATCTGGAAAGTTAAATACGGACAATTACCCGTTTTGGATTAAGGGGAAGCCCACGTTAATGTCTAAACTCACGAAATTGTCAGAATATCTTTCCCACTTTCTAGTTTTGGCCTGAAACATAACCAGCAATCCTACTTAAACTGCGATTACCAGCAAATCAATTCTGCACACCGTAAGGATTGTAGCGATAAAATTCTCAGTTGCTCTAGGCACAACTGCGCTGTTCCTATATAGTCTCAATAACCACGCCACTTGCACTCAAATAAAGATTTATTATTTCGCTATTCATATCATATTTATTTAATTCCACTGCCATTAGAAGATTATTGCATAACGTTTCATAGTAAGACGATTGTAATCTTTAAAAAGAGTTCGGCACAGCAGGAAACTTTCATCAATAATAATAAAAGTGAAGGCAATAGCTATTACAGTAGATGGAAATTTGAAGTAAAATCAGTAATAACACAATCGTCGAAGCATCACGCACAATAACAAAATTATCGGCGTTCGGAATCTCCATTTTGTTTTTCAGGCAGAGCATCCATCCCTAAAGTGCGCTGTCTCTAAAGAACGTGTATCCAAAAGTTTATTAATAATACCATTAATACAGAAATATTCACTTTAATAAAATCAAAAAGCCTATACAGTTAAAAAACTACAGTACTTGTACATTTTATTAAGACCTTGCAGGTTTAGTCTATATGCAGCAGCCTGTGGAAAATACGTAAATTAAAGAGGCCACAGTAAAGCCGTGTGACCCAACTAAAGCTGAAATCAGTTGCCAGACAATGAGGATCAGACATAATAACAACGAATTCCAATGAAGTATGGTTATCTGTGGGCGTTTAGCCGAATATTTAAAAGCTAGTTTCATTCAAGTCTTTAACGAATAGATAAACGCCCTAGAAAACGTAAACGCAACTGCGACGAAAAATGGAAGGTGACGGAGGGAAGATGTTCAACGTTTGCAGTGAATTACCAAGTGTAAGCGTATCCAAACACTGGAACAATTAACCTCTGAATTTAAGCGGGAACATCACAATGTGGAACATCACTCACACCATGCAAAGAACCCTACAAACAACGCAATACGTGAGAAGAAGTCCTTCAGGAAGCCAATGAGGCAAGAGATACCAGCTATAAGCCGCCGTAGCCTAGTGGTCAGGCGCGCGAGTGCATAAGCACACGTGCCTTGAGTGACCGGGGTTCAAGCCCGTGACTGCTGAATACAGTGCTGTTTCTTGTAGTCTGTCTATCTTGTAAACTCCTCTGACCGTTTGGTCGTCCCGGAGTATAAACAGAAAATTTATTTTTAACCAAAAAATAAGACTATGTTAATGCCAGGAATGCAAAGGATGGACTGGAAGCACGTCATGTAGTCAGACAAGACACTGGAACGTCTAGTTGTGTACCGACAGTAGTACAGGCTGCTGAAGGTAGTTTTATAAAAAATTCCTCAGTTATAGTGTAAAGTATTTGATGTCTAACGGCACCAGCGGTTTCCTCCATCTCCGTGTTGTATGCGTTGTAGGTGTAGCACAGAAGTCTGTGAAAGCCAGAGATTTACATAAAGTATATGGACAGTGTCCTGTTGTGTAATGTCATGATACGTTGTATCTCTGACCATTTAGCCGTTGGGCCCCTAGTGGGACCCCCCATTGCCCACACTTTCCCAGTGGAGGATCAGGTTACCCAGTAGATTTATATTCAGCACTCTGGCAGGCCCTGCCATCTAGTTTCCAGAGATTTCAGTGGCTAGGACCTTAAAAAAAAAAAAAAAAAAAAAATGCGTGGGACATCGCGTTACTAGAACTACGCCGAAAGGGTTAAAAGATTGATTTGAATTTTGATAGCGAGTTAAATTTGAACTGAGGGCTGACGTACACAGTTGCAAAAGTTAAGAGTGGGTGGGTGGGAAGGTTGAAGACTGGAGGCAGAAGTATGGGGCCATGTAGACATGTATAGTATCTTATGTAGGACGACACCTGAACTTCAGTTCAACTCCGCCTTTGTACACTGTGATGATTACAGAGAGCACTGTAAAAGGCCAGCAATGTGTGTAATATTATGTTCTTGCAGTGTGTGTGTTGTCGTGTTGTTTAGTTGTTCCTGCCCGTTTTGTCACCAGGCAGGCGATCACCTGGATAGCCTGCCCAATGTCCGTCTACACCACGGGGAGGTAGGCCACGCATGTATCGCGGCCGCCCTCCGAACCCTCTGGTTTAAGAGCTCTTACTGCCCTAATATCAGAGCAAAAAAATTAAATATATATATATATATATAAAATAAATAAAAATGAATAAATAAAAAAAAATAAAGAACAAAATAATAAAAAAAAATATGTAAGTAAATAATAAAATCCCGTCCCTCGGGCAGCCCAAACCCAGTGTACCAGCAAAAAGAAATAAGTAAATATAAATAAAAATAAAAAAATAATAATAAATAAATAAATAATATATATATATACTGTATATATATATAGTGCTTTAATAGACATATATCTGATCCCGCACTGGCCAAAGGCCAGTGCCAGCAAGAGTCTCCACTAGGAAGGCTAGGAGGTATTCCATAGTTGAGTGAGAAGGCATCTCCGGCGATCAAAAGCATGACGAGCAAATTCTTGCAAGGACTTGAAATATTCTCTGGTGCTCAGGACGTTCGGCTCATTTCCGGGGACAGTGATACTAGTGGAGGAAAGAAAGTTCTGTCGAAGGTCTAGGTATTGATGGCAGTGGTATAAAATACGTTCCCAGTCTTCTGGGGCGCCACAAGAACAGAGAGGTGATTCAGCAAGGTTGAAAGTTGCTAGTTTGGCATTAAGGGAACAATGACCAGATAGTAAGTAGACAGTGTACAGACCAGGGTGAAACTATTTCACCCTGGTCTGTACACTCGTTAGGGATGAACGTGACGTTAGGGATGAACTTTAAAGTAACAAGACCCTTAGAGGTAGCGGAATATCTGTTATGCCAACTCTGCATCAAAATATTCCAGCAGCGTCTTTTCTCTGCCTTAGGATCCACAGTGACATCGATAGTAATACCAAGGAAGGTAACGGGGACAGCGTGCCTAATGTAGAAGCACAGGCCTCGATACAAAAGAAAGAGATCGAGCGGCAGACAGTCGTTAAAGACCTGAAAAGCAGGAGTAGACACATTCCTACAGGCCCTGCACATTGTTAAAGCATTTTACGTTGAATGCTATGAAGTTTGGTCTGGACTGAAACCTTCTTAACATGCCAGAACCAGGCGGCCGCGCCATATGAACAAATTGGTAGAAACACAGCTTTGTAATATAACCGTAGAGAGCGAGAATTAAGACCCCAATATTGTTTAGAGAGACGCAGAAGTGAGAAGGTAAGTTTCTTGACTTTCTCTGAGAGATCTCCCAAGTGTTTAGTAAACTTACGTTTACTAACAATGACCAGACCAAGACATTTTAGAGAATAAACCATGGAAAGTGATTTGTTTTGAAGTTTTACAACAGGTTATTAATTAGTTATTAATCAGTCCAAACTAGAGTTTGAACAGGCTAAGAATAGAAAACTTGCTTCTTGCCCTAATGGTAGCCAAGCATTCTGGCCCATCTCTGCCCCTACCTCTGTCCAAACCAGATGGTTCTGTTATCACTTCAGCCAAGGATAAAGCTGACTTGCTAGCATCCCATTTTTCTTCAAACTCATGTATTAATGATCTTGGTAAAACACATCCCACCATTCACAACACGCTCCATTCAATGCCTCCTGTGGTCTTCCGTCAAAAGGATATCAGAAGGATTTTGACGAATCTTGATTCTGAGAAAACTCCAGGTCCCGATGATATTTCTCCACTTGTTCTCAAAACCTGTGCTCCTGAACTTACTCCTATTCTTTGCCGCTTTTTTTCATTTTCTTTTTTCCAAAGGTGTTTTTCCTTCTGCTTGGAAATTTGCTCATATCCAGCCAGTTCCTAAAAAGGGTGACAAATCCCTCCCATCCACTTATTATCCAATTGCAATTACTTCTACTCTTTCTAAAGTAATGGAGAAATAAATTAACTGCCAACTCTGAAACTACCTAGAAACCTTCCATCTGATCAACGATCGCCGGTATGGATTCCGTCAGTGTTGATCCACTGGTGATATTCTGGCATAATTATGTTACCCATTTATGGATTAATTCAATGGAAAAGTTCGGTGAAACACAAGCAGTTGCTCTTCACATCTCAAAGGCTTTCGATCGTGTTTGGCATAAAGATCTTATGGTTTGCCAACTGTTTTTTGTAATTGGTTATCTAGTTTTCTCTCTGATCGCTCACTGAGGGTGATGGTAGATGGCTCTCTGTCTTCTAACTTCTCCACTAATGACGGTGTCCCCCAAGGTTCAGTTCTTTCCCCCACTCTTTTCCGCTTGTATATTAATGACCCTCTTCCATTGACTGGAAATCCTATCCATAGTTTTTCGATGATAGCACATTGCATTCCACTTCCCATTTTGAGAAACCTTGCACTGCTCAATCAGCTTCAACTTCTCGAAAATCTGCTACCAATTCCTTAAATGTCGATATCTCTTTTCGGGATTACCCTGACTTCTAATCTCTCTTGGCACAAGCACATTACAAATATTGCTTCCTCTGCATCTAAAAAACTTGGTTTTCTCTTTCGCTCTCGGCGTTACTTTTCGTCCAAACAGCTGTTCATTTACAAATCGCAAATCCGCCCTACCATGGAATATTGTTCCCACATCTGGGGTGGTGCCCCCAAAACCTCTCTCAGGCTCCTTGATTCCGTTCAGAAGAGTGCAGTTAGGTTAATTAATGATTCATCTCTAACAGAGTCTCCCCACTCTCTCTGTCTCATAGACGTACTGTTTCTGCTGCATGCCTTTTCTATAGATATTTCCATGAGCACGGTTCTTCTGAATTGGCTGTTGTAATTCCCGCTCTCTCTTTCAAAACAGTCCGAACACGTGCTGCCACAAGCCAACATCCATTTACTGTCCAACTTCCAACTCACAGAACCAACTTTTCATCTTTCTCGTTTATTCATGCAGCTGCCGTTTTCTGGAACAATCTTCCTTCATACGTATTTCCTGAAAATTACAGTCTACAGACGTTCAAGTCCAATGTCAACAAATATCTTCTTTCGTCTTTTCAACCTCCAACCCAAGCACGGTACTAAGTACTATAGGTACAATACCTCTCGTGTAAGGTGACCGTGAAATATTAAGCGAACCCTTAACCAATATCATTTTACTTTTCGTGTGGAAGATATGGATAATTTATTTATGGTGGACCATTGAGAGAGATCTGACATGACTAAATTGGCAGTACATACTTTCAAGAGAGGCACGGGAATTGCCCTGGATCAGCAGGTGAGATCGTCTGCATAAGCCAATTTGGAAGTATAAGGAGCCATTCGTCAAGACCGATGTTCCAGACAAGTGGTCCAAGAACAGAGCCCTGGGGGCAGCCCCTAGTGACAGAGCGGGAGACGGAGTTAGATCCAGAAATAACAGAAACTGTACGATTTTCAAAATAACTTCTTAGAAGGTTATAAATAGGAAGAGGACAATTGGCAGCACGTAAGCGAGCAAACAAACTAAACCATCATAACAGATCAAACGCCGCAGAAAAATCAAAAAAATAGCAAGAACATATTTAGAGCTTGCAGAGTTAACTCGAGTTGGCCATTGTCAGACTCGCTTAAGTTCGCAGCCTTTCCCATATGAAGAACAAGAGTAACACTGATTAACAGAGCTCAGTATCAGGTGTTTTGTATACCGTGTCCCGAACCGTGCACGCGCCGTAGTTCACTTGCAGTTGCTTCGATTTGCATAAGGACTCGCTAGTCATAATGTTTTGGCTCATCGGTGTATAATTAATTAACCTGAATACCCTCTTTTGAATGTAATCAAGAAACTTGGGAGAACATATGGGTGCACTACACCAGATGTGCGAATGATATTCCATGGCAGGGCATTTTTATTGTGGCATGTTAATCCATAACAAAAATATGTGTGATCTTGTTTAGAGATCTGTGTGTCATCTAAGATGAACACGGGCAAGTAGATTCTTTTTTTTTTTCAGATAAATAAGAAAAGATTGAGTTTTAGAAGTATATTAGCATTAGCAATAGCAGATGGCATAAGATTCAAGAAAGCAAGCTTACACAGCATCAGCCAAAAAAAAATTGTTCCAGCAATCAACTACCCGCTAGATATAGGCAAATTTCCGAACATCTATTCTACAACTGTCCTTCCTCGATTTGAATTTATGCCCCCTCAGGTTCGTAATCTCAGCAAGAGGAAGAATCCCATCAGCATTAAGCCTGATCAACCCATTCAAGGCCTTATACACCTCAATCAGATCAACTAGCAAGTGTCTAGTCTTCAGAAGCTGGAATTTGCAGAATTTAAGCCTTTCTTGGTAAGAGCACCCCTTCGTTCCACTCACCAATCTTGTTGCCCTTCTTTGTACTCGTTCTAGCAACTCTACATCCTTCCTAAAATGAGGCCTCCAGAGCTGTACTCAAGGCGTGGTCTAACCGTTTCCTTATACAAAGGAATAAATAACCTCCTTCTCCCTACTAGCAAAATTCCTGTATAACATTGACAAGACCCCTGACCTACTCTGGACGCCTGTCTGCATTGCTCAGAAAATTTCATATCTGACTGCACAATTACTCCCAAGTCTTTTTCATTTTCTACTACCCTGAGTGTATTACCACACAGTTTGTACGTTTCTCTGGGGTTATTTCTACCCATATGCAGTACTTTACATTTGTCAATGTTAAACTTCAGTTGCCACTTCTCACCCATCTGCCCAACTTTTCTAGATTCTGTTGCAGAAGCATGTGTGTCATTAATAACCCTGTCAACCTTTGTATCGTCTGCAAACTTGGACATTAAGCCTGATATATCTTCATTGATATCATTGATAAATATACAAAACAACAATGGGTCCAATACGGAACCCTGGGGAACTCCACTAATAACATTAGTCCACGAAGAGCGGTATCCATTGATTACCACTCCCTGTCTTCTCCCAATCAACCACCCTTTTATACATTGTAGCAAATTGCCCTTAATGCCATACTGCTCCAATTTATACAGTAGTCTTCCATGTGCAACAGTATCAAATGCTTTCCTGAAATCCAAGTATATGAAAATTATTTTTTGCATCCAGTTCCCTTGTAACCACATCACAGTTTCCAATCAAATTGGTCAGACAAGACTTCCCCTTAAGAAACCCATGCTGTGTCTGAATTATTACTGCAGTCTTGTTCAGTTGATCCAACCTTGAACAGAAGTTAAACTAAGAGGTCGGTAATTACTGTTGTCACCCTTCGATCCCCTCTTTGTGAATTGGGGATACAATTGCACACCTCCAGTCCGTGGGGACCACCCCTGAGTCCAGGACGCCCTCATAATTATGGCTAAGGGTATATAAGTTAGCCGAGATTTCTTTGCCCCACCGGAGAATTTCTTTGAGGTCAGCATTGAACGAAATGGTGAGGGATATTCGGAGGTTTGAAGCTACTTCTTCAAGGTAAGATTTCTCAAACTGGAGAGTGGAATGCAGTATACTGTCATCAGCAAACAATGGAATGGACAGAATTTCTAGTCAGTGGAAGAAGGTTATATACAAGAGCTATGACCTTTTGCTTGCACTCGTTGTTGTGTGTATGCCGAGCTTTCGCTAGCTGGTGGAGATTCATTTCTTTGTGAAAGACGTTGAGAGTGCTATGAACGGAATTCAAAAATCGACATATTGTTAGCATTAGCATTAGCATTAGCATTAGTAGAGGCATTTGATGCAAGAAAGCAAGCTTATGCAGCATCAGCCAAAAAAATAAATAAATAAATAAATAAAAAATAACCACTTCCACTTCACCTCTCTGTTCGTTCAAAATGCCTGTGTGTACCTAACAGTTGTTCTTCGGCGACAGCCGAAAAATCTTTTTAAATCTCTGGCCTACACAGCGTTCTGTGCTACACAACATACAAAATATTACACAACGCGGAGATGGGGGGGGAACCCCTGGTGCCGTGAGACAACTAACACACTTTGCACTTGTCTCTGAAGAAACGAGCTGATGCCCTGTTGCAAATTTAGTCAAAAACTAAAGTGTCTGATGTCGGGCTACGTATGAATCCGGCCCCAGAAATGGATCACCCGGTACAGAATGCTTGAGTCCCGAAAGATGTAGTCTTAATTGGGTACGCAGTTACGGAAACAGGGAACGAAAAATTACACAAAACCAGAGCATGACCACCGGGTGCAAAAATTGAAGATGCAATGTTCAATTTGATCCCTTTTCCAATATAAAATCTTTTATTATTTTAGAATTTCTTAATTAATGCATTTTATTTTTAATTATATTTTTACACGTTATTTACAATGAATTTCAATTCTGTTAACCTAATTTATTTGCTTTGTTTTGTATGGTATAAAATTTCAATAAAAATAAAAATATATTTGAGAAGTACGTATCGGTAAAACACGTTGCTTAAGTAACATTTTCTTTTCTTGTGAAAAGCACTCGCTTTCTTTTGATAAGCACTTTATCACAAAAATACTTACATAAAAAAATACTCATCATAACATATTTGAGACAACAGTATCAACGTGGGAAGGGGGAGAACTCAAGTCAAAGCAAAGACAAGATAAATCCGCAACTTGCAAATCTTTTAATAAATTTGTTTCGTTTTATATACTGCCTCCCCACTTTATTAGGAACACTAAGGTTCGGGCTATGTTCGGGAAAGCGAAACACATCATGTGGGCTCTAACCCTCCGAATTGAGAGGATGGTGTATAAAGCCATGTTACTCTACTAGTGCCCAAATTAATTCACAAGAATAGGGAGAATTCAGGATTTCACGGACTTCCAAGGAGGTATGCTTGTTGATGAGCGTTTAGCAGATGCTACAGCAGCGAGAACAACTGCATTTGCGCGTTCAAATACTAGAATCACCCGGAAAACTAGCGTAAATGGACTCAACTTCGGCCGGAAATGTAAGGTGACGGTGCTAAGTGTCCGATGTCTGTATCTGATTAAAAACAAATCATTGCTAGACGACAGAAAAATTAACCATTACGTTTAATGATTTTACGGTAAACCGTAAAATCTAAGTTCAATCAAGTTTTTAGGCAAGTCTCGCGAAGGTGTCCCCAGGGCATAGTGTTCTGTGGAAGGCGCCACCAGTGGTTTCCCACATCTGCGCCATGGTACTTTGTGATGAATTACATAATCTCTGTAAAAGCCAGAAAAAGTGTATCTGGTATGTGTCAGAGTAGTGCTATGTTCTGTTGTTCCGTCTCTGGGTGATTGGCCGCAGGGCCCCTAGGGGAAACACACGTTTCCCGGCACCACCACTGGGAGTTAAGCCAAGCTGCCCATTATATTCTGGCTGGCCCCCGCCAGGGTTGCCTGAGCTTACTGACGGAGACCAAGTTAAAAAAAAAAATGAGAGCAAGAAAAGAGGAGCATAGAAGGATTGAAAGTGGAATGAATTTGGGTGGATTGACAGGGGAGAATTAATCCACCCTAGTTCAGGCGAAGTAAGGGAAAGGGTGAGAGTTTAAAAGTCGCAGGGGACAGGCGCCCCTGTGTAATTGCCATTGGCATAGTACACTGGTCTGCAAAACTTAAGGATCAACACTATTTCTAAACGTTACAACCACAAAATCTTTACTTCAGGTACTCTTTACTGATGAGAGTAGATTCAGTCTCAGCAGCGATTCTGGACATCAGCTAATCTGGCGAGAGGTTGGCACACAGTATCACCCCGCAAACATCAGTGAAAGGGATCGATATGGCGGTCGAGGTGTTCTAGTCTGGGGAGGCGTTATCTTGGATGTACGTACACAACTCCAAATACTGGAAGGCGGTACTGTAACCGGTGCATGCTACTGTACTGAGGTAATCCTTCCCCATGTGCGTCTGTTCCGAGGTGCCATTGGCCCCGAGTTCGTGTTTATCGCACTGCAACTGTTGATACGCTTTTGGAAAGTGAGGACATTGTTCGTATAGATTGGCCTGCCAGTTCTCTGATGTAAATCACATCGAACACATATGGGACGCTCTGGGGAGACGCCTAGCGGCACGTCCACACCTCCCAGAAAATGTTCACCAGCTGAAGATGGCGCTGACAGAGGAATGGACCAGGTTACCGCAAGAATTTATCAACATCATTATTCTAAGTATGGACAGGTGGTGCAAAGCCTGCATCGACATTAGGGGTGGCCATAACTCCTACTGAGGACCACCTCTTCCCTTTGTTCCATCTTTGGCAGTGATGCATCTGTATCATGGCAGCCAGTGCTATGTTGCCATTTTTGAATAAAGTCCCCCTGTACCGTGTTGTTTCCGTTGTTATGTCGGTGTTGTTTCCTTCATCATTTCTGTACCTCACGAGGTTCCTTTGGTATGTTTTCCCATATCCGGGCCACTCCTATGAGAATCTACAGGTGAAAACCTGACTGGTCCTTAAATTTTGTACACTAGTGTAGTTGCAGATCCCACACTGTGGTGAGTGCCAGCAATCCCGCACCTAGATCGGTGCCAACAGTATATCCTACCCATTTCGGGTTTGCAAAAAACTTTTAAATCCCGCACTCTGAGGAGTGCCAGCATCCCACACCTTGGATGGTGTCTGCAATAAATCCTACCCTATTCAGGTTAGCATGGTCCTGTCTTTGTTGTTCTTGGGGGATGGAGAGTTATCCCGTGCCGGTCTGGGTTACTTCTTGGGCTTTGAGTTCTGCAACCTTAGCTCGACTAAGTGCAAATGTTTCCTGTGCGTATGTGGTTAATGCCTTATAGGTATCTTCCTCGAGTAGCAGAGCGAATTCTTGATTGCGAGGGTACCTCTGTATTGTGGTGAGGAATTTAAGCCTAATGTTGTTGTAATGTTGTACATGAGGTTCCCCCAGGACTCCTCTTCGCCGCAGTGGCAACGTAGATCATTCTCAATTCCCATGGCCGTCAGTTTTTGTTGGAAGGATCCATGCCCGGTGATGATAAAGGTGACATGGAGACCAGGTGAAAACAAGGGTGGAGGTTCTTGGTGAGCTGTACTTATAGATGGAAGGAATCGTTTTGTGATGGCCCCCTTTGTTGTGGTGTCCCAGTCATGTTACCATATCTCTTGTAGATGTTGTGTTATCCGTTTTCTTTCCTGCCTAGGGCTGTTTGTAAAGTCAAGTTGAAGATTAAGCAGTTGGGTTGGAACTCCCTTCCTTAAGTGATAGAAAAGCCCTCTTTTAATCACTTCTAAGTATAGTGGCTGGCATCCAGTTATTACCTGCAGAACAGGGGTGCTAGGGATCTATTCGGACCCCTTATCTGGAACATGGTCCTGCAGCAGTGGATTTCTAGAATCTTTGAAAATGTTAAGATTATATTATACGCCGATGATCTGACTATCCTCGTCAGTGGCAATACTCGGTCTGAGTTGAAATCTGTTGCCAATAGTACACTACAGGACCTATATGAATGGACTCTTCTTAATAAGCTAAAGATTAGTCCTCAGAAGTCAAAGATGATGGTATTCGGAGCAAATTTAAATATCTCTTGTCCTCTTCAAGTTAAAATCAATAATGTTCGTCTTCCTTTCTTCACAGAAACTAAAATCCTTGGAGTAATAATAGGCCGAAAGCTAAATTTTATGACACATGTTACTAACTTGACAGTTAAAATCAAGAACTTTGCTAGAGCATTAACACGAATTTCAAGAGCTGAGTGAGGACTCTCGAGGAGGACTTTAAAAATGTATTACAATGCAGTATTTATCCCAATATGCCGCCGGCGCCTAGTTTCACAGAGCATTAATTGTTAGAATTAGAAACAAATTATATTCTTTGCAGAGAACAATTTTATTATCCATAGTTAGAGCATATCGTACAGTGTCGACCCCTGTCTTACAAGTCTTAGCTGGAGTTTTGCCCTTAGAGGATTGTCTTTAAAGGATTGTCTTCAGGTTAAAGAAGCAAATCCCGACAGAATTTATGGGAATCACTATTGACTCTCAGCAGGATATCAAGAGTGAAAAAAAAAAGAGAATCAAGAACGACTTGAGAATGAGTGGCAGACCCGTGGGACACAACCTCTTTGGGATTGGTGACAAGATGCTTCTTCCCGGAAGTGTCTTTTCTTCACGATAAAAAAGTACTGTACAGTCATGGCTTTCCATCGATCTATACACGTCTTACTTGACCACAGGACACGGATCATTAAATCAGTAACTCTTCAGGTTCAAGTTGGCTACTACAGATTTATGTCTTTGCGGTGAGACAGAGAGTTGGGATCACGTACTGTATTCATGTACTAACTACGAGGATCAGAGAAGAACTCTCACAAATTATTGTGTTCTACAGCCTGGCTAGGAATCTTTGCTTATACAGAATGCCGAGATTTTTTCAGGAATTTCAAACTTTTGCCAGAGAAGTTTTTGAGAAAAGACGGCAGCTGTTATCTACAGTTTCATCTTCTTCTGAATCATCTGGCATCGGGATCACTACCTCATAATTGTTCTCGTGGTCTTGAAATGGGACCTCAATTAAGACCTCGTTTGATACTGATTGTAACCTCATTTGTCTTAATTTTGTATATAATGTATAACTGAACAAAAAAAAATGTTTTTCTCCCTCTCTGAAGTGGGCCCCCAGAGGGATCTGGCCACCTTTTGGCTACATCAGGTGGGTCAGCGACTCGAATTGGGACAGTACGAGCACTACTGGAACTGATCCACCTTCCCGTGGTGTGGACGAGTACCCAGAATCATCTCTCCAGGTGATTGATGCTTCTGGGTAGCCAAGAGGCTAGAACAGAACAACAGAACACACACACATACAAACCTACATTCCCACATATCTGGCCTTTTTCCACTGATACAGTACTGTTCTTCACAGAGATACAAGGTGGAGTTGAATTGACGTTCTAGGAGCCGCCCTTTACATATACACTTCCAGATTACATTTAATGACGCTCATCAGTACCCGCACAGCGATGAGTGGGAAATTCGACGAGGAATGCACCACAGGATTAAGAGGCATTCAAGGAAACTACTGATCTCGGAAAATACGGCTGCGTTGGTGTCGGTAAAGCAAACGAAAGACAGGGACTGAAGGTAAGTCATGTTAGTTCCATGAACCCCATTTGCGCTTTTTAGCCCCAATGGGAGAGTGCACATATGGAAGAAACTCCACGAAGGATTGGGATTATCTCGTTATGTACCGAAATTGAAAATTACTGAAGGAGGTCTAATGGTGTTGAACATGTTTTCGTTGAATACTTTTGGTCCCCTGATACCAGCTGGAGAGGACTGTGAAGGCCAGAGCATATCTGAACTTCGTTGCGCATCAAGTAAAATATTTGCTGATGCTATCGAGGCAGTGTTAGGTGGGTCGGAAAACTGCTAGCTTGGGGGAATACAATGACTAATAGATTAACAGTAGCCACTGACAGAGGTAAAAGTGATTCTTGCACTGCTTCTATTGGAATGAGCAGCAGCCTGGAAAACAAGATGCAGGATATTTCAGAGACTGCTGGGAGTCATTGCGGTACAAGTAAACACATAGGTTGTGTTAGGGTAGCTATGAATAGGAACAGGTGCATGTATACTTGCGTGTACACCAATGCTAGGAGTTTGGTAAACTAATTTGATGAATTTGAGGTATTGCTCAAAACATCAAAGGCAGATATTGTTTGGATATCACAGACGTGGTGTCACACAGATATAAGGAATGCAGAACTGGAATTTGGGGAGTAAAATGTGTATAGAAAGGATAGACAGGATAGGAAAGGAGGAGGGGTTATGCTATTAGTTAAGAAACACATAAAATCCAAGGAAGTGAAGCCAGTCGACATCGCTAGACAGTGTAGTGTCGAGTCAGTTTGGTGTGACATAAGCATTGGGAGATCAAAATTGAGTGTAGGAGTGTGCGATAGGCCTAATGACTCTGATGAGTATAATAAGAAACTGTACAGGGAAATAGAGTGGGCCAGTAAATCAGAGAGTCTTATAATGGGGGATTTATTTTAATTTCCCAGATATTGACTGGAATTTGTGGGTTGGTCACTCACACACTAGCAAGGCTTTTGTAGATTTATTGGATGATTGTTTTCTACATCAGCATGTTCGGGAGGCAACTAGAGAGAGTAATACTCTTGATCTGATTATCAGTAGTGAGTCTTCATGCATTAAGAATCTGTAGATAAAGAAACCACTAGGTGGCAGTGATCACAGTGTGCTGAAGTGGGATTTACTCAAAGAGGTAACTACCATCAGGGGTAAAGTGAAGGGTTTTTGCTTTTCTAAAGGCAACTACGATGGTCTGAGGCAGTATTTAAATTCTATGCAGTGGGACCAACTGATGATGCTACCAACATCATTGTTACCAACAACAACAGCAAATTGAAAATGGGAAGCATTCAAAGAACGTATCTTGGAAACTACTAGGCTTTACATACCAACTAAGAAATATTGTTGAAGGTTTAGGCCTAAATGGATGTCAGATGAACTAATGAGACACATGGCAGAGAAGTAAAATGCATGGGATACATATAAATTAATGGGTGACATGGAAGCTTACGATAGATATAAGCTGGTCTGTAACCAAGTCACAAAGGAGATTAGGCAGGCAAAGGCAGATTATGAGAAATCCTTGGCAGAGGATGCAAAGAAAAACAGCAAAGAGTTCTTTACCGATGTAAACTCTAGAAGGAAAGGGATGAATCAGATTGGTCCACTGGATATTGATGGTTCAACAGTTGAGGATCCTGCTGAGGTGGCTAACAAACTAAACGAGTATTTCACATCTACATTCACACATGGGGAGTTATTCAGGAAGGAGAATGCCAGAGGTGAAGTAAACTTTGGCAGTGAGCTAGATGATTTTGTAATAACTGAGAGGAAAGTGTAGGAGAAATTGTTGAGGATAAACGTAAAAAAGGCACCAGGGGTGGATGGGATCTATCCAGTTATATTAAAGGAGGCAGCAAAGGAAGTAAGCAAACCCTTAGCCATAATTATAAGAGATTCTTTGGACTCAGGGGAGGTACCCATAGACTGGAGAAGTGCAATTGTGACCCCAATTCACAAAGGAGGATCAAAGGCTGACACAAGTAATTATAGACCTGTGAGTTTAACTTCTGTTCCAGGAAAATTAATGGAGGCACTGGTTAAAGGGATCATCTATACAAGACTTCAGTAACGATCATTCAGACAAGACTTAACAAAACCATGCTCGGACACAGCATGGTTTTGTTAAGGGGAAGTCTTGCATGACCAATTTGATTGCATACTATGATGCAGTCACAAAAAGAACTGGATTGCAGGGAATAACTTTGATATTATATATTTGGATCTTAGAAAGGCTTTTGATACTGTTGCATATGGAGGACTGCAGCACAAATTGGAGCAGTGTGGCTTTGGAGGCAAATTGCTGCTAGGGATAAAGGGATGGTGAGGGGGAGAAGACAGAGAGTGGTAATCAATGGACACTGCTCATCGTGGACTAATATTATTAGTGGAGTCCCTGAGGGTTCAGTGTTGTGTTCATTATTGTTTTCTGTATTTATAAATGATATTGATGATGCTATATCAAGCTTAATGTTCAAGTTTGCAGACGATACAAAGGTTGGCAGGGTTGTGAAGGACACTATTGACGCTATGCTGCTGCAACAGGATCTGGAAAGGTTGAGAAGATGGGCTGAGAGGTGGCAAATGAAGTTTAACACTGACAAATGTAAAGTACTATACTACATATGGGAAACAGCAACCCCAGAGCAACGTATCAACTCTGTGATACTACACTGACAGTGGTAGAGAATTAAAATGACCTGGGGGTGATTGTGCAGGCAGATATGAAGTTTTCTGAGCAGTGCAGACGGGCTGCAAGAGTAGATCACGGTGTCTTGTCAATGATATACAGGAATTTTTCTAGCAGAGATAAGGAGGCGGTTATTCCCTTGTATAAGGCAATGGTAAGGCACACCTTGAGTACTGTATACAGGTGTGGAGGCCTCATTTCAAGAAGGATGTAGAGCTGCTGGAACGAGTACAGAGAAGGGCAACAAGATTGGTGAATGGAACAAAGGGTTGCTCTTACGAAGAAAGGCTTAAGTTTTGCAAATTACAGTGTCTGGAGACTACGCACCGGCGAGGTGATCTGATAGAGGCGTATAAAGCATTGAATGGTTTGAGCATGCTCAATGCCGATGGAATTCTTCCTCTTCCTCAGAATAATCACCAGAGAGGGCATAAATTCAGATTGAGGAAAGACAGATGTAGGATAGATGTGAGGAAATTTGCCTTTAGCCAGTTGGTTGATGGAACAGACTTTCATCCTTCATTGCGGAAGTTGATAGCCTAAATAAATTTAAGCCTCAGCTGGTCAGATATTTCGAACGAACGGAGGGGTGAAATGGAAGTGGTGTTTTTTTTTTTTTTTTTTTGGCTGATGCTGCATAAGCTTGCTTTCTTGCATCATATGCCTCTACTAATGCTAAACATGCATATTTACCCATACTGCCAGGGGTGGTTTCACGATGACAGTGAGATCATCCACTGAGCCCAATCTGTAAAAAAGATTGGGCAGTGTGGATGATTTGTCATCTTACAATAAAAAAGATCACAATGAAATTTCATTGTCTGGCCAGCTCAACGCTAGATCTCAATCCCACTGAACATTTGCGGGAATAACTGGAAAGGCGTGTTCTTCAGCATAATCTTCTGGCCACGTCATTCTAATTGAGTACAGCTTTATTCTATGACGGGTCCAATATTCCTTCAGTTACTTTTGAACACCTTATTGACTCCATAAGACGTCGTGTCGGAGCAGTGATTCAAGCCAACGGAGTTCCAACACACTATTATTGCCTTGTGGCAGCACAACGTTTTTTTTTTATCAATGCGCGCCCACCCTGGGTGAAAAAGGTCTGAGTTTCAATTCCTCAATGACGCAAAAAATTCCTATGCGCTTTTTTTTTTTTGTTCACAACTTGGCTGAATTCGTTTGTTTCAGGCGAGGGTTGCATGGTTTTTTCCATCTCGGAAACTTCGCTTTTTCGTCCATCAAACAGCAAACGGACCGAAGAATACACGCAGTTAAAGACACAATACCCTTTGAGTTATTTTGACGCTTAACACACGCGCACACACCTAATCTAATCTAACCTAACACGCTATTTGTCCATGGTCCTAATAAAGTGGCTAGGCAGCGTACATTTCAGGCGATTAGCAAATACGGTGCACACCGCTTATTGTGATAATGTTATCACTTTTACAAAGTCTCGATCAGATGTACACTAATATATAGAGAAAAAATTTCGTTTATTGTAATCAGCGCTTTGTTTTATATTATTGCTTTTTTTGCTTTATCGCGGTTTATGCATGTGCAATGGAAGTGATTAAGTAACATACCGATTTGTTCTTGAACTCTATCGTTATTCTGTGAAAGAAAATACTGTATCTGTACTCCTGCCAATCTGACTCTTTTACAGTAGAGCATTAACGCTTTTCTAATTCTGAGATTTTAATATTTTCTTATTTCTTTTTAGTTGTTTGTATGAATTTCCAGCAACATTATGACAGTTTCATTTTTATTGATGACTTTCTGGAGAAATAGTGGACAATCAAATTAAAGTATTTTATGTTGCTTGATTTTCACGTTTTCTTTCTGTCCAAAGCTACTTTTTTGTGTATAAATTTTCGATCTGCATTAATAAACAGCGCTGAATATCTGCATTCTTGTTTCTTCGGTTCTTGTTATTAAATAAGTTGAGTCTCGAAGATATATCACAATAAGTGGTATCCCATGTAGTAATAAAAAAAAAATTTAAAAAGTAAAAAGAAACGACTTTCATGCGCTAACAGAAAACATGGAAAAAATAATAATTCCAGGATTTCTTCTACTGGTCGAATTTAATTAAATTTGGGAAGGCTTAACAAACCGGCCTAAAAGAGCGAAATAAAAAAAAATCATGAAAACTATCTACAGGAAGTCGAATTATTACATGCGGACGGACAGACAGAGAAATAATAATTCCTCGATCGGATTTCTGTTGGTCTGATTTTAATGAAATATGGGATTACTCTACAAACCTTTCCAAGAGACCTAACTATAAAATTTAATAAAAAATCGATCCAATTGGAGTCGAGTTAGTACATTCGAATGGATGGGCGGACAGACTGATGGACTTAGTGAAGACAAAGGCACATTACACATATATGCTAACATTCATAAAACTCAGATTAACTAACTCATAAAACTCAGATTCATATTCTCAAATGACTAAGTTAGCTATGACATAATTTTATATATGTATTATAATTAATAAATGTTATAAATACTTCTAAAATTTCTAAATAGTAATTAAACAACTGTTTAATTGGCATAATCCCTTAAGAATAGCACAGTATACACGATGTTACCAAAAGTATAGGAATACATAAAAAAAAACGATTTATAGTTCAGATATTAATACCACACATTGTTCCCATTGAACACCTTCCTCCAATTTGGCAATGTCCACTGATACATTTCTCCATTCCTTCAGCCAAGCCAGCCGAAAAGTTTTAACTGAGAAAGTGATTTTGACCTCCATAAACGAGCCCGCACATGTCTTTTCATTCACACTAAAAGTATATTTATACTTATCAAAAAGTTCGGGTACTGACTGTATCTTGAAATCCCAGCGTCGTAATGAGTTGCGACTTGCAACACATTTTCTTTCTTACAAAATCAGCCATTTATCTCAACTGGCGCAATTCCCGATTTCCTTTTCAACTCAGTCACTGAAACTGTTCAAGCACTTGTCGCAGTGGACTGCTTGACTATGCCTCTGTAAGTTTGAACTTTGTGATGTAAACTAACCTTCGAACTCATTCAGGTTTTTTGTGGGTTCAACAAAGAAGAAACACGCATCATCGTAAAGAAAAATCACTCCCTAAGACAGTAAGTAATCTAGATCAGTTTTAGCATGTAGAGTTTTCAAACAGTTGCCAAACACGCGACCTGAATGATCACACTGAGAAAGTTCACTGAATTTCTGAGAAATTTTGGCAATATATCATAAATTTTTTTGTAATAGCATTACCCTATTGCATCATCCATCTCTAGCGTTTATTATGAAAATTATCAGAAACTGGGAGTCTAAACAGGAAGAAAGGAAGTGGATGTCCAGAATATCTTCTGCAGACCAGGACAGCTTTCTAGTCCGTCTGTTATGTCCGAAACAGAAGATCCTCATCGATAGATCTCAAAACAGCATAGGAGGAGGACATAGGAGTAAAGGCAAGTACTATCGCCTTTAGGCGATAGTACTTGCCTTTACTCCTATGTCCTACTCCTATATGTCTACTTGCCTTTACTCCTATCGCCTTTAGGCGATAGTACTTGCCTTTACTCCTGTGATTAGTAGCATGTCGCCCAAAAAATGAAAGTCCAGCGTCTAAAGTGGGCAAAAAGCATGCTAATTGGTATGACGATCAGTGGAAATGTGTCATTTTCTCGGATGAATCAAAATTCAACTTGCATGGTTCGGACGGCCAGCAGACTATTAGACAAAGAAGAGAAAAAGAATTTCATACTGACTGTATCGTCGTCTCCACAGTGAAATATTCTGCATCTCAAATGATATGGGGCTGTATTTCACTTAGAGGAGCTGGTCATTATTTGTGACGGGCACAGTGAATTCTGAGGTGTACAACGACATTCTTGAGACAAAATTACTTCCCATAAATTTCACTATGGGAATGTTGCCAATCACTTTTTCAGGACGACTCTGCTCCATGTCATAGAGCCAAGACCGTAAGTACTGCTTCATAAAATTAGCAAAAGTTTTAAATTTATAAAACGTCGCACGCTGGCTTAAAAAATATGTGATTTATTTCGCTGTCTCTACTGTCCACAGATGCAAAAGTTGTTGAAGGATAAATCAATTCACACAATAGGTCTGGGATCAGTCGAGACCTCAATCCAGTTGAAAATTGTTGGAACAAAATGGGTGTTTCGGTAATGCAAAGGAAACCAGAAACACTTAGAAAGCTGCAGGAGGTATTAATCCGTGTTCGGTACCATGAGATTTCCCAGGAATACATTCAGAACTTATCCAGTCGATACCACGACGATGTGCTGCAGCTATCAAAGCAGGAGGGGGACGAAATATTAGTATGAATTTGGTGGTGTTTCGTTATTTTGCTTCCTGTTGTCCTAGAATGAGCAAAATAATGAAAAAAATCACTGCTTTCATATAAATTTGGAGAAAATTTCTTATTTCATTATATATTTACCCATAAGGCATAAAAGTAAATGTTTCTGCAATTAAGTTTCATATGCATACTTTTATTACTTATTTATGTTCTTTCGGTAATTTCTAAAAGATCACCTCAAAAAAAAAAAAAAAAATGAGGTGATGCAATTTTTGAGCACCACTGCAGTTGAAATTTTTCAGTGTTTCGAAACAAAATTCGAATTATTTAATGATCTCCTGCTCGTAAATATTCATATGGTTTTTTAGTTTAATTAAAGTATACTTTGGGATAAAAAAAGGCTTACGAAAATGTATTACGAGGTTGCTAAAGCAAAATTCCCGTAGTCTAAAATATATGCTTAAAAAGAGGGAACGAGAATATGATATCCGAAAGATATCTAGCGTTTACAGCGGACGCACGTTAACTACAATCGTATAAATATATTATTATTATGTATAAGTATAGTGCGAAAGCATCAATAATACATAGCCAAATCTGAATGAACAGAATATTAGTAAAGCGGCATCGTTTTAAGTTATATATCATATTGTGAATACCTTCACAACGAGTTGCCATGATATTGCACTATTTCGAATAAGTAACGCTCCACGTGAGGAGAAGATTAATGTTACTTATTCTCAGATGGATACCACCACCCAGACGGCACCGTTTCATTTTTTCTACATAGTCTAGACTTTCCATAGCTTGAGGCTTACGCCCTAAACGCTTTGTAGTTTATATATCTTATTATTATTAAATTCGAAATGACAAACGAAAACATTGCGAATAAAATCCATTCTGGCGATCCCCTATTCAACTCACTCTAATTTCAGGTGGCCTTTTGCGATTTGTATAACCTCGTTAACGCCTTAAAATTAAATCTTAGTGAAGTTTCGGATGGGAAAGAAAATGCATAACGCGATGAAGGGAAGGGATGTGAATATTAATGAAATTTTATGAGAATTTTGATGAGAATTTTAAAAAGTTTCGTATTTTTATGTGTATCAAATTAAATACAGCGACTATCTCGGAATTGCAAACTCATTTAATTGAAATGTAGAAATGATTGATAAAAATGTCTTTCCGAATTATATTTTTTGAATATCAAATACTGTCATAACCATGTAGATGCACATCATGAGATGAATATATTGAATTACCGTAATATGAATATCTACCAATTTTTTGTTTTTAATAGTTTACCGAGTGGTGTCACATTAATATTCTCCAGACAAGTAATGCTATTTAAAATACTCACCCTGCCAATATGCTTATTTAAATAAGTTGTAGCCATAGCTACTGTAATTAACGCTAGATGGCAGCAAAGGCTGAACGTACACGAGGTAAAACGCCAGATTTCTTAACTCACGCAACTCCAAGCACGAGCAACTTTAGGAGAGCGTGCGACCTATCTTGAATTAAAGATGAGTTAATTGAAAATATAAACACTACACTTTCAAAGTCCGCTTCTTGAAAATTGCAATTTAGATTATATAAAGCGGTGGCTGCCAGCATTATTCTATTATCAAACGAGTGCAGTGAAAATACAGATAATAATACATCGTTATTGAATATTATACAATTACAGCGAAATCAATAATTTCACTCAGAAAAAGCTTCTTTGAATTTATAACTAATTTGTAAGTTTTGTGTGATATTTTTTTTAATTTTAACCCGCTGAGTAGAAGTGAATGGAACGTTGGATTAGCGTGATAAAATATTTAATACCGAGCTGTAACTCCTTCAAGTGGTTCCTGATCGGCTTATCGCGCATCTTCTTGTAAAAATATATTTTTCCATCTACTCCCCACTGGAAAAAAAAAAGTAGCTAATATACGCAGCGCATTACATATCAGGCGCGTTAACAAATACTAATAATTCATGATATATATATTATATAAATAAGAAAAAGAAAAGGGCAGAAAGCAATGACTTTTCTGTAAGAAAGAAAAGCATTTCGTTTCTGCACATTCGCTATATTCCCATTGATTTCCTACAATTAAAAGGGGGGGGGGGAATAGTAATTTTCTATTGGTCCCATTTTAATGAAATTTGGGAAGGCTCAACCAAGTGAGCCAAATATAAAATTTCATGAAAATCCAACCACTGGAAATCCAATTATTACATGCGACGGATGGCCAAACAAATAACAACTGCCGGATTTCATAGCACAAATTTTAAAGGCAGAACTGCAGCTCACAAACCATCTGCATTTATTTTTGATTTAAAAAAAAATCAAATTCGCATTAGCGAATCACATTGTGTAAAGCACGCCAAACTTGAATTGTTGATCAATAGAAATCGGTCCAGTATAACAAGTCACGCTACACGTATTCACATTCTACATTTATTCTGATGCTCACTGTGAAGTTGGTTAGGTTAGTTGTCATGGTCTGGAGGAGATGCTTCTAGTGGTATAGTCTAGGTCCACATCTCGCCATCGCTGGACATCTCAAGGCGTGGAACCATGAATGTTCCCTCCGCGCTTGACGTTCTATACTGCAGGTCTGTAATCGGCGACTAACAGGACACATGTGGCCCACGGATCCTTTTTTGTGCAGGGTGTTTGACTGATAAGCTAAAATGCTTCGCGTATAATAACTATGGTAAATCAAAAATCGGCGGAATAATTCATGGGGGGGATGACCCTACTCCATCACCTGCGATCAGCTAACTACAGTCTGGAATGAAAAGGATTTTAGAAATTCTTTCACCCATCGACAGGAATCGAATTCAAATGAGTGACAAGTGGCGCAACCACTATACTGTCCCGGAGGACATAGCATTTGGCTTACTTTAAACCTTTAACCAAACTAGTGCTTGATTGGAATGAAGAGGAAAGGGAGTTTTTATACTGAACGTTGATGAAAGAGATATATAAGAGGAGAGGGAGTTGAGTTGGCCGAGTTAAGCCGAATCTCAGAAGAGGATATCATGGTTTTATTTTCGGAAACTCCAGTTTTCGTCAGGCAAATAAACAAAGCACAAACACACACACACGCCTCTAAATTCTCATCTCTCTATACATTAAAAAAGTTTTCCTCCTAGTAATATTTATTCGAGCCAATGGGAGAAGAGGCGGGGAAATTACGTCACTACAAATGCGAAAGTAAATAATTACATTGTTGTCTTCCATTGAAAGATAACTGCCTTCACTGTGTGCATGTGCTTCACTGTCTAATACATGACCACGCCCGGCATCATTTGATTTTCCATTGTAATGTCAGCTGATGAAGGTACTTCATATAGTTTGTATATTTGTAAATAGTTCAGTATTTTGTAAAATTTTTAAATATTTGTATAGTTTGTAAATATTTTAGTCCTGCTCTTTCGGATGCAACAACATTCTTCATGCATTATGGAACCCGAAGCAAAAGGCCTTTTCCTAAGTGACCAGGGCCGGATTTAAACTTCTCTCTTACCAGTCACCTGTTAAAATAAAAAAGGATTTTTTAAGACGGAGTGAGGCCCCTTGTAATGCGAGGCCCTAAGCTGTATAGCTTGTTTATATCATATGTAAATCCGGCCCTATAAGTGACCTATGTAAAATAATGACATAGTGATATTTATTTCACCTTCAAAATGCCACGTGGTGGGGTAGCCAATGGGAGAAGAGGGATGAAGGTCACGTGGTACAAGTGGGCGGGGATCAATTACGTCACTACAAATTACTGCAAATAATTACATAGGTCATTTCCTGATTAGATATCGATCAGTGCGTTTCAACAGGTGTCTTTCACGGTCTGCGCGGTAACACAGTGGTATCGTCACCGTCCTCCCCACACCGGGTGAAAAGGCCCGAGTTCGAATCCCGTAGAAGACGCAAAGAACTTTAATGGGCCTTTTTCGTTCCGTGGTTGAGTTAGTCGGTCTCAGGCGTAGATAGCAAGGTTTTCCCCCAGAAACTGGTGGTTTTCGTCCAGAAAAACAGACAAATCGACCATAAAACACACGCAATTAATAGACATAAGACACACAGCACGGCAAAGGAATTTAATTTTCGGGTGGCCTAAAAGTTTTAAACTTTATAAATATTTGACGTTCTCCGTCATACCTCTACATTTTACGTAGAAAAGCATGCGCGGGGGATGGCGAGCAGGGGGCGAAGCCCCTAGTGGTCCATTAAAAATAAAATTATTTATTTATAATACACTGGCACGATATATGGCCTAAGGTGCTGATTCGACGTAAAACGACTACTACCACCAACAACCATCCCCCAGCCTTTATAAAACCTTTCAACTCGCAACCCATCCACGATACAGTATATCGTAGCCCACAAGCCATGCATGATACTGAATTGAAAAACCTAGATATGATATAAAAGTTTTTTCATTTTAATTAAAAAGAAAACTTTAAACTTTATAAATATTAAAGAAAACTTAAAAAATTTGTAAGGTATTAAATCATAAAATAAATAAAAATTTAAAATCAAAGATAACCGTTGTAAAAAATATATTTATATTTTATTCTATATATATATATATTTATAGATTAGAATAATATAGTTTCTATAAATTTATATTTATAGAAACTATATATTATTCTATATAGTAAGTCTAGATTCACTAGCCTAATTAAATACGAACTTAGAAAGAAATCTTTCTCAATGTGTACAAGCAGATTCAAATATAATACGAATAATAATTTAATTATCACATGTTCGATTTTTCAAATTTTGTAAATAAGTTTGTAAATATTTAATTAATGTAATCAAAAATGGTAGCTTTACCACGTACATATATATTCACACATCAAATAATTTTGAACCAGTTACAAATATTTAACTTCAGCATTTTACTTAACCAACACTTCAAGATACAATATGACGTCGATACATAAACGCAGCAGACGATGAATCTAATTACGCATTTCGTTACTTACAAAAAATTCCAATACGTGGCACTAATACAAACATAATTAAAAAATAAACAGAATAAATTACTTAATATAAAGTATTTTATTAATTATATCGTAAAGAATAAACAGAAATTTATTTATTAATATTTATACTAATATAAAGTACTAATATTAAATATTAATATTCATGCTAACGTAAAGTACTAATACACGAATATTACTATTTGTGCTAATGAAAACTACTAATATACTAATATTAATGTAAATATAAAGTAATTTATTATACTAATTTATATTAGTGACAGATATGGGAAGCAAATCTGTGTTACAGTAACAGGGTGTAGCTATCATCCTCGCAAACCAATCTGATTTTGGATTGGGATGTGACGAATGTATAATTTTTTAGAATGGCCTTTTGCGATTAAATAATTATTTAAATGTGTCCTTTCTAGTATATGATTTTTCTCTCTTCTAAAGATATATATTTGTTATTTGTTACTCTATGTTAGCTTACCTTATATCAGAGATGGCGAGCCTTTATACCGCCTGCTGCCAAAATTAAAGGATATTTTAGCTTATAATTTACCGATGCAAAGTGATGCTAATCGTTGGCTTATGCATTTCTATGCGAAAGTTTTCTTAGCGATATTCATTAAGAAAGTAGCTAATGGTAGCTGCTGTAAGTTCTCTTGGCTTGTATGTTTTAAGCAACCCACACTGAAATAATTGAAATGGTTTCGTGCGTCTTGCTAAACCTTTCATTTGTAGCATCCATTTGATGGTTTTTAATATTTTAAAATTGGCCTATATTTATTATTCTGACCATAATTTAAAATTCATACCAGTGAAACCTCAGTCTATGTCACATTTGGCAGTGGTACAATAGCTCGCCATCTCTGGATTAAATTAGAAAATTTTATATTAAACTAATAATAATATTAATTGTGTGAATCACCCTTTAAATCATAGATAACAATAATGGTTTAATTTTTTCATTGTCTGCCTGCCAGTGACATAAATATTACTGTAAAGACTTCAAAATAACCAATGCAAATAAACATATCCCCCACCCGACATGAAAATGTACCATTAATAAAATTTTCCTTTAACGCTCTTTCCACTGGTGAAAACGTCCACTAATACGTTTTTGTTTTGCTGCTACTGAGGTCCACCGGCTGGATACGTTTGTACCTATATTAATACCACCCTGGCTAAGGAATATTAACTGAATTTATCTATTGTGGATATCTATCTATTTTGTGGAGTTTCAGAAATGTGATATTAGATATTAACTGATCAACCTTGATAACATCATATTTGGAATTTTATTTATTAATACTCGCATTTTTAAGTTTATTCATTGATAATCTCAGACATCAACAGGCTAATACAAAAGAGGCGTTCACTCTTTTTATCTACCGCTTAGAAAAGACTCAAGTTCTTGGGCCTTCCCTCTAAACAGACGGAAGTTTTATGAGTCTTCTCCTCTAAACTCGAGTTTTTCATTCAGCAAACAGACAAAAGTTTTATGAGTCTTCTCCTCTAAACTCGAGTTTTTCATTCAGCAAACAGACAAACGACATTAGAATGCGCTTATACAATAGTAATATACGTTTTCAGTAGTGTGTACGATGTTAATAAAGGTATAATTTTTTTTTTTAAAACTTTACAGTGACGTCTCCTAGCTTTATCTGCCTTTGTGTTTATTGTTTATCCCAAAAGAAAGAAACAATGAACAATACACAACTATAGTATTATATATTAATGCAACTTCTCTTTTTATCAGTGCCAACTGTTTATAGTATTTGTTTTAAAATGAAGCTGAATGCTAAAAAAAAAAAATTTGATGAGTTTCCTGATATTCGGATTTTATAATTCGAATCTCAGGAAGTTCATTTTTTCCTTGGCTATCTCAGAGGAGTTATATCTCGCTACGTAAGCGTGATAGTTTTTAAAGCATAAAAGAAACTGTTCTCTGAACCGCAATAAATCACTTCTGTTACTCCAGGACAGCCATTTGAAATTAAAAATATCAATGCTGTCCAAAAAGCTGGTCTCAAGATACGAAATATATTTTTTAAAGTAAAAATTCTCATTTTTCTCTGCATGATCGAGTTCTTTCATATCACAATGTTGTGTACAGGGTAGTCAAAAAGTTATTGAACAAAAAAGCTTGGTTATCTTTTATGTAAATTGGTTTTGAAACATTTTTTTTTTTCATCTCCGTGTCTGTCGCTCTTTCTCTTTCCTTCTTTTTTCTGTCGGCTATCCATCCATCACAAGTGTGGTCCCATGTTAAGTGAAACGGTGCCACTCCCTCCCTTGCAGTAGCACGGAAGATCGGAGGGAACTCCGCTAGTCCATGCAATATAAAGACGTTACTTCTCCTAGTTCCATCATCCGCATTCAAATGCGATCAACGAGGCAGAACGTGCGAACAGCAATTCCAGCAAACCAGAACTGAAAACCGTGCTTTTCTGGCTGGGACGGCGTTCCGGGGGTATGCGCACGAACTGCTCGCGCTCGTTTGTCTCCCTTAGTGACTAATGACGACACCGGGAATTCGACGACTATTCAGGAACGCCGCTCTGAAACGCCACTAATTAGGTAGAAATGTCCCAAGCACATCTCCAGTTGTTTCTTCCGTGGTTCGTCCATACATCAGTACTCCAGCGGACCGAGACTGGCGGGGCTGGAACTCGAGGCTCGGAGAGTTTCTTTTACAGGCGGCTGCTTCGCAGAAAAATGACGGCCCCAACTAGCGTGGAAGAGTAGGAAATGAAGCAAGTTGCACTTGAACGCTTGCACAGGTTCGGATCTTCTCGTATGTCGGGATGACAGTAGTGGAACCAGCAGTAAAAGACAACGCGATGGACAAATGAACATGCCGACTTACGCAAGCTTAATGCGGTATACGTTACAAAGCAGATAAACAGTAAATAAGGGAGCTCAGTTAGGCATGCTCCTGTGATTGGTTAGCTATCGTGCTGATAGAACACAATGTTAAACGGTCAACTGTAAACTAAGCGTGCTTGCGGTGATTGGCAGCTGTTGTGCTTATAGCGTGTGTATGCTGCAAGCATCAGCTGATTTAATTCCCTAACTTGTAATCAGACCGTAAACTCCTCCTCAGAATGTGTATCGTGGTTTGGATTTCACTTTCATATTGAAGCACACTTTTCCAAGTATATATGCAGTAGTGAAACTGGCAACTTGTTTGATCGTGTTTACATTGAAATGATTTATTAAAGATTACTCAGCATTATGACGTTCTTGGAGTAACTGAAGTATGAATTCGTCCAGAAACAGTTTGGAATACAAAGCACTTTGGGAGTCAAAATCTGATATCCAGAGCACGCATTACAAACAGGAAGATTCGGAGGAGGTGCGTGCGAAAATTCATTGCACCCGGCCACGCGTTTATAATGAATAATAGAGAATCGAAATTTAAGTTTTAATCTCAAACATACGAATGGGAGTCTTGTCATAAAGCATTTTTCCGTTGGTTATAAATAATTATTTCTAGAGTTTGCGGTTTATAAAACAGAATTTATCTTCGTACAATCAAAGCACAAGAATAATGAAATAAATAAATGAACATTAATATTTTTGCTCGGGTAACAAAGGCCGTGAGGCCTCAGTGTATCTGTAAATGTCCTGTGGTCCATTTCCTGTTTTTGGAATGAAAAAATCGGTTTCATAAAAAAATACTTCTTCATGTGAATTGATTAGCATCCCTTACCAATGAAGTGCGAAAATGCCACTCTCCAGAGGACTCGAACCTAGGCCTTTTTCTATATATCTGGAAGAACGCCGACCTTAACTCAGTACTATTCGCAAAACTCAGTACTTTCACGCTATGTTACTTTCATTAACTGTTTTGTTTAGATTAAGCACGCATGCCCAATATATTCTGTCAGTTTGCATGTTTTCAATGGTTTGTTTGTATATTTCTTGCAGAAATGCAGCCCTCGCCAGAAACAAATATCCCTAACTCCAATCACTCTCATCGCATGATTGGAATCCAGCGATGAGAAAAGGTAGAGGTTGCCGCCACTGTAACTGGGTTAGGGCTAAAATTTGGCCCTATTGTCTTAATATATTGTCTTAATATACTCTGCCCTCCAAAAGTATACGAACCCCTGTTTTCAAAGTCTATTGGACCTTCCCAGATAAATAAGTGACTCGGCTGGTATATAAGGAAAGCGAATGAACTACACAAGTTAGTTGCCTCGTCAAGGCAAGTAGAGCCGAGCTGACTGATTTCGAGATGGGTATTATTGTCGGATGTCACATTGCTAGCTTGTCGGATGTGTATAATTGCTGACGACCTACACCATCTACAGTGAACTGTTAGTAATGTCATGAAACGGAAGCATGACGGTATCACGACCGTCCGTTAACATGGGAAGACAACTGACGCTCCTCTACGTGCCCAGAGAGTACTTGGAAGGGTAATACGATAATCTGGTGAGACATCCCTACAAAACATCAACCAGGAGTTTAAAGCGTCAATAGGAGTTGAAGTTTGTACGAACACACTACGTACGCAGCTCCACAGCCATGGTTTTGGAGAGAGGTGGTGCATAAGCCAAATATCCCTAACCTACATCAGCGGTCTCGCCTTGCATGAGGATTTTTTATCTGCATACACTCGGATGTAGTCGGGTGCACATGCAGATAAGAAACAAGCATAAAAAATGCACGAAACGCCGAAGATATCAATAATAACAACCAGAATAAGTTGTGGTAAGCGGTCCTTGCGCAGTTCAAAAGAGCTGTGCTTGGGTTGTCAGTTGCCATGTAAGTAATTTGTCTGTGATACAACATCATCCACGAAGATAAGCATGATCCGGTAGCTAAAACAAAATGATAAATATAAGTCGGTGAATCTTGAGGTAGATGGCTTCATCATACTCGAAGACGTCACTACCAAATTTGACATCTAGAACCGAAGTTGTTTGTTTTTCATGGGAGAATTGTACAGCGGCTCCTTCCTCATCCTTCTTGGACGTTGAAACAAAATGGAACGATGTCCTATGGAAGAACTAGTCGCGCTACACAATGCTCAGGTTTTAAGGACAAGTTTCGATTTGGAGAATTCAAAGAACACTAGCCACCATTATGCATCTCCCAACATAGATTATCAAAAAAAAAAAAAAAAAAACGTCTTTGGGAAATGTTCTCTTTTCTATTTGATAGGTTTTCCACGTATAACACCGAAAAAGCACCAGATATGTTTAGGATGTTCTTAATTAGCGCAAAGGAAACAGTGCGCGTGTATGTGTGTTTATTATTATTATATTTATTTATGTATAAAATATTTAAGGGCAAAAGCCTCATGCTACGAGATAGAATGACTAACGTATGGGGAAGTGCGAAAGCAACTTAACTTAACTTAACTTACCTTAACTACTTCGGTAGCTATCTACCAAGGTAGTTAAGTTAAATTGGCATCGTTTTGATTATATCTCATATCCCATGGCAACTCGTTGTGAAGGTATTCACAATATGAGATATAATCAAAACGATGCCAATTTAACTTAACTACTTTGGTAGACAGCTACGTTAATTGATGCTTTCGCATTTACTCATAAATTTATTTATTTATTATTATTATTTATTTATTATTATTATTATTATTTTTTTTTTTTTTTTGGACAAAAGCAACTTAGACTGTGAGAAGTCAGTATCCTGCGCCTATAAATTGTGTTAGAGGTGGTTCAAAAAAAGATTTGTTTCACCCAGAAGTCGTTGTGATAGAAGTTTAAAAACAAATACCATGAACTCTGACTGTCCTTCAAGCTACGACTCGGCAGCAGAAATCACCTCATCATGTGAGGTGACGGGGGTCCTGCAGCATGCGAGGAATGCGCATGGGCATTATCGTGGACATGTAGACATGTATAGTATCTTATGTACAGCCGCTCCGGAACGTTAGTTCAACTCAGCCCCGGTATTTTGTGATAATACAGAAACTTTTGAAAACGGCCAGAAATGCGTGTAATGTTATGTTTGTGCATCGTGTGTGTTGTTGTGTTGTTTCTGGCCTCTTTGTCACCAGGATGGCGATCACCTGGAAAGTCTGCCCAATGTCCGTCTACACCACGGGGAGGTGGGCCACAACTAAGTGTATCCCTAACTACCAGGAGGTGAGACCCCTACAGTCTTTGTCTGTCTTAGGAAGGACAAAAAACACCCACTGGAGGTAGTGATATACCAGTGGGTGCCAGCAAATCCCATCCCCACAGCTGCTGAAAACTGGGGTAACAGAAAAAAATAATAATAAAAATAATAAATATAAATAAATTAAATAATAAAAAATTATAAGAGGAATAAATATAAATAAAATAAAATAATAAAAAATTATAAGAGGAATAAGTATAAATAAAATAAAATAATAAAAAGAATAAAAATAAAAAATTAAAAAATATAAAATAAAAACTGTTTTTTAAACCGGTTTAGATTTAAAACAACAAGGATGCTCTAACACAGATAATAAGATGGAAGGTGAAGTCAGTTTCTAAAGATATCAATAGACGTTGAAGAAGTTCGGTTGGTTCCTTTTTGTTGGAAAAGACTCGAGAAAAGTTGCTTTCTTTTGGTGAAAACAGCAATGGTAAATTGTTATAGAGCTGAGAACGATAGAGAATTTTCAGTCAGTACCATTTCATTTCCTTCAGAAAATTTGCTAATAGCAGTTTGTAGCGTACATCTGTCGTTGTGATACAGGTTGCAGCGATACAGAATGTGCGTCCAGGTTTCTTCAGCAACACACAAGTAGAGACTGGTGTCGGACAAGTCAAATTGAAATAGTTTGGAATTGATCATGCGCAGACCTTTCGACAGCTTTCCTCTCTATTTTCTTTTATAGCAGCAAGCAGTTTTATAAGGAGGTTGGGATAATACTTCGCCGTAACAGTACAGCCCTTCTGAAGGTAATCTGTATTACACCATGCTGATTCAAAAAAGTTGACATCACCTTTCCAGCACTTGACTGCACCTCTGCCTTTGTGTGGGTAATTATTTTAGATGTTTCCATTATTTTGACATTTGTTTAGTTTCGGGATCACAGTGATGGACCCAAGTTTCATCCATGGTGACTAGTCATGAAAAACTGCTCTTGCTTTTTCCTGGCACGTCGACAACATTTCATGGGAATATTGTACCCTTTGCTTCTTCTGGTGAAGAGTTAGAAGTCTGCGAACCCATATAGCAGACACTTTATTCATATGCACCTGTTGATGGATGATCTCCACAAAGCCTACATTAGTTTGGAGCTCTGCAGCTAGTTCTTTGACGCTAATACGGCGTTCTTCTAGGATTAATGCTCAATTTTGGCAAAATACTCTCTTCTATTACAGCAGTTGCTGGGCGTCGTGGGATTTCTTCATCATGCACTGAGGTTTTCCTACATTTGAATTGCTTATACCAATGTGTAAAGACACTGTAAAATGGGCAGTCTTCACCACAAACAGTTTTTTCTTCGTGGGTGTTTGGGTGTTTTTCCTTGTAGAAAGAGGAACCGAGCCACTAATCCATGTTCCACTTTATCCATTGTGGTGACACTTCATTCAGCGCTGTAAACAAAAAACAAACTGTCAGATCGAAACCAAAATTTGTCTAGTTGCTATATTTCGAGGAATCAAACAAAAAATGTTATCTTTCTATCACAACTACTTCTGGATGAATGCAAATCTTTTTTGAACCTCCCACCCTCGTATATTCTATGGCCGTTTTGCATGTTTTTCTGAATAAAAATTCGATTTTCCGAAGGGATAAAACAGTGTTTCGATCATCGAAGACCAACTAATTGGCCCTTCTTGTGAAAAGTCCATAAAAATTCCTCCCTTCTTCATGTAATTCGAACGCAGGTTTTTTGTCTACAATGTGTACGGACAGCAATCGTCAGCGCTTGACTACCACGCTGAGAAAGTTGCCTGTGTGTGATCTATCTACAACTTGCTTGTATGCGGGATGAAAACAGGCTGGAAAAATCCCTCCCTGAACTTGCTTCTCCCTAAGATTAGATTACTCATCCCCTTTTTCGCAGGCTCAAAATCGAACGAAGTTCACAGCAACACCATTCGGGTTCGTCACACAAGAATCACTAGTATCATGTACATAATATGATTAAAACTGAGATACTTTATTAACCAGCGCTCCGTTTCTTAAAATTTTCCATTTCGATTATTGCTTCTTCATCAATAGAATTTGAACTGGGCCTTTCATAAAGCAAATATATAGAAAAGTAAATATAGCTAAAGAAGAATGTGGATAAGAATATGTATGGAGTGCGTGCCAGCTCCAAGAAGGCTTAAAAATAAAAGCATTTCAATCGAGAATACTGCGCCGAATAAAAACCTCTTTTGGTTCTTTCAACCGTTCCTTTAATTTTTTTTTTTTTTTTTTTTTTTGGGTCGAATTCTGTAATTATTATGTCAGGGCACTTTATTATTGCATTTTTTCTTTTCTGAACTGGTTTTGACTTCACACAACTAACTTTGCAATGAACTTCTGCGACTGCGCACCTTAGCACGAATAGCACAGATTCCATGATCTTCAATTTCCTGCATTTTTGTCTGTGATCGAAATCCAATATTTGGGAAGATATTCCATCGCCATGAGAACTTCTTGTTCGCATCATTAAATGAATAATCTGATCTGACAGAACGGCTTTAGCTTGGTATGCAAAGTTCGAAAGTAAAAACAGAACTTTATAGATTATTATAAATCCTACTTCTTTTATGTGAAAATGCAGTATGTTTTCGTATAAGTAAATTATTACTGAAAGAAGTCCATATCCAATGGTGGGATAAACTAAAATATTTTATATAAACACTAAATTATATTAAAAGTTTTTATATACACATTATATAAAATTTTAATTATAATTTATACATTGGTGGAAAAAAGATCAAGCTATTTATGCACTCACTGGCCAAAAAATTTGAAACCAGTTTCAATGGGCGCCAACACTTCATTAAACGTACGATATGCAAATCTAAGTTGTCACGTGGTATTATCACACGTTCCTTGGTATCAGATAAATACTGTGCTCTTGCCTGGGGCTCTTAGGTCATCCAGCTATGATGAAGACATGTGATCTTTCCGATTTCCAAAAACGTGTTATTGTTGGAGCACGATTAGCAGGAGCCAGAAATTAGAAAACAAAGGAAATCACTGGTGTGTCGAAAGTAACCATCTCAAGAGTATACAATAAGTTCAAGATGAAAGGAGAGTGCAGCTGTAAAGGGAATAAATATGGCTGAAAATTGGTACTCCAAGAACGATTCTGCAGTAATTTAAAGCTAATTGTGCATCAGAATAAACGGTGCAGCAAATGACTGAAATTTTCAATTTAAGCAAAGAAAGATCCATTTGCAACCGAACTATGTGCTGGGAGTTGAAGAATCTGGGATTTCGTTGTCGTCGATAGCCACTTCTTTCTGTAAAAAAATCGAAAGATTCGACTGGAATGGTGCCGCCAGCTCTAAGACTGGGCGGGGGAACAGTGAAAAAACATCATGCGGTCTTACGAGTCTCGAATTACATTTTTTTGCATCAATGGTATGGTAAAAGTATGGCGCAAATCTCATAAAGCCGTGCATCCAGACTGTCTCGTATTCACCACCTAAGCGACTGGAGGTGGTATCATGGTATGGGACATGTTCTGTTATTACGGGCTGGGTACGTTCATACCGTTAGAAGGTCATGTTACCTGGAATGAATTATCTTTCTGTCATATCGGACCAACTTAACCAAATTACTGCTTCAGTTTTACTAGGACTGTAATGTATCCTTTCAAGACAAGAATGCAACCTCAAAAATTGTATCTGGAATGGTTTGAGGAATTTTTCCAAGATTTTCAATATCTACTTTAACCGCCTAATTCTCCAGAGATCCGAATCCAATTGAGAATGTCTAGGATATCTGTACCGGCCAGCATAGAGCAAAACTGACAAATATTCTGATGAAAGACTGGTCAATTATGGAGCTAGACTCCCTCAGACATCTAGTGTAATCCATGAGAGACGTGTATGGGCTGCATTTAAGACAAAAGGAGGCCATAAGAGATAGATATTGAATAAAGGTTTCTAAATTTTTAGACAGTGAGTGTATTTGACAAAAACTGTAATGGTTTTCAAAATAATTGATACAGATACAAAAACTTGGCACGGAAATATATTAGGAATACTACGTGCGAATTTGTGGGTAAAGAACGCATATATGAAGGGTAACTCATAAACCTACATATATAAAAAGGTTTATATATGTAGGTTTATGAGTTACTCCTCGGATAAGCCGCAATAATTTGAAAATTATGTTTATTTATATTGTCTTTTAAAATGCGAATACATCTGGACAGAGACATACCCCGAAACTGAAAACATCAATGAAAGGCACTGCTACAGAGGAAGTGGTCTGATGGCCAAGATGACGATATGATGGTATGCAAAAAAAAAAAAAAAAAAAAAATTGGATGATGTCCCATTGATAGTAAATGGCTATAAGTATTTAATATGGTGATGGGCATAATCGAATGATCAATAATCAAAATAATGAACTAGTATGCAAAGTATTCAACTAAGTCGATCACGAAATCGACTTAGTTGAATAAATTGTGGAGGGATTCGATCCGATGACATCAAAACTGAAGTGTTGTTCCCACTCGGGCAATAGATCTGTTTAGTCTCTGTCTCTGTAAATAGGCTCACTGAATCCTAGATACACCATTGGATTCTTCAGTTGATGTTTAAACTTCAATTGTTTATTGTCTAGAGGGATAAACTGCCAATTTATAAAACCCCGAAGATTCAGAGTTGTCACTTTTAATTTGGTTGCTCCAGTAAATTCCTCCACCATTGCTCAGATTTCCTCCTTTTAATCAACGGTTCCAAATTATGAATGTAATTAAAACAAGCTACTCTTTGTAACAGTGACTGGGTGCCCTCGTAGTACTCTAATAACACACTTCTCAGCCGAAATCGTGAAAAATGCGCATTCATATCTATTACAGGCCATAGGATTTCTTATCTGTATACCATACCCAGAACTTGTAACTTAATTTCCATTTCAAACGGAACTTGCATACATGATATATGATACTAAATAAAAACATTCATATTTTATGAATAAATTTTGTACGTATTTATTTAAAAAGGACATAGATATTTTATCTTATATATTATAAAATAAATAAAGTATGAATGCTGTTTTACCTGCTGAACAAGAGATCGTTGCACTTTTACTATTCACCTTAATGAGAATTTCTTATAGGAATCAACTTCCTATAAGTAGTTTAAATGTTATTAAAATTTCTACTAAAAATTACAATTAGCAGTTTCCACACTGTATTACCATTAAATTAACTTTAAAGTGAATGCTACTTTATTTTTTATTTTTATTGAATTGCCATTTAATGTCAGAAACCTCGTGACAAAACAAGAAAATTCAAACACCAAAAGGAACACATCGCATTAAAGTTGAATTTATTTAGAAAACTTAAAAATATTACTTCCCTCTTTAGATTACTTTACGTAAAAATTGTGAATTAAAAAAATTCTCCTTATTTAATTAACCTCTAAGCGTAATTTTAATGTTATATAGGTTACTTGGTTGTTTTTTTTATTTTTTGTAGTTGTTAGCGTATCGGCTTCTGTGGCCATAATGCACCTTCCAAGATTTTCTGCAGTACTTTGATACAAGCCCGAGGCGGGATTCGAACCCGCGACCTTTGGGGATTGCCAGGCAGGCACTTTACCCATCTGGCTAGCCCGGTCGGCAGGTTACTTGGTACATCAAAAAGTCTGTTATTAGAAAAGCAGACTTCTTTGGAAAACAGAGAAATCGAGAGAGAGAGAGAGAGACCTCTGATATTAATGTATAATAAAAGCATTGAGTAAAAATGAAACTGCACAGTAATGGGAAGTAAGTATTAATAAATTCAGTACTTTAACTGCAAAGCATAGTACTCTGTTTTCTAAAACTTCAGCAATATTCATAAAATATTGCTGAAGTTGCTGAAGGCTAGCATATCGCGGGAACATGTATAAAAACTGTCATAGAGCCACCCAAGAGCTATCTTAACTTCATCTGCCCATGTATATTATGTCCATAAATTGCGTGTGCTCTTTGGTCGATTTGTTGTTTTTTTTTCCTAGACGAAAAACCTGAGTTCCCGGAAGGATAAAACCTTGTCGTCCACGGTTGAGGCAGACTAACTCAGCCACTTTTTGAAAAAAAGCGCTAAAAAATTCTTCGCGTTATTGGCGAAATTCATGCCCTTTCAACCCTGTCAGGAAAGACATATTTACTGGAGTCAAGTAGTAGTGGCGATGCTTTTAAGACTTGAGCTCATATGCTCAGCTCTCCTCATCTGGTTAGGACTAAAAGTCACAAATTATAATGACTCTTCAGAAATCTGAACTCTATAACAAAGAAGTATATGGTGAAACATATGAAGAATATACAAATATAAGTTTGGAGATAACAAACTTTGACTGTAAACAAAATAGGTATCCAACAGCTTGTCCGGAAAGACAGTGATTGTAACCACTGAGCCATTCACGAGGGTCTAAATGAAATCAATAACATCATGTAAATATAATATTAATGCTGTATTAATAATCTGATATGAGCATGAAATTGAATTTAAGATTTCGATTTTGCAATTTTTTTCTCATTAAACTGACATATGGCCCACCTGTAGATTTGGAAAGAGCAAATTACAATTAATGGCAAAATGCGCAAATCATAGAAGACAACATACTGGTTTAGAATAGTTTAATAGTCGTGAGTAAAGGATATGGATCCCATGATTGCAACAGAAAACCCAATATGCTTCTCCATGCTGTGAAGTTTTCAAGAAGATCAGGTGGCAATGATGCCCACTAGCCATAAGAGCACTTTTGCACTGCTGAAGAACTTGTGGAATTGGTTGAAAGATAGTAATATAAATAAATAAATAAATTTTCTGTTTATACTCCGGGACGACCACGCGGTCAGAGGAGTTCACAAGATCGAGAGAACACAAGAAACAGCACCGCATTTAACATTCATGGGCTTGAACCCTGGTCACTCAAAGCACGTGTACTTATGTATCCTCGCACCTGATCACTCGGAAACTGCCGCCGTTTCACACATGCCTTTCAGACCATCCAACACATACGCTATAAGACTGAAGTCGGAAGAGACGTCATCCACATGGTGTGGCTGCACCATGGGGAAAAACGTATAAATTTCCAGATTGCTGTCAAACAGTTTGGTGTGATATAGTTACACATTGCCGTCCAGTAAGATGAAATTGTATCCTGGTGCATATGGTCTTACATAGGGATGTAGCACACAGCCTGGACGAAAGCGTGCTGGTCGAGGTACAAGGCTGGAAGGAGGAGCAAGCGTTAAGTAATTAATAGTGTAAGTTCGTATAAAAGAGTTCCCCATAGAGCCCACTATTGAAAGGTTGCAAACACACTGGTAGTTAGGTCTTCCAAAGAAATTCCAGCTCAATCTTCAGAAGTTTTTACCCATATTACAAGTCCATTTCAGTTGTTTTATCATTAAAATACCATGTTCTTGGCTATCTACAGATGACTACAACTGTGAAATCACTTTGCAGCAATATGGACTCATTGGTAAACAATGCACATCGCACTATTCTTGAAGCTATTGTAATATGCTATCTATTTGTACATCCGATTCAGTTAGGTTTTCATATAACATATGGTGAGGAAAACTCACAGTTCAGCATTAATCATCTTATAAAGAGGCTGACATCATACAGTGTTTGTTTGAAAAAAGTTGTATGATGTCAGTTGCATGAAAAAAGGTTCACATCTGCCTTAGTCCATGGGCTAATAAATATGTAATGCAGATGTAAGATTTTTTGTGGCAGTCAAGCGGTCCGAAAGCAGTCAAGACGGTATTGCCAACTTATTTATATTTAATCAGATTGTTTAATGAAGACAGGTAATTTTAATTGCTGTTTTCTCCCCTCGAAATCTATCTGCATAAGACTAGTATCAGTTCTTGACTTTTCGAACTTCCAAAGTCCGTGAACAACAGTAACAGTTAACACTGAGCCATCTCACTACATCTACTTTGAACTGACTTGCCTCTGCCCTTACTATAACTCTTCGGTGGAAACGTTCAAGCAGGTAATTCTTTTCAGACATTTTTAATACACTGATAAATATGGAGCGACTGTTATATTCCCTGAATGAAGAGTATGCTCGCTCTTCCAACTATCCATATAAAGTATGGTTATTGGATAATATTGCTAGGTTGTGAAACTATATTATGCACGTTAAATGTGTGTTAACAGTCAAGCAACTAGAGTATGAGGCGTCAGAATATTTGTCTGTAACTGCGTCTATTTTTAGTAGCTTTACAGTTTGATGGGCAAAAAACTTGCGTTTCCGAGAAAAATCATAAAACCCTCGCCTAAGACCGACTAACTCAGCTACGTTGTTAAAGAAACCCATAAAAATTCTTTGCGTCATTGACAGGATTTCATTTGAGACCTCTTTCCACCAGGTATGGAAGGACGGTGATTATAATCATTGTGCTACCACGACAGACAGCGTAATGAAAGTAAATTCACATGAAGTACGCTTTGACATATGGTATACGCACCAAAACAAAAAAAAAACATCCTTGTTATACTTGAATAATAAGGCTTGTTTATGATCAAAAGCAGAGCTGAAGTTTGCCCGCCGAATGCAGAACTCATCCCACTTTATATCCCATGTTTTGTACAACCGCGCACTGAGTTGGGTGCATTGCATCTCATGCATATATGTATCCTGCTCATTATCGTTCTACAACAGCAACATCATTTTGATGCACCTAAAATAATCATCAGCAATTTCCAAAATGAAATTATTGTATTGCACAAAAGTGCAAAATGTTAAACTCTCGCGAGTGATACAGTGGTTACGATTGCTGTTCTCCCCACACTGGGTGGAAAAGACCTGAGTTCGAATCCCGTCGATGACGGGAGGAACATATTTTTCACAACGTAGCTGAGTTAGTCGGTCTTAGGCGAGTGTAGCATGGTTTTTTCACTAGGAAACTCGGGTTTTTCGTCCAGCAAACAGAAATCTACCTCATAACACACGCAATTTACAGACAATATACACGGAGCAACATGGCCTTAGTCGCCGATGATCCTAAAACCCAACTACAACAACAGCACAAAACCAAGCAAACAAATAAGATCACAGTGTAAAGATTTTCTTAATTTTAAAGTGCGAATTCTTTCGCCCTTATGATTATTATTACAATTTCTGGTACTAATATGAGGATTACTGTATGTTAAATAAAACTAAATACGTATTACATAAATAAATAACAAAGTATATAACTTATTATGTAATTTATAGAATTTAAATATAGAATAACTACGAATACAGTACTGTCTTCTCCCCAATCAGTGCTCTTTAAAACTATCGGATATAAGCCATAGCTGAGTTTCACTTTAGGCAACTTTAAATACCAGCCGTCAAACCCCATTTTTAACCCCTCCCCTCCATGCAGAGGCAGGCTTGACGTATCGTAGTTTCATCACTACATTTAAATTTAGAAGTGCACTTCTGGGCACACTAAAGATGTATTTCTTTTGTCAATTGGTTTATCATTTATTATCATTATTATACATATATTATAATGAAACAAAATGCATTACAAATCATTATATGGAAACATAATAAACAAGTTTACAACGTTTTGGCATTAGATGGCGCTTCTGCCTTGTCCTCAAAGCGAAAAGCCTCTAGGTGTCTATGTACGGAGCTAAGCCTAAATTGTGCATGTATTGTGTCGTGAGGAATATTTATAAATAGTGTTATTTATATAAATGGCATCGTTAAATAAAACTTGGAAGTCCCTTCAACGAATACATAAAGAAAGACATCAGGTGTGTCTCAATGAATATAATATTGCTTCTTATTTTTGCATAAATTGTTCAATGATTAAATCTTAATGATGCTAGTTCTGCATAATTAAATTTCAGCTATTGCTGAAAGTCTCTAAATCATCAAAAGTAATATGAATACGCATAATTAAATTTTAGCGATAGCTGAAATTTAATTATGCGTATTCATATTACTTTTGATGTATTCATTAAAGTGTGTATTTCCTGTTGTTTATTAAATTTAACTTTTCCAGTTGCAATCAACCTAACTGAATAATGCTATATATCCAGGCAGCTGTTACACGAATTTTGGAACCGTATAACTTTGTAAATAACATTAATACGTAAAAAATCCAAAAATAATCCTTAAAGGTATGACTCAATCCTAAAAAATACTTTGCAGTTTCAACTGAAAATGAAAGTTGTATTATTAAAAGTGTGCTGTAAATTAGGATTTTTTTTCCTTTATAAGTCAGAATGGATTTTCATTTTCTAAGCTGTCGTAGAGTTCATATGAAACGAAAAAATCTGTGATATTGCGAAAGCAGCATATAGTGCCATATTTCAAAACTTGAAATCAAAATTTGGCATATATGACATGTTTAGATAGTGTTTATTAATAATGGTAATGCTTTTGGTAGAAGTATAAAACCTAGAAAAGTATGTTTTAAGGACATGCACACGATCTGTTTCAGAGCCAGCTAAAAGCTTTAAACAAACTTTTTTGAACTTATGACATTTTAAATAGTTCAGTAGTTTACAGTAATTAAAATATCATGAATGAGGTCAGCTTATAGATTTTCCATATATATTATCAATAGATAATTGGTAATCAATCTGCAAAAGTTCACCTTGTCATCATGCAGTTCTAGCCTAATTGTAATGAGGATGACAGTGTAGGAATTTGAAACCAACATTACTATTATTAACCATTGTAAGTTTTATTGTATGTTAGATACTGCAAAAGTTAACAGTGGTATGCATTTTTTGTGGCAGCACAGCATGTATGTTACCAGCCAGCCCCATGTTGAACTATAATGTATTGTGTATATATATATATATATTTTTTTTTTTCTTGAAACATTAGCGCTGTTGATTTTCAATTAAGATCTATTAGGACTGTTTGTGGTTGTTTTAAATTAAATTTTATTGGCATCAGTCACTGCAGGTGAGCATTTGGTTTAGGTTTACAATCAGTCTGCTTGTTGCTGCATAGAGAATGCAACAGGTTAAATTAAACTTAAATTAAAATATATATCAGAATTATATCTTTGCTAATTTTAGTATTCCTTCACATATAGTCTTGACATTTTGATTTGCATTATTGATTATGTTAGAAATGGAGAAGCATGTCTGAAAGACATTTGATTATTTGAAGATCCAAAATCAATCAATGCAATAACAGTACAGTGATATCATCACTGCATTATTATTGTAAAATAAAATGAAAATTTTCTTATGTAACTGATTGGTGCAGTAGAAGTAAACAGTGGACTGGCCATAAAACTTCCTTGAGAATATACCCAATATCTGGGTATATTCTCAGTGGGCCAGAGGCTGATGTGATTTTGGCCATAAACAATATGGCCATAAGCACTAGTATGAGGCCGCTACAAGTTTTCCACAGTAAGAATTTTTGAACCGGTCTGCCTCTGGCAGTAAATGTCTACAAGAGGAGATCATGGTATTCACTTTAGTAGTCACTTAGTTTTTAGAAGAGGTATAAAAAAGAGGAGCCATTAAAGTAGTGACCAATGCATGTTTTGTAATCAAGCCAGAAATATAGTTAATACAGTGTGGTATGTGTAAAAGAAATTTATATGTAGAAAAATAATACAAAAAGTACATTTTTTTTTTATAACACGTGATAAAAGTGACTCCACTTCATTAATTCTGTCTAACTTATTTAAAAATATATTTCAATGATATATGTTTAAATTATATTCCAGAAGAAATATTTCTGTTGAATTATACGTTGCTATGAAGGCGGTAGATGACTCTCATCAACCGGTGCAATACCACCACTTTGCTTATTGGAGGCTTGAAGTGGTGGAACCCATGTTTAGTCTCCAAAGCTAAGTTCCTGCCAACCCTTCCCCATCTCTTCCATCATGCAGTATGACTGATGACTTTTGAAGTTATGATGAACATCATGGCGAGATCCAATCTTCCTTACATTTCGAGGGTACAGCTCTAAAACGGTGTTCGCAGGCCGGCCGCTGGTTAGTACACTGGACCGAACCTATTGGTAACTCTTTAGGAGGCTTCCAGATCAGCTAGTGTATAATCTTGCTACCTCTACTCTGTCAGATAGTGGCTGGAGGGAGTTCGAGTAGTGTGTATGGGGGAGCATTGCCGAGGCCACGTTATGTCAATATCTGGGTATATTCTTACCATGTGTACACCATATCCAAAAATTTCATTACTTCATACACCATGAATTGTCAAACTAATAGAGTAAGCCTATCTGCAAAAAGATCTAAACCGCCCAAACACTTCCTAGTTCATTTCACAAATATACGTGGTCTCAATTCTAATCTCAACGATGTCCCTTTCCACTTGCAGTATCCCAAACCCCGTGTACTTTTTCTGACAGAATCTCAGTTATCGGTTGATTCAGTTGCTGCTCATCTCAGTTGCCCAAATTATTCGCTGTATGATTCCTTTCGATTCAAAGCTGGTACTTGTGCATATGTCTGTTTCGATATTCCCTGTCAGAGACTTTGGAATCTCCTCTTTTCGATCTTCTCTGTCTTAAAATCTCTCTACCTCATTGTGTCAAATTCATGTGTTGTCTCTACTGTTCTCCCACCTCCATTAATCACTTGGAGCTCTTTGACTTCCTCTCTTTGCAGCTTGACTTTCTCCAGTCCAACTTTCCTAACAGTGAGGTAAAATCACCAAGTGATTTTAATGTTGTGAACATTAAAATCACTTGGTGATTTTAATGTTCACAACTGCAGCCGGCTTCTGTTTTCTAGTCACACCAACCCAGCTGATCGAGATGCTGAGGCTTTTGCAATTACTAATGACCTTGCACAGATTGTTCATTTAACTACAAGAATACCGGGCAATCCTAACCATACAGTCAACACACTTGATCTTTTTCTCACAAACAACTCTTCTAAGTAAAAGTTCGAAGTGGGTGGTCCATTAGGCAACTTAGATCACAACTTGGTGATTGTCTCTGCTCCAATGGCGCCTTTATCTCACGGCTATTCCCAACCTCATTTTTGTTTGGCATTACAAGAATGCAAAATGGGATGACCTGCGAGATTTCATTTCTTCTTTTCCTTGGTTGGATTACTGTTTCAAAACTTCTGATGTCAACATTTGCTCAGATCGTGTCAGTGAAATTAGTCTTTTAGGAATGGAATCCTTTATTCCACCTCTACTTTAAAATCTCGTCCTTTATCTAAACCTTAGTTTTCCAATAAATGAGCCAAGGCTGTTCAATAGAAGTACTTTGCATATCGTAATTGGCTTGTTTCCAATTCTTCAGTTTCATTTTCTGCCTACACCAAAGCTCACAACAATTGTAAAGCAGTTATTAATCAGTCCAAACTAGATTTTGAACAGGCTAAGAGTAGGAAACTTGCTTCTTGCCCTAATGGTAGCCGAGCATTCTGGTCTCTTGCCAAAACTATTGGCCGGAACTTTTGCTCATCTCTGCTCCCACCTCTGTCAAAACCAGATGATTCTGTTGCCACTTTAGCCAAGAATAAAGCTGACCATCTAGCATCCCATTTTTCTTCTAACTCATGTATTAATGATCTTGGTAAAACACCTTCCACCATTCCCAACATGCTCCATTCAATGCCTCCTGTGGTCTTCCGTCAAAAGGATGTCAGAAGGATTTTGACGAATCTTGATGCTAAGAAAGCTCCAAGTTCTGATGGCATTTCTCCACTTGTTCTCAAAACCTGTGCTTCTGAACTTACTCCTGTTCTTTGCCATCTTTTTTTCACTTTCTTATTCCAAAGGTGTTTTTTTTTCTGCTTGGAAATTTGCTCATATCTAGCCAGTTCCTAAAAAAGGGTGACAAATCCCTCCCATCCAATTATCGTCCCATTGTAATTACTTCTACTCTTTCTAAAGTAATAAAGAAATCAATTACCCGCCAACTCTTAAACTACCTATTAACCTTTCATCTGATCAACGATCGCCAGTATGGATTCTGTCAGTACCAATCCACTGGCAAAATTCTGGCTCATGTTACTCATTTATGGATTAATTCAGTGGAAAAGTTTGGTGACACACAAGCAGTTGCTCTTTTCTGCCATTTTCTGGAAGAACCTTCATTCATACATATTTCCTGAAAATTACAGTCTACAGAAGTGCAGGTCCAATGTCAGCAAATATCTTGTTTTGTCTTCTCAAACTCCAACCCAAGCACGGTACTAAGTAATATAGGTTCTAATGTGTGACATTCAACAGTGACCTGTACTTAACAAGTACAGGTCACTGTTGAAAAAAAGCCATGAATTAGTGTTGAATTTGAAAGTGTGTGCAATTCTGCCCAGACACGATAGGAGGGAGTGTATGATGAGAGCCTTGTCGATCAATTCAGCCCTGAAAAAATTGTGCAAGGCTCAAGGGGTAGAATTTTTTTCAGCCTGGTCTGTACTTGTTAACAGAAGGGACTGCTTCTACAGGGATGGGATACGCTTAAATAGAAAGGATGCAAGAATATTTTCTGATGCTATCGAGGCAGTGTTAGGTGGGTTGGAAAACTGCTAGCTTGGGGGGGATACAAGAACTAATAGATTAACAGTAGCCACTGGCAGAGGTGAAAGTGATTCTTGCACTGCTTCTATTGGAATGAGCAGAAGCCTGGAAAACAAGATGCAGGATATTTCAGAGACTGCTGGGAGTCATTGCGGTACAAGTAAACACATGGGTTATGTTAGGGTAGCTAAGAAAAAGAGCAGGTGTATGTATTCTTGCGTGTGCACCAATGCTAGGAGTTTGGTAAATAAATTTGATGGATTTGTGGTATTGCTCGCTCAAAGCATCAAAGGCGGATATTGTTGGGATATCAGAGATGTGGTGTCACACAGATATAAGGAATGCAGAACTGGAATTTGGGCAGTAAAATGTGTATAGAAAGGATAGACAGGATAGGAAGGGAGGAGGGGTTATGCTATTAGTTAAGAAACACATAAAATCCAAGGAAGTGAAGCCAGTTGACATCGCTGGACAGTGTAGTGTCGAGTCAGTTTGGTGTGACATATGCATTGGGAGATCAAAATTGAGAGTAGGAGTGTGCTATACGCCTAATGACTCTGATGAGTATAACAAGAAACTGTACAGGGAAATATAGTGGGGCCGTAAATCAGAGTGTCTTATAATGAGGGATTTTAATTTCCCAGATATTGACTGGAATTTGTGGTTGGTCGCTCACACACTAGCAAGGCTTTTGTGTATTTATTGGATAATTGTTTTCTACATCAGCATGTTCGGGAGGCAACTAGAGGGAGTAATACTCTTGATTTGATTATCAGTAGCGATTCTTCATGCATTAAGAATCTGCAGATAGAGGAACCACTAGGTGGCAGTGATCACAGTGTGCTGAAGTGGGATTTACTCAAAGAGGTAACTACCATCAGGGGTAAAGGGAAGGGTTATTGCTTTCGTAAAGGCGACTACGATGGTCTGAGACAGTATTTAAATTCTATACAGTGGGACCAACTGATGATGTTACCAACAGCAAATTCAAAATGCAAAGCATTCAAAGAACTTATTAGCATTAGCATTAGCAGAGGCATATGATGCAAGAAAGCAAGCTTATTCAGCATCAGCCAAAAAAAACAAAAAAAAAAAAAAAAAAAACCCACTCCCATTTCACCCCTCCGTTCGTTCGAAATACCTGTCCAGTTGAGCTTTAAATTTGTTTAGGCTATCAACTTCAACAACCAGTGATGGAAGTCGGTTCCACCAACCAACCACCCGCTGGCCAAAGGCAAATTTCCGCACATCTATCCGACATCCGTCCTTCCTCAATTTGAATTTATGCCCTCTGAGGTGATTATTCTGAGAAAGATGAAGAATCCCATTGGCATTGAGCATGCTCAAACCATTCAAAGCCTTATACACCTCTATCAGATCACCTCGCCGGTGCCTAGTCTCCAGACTCTGTAATTTGCAAAACTTAAGCCTTTCTTCGTAAGAGCAACCCTTTGTTCCATTTACTAATCTTGTTGCCCTTCTCTGTACCCGTTCCAGCAGCTCTACATCCTTCTTGAAATGAGGCCTCCAGACCTGTATACAGTACTCAAGATGTGGCCTTACCATTGCCTTATACAATGGAATAATCACCTCCTTATCCCTGCTAGAAAAATTCCTGTATATCATTGACAAGACACCATGAGCTACTCTTGCAGCTCGTCTGCACTGCTCAGAGAACTTCATATCTGCCTGCACAATTACCCCCAGGTCCTTTTCATTCTCCACCACTGTCAGTGTAGTACCGCAGAGTTGATACGTTGCTCTGGGGTTACTGTTTCCCATATGCAGCACTTTACATTTGTCGATGTTAAACCTCATTTGCCACCTCTCAGCCCATCTGTTCAACCTGTCCAGATCCTGTTGCAGCAGCATAGCGTCAGTATTGTCCTTAACGACCCTGCCAACCTTTGTATCATCTGCAAACTTGGACATTAAACTTGATATCCCATCATCAATATCATTCATAAACACCGAAAACAACAACGGACCCAACACTGAACCTTGAGGAACTCCACTAATAACATTAGTCCACGTTGAGCAGTGTCCATTGATTACCACTCTCTGTCTTCTGCCACTCAACCATCCCCTTATCCATAGCAGCAATTTGCCTCCAATGCCACACTGCTCCAATTTGTGCAGCAGTCTTCCATGTGCAACAGTATCAAAAGCCTTTCTAAGATCCAAATATATAATATCAAAGTTATTCCCTGCATCCAGTTCTTTTGTGACTACATCATAGTATCCAATCAAATTGGTCAGGCAAGACCTGCCCTTAACAAAACCATGCTGCGTCTGAGCTATAACTGAATTCTTGTCTAGATGATCCTGCAGTGCTTCTTTAACCAGTGCCTCCATTAATTTACCTGGAACAGAAGTTAAACTAACAGGTCTATAATTACTTGGAAGCTACTAGGCTTTACATACCAACTAAGAAATATTGTTCAAGGTTTAGGCCTAAGTGGATGTCAGACGAACTAATGAGACATATGGCAGAGAAGAAAAATGCATGGGATACATATAAATTTACACGTGACACAGTAGCCTATGATAGATATAAGTTGATCTGTAACCAAGTTACAAAGGAGATTAGGCAGGCGAAGGCAGACTACGAGAAATATTTGGCAAGGGATGCAAAGAAAAACAGCAAAGAGTTCTTTACTTATGTAAACTCTAGAAGGAAGGGGATGAATCAGATTGGTCCACTTGATATCAATGGTTCAACTGTTGATGGTCCTGCTCTGGTAGCTAACAAACTAAATGAATATTTTGCATCGACATTCACACATGAAGAATTATTCAGCGAGGAGAATTCCAGAGGTGTATTCAACTCTGGCAGTAAGCTAGATAATCTTGTAATAACTGAGAGTAAAGTGGAGGAGAAATCGAAGATGAACAAAAGAAAGGCACCTGGGGTGGATGGGATCTGTCCAGTTATATTAAAGGAGGCAGCAAAGGAAGTAAGCGAATCCTTAGCCATAATTATGAGAGCTTCCTTGGACTCAGGGGAGGTACCCATAGACTGGAGATGTTCAAATGTGACCCCAATTCACACAGGAGGATCAAAGGCTGACACAAGTAATTATAGACCTGTGAGTTTAACTTCTGTTCCAGGAAAATTAATGGAGGCTCTGGTTACAAAAGCACTGCAGGATCATCTAGACAAGACTTCAGTTATAGCTTGGACACAGCATGGTTTTGTTAAGGGGAAGTCTTGCATGACCAATTTGATTGGATACTATGATGCAGTCACAAAAGAACTGGATGCAGGGAATAACTTTGATATTATATATTTGGATCTTAGAAAGGCTTTTGATACTGTTGCGCATGGAAGACTGCTGCACAAATTGGAGCAGTGTGGCATTGGAGACAAATTGCTGCTATAGATAAAGGGGTGGTTGAGTGGGAGAAGACAGAGAGTGGTAATCGATGGACACTGGTCATCATGGGCTAATGTTATTAGTGGAGTCCCTCAGGGTTCAGTGTTGGGTCCATTATTGTTTTCTGTATTTATAAATAATATTTTAATATGGTATATCAAGCTTAATGTCCAAGTTTGCAGACGATACAAAGGTTGGCAGGGTTGTTAAGGACACTACTGATGCTATGCTGCTGCAACACGATCTGGAAAGGTTGAGCAGATAAACTGAGAGGTGGCAAATGAAGTTTAATATTGACAAATGTAAAGTACTACATATGGGAAACAGCAACCCCCAGAGCAACGTATCAACTCTGTGGTACTACACTGACAGTGGTAGAGAATGAAAAGGAACTGGAGGTAATTGTGCAGGCAGATATGAAGTTCTCTGAGCAGTGCAGACGGGCTGCAAGAGTAGCTCATGGTGTCTTATCAATGATATACAGGAATTTTTCTAGCAGGGATAAGGAGGTGATTATTCCCTTGTATAAGGCAATGGTCAGGCCACAACTTGAGTACTATATATAGGTCTGGAGTCCTCATTTCAAGAAGGATGAGAGCTGCTGGAACGAGCACAGAGAAGGGCAACAAGGATTAGTGAATCGAATAAAGGGTTGCTCTTACGAAGAAAGGCTTAAGTTTTGCAAAGTACAGTGTCTGGAGACAAGGCACCGGCGAGGTGATCTAATAGAGGTGTATAAAGCCTTGAATGGTTTGAGCATGCTCAATGCTGATGGGATTCTGCCTCTTGCTCAGAATAATCACATGAGAGGGCATAAATTCAAATTGAGGAAAGACAGATGTAGGATAGATGTGCGGAAATTTGCCTTTAGCCAGCGGGTAGTTGGTTGGTGGAACAGACTTCCATCCCTTGTTGTGGAAGTTGATAGCCTAAATAAATTTAAGGCTCAGCTGGACAGTCATTTCGAACGAATGGAGAGGTGAAGTGGAAGTGGTTATTTTTTATTTATTATTATTATTTATTTTTTTTTTTTTTTGGCTGATGCTGCATAAGCTTTCTTTCTTGCATCATATGCCTCTACTAATGCTAATACCTCTCGTGTTTGGGGTTTTCATTAAAAAAAAAAAAACCCACCTGTTATGGCACTTTTGTAAGTCTGGTTTTAAAAAAAAATAAATATTCATTCTTATATCCGATATAGTATCAAAGTGTACATTTTTAAACTGTTTTTCACTTTTATTCCTAACATATCAAATTAACTACGAAATGTATATATACATACTTGCAACTTTTTTTTTTTTTTTGCAATGCCTGCTGGAAGGATAATACATGCATGTACTTTACCTTTTTGCCTTTTGTGGAATCATGTTCTCTCATGTACCATTTAAATGAAGTTACAGTATTTTATGTTTTTGTTTCAATTTTTTCTGTGTATTATGAAGGATGAGTTGTTTGCTTACTTTTGGTGTCTGTTAGATGACACATGGTTATAGCATCTATTTTTTAATTCATTGGAGTTTACAAACATCTCTCATCCAGCAATTATAATTTATTCTTTAGCCCTCACTATCCAGGATGGTTGTATGGATGAATAAGAGCAGTATATCTCCAATGGTGCATTTTGTAATTTGGATCATTGTTCCCATTGTGTTTATTTTTCTGCCGACCGGGCTAACCGGGTGGGTAAAGTGCTCGCTTGGCAACCCAAAGGTCGCGGGTTCGATTCCCGCCTCGGGCTTGGATCAAAGTACTGCAAAAACCTTGGGAGGTGCATTATGGCCACAGTAGCCTATGCGCCAACAACTACCAAAAAAAAAAAAAAAAAGTTTATTTTTCTGAAAATTTCTATTTGACATTCATTTGCCATATAAAAAAAAACCAGAAACATGAGAAAAGTGGAGTACAATAGAAGATGAGTGAAAAATGCATATAGCACAAGTAATTTTAGGCTGTGAGAAATTAGATAAATTATGTAAATTATTATTAAAGCCCATATTCAATTCTACAGAAAAAGTTAAAAATGATTTTTTTATAATAAAAACAAAGAGTGATGAATAAAATGTGTGCATGGGTTCTATTTAGAGTGGTGCAGATAAGCTAAGATCAGTTTCTAAATTTTTTACATTCTGTATACAATGAAAAAATATATATATTCATTCATTCGTTACACTTAATAGATTATTGTTGTGCATTAGTGTGATGTTTGCAACTGGAACATTAAACTTAAGTGGTAGTGTATGTCAGTTTATTTTTCTTAATTTTAAACTTCATCCAAATAGTGAGTTGTTTATTGTGTATGTTTGGTTTATCTTAGCCTGCAAGTAGGCAGCACCTGGGACTACTTGAAAAGAAGAAGGATTACAAAAAAAGGGCAAGGTATGTATATAAATTTATTTGAAATTTTAGTTATTTTATATTATTGATGCTTTGCCATTTAGGGGTGACTTAACAGATAGGAAAATAAAACAGAGAAATATATATTAACTTCATATATAAATTATGGTGTGTGTATTTTTCAAGATACGCACACCACAAATTCATATATGCTATATGAATTTGTTTACTGAAAATTACAGTTACGTAGGAAAAAGAGACGATGCAGACTAAAATTATCAGTTATTTAAAAGGAGAAATATGATCATTAATAATTTAAAATGTCCTTCCCATAAATGCATAAATTTAATTTATTTCACCTGCTTTGCAGTTTTGCATCAATTTAACAAGGGCATTTTGGGATAACTAATATTAGCTTCACTGCAAATGCACTTTGACCCCTTTCTACCTATCAAAAAGCAGTACCATTTCTGTGTATAAGAGTGGGGTTACCTGAAAGAATCAATTACCACCATAGTGACTCTGATTTTATCTCCTCTAAATTCATCAATTCCCAAAAAAAAAAAAACTTTATGGCAGTTATCTCTTTGAAAGAATCAAACTTTAATGTCACTGACTTTAGTAAAACTTTAGAGTCTAGTTAATTCTCACTTGATGTTAATATTGGTTAGTTATTAAAATAATCAGGTTCTTGTTGACGATCATTTAAGCTGTCAGTGCTTCCAATCTTTAGCACATTGACAGCTGTCAATGTGCTAAAGATTGGATATTATATATGTATAATTTGTATTAATATTAAATTAAATTGTACTAATTTATTAATCTTGCTTTCACTGAAAACATTTCATCTACTGTTTACCTCTTTTTTTGTGACTCTTTAAACTTTTCTTTTAAAGAGTTACATTAAAAACCCATTTATATATATATAAAGTCGAACTTGGTTATAACGAGCATCAAGGGGTCAACAGATTTCCTCATTATAACTGTTACTCACTATATTGGCACCTAAGTTGTTAGGTGGGCAGGAGCAGCAGTGCATACCACATGCTTCTTGATTAGACTGGGGTTCAAGCCCATGATCACCAAATACAGAGGATGTGGAAAGGTCAGGGAATGACCACCGCATATCCCCAGGGCAATATGGCCTTAGTTGCTAATGCTCCTAAAAACCATATAACAAACAATCAAACTCACTATATCCGTGATAGCGGAGATGGGGAAACCCCTGGGGTCATTAAACAATAAACACTATATCAGTGATGAGTTAAATCTACTTCCTGTTTTTAAAATTCTCAATAACTTGATAAAAAGTTAGATTCAAAAAACAAAAGAAATATTAGAGAGAAAAAAAATAATATAAGTACATACTTACATATTATTTGTATCAATATGAATTGATGTTTGTTTTAAAGATTTCACTTTGATATTTCTTAAGTTTCCCCTTAAAACACTTAACACGTTAAAAGTCTTATTACTTGCCTCATTTCCTTCAAAAAATTGACTGTGTCCATTGCACCATGAGTTTGTGAGATTGTCAGCACTGATTTTGATTCACCTGTCATCATATCGTCATCACAATCATCGTCGTTATTGTTTGTTGAGCACAGCATCTACAATGTCACTCTCTGTAGGAAGACCACTAGTTAAGAAGTCATCCACTCATACAAATTCATCGATGTTATCTGTATTAAAACCTACAACGTTGTTAAGTAGCAACCATTCGGATAATGGTAAGTTATTTTCTTCGATTCCATCATCTTCATCTACAATTGAAATTTCATTTGAATTTAATTTCGATTTCTTGAAGAAATTCGATATGGTTGTTGAAATAACATTATTCCATGCATCATTCAATAAATTTATAGCATCCAATATCGATATAGATTCTGTAAGTTTCTGTTTTCTTTGACTGATCAGATGTAGAACTAGAAATCCTTTCAGATAGAAATACTAGCTTAATGTTGGACAAATTTTGAATCTGTGGATGTGCAGGACAGTTATCAACTAACAATAAAATATTTTTCTTCTTTTTCAACAGCTCCTTATTCCAATCATTTACGTACTGCTGAAAAATATCCGAAGTCATCCAAGCTTTTTTGTTTGCAGTGTAATCCACAGGAAGTTTCCTTATGTTTTTGAATCACCCCGAGGTTTCAATGATTTTCCGATAACGAACAGTTTTTTTTTTATCAGTTCCTGTCATATTTGCATATACAAGTATCGTCAAGCGAGCCTTTGAACTTTTTCCACCAACACATTTTTCCTCTTTGAATTTAAATATATTGTGAGGTGTCAAATTATAAAACAGTCCTGTTTCATCGGCTTGTAGACGTCTTTGTCATTGAAATGTTTCCTGATTTCTGCCCAAACACGGTCAATCCATTCGTTTGCCATTATTGGATCTGCAGATCGAGATTCTCCACTCATTTTTGCATAAACGATGTTATGTCGGGTTTTTAAATTGATCCTGCCAACAGTTGTTACATACAAAATCCTCGCATCCAAATTGTTTAGCCAATTTTTTTTGCTTGAGCCTTCAAGATCGGACCATCTATTGAAAATCCAGCACTTCTTTGTGTAGTGAACCATTTAAGTAATGGTTCATAGACATCTGTAACCTCACACTTTCTAAAATTTTTTTTTTTTCTGTTAATGTTCTTTTCCAGTGTGATATGTAAACATTTTTATTCTTCCACAATGTCGATACACTTGAAGAGGACAAAGAAAACTTTTTACACACTTCAACATTTTTTGCACCACATTCTTACTCACGAATAATTTCCACTTTTTCGCGAATTGAAAGACTTTCTTTTATTAGTAGACATGCTTCTGAAGGAAGGGTTCATTTCTAACTGATTGTACTTTAAGAATGATAAAGTGATCTGCGTACAAAGTTCTTAGACAACCTGCAATGCATACAACGTTCTTAGAAGTCAAGAAATCCATTCAATGTTCTTAGAAGTCCCAAAATGCATTTAAAGTTCTTAGAAATCCCATTTCCAAAATTCTTAGAAGTCCCAAAATAAATTTATGGTTCAGTGAATACAAGACAATCTGTAAATAGAGTAATGCAACAAACGGAACGCCAATGCAGTATTGTATAGCCCCCCATCCCTAGAGGACAAGGTCATAAACCAGCTTCTAATCCGATGCAGGCGGTCATAAAGCTAAGTCGCCCTTTTCATTTTCGTCTATTCCAAGAATTGGGGTTTTCCGACTACCGCAGCAATTAAGAATGTTTGCATATTTACCGAAATTTGTTCAGTATATCCATGTAGTACGCTCGTTATAACCGTGAGCAATTATATGGGAATATGCGTAAATTAAAATCATTACAGCCGTGATCTCATTATTGCCATGCTCGTTATAACAAAGTTAGACTGTTTATATATAAATATAAATATAAACACCGGATAGCTCAACTCCCCTACCGAATACACAAATACACTGATATTACCTTTTTGTCTATTTTTCATTATGGTTGTCAGTTTTTTTCTACGTTTACCGTAGTACCCCAGATCCATAACCCAGTCTTATATATATTTTTTTTTTTTTGATAAAATTTCTAAATTTTAATTTCTCATTCCTGTTTACTAAGACTTTCTGTAATTTCATTGCATCTTTTTCATTTTTTATATATATCATTGTTGATTTTGTAAGCAACTAATTTGCATATAGTCAATTGTTTCAAATGACAGTCATTTGATTATGTCTGTCATTGCTTTGGAGTAGTTGACTTCCAATTTAGGCAACCCCCTAAACTACAAGGACTAATCCAGTCCTCATAGTTCAGTTCAGTAGGTGAACTGAACAAGTAGTGAAAAGGGATATTTTGTTCTTACAAAGTTCAAAATAAACCTGAGGTGGCACAATTGTTCTTTACCCTTGTAAGTTGTTGTTGTTATTTGGTTTTTAGGAGCATTAGCAACTAAGGCCATATTGCCCCGGGGATATGCGGTGGTCATTTCCTGACCTTTCCGCATCCTCTGTATTTGGTAGTCACGGACTCGAACCGCGGTCTGATCAAGAAGCGTGTGCTACGCACCTGCCCACCTGGCTACGGAGGCACCTTGTAAGTTGTAAATTTTAAAATTATTGAAAGCAAATCAAAAAGAAATTCTATGAAATCTAAAAGAAATTCTATGAAATCATAAGCAATCTTCAGCTTAAAAAATTCCTTGGCATAAGATGGAAACAACTCTGAGCTGAGTTTATTGACCTGTCTTTTCGATAAGCCTAGTGCTATTCTGAATGGCTCACAAGAAAAGACTGTGAAATTTAGCACTCTTTACAAACTTACAAAGCAGTAGAAATAAACATGGGCTTTGCATTAGTCAAAAAAAGCCTCTCAGCAGAGGTCAAGCACAATTTTGTTGCATTGCTATCAAATTTCCAATAATTCAGTATGATTACATGTAAGTCATGTCAGTGACTTGCATGTATATCATTCTGTCTGTAATCAGGTTAATATCATTCTGTTCAGGTCGATCAATTCAAGAGACAGGTGGCACAATATAAGTTTCCTGGAGTAATAATGTCTCTGACATTTTTTCGAATGATCTTGACACTTGAAGAACCAGCTTCTTATTTGGAAAGTTCTGCAGTGCCAGCATAAAGCATTTGGAATAACTTAAGGTTCTTCATTAGCCAAGGTAATAAAGTGATAGTTCCTATCAGTCTGACAGCTCAGAAAAAGATTCTCTGCTGATGCATGTTGAACACTATGGTGGTCAACATGCATCAGTAGACGGTAGTTGCAGTATAGTCAGTCCTCGTATAACACGTGTTTACACTACACGAATTCGATCATACACGATTTATAAATAGGGGAACAATATCGTATATAACATGAACCGAATTCGTTTATGCATGATTCGCCTTTGTGTTTACAAGAAATGGCAGTCGAACGCGGAATCATCCCAACTGAACGCAACACGATAGGAATGAAGAGAAGATTCTGAAAATGTATTTGTTCTTTTGTATCAATGAAGGGGAAACACATTTCACCACCATAAGGTAAAAACCCACACAATTCCAGCTATCGGTATTATCTCAAATGCCATTAGATCGAGTTTACTACCAGTTTATAACAGATTCCACTAGCAGAAACGCAACTGGAAATTGTTTTTATTGTTTTATGGTAGTAACCCCCAGAAATGTGCTTTAGTAAAATGTGAGGTGTTAATAGTGTATCTCTGCCTTTACGGTTTTGTTTATTCAGTTGCTACATGTGCGCAGCTTTGTTTATGTGTATCAAGCGTGCCTCCTCGTTTTGTAATTGTGCTTTATTCTCTAAAAATGAGTAAAATTCCTAAAAGGTATGAAGAGGAAGTGTCCTGGTGAAGACACTACAGATTCAGAGAGAAAAAGAAAAGCAATATCGATAAACAGAGGCGGACTGGGTCAAAATTTCTTACCCAGGAAAATTTGTAATGGCCTCATACTATAGTTTATGGCCAAAATCACACTGGCCTCCGGCCCACTGGGGTTTCGTCGGTAAGGCTTATGGCCAGTCCACCTCTGTTGATAGAGACAAAATATGAAATTGTGAAATGCTTTGAGCGAAATGAAAGACCATGTGATATTGCACGTGCTATAGGCCTAAATGAGGCAACGAGAGAATTAGAAAGAATGCAGAGAAAATAAAAACAACTTTCATAGCAGGAACAACTCAAAGTGTAATTAAAATCCATTAAATCAAGACACAAAGAATTGGAAGAGATAGAATGGCTGTCATCTGTTTGGATAGAAAATCAAACAAAAATCAAGTTTGCTTACGATATAAGCAAAAACATTAGCAATATTTTATTAAGTAATTACGTAGTAGTGGCATGTGATGCAAGAAAGCAAGTGTATGAGCTTATGCAACATCAGCCAAAAAAAAAAAAAAAAAATCACACCATTCCCTCCAAATGCCTGTCCAGTTCCTCCTTCAACCTATCAACTTCCACAATGACAGATGGAAGTTTGTTCCAGCAATTGACCACCTGCTGGCTAAAGGCAAATTTCCGCACATCTATTCTACATCTGTCTTTTCTTAATTTGAATTTATGCCCCCTTAGGTTCGTAATCTGAACAAGTGGAAGGATCCCATTAGAATTCAGCGTGCTCAACCCATTCAAGGCCTTCTATACCTCAATCAGATCACCGTACAGGTGCCTAGTCTCCAGCCACTGCAATTTGCAGAACTTAAGCCTCTCTTGGTAAGAGGATCCCTTCATTCCCCTCACCAATCTTGTTGCCCTTCTCTGTACATGCTCAAGTAAATCTACATCCTTCCTAAAATAAGGCCTCCAGACCTGTACGCAGTACTCAAGGCGTGGCCTGACCATTGCTTTATACAGAAGGACAATCACCTCCTTTTCCCTGCTAGCAAAATTCCTATATATCCTGCTCTGGCAGCCTGTCTGCATTGCTCAGAAAACTTCATATCTGACTGCACAATTACTCCCAGGTCTTTTTCATTTTCTACCACCTTAAGTGTAGTACCACACAGTTGGTACGTTTCACTGGGGTTACTTCTACCCATATGCAGTACTTTGCATTTGTCAAGGTTAAACTTCAGTTGCCACTTCTTAGCCCATCTGCCCAAATTATCTAGATCCTGTTGCAGTAGCACACTGCCATTACTGTCATTAACAACCCTGCCAACCTTTGTATCATCTGCAAACTTCGACATTAAGCCTGATATACCTTCATCAATATCATTGATAAATATACAAAACAACAGTGGACCCAACACCGAACCCTGTGGGACTCCGCTAATAACATTAGTCCACGAAGAGCAACACCCATTGATTACCACCCTCTGTCTTCTCCCACTTAACCATCCTTTTATCCATTGTAGCAACTTACCCTTAATACTATTCTGCTCCAATTTGTACAATAGTCTTCCATGCGTAACAGTGTCAAAAGCTTTCCTGAAATCCAAATACAGTGAAACGTCTCCTAACGGACACCTCTCTTTAACAGACATCTCTCTACAACGGACATTTTCAAATTCTCCAACTCTCTTTTATTGGTTTTAACGTGTTTTCAGCTGCTGTCTAGCGGACGTTCTCTGTAACAGACGCGGACAGGCAATCTGCACTGTTTCGTTTAGATTAGCACTTAATTTGATCTCCCCATAACGGACAGCGGGCGAGCTCACGGCCCTTTTTCTAGGAACGTTTCTTCCACGTATTGCCTCAATTGTGTTTTTATTTTCTATTTCCGATTCTCTGAATTTTATCAAGGTTTACGTCGCAGTTCTAAACCCTTTTTCAAGAATTTTAAGGCACGTGTAAAACTTCTGATGAATTCGGTGTGTGCAGGGGCGGGAATTTTGTCGGCCTTTCGTCTTTGAGTTTCAGTTTTGTTCAGTGTCGTGTGAAGTGCACAATGTCTTCTCGTAAACATTTAACTTTAAAAGATAAAGTCGAACTCATTAATGCGTATAATTGGCAAAAAAATAGTGTTCGCAATCTTGCTGCAAAATTCAAAATCGGGAAGACGCAGGTAAGCGACATCAAAAAAAAAAAAAAATGAACTGCTCAAACAATTTTCGCAACACATAAATGATCAGGTTCAAAAATCATTCCCGAAAACTGTTGTACTTCAAATTGACAATGTTACGTATGAGTGGTTTTGTCACGCACGTGTCTAAAAAAATTCCCATTAATGGGCCTATTATTAGGGAAAAGGCTTTGGAGGTTGCGAAATCTATGGGAGTAAATGAGTTCAAAGCTTCCGTGTGATGGCTAGACAAGTTCAAAACTCGGCATAAAATTTCTTGGAAAACCGTAAGTGATGAAGGTGGATCTGTTGATACTGTCCACTCTGACCGGTTGTAACAGAGTGGACCGTCAAATTGGAAGATTTATGTCGTGATTTTGAAGCTAAGGACATTTACAACTGTGACGAAACAGGGTTGTTTTTTAAAGCTCTTCCTGAAAAAACAATGAGTCTAAAAAACGAAAAGTGCCAGGGCCGAAAAATTTCTAAGGAACGCTTGACTGTACTATTGTGTACAAATATGCTGGGAGACTTTGAACAACCTCTTGTTATAGGAAAACCACAAAATCCTCGTTGTTTCAAGGGCATAAAGTTGAACCTTTTGAATGTTGACTGGAAGTCTATTAAAAAAGCGTGGATGACACGCGATATCATGAGCGAGTGGATAAGTCACTTTAACCAAAACATGATTCATCAAAACAGAAAAATTATTCTTTTCATGGATAATGCTGCATCTCACTCGCACATTCAATTGTCCACCATTCAAATCGTTTTTCTGCCACCAAACACATCTGCAGAGTGTCAGCCCTTGGATCAAGGAATAATAAAAAAATTTAAACTTCACTACAGAAAACGTGTTTTAAGACATCTCATTGCAAACGTGAACGACGTAACATGTGCGAGTGACCTTGCAAAGAAACTCATCATCCTAGATGCGATTCAATGGATTTCCTCTTCAGTAAACGCAATTAGAAAACAAACTGTCTTGAACTGTTTTGTAAAGTCTGGCTTCTCAAATGCAGAAATTGAAGTTGTGAACAGCAATGTGGAGCGCCAAGAAGAACAAGAACTTCAACATCTATTGATAATGTACGATACTTCCGCTACAAGTGACCCTGGCTACAAAGATATAGACTCGAACCTCACTACAGAAGATGGTGCTCTAGATATCAACGACATTATCATCGATATTTTTCAAGAAGTTCCTCATGAGGATGAAGAAATGGAAGGAGGTCATTCTGTCGATGAAGAAATGGAAGGAGGTCATAACATATTAACGACGAACCACCGATGAAAATAGAAGAAGCGCTCATACAAATCAATCGTTTAAAAATGGTTTTCGCCGCTTAAGAAGATACTGAAGGACTTTCGATGGTTTCTTCACTCCAAACAAATGTTGAAAACAAAATTATCAGCCGGAAGAAGGTGCAGAAGAAAATAAGTGATTACCGTATGTATTTTTCTTAAGATAAAGTCATAATATGCATAGCACAATTGTATGTATATTATTTACAAAAATATTGTTCAAAATCTGTATATATTTTAATTTAATTTTACATTAAATGTTTAACGATTTTTCTTTCTTTCTCTTTTTTTTTCCCTCAGATTTCTTGTTAGCGGACACATTCTCGTTCCCCATGATATCAAAATTACTTTTTGCATCCAGTTCCTTTGTAACCACATCATAATATCCTATCAAATTTGTCAGACAAGATTTTCCCTTAACAAACCCATGCTGTGTCTGAATTATTGCTGCAGTCTTGTCTATGTATTTTATTTCGATTATTTATTGTGTTTGGTAATATTTTGGTTACAAATGTGTGTTCAGTCTTGGGTGGTCGGCACCTAACCCTATTTTTCCCATAGGGTCTGTTGTTTATATTGCACGATTTTGCATTGCACAAGGGTTTCTAGGAACACAACTATCGTGCTATATGAGGACTGACTGTACAACCTAAGTTAGTCTTCTTAGTCCCTTCTTTCTAAGATACAAAAGAGATAGGAGAAAATGACATTGTATAATTCTCCACCAAGCATATAAGTTATTTTGGGTTTGATATTTCCCAAGTGTAAAATCTTGCATTTGTTGCATTAAAACATAGCTTCTACTTTTCTGGCCATCTCCGAATCCTGTTTTTAAGTAGTTATCATGAAGTGCTACCAATCATTAACTACCCTCCTGATCTTGACATCTGCAGATTTTGACATTGCACGTAGGGCTTACAGTACCAGTCAAAATCTTAATATCGGTATTTCGGTATTTTTAATTTATGAAACCGGGATACCGGTATTCCAAAAATAAAATAAACGTTTTTCTCAATAAATTTTGATGACAGTTAATAAAGTAAGGAAAAAACAAGTACTGCAATTACTTGAATTCAAGTTTTAAATAAATATTCTGAAAAAAATCATTAAAAATACAGTTATTCTAAAAACAAAAAAATACATATTGTTACTGCAAAGTTTAGTTATGTTTAAGCATCTACACTACCTCCAAATAAAGTGAGCTCTTAAGAAACATAAGCAATCAATAGTATGATCGTTTAAAATGGATCTATCTAATTTTGGTACATAATTGATTAGCGGCAGAAAACGCCCTTTTGGATTCTATTCTGGTACTGAGATAATCGAAGACGATCTCAGTCCATATTTTCTAGGCTTTGAACTTTTTTAGCAAAAATAGTTAAAAAAGTATTTCATTAATTTCCGACTCAAGTTCATCTTTTAAAATATCATTGGAGTCGGGCAATTTCTTATTTTGGAAAGAATTTGCGGAATGGTGATGTTCTGTTCCATGTTGGTCTTCCAAGATTCGATTATGTTCATCATTTTCTGAAGGAGAAAGATGTTTTATTCAGTGAAGTATAATTTTCACTATAGTATCTTTATTGAGTCTGGGAGAGAGCAAAGAGTGCAGTTAAGGAATTCTTCGCACATATAAATGCAAAGAAGAGAAGGACAAATCAGATCGGACGCATATGTAATTGCATGGGATAGTATTAGATACGCCAACTGATGTTGTAGATAAACTCGACAGTTACTTTGCATCGATATTTACAGAAGAAATGAAAAATTATGGGAGTGAAGTTGAAAAAAATGTAATTAATGATGTTGAAATTTCACATGTTGATTTAATGAGAAGAATTTCGCGCCCACAGGCGAGTAAGGCTCCTGTGGTTGATGGCATATACTCTATAATCTTAAAGGAGGCAGCAAGTAAGTGCATTGAATCATTAAACCATTATGAGAGCATCACTGAACTCCTAAGAGATTCCATTGGATTGGTGTTAATTGGAACATAAAGGCAGTTCTAGGAGTGTAACGGGAAATTACCGACTGGCCAGTCTAACTTCAGTAGTAGGGAAAATCATGGTGCCTCCGTAGCCAGGTGGGCAGGAGCAGCAGTGCTTAGCACACGCTTCTTGATTAGACTGGGGTTCGAGCCCGTGACCACCAAATATAGAGGATGCGGAAAGGTCAGGGAATGACCACCGCATCTCCCCGGAGCAATATGGCCTTAGTTGCTAATGCTCTTAAAAACCAAATAACAAACAGGGAAAATCATGGAGGCAGTGATCATGGGTGGAATTCAGGATCATTTAGATGGAAATGGAATGCTGTAGGATACACAGAATGGTTTTGTAAAGGGAAAATAATGTTTAACAAATCAGGTTAGCATTTTGACAGGTCACTCGTGAGTTGGATTTAGGGAATAATTTTGACAGTTTATTTGGATTTCAGCAAAGCATTCGACTCAGTTCCACACGAGCGGTTACTTTATAAATTGGAGCAGGGTGGAATCATAAGGAAAATTCTTAGATGGATAGCATGATGGCTTGAGGGCACCAGGCAGTGGGTTGTGATAAATGGTTATTTCTCAGACTGGGTTAATGTAAGAAGCGGGGTTCCCCAAGGATCAGTATTGGGACCACTGTTGTTTTTGATTATCTTAAATGACATCTATGAAAGGATACAGGGTGTAATGTCTAAACTTGCAGATGATGTAAAGATCAGTAGAGTAGTTAATGATCGCCGCCAAGCAGAGCTTCTTCAGAGTGACCTAGATAGACTTCTGGGATGGTCAGAAAAGTGGCAGCTATATGCTTTAATTCAGCAAAATGCAACAAGGTCTTACACCTGAGGAACAGCAACCCCAAAATAACTTATACACTTGGTGGAGTTGAACTAAAGTCAGTAGTGGAGAAACGGGACTTGGGAGTTACGATACGGTCAGGCATGAAGTTGTCCGAGAATCGTGGACAGGTTGCAATGCTGCATGGTGCCCTATCGATGATTTATCGAACATTTGCTAGTAGAGATAAGGACATCATAATCACATAAAGGTGATTTTATAACCTTAATGTAATTAGATTATAAACTATTTTTTTTTTTTAAATTAGTACCAAAAAAACGGTATTTTTGTATCAATACTGGTATTTGAATAATGAAAAAAAATTACCGATATCCCGGTATTCAGGAACCCAGTATTGTAAGCCCTAATTGCACTTAAGAAATCATCCATTTCACTTAAAAAAACTCAGAAACAACAGTCATCCTAGCACTGCTCCTAGAGGGACTTGACTTCTTATGTTAACCCAACCTGAAAAATAACCATTAATTACAACCAGTTGCCTCCTGCCTTGCAGTCACCCAGTGGTCCTCTGTCTAAAGATCTTTAACTGGGATCCAAACATGTTTCAGCTTATTCAGTAACCTGTTGTGCCAGATGGAATCAAATGGTCCTTGAAGCTGTCATGGACATTCTCTCAGGTGTGTCAATCTGGGCTTGCTACTCAGGAATCTGAAATGCTGATGGAACTGATATTCAGACTATCCTCAAGTCACGTTGACACCTAATTTCAGTGAAGTCCAGTTGGTCTATGACAGCCAAATTCACTGCTTGCACCTTCATGATGGTGGGGCTGACAGTAACCCTAGGTATAACCCCTGTGTGCAAGTCCTGAAATATGGCACCTAGTATACTGGAGACAACCACTCAAGTGCGAACCAATATAAGCAGGTCGAGGTATAGTGCTCACACCACACAGAGGAATATTGCCCTCTGTGTTACCAGGCAATTCTATGTGGTAGGTGACTCTCATCAACCAGTGCAGTACCACCACTTTGCTTACTGAAGGCTTGAAGTGGGGAATCCACGTTTAGTCTCCAGAGCAAAGCTCCGGCAATCCCTCTCCCATTTCTTCCATCATACAGTATGATTGATGTCTTTTGAGGCTATCGTGGCGAGATCCAATCTTCCTTACATTTCGAGGGTACGGCTCTAAAACGGTGTTTGCAGGCTGGCTGCTAGATAGTCCACTAGACTGAACTTATTGGCAACTCTCTAGGAGACTTCCAGATCAGCTAGTGTATAATCTTGCTACCTTACAGATAGTGACTGGAGGGAGTCCAAGTAATATATATGTTGGGAGGGAATTGCTGAGGCCACATTATGTTAATGAGCTGCATATTCTTGCTATGTGTATGCCATATACAAAAATTTCATTATTTCATACAACATGTTCTTCCTTCCTTTTTCTTATATATTTGATATTTCTAAAATCCCAAAAACATCATGAATAGTCAAACTAATAGAACAAACTTATCTGCAAAAAGGTCTAAACCTCCCAAATGCTTCCTCGTTCATTTTACAAATATATGTGGTCTCAATGATGCCCATTTCCACTCAGCCAAACCTCGCATACTTTTTCTGACAGAATTCCAATTATTGGTTGATTCAAATGCAGCTCATCTCAATTGTCCCAATTATTCACTTTATGATTCTTTTCACTTCGAAGGTGGTATTTGTACATATGTTTGCTCTGAAATTCCCTGGGATGGAATCTTTTATTCTGAACCACACCTTAAAATCCCATTCTTTATCTGAACCTTGGTTTTCCATTAAATATGCTAAGGCTGTTCAAAATAAGAATGTTGCATATATAGCAATTTGTTTGTATCCAAAATCTCCCCATGGTTCACTTCTTTTTCCCACTCTTTTCCTCATGTATATTAATGAACTTCTTCCATTGACTGGAAATTCTAATCCTATCCATAGTTTTTCTGATGATGGCACATTCCATCTTCCAGTTCGAGAAACCTTGCCCTGCACAAAGAGCTTCAACTACTCGAATATCCATTGCCAATTCCTTAAACATTGATCTTCAGATAATTCTCCAGTAGGGAAAAGATAACTTATTTGATTTAAATCCTGCTAAAACTCAAGTCCTGTCTTATATCTCTCAAAAAGGATTCTTCTGCTTCTATGCTTACCTTTGAATAGAGATATGTGATCTTGTCTAGAAATCTGACACAGATTTCTAGATAAGGTCACCTATCTTTATTAGGGATTATTTTGACTTCTAATCTCTCCTGGCATAAGCACATAACAAATATTGCTTCTCTGTATTTAAAAGCCCTGGGTTCCTCTTTTGCCATCATTGTTACTTTTCTTCCAAATAGCGGTTCACTCTGTACAAACCGCAAATCCACCCTACAATGGAATATTGTTTCCACTTCTGGGGTGATGCTGCCAAAACCTCTCTGACTTCTAGATTCCATTCAGAAGAGTTACAGTTAGGTTAATTAATGACTCATCTCTAACAGTCTCTTCATTTTTGCTTGTATATAAAATTTACATTTTTCTTTTATACCTTTTATACATTTGTTATACATTTTGACATAGTGACCTAACTAATCACTAGTCACTGAAAGTTAAAAATTTTTTATATATGACCTGGTCTTGGCGCATTATAGCCTTAGTAGCTAATGCGCCAATAAAATCAAAACCAACCAACCAATCTATATTTATCAATGATATTGATGAAGGCATATCAGGCTTAATGTTCAAGTTTGCATATGATACAAAGGTTGGTAGTGTAATTAATGACAGTAATCAAGGTAAGCTACTGCAAAAAGATCTTAAAAAATTAGGCAGATGGACTGAGAAGTGGCAATTGAAGTTTAGCATTGATAAATGCAAAGTACTGCATTTGGGTAGCAGTAACCCCAGACTAATGTACCAACTGTGTGGTACTACGCTCAGTATTGTGCAGTCCGATATGAAGTTCTCTGAGCAGTGCAGACAGACTGCCAAGATAGCTCATGGGGTTTTTTCAATGATATACAGGAATTTTGCTAGTGGATAAGGAAGTGATTATCCCATTGTATAAGGCAATGGTCAGGTTACATCTTGAGTAATGCACACAGGTCTGGAGGGCTCATTTTAGGAAGGATATGGAGCTGCTAGAACAAGTACAGAGAAGGGCAACAAGATTAGTGAGCAGAATAAAGGGGAGCCCTTACCAAGAAAGGTGTGTGTTCTGCAAATTGCAGTATCTAGAGACTAGGCTCCTGTGAGGTGTTTAAGGCATTGACCTGTTTGCCCTGGGGTTGAAAACTATGGGTTTGAGTCAATCTGGATTGAAAAGGGCAGAAGGATTTTTGAGCTTTCTTCTTACCACAACTGAATTAATCAGCCCCCAGTGATGGTTATTTGAGAAAAATATCCATATATATATATATATATATATATATATATATATATATATATATATTTTACTGAAAAATTGGAAAAAACATTCTAAAGGTAGGATGGTTTTCTTCCAACTGGATTAAAATCCAAAGCCACATATTTGCATTTGTGAAGCAGTGAATGCATTAAGAAGCCCTATAGCCAAATGGCATAGGGTTTAAATTAGTGTTTCATGCAGATCACTAAATATCAAAACCATGGCCAGTGAGATTATTGCTGAATGTATTCTTCAGAAGACTATTACATTTCAATGGAAATAAGGGCTCTCCATCTTGCTAAAATATGGTTCAGTTGAGGATATCTCATCCACTTAATTTGGGCAAAATGATCCTGATAGGATCTTGCTATATATTTTCCAAATTAATGTAGTAGCTCTTAAGTGTACTGTTAATTTCTTCCTTCAAGAAATATAGGTCATTCAAAAACTACCTTTCTAGTGAGAAAAAAATGCAGAAAATTTTGCATCGATCTGACATTTCCTACTTGAGTAATACTAGAACAGCAGAAACTATATATAGATTTCTATAGGTGATGAACAGGGAAAAAAATATGGATTTGAATATAAAACCATTCCAGCTTTTTGGTTAAATTCCATGTTCCTCCTCCATATTTGATGTTAAATTTTTTTTTTTTTTTTTCTCTTATTGAGTTTAATTTCCAAACATCTGGAACATTCTTCCATTTATTTATATTCTAACTCAAGATTTTATATTTAAAAAAAATATATATATATGAATTCCTATTGGGATGATTTTAGTCAATTTTGGATGACTTAACAAATCTTTCTAAGAGGCCTGAAATATAAAATTTCAGGAAAATCTATCTGCTTGAGTTACAGGTGGATAGATAGATAGATATGAAGCCAGTAGGGGTTTTATGCATTTTTCAAATGCACCTAAAAGGGGAGGGGGGCTCAGTATTTAAAATTAAATCAAAGTTTTAAATATGTACCTGCGTGCAAGCATTTTTCTTTCTGTATGAAAGGTTCTTTTTTAATTAGGAAACATACATTCCCTTTTATACTGCAAGAATGATTAAAAATTCATTGGCAAGTTTTCTCTAAAAGAAATTTTTTTTTTTTAAGATTTTATATATCACTGTGCATTACCGAAAATGTCCCTAAAGTTTATAGTCATCATTTCCTGTTGTGTTTTCATTAATTTTTTTTAGTATTTAATATTAGAATTACTTAATTTTTAATACTGAATCCTAACCCTATATCCATTGGTATTAATCTAATTTTAACTATTTTGTTTTGCTTGGCCAAGCAGGACCCAGAAAACTAGACATATGATGCTTTCCATTCTTATAGGGCTGTTCCAGAGGCAGCTTATTTATAACATTTAATTTTAACCAAATTGGATGAGTTTCTATGCATATTTTTGTTCACATATTAAATACAGAATCAAATTTTTCTAGCTATAAAATCCTGAATTTACAGTGACTAAACAGAAAATGATTGTGGTTGGAAAAATTATTTTTATTATCCTTTTAGGAATTTGAAGTGTTATGTAAGAAATATTTGACTTTTAAAAGGTGGGGAGAGTTCCTAAACTACAATAAAATGTGTTTTGCGTACTGTAGTTCCAGTTATTCTGGAACTATAGTAAAATTCAACGTCCATTTGTAAATATACTCCACAGCATTTATAAACAAACATATTAATTCCTTCCAAGAAATAAGTTTATCAACAGTATAGGAAATATGTTTGGCAGAATGTTTATCATAGTTGAAACTTTTCTCTTTCTGCATCATTTAATTGTTCAGTAAATATTTCTAAGCATAATTTGTATTTTTAACATTCCTTGAAGCATATCTGATAAGCATTCTATTGAGAAACTAAATAGTGCACAAGTTCTTTGTTAACTATACAGCGTTAGCAGTCTTCGGCAAGTACATACGTGGAATGGAGGATGGGATCAGTCCCAAGGGTGCCTGGCACTTAAATAGGGTTGTTTTCCCAAAGCTTCTCTTACATCTAATGTGTGATAAACACTTCTCTCTCCACTGCTTCATCTCTGAGGGCTATTCACAAAACTTCCCCAGCTGTGTAACATAGCCATTGTCATTGAGTATACTAGAAGACAGGTGAATGGAGGCGTGAACAGAGAGGGGACATTCTTTATTTGCATAGAAACCCCATTTGTATGGTGTGCATCGGTGATAGTAGAGGCATCTGCTAGTGACAATTTACATGAGAAAGGAGGCCTTGCTATAGTCTTCTGTTGTTGACATCTGCAAGTATTTTGCCCCAAGTTTTGTGCAAGGATGCAAAATAATTTTATGGCAGAAGGAAAGTTGACACCATTGGAACAAATTAAGGGTGCTCCACTACTGCATTTGGCAAATGAATATATCCATTCCCCATAGTATTTTTTATGTTGTGTAGTATACACTGGCCTGAGGGTAGTGCACTTTTAGAAGAACAGCTTCACTTCAAGTATTTGGAAGAGTGGAGAAAGTATTAAGCGGGTCGTTGTTTAAAATTCAAATGGTCTGTCATATCTTTGTGCTGAATAGAAGGTAGTCTATAAACCTTAAGCTGCTACATGCTTGCAAGTAGTTCAGGCTGAGGGCTCCTAAAGGGCAAGAATGTGAGATCACTTTTTGTAGCTATTACTCTAAAGTAAGGTCCTTTGAAGGGCAGGAAAGTAAAGACAAAATTGCTCTCTTTCTCCCTATCTCCCTAAGTACTTTTCTTTATCAAAGCATGAATGAATATGAATAAATTTGAAAGCATTTTGAGTATAAAGTTTGAAGCATTTTATTGATTTTTTAGAAATGTTAACTGATTTAAGAATTACTCTATATTGATTACTCTGTATTGATTGTGTGCGTGTGTGTGCGCGCGTGTGCGTGCGTGCCAGTGGAACTCTTGACATTCTGGAGATATTACGCATGTACTTTCAAATTATTCTGCACTTTGTTTTCAGTGTCAAGACATCTTTAATTATATAATTAGCAGATATAATTAATTTGCTTCTTTCATTTTCATAATTTTCTTTCATAATTATAATATGGTACTAGTTGATTCATTATGTTATTAATGGGCATCATTAATAGTATCTTTTTTTTATAATCAAAAATTCATTTCTGTGTTTAACATGAGATGCTAGATGAAGAAACTGAAAGCTATTTTTAATGTGATGGATAAAAATCCTATTTTACATAGTTTGTCATATTTGTGTGTTGTACAGTGAACAAAATCAGTTGCATTTTTGTCTCTTTTTTTTTTTTTTTCTTTCTTTTTTTTTTTCTTTTTTAAATATGTATTATATTTCTTTTTTAAATATGCATCCATTTTTTGTGATATTTCATGTAATTTGGACCTGGTGCTATCTTCCGGGTTCCATTAAATTTTAATTAATTGGCATTTTATAAATTTATGTTATTTGGTATTTTATTAATTGGCTTTTTCTAAATTATTTTAGGTGTATTCCTTCTACAATACCTTTTTCTCTTGACTCCCCCCATTTATTATATATTGGTTTATTTTTGTTTCTTACTCTACTGGTTTGCCATGCTACTGGCACCTGTTTCATTTACTTTTTTTTAAATTATGTACATCCTGCATACACTGTATATATATCACTTGCTGTAACCAGCCATGCCCTTCACCCTTATTCAGTAATGAAATTAAGTATATGGCGGGAATAAGTTCTTCAAAATGTCCTGCAGTTTTATATTCTTGATGAAGAAAAGAAGAGCTAACTACATGCTTGCATGAAACAGCACAACATCCATCCCCCCAGTTTTTTTTTTTTTTTTCTGGGTGTACAATGGTGTTCCGTGAAGGATATGTGCACGGTGTGGTGCACACATTCTGAGGCCTACGTTGTATTTTTCTGAAAGTAGATCTAATTTATCTAATTTGGGTTGTATGACTATACGATCATATTTTATACCAATTAGTTAGTTGATATTTTGATATTTTCCATATGAATTGTATGGGGGGGAAAAAACAAATTTGCAGATTAAATGTAGTTTTCATTCAGTATTGTTAGCTTTAGGCAGTTTGTGCATGAGACACGTGAACATTGTGTTGTTTGTGAACAGATACATCTATATAAAGAAAACAGAGACTTAAAATTATATGGGAAAGAGCAATAAATATTATGAAGTTTTAATTAAACTGAATAGCCAAGTTTCGAGAATATAAAACTATAGAGATTTATTAAGTGTTCTAACACATTTTCAGCATGTTTTGTTGGTCCCTGGAAGGCTTTTAAGATCAATCATAACCCCACCTCAGCCACAGAAATCCATTCATATAAATTAAATATTTTGCATATTACTCTAGAATGAGAAGTTGGATTGAGTCCAAATTTTCAACCTATGTTCTTCTGGTGTTTGAGAAAATTTCAGGTTTAATTACAATTTTACAGCCCTTGTTCTCTCCCCCATCAGAAATCGGTGTAAATGAGTGTTTTCACATTAATTGACAAAAAAAAAAAAAGTGCAGATTGCTACCAAATTTTCAACATATATTCTGTTTTCCTCTGGGATGGTTCTAAGTTCAATTCCAGTTTCACAGCATTCCAGCCTGTTCCTCCTACAGAAATATCTCTCTAAATTGGAACAGGAGCTCTGATCCATTTCAAAATTTCAGTATTTACTTAGAATATTTTAGGAATCTTTGTAACAAATTTTTATGTCAATGGGTTGATTTATTTTGTTATAAATTATGAATTGTTACACTAACTAACACACTGCATACATTAACTAACCTGTTATTTTTATAATCATAGAATATATTTAACTTTCTGCTTTCGTAGTCTCCCTAAAATCTATCACACGTTGATCCATTCCTTATCTTATGATTTATTGCTCTAAAGCAGTTTGTCCTGCATATACTTTATGCAAGGCTAGCAAGTTTAGATTTTGTAGCTGTAGCTTATTTTTAGAAGCTAGCATTTATAATGGAAGCATTAAATACCAATGTTGCATTTGCTTATGTTCCACTTTGAAGATGCCTAAAAATATATAGATTATACACAGTGTTGTACACTTACACAGTACTATGTAATAACCTATATCATGCAGCTTTTTTTTTTTTTTTTTTTACAACTATTAATATGACTGCTCAAAATATTGAAAGTTACAAAATCTAGCAAGGATCGGGTCTGCGGTCTTTGCTGGATTTGAGAGGTTTGGCTGCAGTAATGTTCCAAGTCTCATAACCATATTATATATTTATGAAAATCATATACAAGAAAAATATATAGTTACAAAACTATTTCTTTTCTTTTGAAATCCTTAAATTCAAAAGAAAAAAGTAGAACTGATTTTATTTTCTGTATTAAAAATCAAAAATATAATATCATAACACAAGCACCTGACAAGAAGGATGTTAGCAACTTGTCATTTGAAAATTTAAGTAAGATGTTTAAATGAGTGGCAGAAATTTGCTTGTATGTAATTTTGATATATCAATTTTTTTATTGAATAATATAAGCTTAATTAATAATGAGAAGGGGAAAATTCCTGGGAAGGTGATAACAGTATAAACATTATAAGAAATCGAATTTTCACCCTCATATGTCTCTGCTACATTTCTCGATAAAAATTATAAGAATATGTTAAGAAGAAAAATTAATCAATATGCTTGAACAAACTTGCTCAAACTAAGTAATATGCTTGAATAAAATTGCTAATAAACTAGGGTGACCTAATCTATTTTCTTTAAATAAAAAATTAAAATTCTCTTTGCAGAGATTTTGAGCGTAAAAAGAATAAGTTAAAAGTTTTAAGGAAAAAGGCATTAAATAGAAACCCTGATGAGTTTTATTTTCATATGATCAACTCTGGATTAAAGGTGAGTTTTTTATTTTTAGTCATTTTGTAAAATGATTCTAATTAGTACAGATTACTGTTATGTTTTGTGTGCATGTGTGAGAGAGTGATACCGAAACTTTAATTATTTTATTTCATTTTTGTATTAAAGTCAATGGTTCTGTTAAAATGTTTGTTGATTAAATTTAAATGCAGTATGAACGTTGTATTTTTTAATTATTAATTGTTAATGGGATTTGTGGTTTGAATTAAAAGCTGGATAATATTAGAAACACTTTTAAGATTTAAGTAGAAAAATATTGATACCAGCCAAGAAAAGAAAAAAAAAAAAAAGAAAAGAAAAATGGATGAAATACTTAAAACAGAATGCTGATTCATCATTTTATGCTAGTAATGTAGAACAGCTGGTCCTAACTGTTTGCATCTCCTTCTGCTTTCCATTTAAGTATGCATCTTAAGTCTCATATTAGCATTATGCATATTGGCACTTTAAAGTTTTTCTCTTCCTCAAAGTGGCCAAATTTGCTTAATACAGAAATGATATCTTTTCAAAGTTTTAGAATTCTTGGAAGAGTTTTTTTCATTTTCTCAAAATTAAGGGTAATTTTCACATTGATTAATGAGATTTTCATTCAATAGCAACCTTTGTTTTACAAAGGTCAGCAGTAAAAATCTATAGATGGTACATTTGATAGAATTACTTTGCATTGTATTAATAAAAGATTGTATTACTGTCTAGCATTTATGAAATGAAAGATGGTTGACAGAAGCAGGTTGTTTGAATTTCAAAAGCAGGTATATACTCTATAATAGGAAATAAAAAATCAACAAAAGACTAGACTTGAAGAATGTGTAGTATAATATTATCCATTTTCATTGCTATTTCATGAAAATTTTGTTAGTATAAATTTTCAATACCAATTTAATTGTTGAAGCTATAGTAGAAGGAGAATACTGAGAATTAAAGCTAAAGTGAACATTAAGATAAAAAAAAAAAGTAGCTTAGCTTTCTTTTCAAAAATAGAATACTTAATATTTACTACAGGAATAAAATAGTATTTTTGAAATATATATATTTTTTGCATTTTGTTTTGATAATTTTTAGAACACCTTTATTATTTATTTTATTGTATTTTTTTGTTAACTGCAATTCATGAATTTTTTGATACTATGTTATGAGTGTATATAATTATATATTTTTAATGTGTATAGATTCCAAAGCTTTATTTTGATCTGCAAGCTCCTACCCCCCCCCCCCCCATTTTATTATTGTGTGTTTTGAATAGTAGTTCCAATAAAGTTCTAGTATAAGCAGTATAAAATTAATCTTTTTTAAATGCAATGTATATAAAGGCATTTGATAAAAAATCAAAAAAAGTTCTGTCAAGTGAAAAATAAACCAGAAAATAGTAATATTCCACACTGTCTTTAGGGATTGATCATAACAGCTTACTGTTATGACCAATACTGTTACAGTAAACAAGGTATTGTTGGTGGCTATTGAGTATCTTCTTGAGAAAAAAGAGAGAATGGTAGACACTGCTGATCAAGTATAATTTAAAAAAAATATGACTTCTAAATAATCTATTAACAGTCCTAATTTTTAATTAGAATTATTTATTGTGTGAAATGTATCATAAAGTAGGGTCAATTTTGTTTTACCTTTACATAATCTTAAAACAGTAGTTTTGAAGTATAGATGAGAATGACATTAAAACAGCTTGTTTGAAATATCTGATTGACATATTCTTAGTTCAAAACCAAGTAAATATCATACAATATTATATTGATTTTTATTTAATAATAATTTTTTTTTTTAATATTTTGTACAGGAGAATTCTGGTAATTGTGAGTTTGCTCTTCATGGATTTAGCATTAGCAGAGACACATGATGCAAGAAAGCAAGCTTATACAGCATCAGCCAAATTCATCAGCCATCAGATTTTTTTTGATTATGCATAGATAAAATATTTGAGTTTGCCATCACAGATGAAGTGATTGGTCATTTGCAGATAACTTCTTTGGGAGTAACCTTTTACTGAATTTTTTGCACTGAGAATTAGCACCTTATTGCAGTCAAGAATGACTGCGACAAGGTGCTAATTCTGCAAATACAGTCAGCACTGAAATTGATATTGTATTTGCAGTCAGTGCAGAATGACTGCAAATACAGTAAGCACTAAAAGTGCTGACTGTATTTGTACCTTTAGGAGAAAAATGACAGATCAAAAAAAAAATTTTTTTTTTATTAGTTATTGTTATTGTTTGGTTTTTAGGAGCATTAGCAACTAAGGCCATATTGCTCCAGAATATGCGGTGGTCATTCCCTGACCTTTCCGCATCCTCCATATTTGGTGGTGACGGGCTCGAATCCCGGTCTAATCAAGAAGCGTGTGGTACGCACTGCTGCTCCTTCCCACCTGGCTACGGAGGCGCCTTTTATTAGTGCATAAGAGCACAAAAAACATCAAGTATCATGAAAATAACTGCAAGCACTTTCCATTGGAGAGTGATGTGGCACTCTTCTAAGTGAGAATGGTTGGTCATGAATCCAGGTAGTGACACTTCTCATTTGGGCTTGTCACTTTTCTTGAGAAGGCATGATTGTGTGAATTGTTGCTGAACGATACATATACAAGCACTATAGTAAAGAACAGTGCTATGATGCTCAATGTGTTCTACATTGATTTCAATATTTGTAGAAGAGTAAGAGAAATTTACCTCAATATGCTATGTAGAACACTGTTTTTTTACAAAATTTATTAATTTTTAAATTAATTAATTTATTTAATTTCTTAACTGTTAAATTATAAATTAAAATTTTAACTATTTTTAAAATTGTTTTCAGTTGATTCTTTACTGTAATCATTTTGCATTAATCTTTTATTCATTTTAATTTCTGGAGAGTATCATTTTGAAGTGTTCTACGTAGTATATTGAGGTAAATTTCTCTTACTCTTCTACAAATATATGAGCACTGTACATTATATGAATAATTGCTGGTTTTTGTATTGTACAATATTGTATTTTATATTAGGGTTCTCCACTCTCTGTTTGCTTCACTCACCAACCCTTGTCTCTGCAAAACAATGCATAAAATGTATTTTGAATCCTAATGGTTGATTTTTGTTGAATTTTGTATTTGGTAAATTATTATTCAGTTGAATAATAATAATAATAATTAAAAGTAAAAAATATATGTAGTAATCTATTTCTTACCCTTTGGATACATTACTTAAAACTTAATACAAAATATTGCTAATTGTATTGGTCTCCACTAAACCTTTGGTGCCTGTAATTTGAATTTTGATGTTGGCATTTATGGCTGACCATGGGCAGTGGTCTGCTTATTTTGATGTATGCTATAACTTGTGCAGGTGAAGTTTACCCTGAAATTTTTCAATTGTCATAGAAACTGTTGAGAATAAAAGGTAAATCTTAGCTGTCCTTCGTGTTTAGTATTATATGGAGAATAACATTGATATTACCCTGTTTTTCACCAGTTAAAATTGAACAGCAAATGATTGATTTTTTTTTATTATTTTTTTTATGTGAACCCCAAACACGAGAGGTATTAGAACCTATAGTACTTAGTACCGTGCTTGGGTTGGAGGTTGAGAAGACGAAAGAAAATATTTGTTGACATTGGACTTGAACTTCTGTAGATTGTAATTTTCAGGAAATACGTATGAAGGAAGTTTGTTCCAGAAAACGGCAGTTGAATGAATAAATGAGGAAGATGAAAAGTTGGTTCTGTGGGTCTGAAGTTGGACAGTAAATGGATGTTGGCTGGTGGCGGCATGTGTTCGGCCTGTTTTGAAAGAGAGAGCGGGAATTATAGAAGCCAATTCAGAAGAACAGTGCCCATGGAAGTGCCAACTTGATTAGCCAACTTTCTGAACAACCAACTCGGTTAAAAGATAATCTGGTAAACCATTAGTGCATCTGACTTAGCTAAAGTGAAAGTTATTGTTGCAAATCCTGGACTGCACCTGTTGATCAGTTGGTTGAGAATATCCTGGATAAGAGCTAGAGTTGCTGTGATTCCTGATTTGTTGTTAGCAACTGATAAGCTTCCTGAGCTCACTTCACTGAAATCATGGCAGTGCCTCTGTTTAACTTAGTTACTAATGTACTCAGAAAATTATAATATAAAGGAATTACAATACAGTGGGGTCCCAACATCTGATGATAATTTGTTCCACAAAACCCATTGTATGTTGAAAATATCGTTAGTTGAAACCAATAATAGATTGATTTCCTGTAATTCCTTTCACACTCTTGGCCGGCAGCCCCAACAACACATAAAATGGGTATTTCTTATGTTATTCTTGATTTTTACATTAAAAATGGGTGTTTTATAAAGATTATTTAATAAATAGTTATAAAACATCTTAAAATAAAAACCAAACAATAAATTAGCATTTAACTTAGTGAAGTGCAAGGCTGATGAAATCAATGGTGACATAGTGGTGGCGGGATTAGATCAGATGTCATATGTCTTTTCAGTCTTTTGTGTTTTGCTTCTACTGGCAAAGAAACTGTCCAAAGTCGACTGTTTTTTACAACTTTTTTGTAGCCTCCTGAAGTAAGAAATGACTTCGTCTTCCATTTTGCACACCATGAATTCAGTGTTTTCGATGTTGGGGTGTTTTTTATCACTTCTCTTAAATGCTCCCAACAAGAAATGACAGTCTTCAACTCTTCAGCTGACATTTTTTGGGTGTCCTCTTCCTCTCCAGTGTCACTCTTCGTAATTTTCTCCAACTCTTGTAGCTCCTCTGTCATTAGCTCTCACCCATGAGCATCAATAAGGTCCTCCACACCCTCTTCATCAACCTCCCCATTGATTTACTAAGTGTGACAATATCATTGGTCAAAGCACCATCCTCTTCAAATCAGTCAAAAGTTATGGATGATTAAAGGCCAGATGTTTTTCCAGGCTGAATTTAAGCATCTGGTGGAAGCATCATTCCAAGAACTTATGATTAGCCTCACACAGTCTAGGATGTTGAACTTCAACCTTCAAAAATCTTTGAGGGTGACAGCATTTTCAACAGGTCACTGCAAAGCAACTTGCAAACATTTTTTTGGTATAGATTTTCTTGAAGCTTGCAATCATTTGCTGGCCCATTGGTTGAAGCAGAGGAGTTGAACGATAATAAAGATGCTAATTGGTTGAGAATAATCGTATGAATGATGTTCCGTGCACAATGCATATGAAAATTTCCACCAATGCATCATTCCAGCTATATCGGAAAGCCATCGGTTCCTGCAAATATCATTGGTCCTTAAAATAAAAGATTGTATGGAAGATAAATTGGTTCCTGAGAATATCAAATGTTGATGTCATTGGAAGTTTAGGCCCCACTGTATATAATTAATGTTTTTACTTTATTTATATATTTAATGTAAACTACACATTCTGCAGAAAATTACCTTCTTAATTATCAGATGCCCCTGCTGAGTAATAAACAAAAATTTTTAACTATACTTGTTTTTAGTTATACAGTCAGCATAAATATATTGAACAGCAGTATAAAATAGCAAACAAGTAGTCATTGCAAACTAATAAAATGCAATGTCAATTAAAAAGCATACATTAAAAATATATTTTCTCCTGGAAATCTGTGTCAGTGATCAACAATCTACTTATTCTTTTCATCTCTCAATTTGTCAAACAGCCATATAGTATTTGCAGTTTTTCAACATATGTACTTATCTTAATTTTGAGTTATTAATCTAACTCATTGCTAGGTAATGCAATATTGTAGTAAAAACAAGAAAATACAGTTGGTGATTATTTCCCTTTCTTCTGCAAGTAAAGTTATCCTTTTGCTGAAATGTGATTTTGTTTTTAGAGACCCTGTTTCTTGTGGGAGTTTATTGCAATTTAGCGTTCAAAGAATTGAAATGGCTCTGTTAATGGCTTCTAAATTTTTCTTTTACCTTTTTTCATGATTGTTTACTGAACAGAGAATTCGGATTTATATTCTTTTACTGAAAATTTTTTAAGGCTTTTCTACCCATTTGAATTCTTTATTCTCAAGTTGAGTTTCTTCCATTTGATCTTAAATTTTTTTCTTATGCTTATAAATTTTGAGCTCGTGCAAAGAAATGTAGTGGAGGAATGGTATAAAGATAATTCTCTATATAATTCAAACTAGAAAGAATAGGAGCTGTGAAAAGTAGTAAAATGAATGGTTTGTCAAAGTAATTAAACATAAGATATGCCATTGCTGTGTATTTTTGATATCTATATTAAAATTATTGATGGCTGTATATTAAAACAGAAAGTAGGTTATGGACTGTAGGGATGAAACTTTACTGGCAGTTCAGTTTGCAGATTTGATAACTGACATAAATGATGTCCGTTATTGGCCGTATGGTGTGCATAAAAATTTTATTAGTCGTTAGACTTTTTATGCTTTGCAGTCCATTAGTGTCATGTAACTGATAGTTTTATTTATGCTAAACTGTTGGTAAATTAACAGTTTATGATATACAAAACTATTGATTTAGTTTTTTAACCTGCGAATTTAATGCATGCATAAAATTTTTAACAACTATTAAAGTTTTATGCATGAGACCCTAACATAGTTATATTGATTTTTAAAAAAAAATTGAGGTAACTTTATGTGAATGCTGTTTTCAGTGCAAAATGTGTCATGCTATTCACTTCCCTAATTTTCAGGTAGTATAAGAATTGTGTCTATGTTTCCATGAATCAGTATAACTCTATAAAGTACACTTGAGTTAAGGTTCTGCCCCACACTTACAACACTCTGTCAGCCAGGCCGCCGGTGTGTGTGTGTGTGTGTGTGTGTGTGTGTGTGTGTGTGTGTGTGTGTGTGTGTGTGTGTGTGTGTTATTACCTTATGTATTGTATTTATAGAAAATGGTTTCTTGTCTTGATTTTTACTCATTTATTGGACAAAACAATTAATACACAATTTAGAATTTCACAGCTGATTAAGATTAAATCCATGGAAAATGCTAGTTATATAACAGTAAAATTGTGATTGCTTTTTTTTTTTTTTTAGCAGTTCTTGGCTTATGAGTTTTTTATTCTATGTTATGATACTAATGTAATCATGAAAAACTGCATGCCATAGGTTCCAAGAAACATAAAAACATAATTGGATACAAATACTGATGTAATTAAGTGCCCTGAGAAAGGTGATAACACCTGTAAACATCAGTCAGGCCTTTAAATATCCCTCATGCATCAAAAAACACAAGTAAGGATTATGTTAAGACTTTGCTCCAAAGCAAGCAGTAGTGATAAACAAGCAATGAGTATGGCTCATTGCTTATTACTCATGTTGAAAATCTTAACATTTGGATTCAGACTCAATCAAACTCAATGCCATGTTCTCTTGAATTTAGTTGTATATCAAGAAACGTTCAAGGAGTCATTTTGCTCATCTTAAACAAAGGTGGGGGAGAGTTCTAAAGCAATGAGTATGAGGTGTGAACAAAATTTTTCTTCTTATCTTGAAATTGTGCAGCCCTTGTGATTTGTCACATTGTTCAGTGACTTATCTAGTCTTAGTAATGCATGAATTGTTCATTTATATGTAGTCAGTCAGAATTAGCAATTAAAAAGGTGTTCCATAGCATTTTAAAATGAATGGTTTTACTGAGCAGTAAATTTTCATAAAATTTTGTTTCAAATTAGAAAAAAATGTAACAGAAACAAAAGAAATACTAAAAATAGCTTTTGGAGAAAGTGCTATATATTGTTCAAAGACTCCAGTAGTTTACAGAATTAAAGAGAGCTATTTTGCCTTCAAAGATGATCTTTACCGCCCTTCAATTTGTGAACCGCCTATTCAGTTACTCATATTCATGATCTGATCAGGAGTAATCGACGTTTAACTATACACAGAGTGAAATTAGTATTTCTTATGGGATACATCAATCAATTTTAATGCAATATTTGCGAATGCAATGCATTTTATCCATGTTTGTCTTGTGGCAAGTTCTCGCTTGTCAGAATCTTTGTCGGTGTGCTGCTACTGACCCACACTTTGTTTCTTTCATCATTACTGGTCACAATGATGAAATCATTGTGACCAGTAATCATTGTCACAGTAATCATTTCATCATTGTCACAATGATGAAATCATTGTGACCAGTAATGATGAAACTGGGAGAGGACTGGGTCTTTGCTTTCAGGTCACAATGATGAAATCATTGTGACCTGAAAACAAAGACCCAGTCCTCTCAAAGGAAAACTATCTTCTCCATGGCAGAAAAGCAAGACAATTTTGATCAAATGTGAAAATCAAGCTTATCACATTTTTTGATTCAGAGGGCATTGTTCATTACGAAATTGTCCCACATGGTCAAACAGTCAACCAGGAATATTACTAAACAGTTCTGTGGCGATTGTGCAGTGCTTGCAAAACACTCCATCATTGTGTCCATCTCCAAGTGCTCCAGATTTAGCTCACTGTGATTTTTTTGTTTGTTTGTTTTTCAAGCTTAAAAGGTCACATATTTGCAATGACTGAGCAACAACAAATCAGCAATAACTGAGAAATTATTTAGAATGTGACATTAGATCTATTAACTATTAAAAAAAAAAAAAAATTCAGGAATACTTCCAGAAGTTGCAGAAGCATTGGTATCTATGTACACAGTGTCAAGGTGATGCATCCAAATAGCTGTGATTAGATCAGTCCTTGAACTTTTTAATCACACACCATACGTACTTTATTTTTTTTTGGTACATAATGAGGTGCAATCAAAAAGTTTTTTGATTTTCTACTATTTGAAAATGTTTTTCCAAGTCAAGATTATTGTATCCTTATAAAAAAAAAAAGATTAGCCTTTAATAAGATATTTATGTTTACAGTATTTTTGCCTGTTTACAATATTGTCATTTTATAAAAATAAATTATCTGCCATTTTTCCAGGAACATAGCTGTTTCCTGTGAAAATTTGAATTTTTAACACTGCCACTGCCATCTCATCTTTCAGATCTCTAAAACTAATAAATACGGAGTATACTATTAACTCTGTGATCATCGAAATTTGTGACCAAGTTAATGACTTGGGGATTCTCTTCTCCAGCAGTGCTAAATTTGATGCCCATGTCCTTAAAATCACCAGCAAAGCATTCAAAACACTGGGATTTATCAAACGGAACACCTACAAGTTCAAAAACTACAGATATGCTGTCATTCTTTATAAAGCTATAGTTCTCCCAATCCTTGAATCCAGCTCACCCATCTGGAATCCTCACACGAAAACTTTAATTAACAAAATTGAAGCAGTCCAAAAAATTTTGTCCGTTACCTTAAGTTCTGTAATCCTCTATTTTATCACACAGTGTACTATGAATCGCTGTGTGATTAGTTTCATCTGAAGCCTCTGTGCACTAGAAGAGTTATTGCTGACATCACTCCTCTAGCCAAAGTAATCACTGGAACTTATGAAGTTCAGTCCACTGAACAGAATCAACAAATCAGCAAATGACTCTCTCATTGACTTCTTCGACAACTCCCAGTCACTGATGAACTCCATCCACAAGTTTGCCTCTTCTCTTCAAATGCAAAATGACTAGCTTTCATGTAATTATTGTAGTTTATTATTATTATTTGTTTTATTATTTTTCTATTCTCTAACTGATTAATTATTACTTGTTTTACCGGTAACTTAACTTAATGCAATCCTCTTTTGTACATATGATTTTAATGTTTGAATCTATATCAATGTTTATCTTCCTGTTGGATCTCTTATTATTGTAATTATGTTTATTATTCTGATCTCAGATACACTATTAATGGTTACCTGTTGTGTATTTTGTTATTAATAAAAATAACAAAAAATTAGCAGAAAATGTGCTCCAGCTTACAATGCATCAACTTAATCTGTGAATTTTCAGTAATTAATTTTGTCAAAATGTTAAGACTGCATTTATACTGAATGTAGAGGATTTTTAGAAAATAGTTTTTTGATTTGTAACGTTTGTTTTCTTATTTAAAAATTCCTGTGTAATTTCCAGTCCCCTAAGAAACCAGATTTTTGTTATACTTATTTTGCAGATTTTGAATTATCTTTGTAAACCCTTTTCTTTTTTTAGATTAAATAAAATGATTGTTATAGGGAATTTAATTAGTTAAGGTTATATATTTTTTTGAAAGTTATTTTATTTTATTAGGATGGCATTCACTATGAAAATGATAAACAAGATGAATATACAGAAGAACAGCTAAAACTAATGCAGACTCAAGATATTAATTATATCAACTATAGACATAGTGGCGAAACAAAAGTAAGTGCTTCTCTAATATTCTTTATGTAAATAAATGCAATTTTTAATAATTTTATTTGTTTGTTTTACTGTGAAGCCATATAAATCAAGTGTAGTTCTGTTAATTTTCTGATGTAAATTAAAATATTGTGTTTTAACTGTTAGTAGTTGCATGTAGTGTTCCTCCACTCTAGATCGCTCACATGGTATAAAGTACTGCATCAGTGACTGGAGAAGAATGCTTTTACAGCTAGCCATCCTTTATATTAATTAAAGGTATGCATTGCTGGCTAGAAAATTTTACCTCAAGCAGAACTGGAATTAAACAAGAAACCCCCTATTGTCGGTGGGACAATGTGGGCTGTTGCACTCTGCCAACCCAGCTACATGTGGCCCTCTCTTTAAATAATTATTTGAATATATTACTATGAAGTTTACTTTTATGTTGTGGTGGGCATAAATTCTTTGTTGTGAACACTGCACACATTAAATTACTGTTTATGAAATGCATTTTTTTTTATTTATCCACTGTTTGGTAATGCATCAGATCTTCACCCACATATAAATTATAATACTCTATTCACTTTAATCCTGAGATGTCCAAATATACATCAAGTAGCCATTGGTCAATTGCCTCATTTTTCATTTAGAACAGTTCTTATTTCTTAGTGAACTTGCAAGAAACCCATACAGTTCAGTTTGCTGTAATTTGAAACCACTGTGGGGAGGAGGATCTATGTTCTCATCCATGTTGTAGCCATATAACACAGTCTGCATGTAAACTTTTGTTTTCTTATTACTTTTTACCTTGTAAAAATTGTTTACTTATTGTTCATCTTTCTATCTCTCTCTCTCTTTATTTTTTGATAGCAGTAACTTTTAATCTATCGTAATATTAAAATTTAAACATTTGTGCACTAATGATAAATTATTATTTATAAAAAAGGATAAATGACAGTACACTACTGCAACAGGATCTAGAAAAGTTGAGCAGATGGGCTGAGAGGTGGCAACTGAAGTTTAACATTAACAAATGTAAAGTATTGAATATGGGAAGCAGTAACCCCAGAGTAACGTATTAATTGTGTAGTACTACACTGACGATGGTAGAGAATGGAAAAGAGCTGAAGGTAATTGTGCAGTCAGATCTGAAGTTTTCGGAGCAGTGCAGATGGTCTGCAAGAGTATCTCATGTCTTGTCAATGAGGCAATGGTCAGGCCACACCTTGAGTACTGTATACAGGTCTGGAGGCTTCATTTTAAGAAGGATGTAGAGCTGCTGGAACAAGTACAGAGAAGGGCAACATGATTAGTGAATGAAACAAAGGGTGCTCTTATGAAGAAAGGCTTAAGTTTTGCAAATTAAAGTGTCTGGAAACTAGGCACCTGTGAGGTGATCTGATTGAGGTGTATAAGGCCTTGAATGGTTTGAGCATGCTCAATGCTGATGGGACTCTCCCTCTTGCTCAGAATAATTGCCTGAGGGCATAAATTCAAATCGAGGAAGGACAGTTGTAGGATAGATGTGCAGAAGTTTGCCTTTAGCCAGTGGGTGGTTGATTGTTGGAATAAACTTCCATCTATCATTGTAGAAGTTGATAGCTTAAATAGATTCAAACTATTTAACTAGACAAACATTTGGAGCCAGTGGATGGATGAAATGACTAGGTTTTTTTTTTTTTTTTTTTGGCTGATGCTGTATACGCTTGCTTTCTTGCATCATATGCCTTTACTAATGCTAATGCTAAATGGCCATGGTCATATTAGAATCTTTGTTTCCTATGAACATTTGAATTTTCAAAAAGCAAAATGATTATCAAAGCAGGTAGAAAAGTAGAAAAATGGGAAGCAAAATTTTACAAGTTTTATTCCTTCTACGTGACCAGTCCTCCGTTATGTCATCAGGGGCTTTGAATGGCTAAATATCCAACTGGAATGAATAGTTTATGCATATATGCTAATTCTTCTTATAAGTCAGTTTTGAGGTTGTAGATTTTGTATATATATGATAATGATAAAGAACCAAATTAACTGAAATATTTTCCATTAAATTTATAGCCCTATGTATTATGTTTTCTTCTAAATAATTAATTTAAATTCTCCATAGTTCAATTACAATGGTAATGATTTACTTTTCACTAGGATTTCAGCCTCCTCCTCCCCCACCTTTTCCTAAATTTGGATATAGTGGTCAAGTGCATGCCCGCTAAATGCTAAGCTTAATGGATGACTGTAAATGTATGACAATCTCTAGGTCATGTCATATCTTTGTTTTCTGCCACTGTGGCAGAAAACAAGTGTAGTTCTCCACCCAAATATTGGAGCTAAAATCTAAATTTTAGCTTCACAATTTGGGAACTAAAATTTATGTTATAATAAATTGACGAAGCATAGTTGGAGCAATATCCAAAATCAAGCCTCATATTCTGTTTGTGAATGACAAATCCATCTTATACGTTTACCTATATGTGATGGGCCTATCAAGTAGACAAGAAATGAAATGTTTGAAATATTTCGCTTTGTTCTGCTTCCTCCTTATAGGTTCTAATTTAAGTTAACTCGGGAGTGAACTGAATACTTTGCTATTGATAGTATGTAATCTTATCACTACTAACATTGAAACCCTGGTTCTTACATAAATTTGGTGCTTTGGTTTAGTGTCAATGGGAATTTTGTTTTTCTCCTTATTATTTCCAACTTGTTTTGTCTTAGTGCTGTATTGGTGTACATTACAAATGAATATTAAAACTTTCATACAGCACCATGTTTTTATGGTGCTGCAGACCAGTAGTAAACTCTACACCCAGGATCCGGAGCTTGGATATCATCATTCTTCTCTTTCTTGGTGATTCTCTCTCTCTCTCTCTCTCTCTCTCTCTCTCTCTCTCTCTCTCTCTCTCTCTCTCTCTCTCAGGTTTCAGGCTTCCTTGCACCATATAGCTAATAATAGTAATTTTACATTCTTTTACAACTAATTAGATAGTATGAATCAGAGCTGTAATACTCAATATGTTCTACGTTGATAATAATATTAGTAAATTAATAAGAGGAGTTTACCTCAATATAGTACGTGGAACACTTCCGTATGATACCCTCCAGAAATTAAAACGGAAAAAACGAAAAAATCGACAACTTACCGGTACATTAAAGCAAAATATAAATAATTAAAGTAAAATATAAATAATTAAATAATCAATTTAACACAATTCAAAATCAATTCAAAACAATTAAAATTCAAATTAACGCAATTAAAAGAATCTAACAAAAATATTCAAAACGATTTTCCTTCCTGAAGCTGACAATGCTTTTCGACCGACTGTCGTGATCACAGGAATGAAAATTACCGAATCAGGCTAAACCTGCAACTTAAATAGTGATTATGTGTCTTCGCGCATGCGCGTAAAGGTCCACGCATCGGAGATCAAATATGGCCGCCGAACATTAACAGAATTCTCGTGTAATTTAATTTCAACGGTTTCTGCAATTAATAGTCGCGTATAATTACGTTGAACGTTAAGTATTTTGGCCTCGTTAAATAAAAAAGTATGTTTTTCGTTAATGGCATGAAAGGCTAATTCTGACGCTGCTGAACGAGAAGCACGAACTGAGGCTTCGTGTTGATTTACACGGATATTAAGAGAAAACCGCGTCGAACCCTGATAAGACGAGTCGCAATCACCGCAAGAAATGTTGTATACTAGATCATTAATTTGTGTTGCGAACGCGAAAGAACCGAGCGATTGTTCAGTATAGTGTGTAACTTCCGTATAGGCCTAGCTATAATTTTAAATTCGGTATCTTTAAAGAATCTGTTAAGCTGTTTGTGCCACTGTTCAACATATGGGACAGAAATAAAGTATTTTTTGATATTACTATTGTTGATTGGTGCAGTATTTTGTATCCTATCCTTAGCTTGTACCCTAATTCGATTTATTGTGTTAATGGGATAACCCCTGTTCAAGAATCTGCTAGTTAATATTTGTATTTCTGAGTCTAAAGCAGAATCCGTCGTTGAATATTTATAGGCATTTAGAAATTGATTAAAGATAATCGATCTTTTGTAGGTGAACGGGTGGTAGCTATTATAATGTAGAAGCATACCGGTGTTTGTGGGTTTTCGATAGATGCTAAATTGTATTTTGTTCGAGTCCCGGGTAAGCGTGAAATTTAGAAAGTTTAATGACTTAGTATCCGTATCTTCCCTTTCCAATGTAAATTTGAGTCTAGAATGAATATTATTAAACGAATGTAAAATGTCTTGGATAGTACTACTATCGGTAATAACTAGAACATCGTCTAAATACCTCCCATAGTATGTGATACGGGGACGAAAAGGTGTCAAATGTATCTGCTCAATCGTTGAGAGATAGATCTCTGACATTAAGCCACTCAGGCTCAAACCCATTGGTAATCCAAAAATTTGTTTGTACACCTTGTCTCGAAAGGTGATGTAGTTAGCCTCGACTAATAGTTTAATTAAGTGAAAAATCTCCTTTATAGGCAGCTTCGTATAATTAATCGGTGTCGAGTTTTTATTTAACATATCCCAAATAATATCTAATGTGTATTCAACGTTTACATTCGTATATAATGTGGTAACATCTAATGAGAATAAATTGTCATTGTCGCCGAGTCTACAGTCTTTAAGATTATTAAATAATGTATCGTAATTCTTAATCCCAAATTGTATAACCTGTCTAAAAGGTTTTATAATGTTATATACATGTGTGGCTAAGGCTGAAAATGCCGAGTTCCTGTAGGAAACAATAGGTCGAATCAGAAATCCAGGCTTGTTAATTTTACCTGACCAAAAAGTGCAGGAATATTGTATGTTCTGGACTTCAATTCCTTCAACTGAACCATAGTAATGTAGTCGTTTTTACGATATGTGGTTAACGTTTTATTGTATTGATTTACCAAATTGGTAAACAGTGTCGGGTCCACTTCACAATAAGTGGAGGTATCAGATACAACTGAATCTAACTTATTAATATAATCATGTTTATCTAGTATTACCACTGTATCTCCTTTATCTGCCCTCTGTATAATAATGTCCTTATTTTCTCGAAGTTCTCGTAAAGCTGAACTGTCATGTGTATTCAATTTAGGAAGTCGCGTTTCTTTTATGTTATTCACTACTTGGTTAACTTGTTGAATAAATACATCTTTTTGTGGAACACTACGAAGTCCAAATTCAATATCAATTACGCATTGTTTTTTTGGCAGCTTTCGAGGTGGTAAATTATAATTTAATCCTTTGGATAAAAGTGAAATCTGGTCCTGCGATAGTGTACACGAGGAAAGATTTGTAACCTGTTGATATGTCGGTTCGTTGGATACTGGGTGAGGGGGTGTTCGTGAACTAGCCGACATATTCTGTGGTAGTGCGTTATGTGTCTGTGGGGGGGATGTCACCCAACTCGTGTGAACTTGGTCGCAAGCTCGCGACAATGTGTTAGAATTCGCATGAACGTGTCTTGAACTATTCGATAATGTTTGCAACTTATTAACGTGTCTTTTACTATTCGATAATGTTTGCAACTTATTAACGTGTCTGTTTTTTATTTCTGAGGCTTGTGCTTCCCGTCGCAAATCTATGGAGGTCTTCAATACAGACCAATCGTTCGGATGTAGATAATTTTTTAATTTATCGCGAAGCTTCCTAACCTGGGAAAGGTATTTTTGTTTATCCGAATATCGAGATTTTAAGGCAAGCTTAACAATATTACGTGATGTCGCCAGTGATAGTTGTTTTATGCCTGAAATTTTTCGATTTAAATTCACCCTGGCAAACTTCGGAACGATGTTGTTTTGAAGGCAATATTTTAGGAAAGAAATATGGTAACTTTGGGCCTAGTACCTTAGTGTAGATTTAATGTAATTTTGTACCAAGCCATTCAAAAAATCTCCCATAATTGTGTGTATCGATTGTATACTACTGGAGAGGTAGGAAGTGAATGAAATAGTCAATAAGAGTTTGAAAATTAATTAGATAGTATGAATCAGAGCTGAAATTTTTCGATTTAAATTCAGCTCTGATTCATACTATCTAATTAATTTTCAAACTCTTATTGACTATTTCATTCACTTCCTACCTCTCCAGTAGTATACAATCGATACACACAATTATGGGAGATTTTTTGAATGGCTTGGTACAAAATTACATTAAATCTACACTAAGGTACTAGGCCCAAAGTTACCATATTTCTTTCCTAAAATATTGCCTTCAAAACAACATCGTTCCGAAGTTTGCCAGGGTGAATTTAAATCGAAAAATTTCAGGCATAAAACAACTATCACTGGCGACATCACGTAATATTGTTAAGCTTGCCTTAAAATCTCGATATTCGGATAAACAAAAATACCTTTCCCAGGTTAGGAAGCTTCGCGATAAATTAAAAAATTATCTACATCCGAACGATTGGTCTGTATTGAAGACCTCCATAGATTTGCGACGGGAAGCACAAGCCTCAGAAATAAAAAACAGACACGTTAATAAGTTGCAAACATTATCGAATAGTTCAAGACACGTTCATGCGAATTCTAACACATTGTCGCGAGCTTGCGACCAAGTTCACACAAGTTGGGTGACATCCCCCCCCACAGACACATAACGCACTACCACAGAATATGTCGGCTAGTTCACGAACACCCCCTCACCCAGTATCCAACGAACCGACATATCAACAGGTTACAAATCTTTCCTCGTGTACACTATCGCAGGACCAGATTTCACTTTTATCCAAAGGATTAAATTATAATTTACCACCTCGAAAGCTGCCAAAAAAACAATGCGTAATTGATATTGAATTTGGACTTCGTAGTGTTCCACAAAAAGATGTATTTATTCAACAAGTTAACCAAGTAGTGAATAACATAAAAGAAACGCGACTTCCTAAATTGAATACACATGACAGTTCAGCTTTACGAGAACTTCGAGAAAATAAGGACATTATTATACAGAGGGCAGATAAAGGAGATACAGTGGTAATACTAGATAAACATGATTATATTAATAAGTTAGATTCAGTTGTATCTGATACCTCCACTTATTGTGAAGTGGACCCGACACTGTTTACCAATTTGGTAAATCAATACAATAAAACGTTAACCACATATCGTAAAAACGACTACATTACTATGGTTCAGTTGAAGGAATTGAAGTCCAGAACATACAATATTCCTGCACTTTTTGGTCAGGTAAAATTACACAAGCCTGGATTTCCGATTCGACCTATTGTTTCCTACAGGAACTCGGCATTTTCAGCCTTAGCCACACATGTATATAACATTATAAAACCTTTTAGACAGGTTATACAATTTGGGATTAAGAATTACGATACATTATTTAATAATCTTAAAGACTGTAGACTCGGCGACAATGACAATTTATTCTCATTAGATGTTACCTCATTATATACGAATGTAAACGTTGAATACACATTAGATATTATTTGGGATATGTTAAATAAAAACTCGACACCGATTAATTATACGAAGCTGCCTATAAAGGAGATTTTTCACTTAATTAAACTATTAGTCGAGGCTAATTACATCACCTTTCGAGACAAGGTGTACAAACAAATTTTTGGATTACCAATGGGTTTGAGCCTGAGTGGCTTAATGTCAGAGATCTATCTCTCAACAATTGAGCAGATACATTTGACACCTTTTCGTCCCCGTATCACATACTATGGGAGGTATTTAGATGATGTTCTAGTTATTACCGATAGTAGTACTATCCAAGACATTTTACATTCGTTTAATAATATTCATTCTAGACTCAAATTTACATTGGAAAGGGAAGATACGGATACTAAGTCATTAAACTTTCTAAATTTCACGCTTACCCGGGACTCGAACAAAATACAATTTAGCATCTATCGAAAACCCACAAACACCGGTATGCTTCTACATTATAATAGCTACCACCCGTTCACCTACAAAAGATCGATTATCTTTAATCAATTTCTAAATGCCTATAAATATTCAACGACGGATTCTGCTTTAGACTCAGAAATACAAATATTAACTAGCAGATTCTTGAACAGGGGTTATCCCATTAACACAATAAATCGAATTAGGGTACAAGCTAAGGGTAGGATACAAAATACTGCACCAATCAACAATAGTAATATCAAAAAATACTTTATTTCTGTCCCATATGTTGAACAGTGGCACAAACAGCTTAACAGATTCTTTAAAGATACCGAATTTAAAATTATAGCTAGGCCTATACGGAAGTTACACACTATACTGAACAATCGCTCGGTTCTTTCGGCGTTCGCAACACAAATTAATGATCTAGTATACAACATTTCTTGCGGTGATTGCGACTCGTCTTATCAGGGTTCGACGCGGTTTTCTCTTAATATCCGTGTAAATCAACACGAAGCCTCAGTTCGTGCTTCTCGTTCAGCAGCGTCAGAATTAGCCTTTCATGCCATTAACGAAAAACATACTTTTTTATTTAACGAGGCCAAAATACTTAACGTTCAATGTAATTATACGCGACTATTAATTGCAGAAACCGTTGAAATTAAATTACACGAGAATTCTGTTAATGTTCGGCGGCCATATTTGATCTCCGATGCGTGGACCTTTACGTGCATGCGCGAAGACACATAATCACTATTTAAGTTGCAGGTTTAGCCTGATTCGGTAATTTTCATTCCTGTGATCACGACAGTCGGTCGAAAAGCATTGTCAGCTTCAGGAAGGAAAATCGTTTTGAATATTTTTGTTAGATTCTTTTAATTGCGTTAATTTGAATTTTAATTGTTTTGAATTGATTTTGAATTGTGTTAAATTGATTATTTAATTATTTATATTTTACTTTAATGTACCGGTAAGTTGTCGATTTTTTCGTTTTTTCCGTTTTAATTTCTGGAGGGTATCATACGGAAGTGTTCCACGTACTATATTGAGGTAAACTCCTCTTATTAATTTACTAATTCTTTTACAACAAATTAATTACTATGAGTTAAATGTTTAAATGCAGATACTGTAAATATATTAGAAATAAAAAATTATGAACGCATGGCAGTTGGAATATTTAATTATTTACTCTGTATTGTTATTATTTGCTTTAACTTTCTTTTTAATTACACATTTATTTTTGTTTTAAGAAAATCGAAAAGTTGCAAGCGACTTTGCATCTGCTAGATGTTGAAGATAAGCCTAAAAATAATCATATATTCTTTGTGGACACTGTGAAAGAAGGTAAGTTTTGTTTATTTTATTATTTTCTCCCTTTGATTAACCTTTAATCGGGCAACTTTTTTCCTTTTTTTTTTTTTTTTGTGTTCCTGTTAATTTTGAACCATATTATAGTAGTAAAATGACCAAATGATGCAAGGAACAAACTTTTTCTTATATCTCTCTCAAAAAAAAAAAAAATTCCTAAACACCTACTTTTCTTATCATCAAAAAAGTGACCATCTGTTTCCACCTTAAACTGTACAAAACTCTCTGCCTCATGTTGCCTTGGAGGTAACTAATGTTGGTGATCAGTAGCACATTGTGAAAACCAGAAGCCCCTAAATGCCAAGTGTTTCTTTGTGGCTAAGTGATCTTACATCTGATAAATAAAGTGATTAAAAAAGGGTAAGTTCTTCACATTATAAACAAAAAGGAAGAGAATGAATTGCCTTGGCTAGTTGTGAGTGTTCAACTGTTGATATTCCTGCTTAGGTTGCTGAAAGACAAGTATTTTCATCTACATTCACCCTAAAGGCATTTTTTAGGAATGGGGATGCCAAATTTTTATCAAAGTATAATGGGGAGCTAAATGAATTTGTGATAACGGAGGGGAAAGTGGAAGTGAAATTGTTGAAGCTGTACATCAAAAAGGCAACAGAATGAGATGGGATCTATCCAATTATATTGAAGGAGTCGGCAGACCTTTAGCCATAATTATGAGAGCTTCCTTGGATTCAGGGGAGATCCCTATCACTGGAGATATGCAAATGTATTCCCCTATTCCCAATTCACAAAGGGTGATGTTGAGTAATAGACCTGTTAGCTTGACTTCTGTTTCCAGGGAGAATAATCCAATCTAGACAGGAATGCAGTTGTAGCACGAATTTGTTACAGGGTGATCTTGTCTGAACAGTGTGATTGAATACTGTAATGAGTAACAAAGGGAACCGGATACAAAAAGTAATTTTTCCATCATATATAATGGAACGTGGTTATAACGAGCATCAAGGGATTGACAAAATTTCCTTGTTATAACCATTACTCGCTATATCAGTGATAATATACCTGTTTATTTACCTGGTTTTTTTTTTTTTTTTGTTTTTTTTTAATTCTCAATAACTTCTCAGGCCACACCTTGAGTACTGCGTACAAGTCTGGATGCCTCATTTTAGGAAGGATGTAGAGTTGCTAAAACGAGTACAGAGAAGGGCAACAAGACTGGTGAAGAGAACAAAGGGGTGCTCTTATGACATTATCATCCATAAGTTCTGCAAATTGCAGCTTCTGGAGACTAGGCACCTGCGAGGCGATCTGATTGAGGTGTATAAGGCCTTGAATGGATTGGGCAAGCTCAGTGCTGATAGGATTCTTCCTCTTGCTCAGATTACAAACCTTCTTCTTCTTCTTCAAGAGGTGTGTTTCCATTTACAGTGGGTTTCCTCAGCCTACAAGTTATTTCTAGTTAGGAATTTTTTCCTGCCATAAAGTGCGGTTCAAGGTGTCTTGGTCAGTTAAGCCTCAGGCTGTCGTGCACTCCCGTACCAAATCCATCCATGTCCTCTTAGGTCTTCCTCTTCTCCTTCTTCCAGGAGGTATCCATTCCAGGATAGCCTTTGGATATCTGTTTTCTTGCATCCGTTTTACATGGCCATACCATGTTAGACGCTTTTCTTTGATGGTGTCAATAATAGTCTTTTTCACTTCCATTTTTTCCCTTATGTCTTCATTCTGTTTTCTGTCTCTTCTAGAAGTTCCTGCTGAGCGTCTCCAAAAATCCATTTCTGTGGAGAGCAGTTTGTTTTCCGCTCACCTATTCAATGCCCAGGTTTCCGCTCCATACAATAGAAGACTTTGTACAATCGTTTGAAATATAAGTTTCTTTGTTTTATTTAGGATATTTTTGCTCCACAGAACAGAGTTTAACATGCCGATAGCCTTCCTGCCATCTGCAATTCTCTTATTGATCTCTGCTTGGGATGATCCATCACTTTGTAAGATTGATCCCAAATATTTGAATTTATCGACTTGTTTGATTTTAAAACCTGCAATATTTAGAACGTGTCCTGGCCCTGAAGACAACATTTCAGTTTTGCTAAAATTGATTTTTAGACCCTATTGTTTATATTCCTCAAACAATTGACGACATGCATACTTTGCATCTTCTAAGTCTTGTGCTATCACCACCTGATCATCTGCCAAAAGTACATTGTGAATATAGGTGTTCTTATTAATCGGCAATCCCATTTTATTACATTTTTTTGACCAGGATCTTAGGCAGATGTCGATATAAATTTTGAAAAGTGTTGGTGACATGCAACAACCTTATAATAAGCCTTTTGAAGTGTGGAATTCAGGTGACAAAGCTGGTCCCACTTTAATTCTGCATTTATTATTCCTGTAAATTGCCTTAATAATGTTAATCAGTTGTCCATCAATATTTGCCTCTTTCAGTGCTTCACATAAGAGTTTTCTTGGAACACTGTTATATGCCTTTTCAAGGTCAATGAAAATCATAAAGATTTTTTTTCCTTTTGATTGGCATTTTTCAAGGATCTGTCGTACTGTTGAGATATGGTCTATACATGACCTCCTGGCTGAAAAACCACTTTGTTCTTCTGATATCTCGATTCGGGCTTCTAAATGGTTCCTGATCCATTTTCCAAGGATCTTTAACAGCAGGTTCAGGACACATATTCCTCTGTAATTTGAACAGATTTTCCGATCGCCCTTCTTATAAATTGATGTAATATATCCTGTTATCATTTCTTTCGGTATTTCTTCTCCTCTCAGTATACTATTTAACAGTTTTTGTATCAGAACAGCCACTCTTCTTCCTCCATATTTCAGAAGTTCTATGTAAACTCCGTAATGTAAGAAGACCGGGAAGAGTTCAAGACAATGAACTCTTCCCGGTCTTCTTTTAAAAGTCCTTCATAGTACTCCGTCCGGTCTTTCAAAGGTATTAATTGCAAACCAGCGTTGTGTTTATTCTGTTTTCTCAAGTCTTTAAGGACCTTCCACAATTCCGCTGATTGCTTTAAGCACAATTTGCTATTAATAGTTGCGCATTTCCTTTCCCATTCTTCATTTTTCACTTCTACTACCAACCGATTGGCTATTTTCTTTTTTTCAACTTAAATGTTCCTATATGCATCATTCCTATTACCCAGCCATTTCTGATATGCAAGTTTCTTTTCCTCTACAGCAGCTCTTACTTTCTCTGTAATCCAGGTCTTTTTTGGTCCTTGGCTCTTCTTTTTGCCTAGGATTTCATGAGCTATTTTTTTAACAGTATTTTTTAAATATTCGTAGATTTCTTCAGTATTATCTTTTATCTCTATGTTAATTGCAGCATCCAGTCTCTGGGTGAAGTTGTTTCTAATGCTGTTGTCCTGGAGTAGGTCAACGTTAAATTGATCCACTTGTAGCATTTCTCCTTCCCTGCATTGTTGGTTGTCCACACACATTTTCTTAATCCAGTTCCACCTCAGTGTTGTTTTAACAAGAAAATGGTCAGATCCACATTCAGCTCCTCTATAAACTCTGACATCTTTCAATACATATGTCCCTGAATGTTTTGAAATAATGTAATCTATAACTGATCTAATTTGTCTTGTCTCCTGTGACCAAGTATATTTATGGATATCCTTGTGTTGGAAAAAGTGTTTATTCTCAAGTCGAACTGTTCACAAAGATTGCATAGTCTAACTCCGTTGTCATTCCTCTCTTTCTCTCCAAATCTTCCAATAACTTTGCTGTTTTGTTCAGCTCCTACTCTTGCATTGAAATCTCCCATTAGAAATATCTCTTTGTTCTTAGGAATTTTTTTCTATTAGTTCTCTCAGATCCTCCCAAAATTCATCCTTCAAGATATTGGCAGTGTCATTAGTCGGGGCATATATTCCCAAAATACATATTTCTCTCCCATACATTTTCAGTTCCAGTGAGATCATTCTTTCATTAATAAATTGCCAGTTTTTGATGTTGTGTCTCAATTTCTTTTTAACAGCAATAGAAACTCCTGCTCTTGCTCTTTCACTCTTGTCGACTCCACTCCAAAAATGGTAGTATTCTCCCATTATTTCCTCTCCACATCCCTTTTTCTTTGTCTCTGATAAAACGTCTAACTTGAATTTTTGCAGTTCATCCGGAAGAAAGTTTCTTTTAGTTGAAAGGCCTTGAATATTCCAGCATCCCAAAATCATAGTCCTTTTCCATTTGCCGAGTCGTTTCCGAAAGTGCAGTCCATTTTCATTTTCACTTGTAGGTTGTTTAACTTTTGTGTATTTTTTACACTGAACGGGGAGCTAGCCCGTTGCAACAACCCCCAACCTGGAGGGCCAGGGTATCTCTCTTAGTCTTGCCCCTACCTTTGACCTGTCCAGCTTGGGAGGCCCTACCAGTAGCTAAGCTACAGCTGACTTTGCTCTCCGTGTCATCAGGACATGCAAGCCCCCCCACTGCAACAAGGTGGAGAATACCATCAAACTGAGGGAAGACAGTTGTAGAATAGATGTGCGGAAGTTTGCCTTTAGCCAGCAGGGTAGTTGATTGCTGGAACAAACTTCCATCTGTTATTGTGGAAGTTGATAGCTTAAATAAATTCAAAGCAGAACTGGACAAACATTTGGAATGACTGGATCAGTGAAATGGGAAGGGGTTTTTTTTTTTTTTTTTTTTTGGCTGATGCTGTATAAGCTTGCTTTCTTGCATCATGTGTCTCTACTAATGCTAATTCTAACTTGATAAAAAGATTGATTCAAAAAACAAAAGAAATATTAGAGAGAAAAAAATAATATTAGTATATACCTACATATTATTTGAATTAATATGCTTGTATTAGGTTTTTAAATCGATCCAGCCAACCGTTGTTACATACAAAATTGTTTAGCAAATTTTTTCGCTTGAGCTTTCAAGATCAGACTGTCTATTGAAAATACAGCACTTCTTTGTGTAGTGAACCATTGAATCAATGCTTCATCAACATTTGTAACCTCACACTTTCTAATTTTTTTTCCCTCCTGGTTATGTTCTTTTCCAGTGCCGATATGTGAACATGTCATTCTTCCACAATGTCGATACTGTTGAAGAGAACAAAGAAAACTTTTTACACACTTCAACATTTTTTGCACCATGTTCTAACATACGAATAATTTTGACTTTTTCGCGAATCAAGAGACACTTTTGTTAGTAGACATGTTCCCTAAAGAAGGGGCGCCTACGTAGCCAGGTGGGAAGGAGCAGCAGTGCGTAGCACACGCTTCTTGATTAGACCGGGGTTCGAGCCCGTCACCACCAAATACGGAGGATGCGGAAAGGTCATTCAGGGAATGACCACCGCATATCCCGGAGCAATATGGCCTTAGTTGCTAATGCTCCTAAAAACCAAATAACAACAACAACAACCCTAAAGAAGGTAGGTTCATTTCTAACTGATTTTACTTTAAAATGACAGTAAAGTGATCTACATACAAAGTTCTTAGAAGTCCCGAAATAAATTTATGGCTCAGTGAATACAAGACAATCTGTAAATAGGGTAATGCGACAAGCGGAATGCCAATGCACTATTGTATAGCTCCCATCCCCGAAAGCAAAAAGTCATAAACCAGCAATTAATCCGATGCGGCTGGCATAAATGCTAAGTCGCCTTTTCATTTTTGTCTATTCCAAGAATTGGGTTTTTTCAACTACCCGAGCAATTAAGAATGTTTGCATAGTTACCAGAATTTGTGCAGTATATTCATGTAGTACGCTCGTTATAACAGTGAGCGATTGTATGGGAATACGTGTAAATTAAAATCATTATGGCTTTTTGCTCATTACTTACGGCTGTGATCTCATTATTTCCGTACTACACTGGTATGCAAAATATAAGAACCAGTCAGGTTTTCACCTGTAGCTTCTCATAGGAGTGGCCTAGATATGGGAAAAGCATACCAAAGGAACCTTGTGAGGTATAGAAATAATGAAGGAAACAACACCGACACAACAACGGAAACAAAACGGTACAGTGGGACTTTATTCAAAAATGGCAGCATAGCACTGGCTGCCGTGATACAGATGCCAAATATGGAAGGAAGGGAAGAGGTGGTCCTCAGTAGGAGATATGTCCACCCCTAATGTCAATGCAGGCTTTGCACCACCTGTCCATTCTTAGAACAATGTTGTTGATAAGTTCTTGCGGTAACATTGCCTATTCCTCTGTCAGTGCCATCTTCAGCTGGTGAACATTTTCTGGTGGGTGTGGATGTGCCACTAGGTGTCTCCCCAGAGCGTCCCATATGCATTCGATGAGATTTAGATCAGGGAACTGGCAGGCCAATCTATACGAACAATGTCCTCACTTTCCAAAAGCATATCACAGCTGCAGTGTGATGGGGTGTGGCATTATCATCCATAAACATGAACTCTGAACCAATAGCACCTCGGAACAGATGCACATGGGGAAGGCTTACCTCAGTACAGTAGCATGCACCGGTTACAGTACCGCCTTCCAGTATCTGGAGTTGTGTATGTCCATCCAAGATAATGCCTTCTCAGACTAGAACACCTCGACCACCATATCGATCCCTTTCAGTGATGTTTGCGGGGTGATACCGTGTGCCAACCTCTTGCCAGATTAGCTGACGTCCAGAATCACTGCTGGGACTGAATCAACTCTTATCAGTAAGAGTACCTTAAGTAAAGATTTTGTGGTTGTAACCTTTAGAAATAGTGTTGCCTTATGTTTTGCACACCAGTGTAGTTATAACCAAGTTTGGCTGTACTTATATTTTAGAAATGTTTTGATACCTTGCACATTTTTTTTTTTTTTTTTTTGCTAGGAGTATTAGCAACTAAGGCCATATTGCTCCGGGATATGCGATGGTCATTCCCTGACCTTTCTGCATCCTCCGTATTTGGTGGTGACGGGCTCGAACCCCGGTCTATCCTTGCACATTAAAGACTGCTGTATAGATTGGAGCAATATGGCATTAAGGACAAGTTACTGCTGTGAATAAAGGAATAATATTGACATCTTTGCGTAAGAAAATTTATGAACATTCAAAAAGTACTTCACATATACAGGCTGAAAAAATCTTGCAAGCTGCAAATGAACAACATTCAGAAGTGGTAGTTGATCAAATGAATGACTCCGAAATTTCTAGCACCTGTAAGGTTTTTAGAACTGCATATTATATTGCAAAACATGATCGACCATATTCCGGCCATATTGAGTTGTTACAACTTCAAGAATTGAATGGCACTGTTATTGCTCACGGTTTGCCTTCAAGATTAAGTGCTACTAATATAATAGAGCATGTTGTAAGGCAAATGAAATTAAAATTGTGCCAACAAATTGTGGATATACTTGGAAACTTATCAATTCTCATTGATTAGTGTACCACTCTAAGCAAGAAATCTACTCTGATTATTTATTTAAGATGTGAAACCAATAAAACAAAAAATCCACATTACTTGTTTCTTGATTTAATCGAATTGCCAGATCAAACAGCTTTCACAATAACAGAGTGTCTCTTAAAATGTCCTGAAAAATACCGATCTGACCACAATTATTTAAAACACTATTTAATTTCTTTTACGAGCAATGGGGCAAGTGTAATGTTGGGCAGAAAATCTGGAGTTGAAAATAAATTATTAGAAAAATATCCAAATTTGATCATATGGCATTGTTTAAACCATCAGCTCGAGTTATCAGTTGGAGATGCAATATCAGAAGTTCATGAAATTAACCATTTTCAAATATTTATGGACAAGCTATACACTTTGTACAGTCAATCTCCAAAAAACCAGAGAGAAATAGAAGCATCCACTACCAGCATCGGCAAAGAAATTAAAATGATTGGATCAGTATTGGTGGCCAGCTCCTTTAGGACCGTATCAGTAGTTTGGCAAAATTTTGCATCTTTATGCCATCATTTTGAAAATGCCAGTAAAGATAACAACCGAAACAAAACTGAACAATCCATGTTCAGTAGATTATATAAACGAATTTCATTCAAACAATTTGTTCTAAATTTAGACCTGATGTACGATGTATTGTTTGAGCTATCGATTCTTTCAGAGCAATTGCAAAAAATAGATACGACAATATTATATGCAGACAAATTGATTCGTTGTACAATTCGTTACTTGGAATTTTTAAAAGATTCTCAAATAGGAAAAAAGTTGTTAGAAGCCTCAGATGCTATCAAAAAAATGCAATTATTTTCAGGCGCCTCCGTAGCCAGGTGGGAAGGAGCAGCAGTGCGTAGCACACGCTTCTTGATTAGACCGGGGTTCGAGCCCGTCACCACCAAATACCGAGGATGTGGAAAGGTCAGCAAATGACCACCACATATCCCCGGAGCAATATAGCCTTAGTTGCTAATGCTCCTAAAAAAAAAAAAAAAAACCAAATAACCAGCAATTATTTTCAGTAACATTAATGGACAATAACAAAGTAACATTAATTCATAGAAATCAATTTCTAAACAGTATTATTAATAATATGAAGTTAGTACAGATTTTACTGAAGGAATTTCAACTTCAGAAATTATAAAGGAGTTGCGAATTCTTGAACAAAGCGAATGGCCATCTGAAATTGATCTTAGATTCGGAGAAAGTGAAATAGGATTTCTCTGTAAACGTTTTAATTTATCTTTCACAAAATGTTTGAATGCCTATAGGGATTATTTAGCTAATGGTGGTCGTAGCGTGCCCACAGATTTGGAACATTTAAAAACTTATTCCAAAATTATAGCTTGCAGTTCTTCTGTATGCGAGCATGGCTTCATCAGTATGAATTTAATATTAACCGAGAAAAGATCCCGTATTCTTGTCGAACATGTGGCAAGTTTGTTGTTTATTAAACTACGTGGTCCACCATTAGAATTATGGAATCCAATTTTTATGGCCGAACTTGGTTGCAGTCTCATCGTTCTCTTGTTCACCAACAAACAAAAAGGGCAGTCACACAAGAATATGTAATCGATCCTGTATGGGAATTTTTATGATTCTTTTGAACAGTATTTTTTATATTATTTTGGTGTTTTTGTTTTTTTTCTTTTCTGATTTTTTAAATTTTTTGTCTTTGTTTTTTACTTTTGAAACTTTTATTTAATAGTTATAAATAACTACTGAACAAATATTCTAATCTTTGACTTATTTATTTTTGCAAATGAAAAAAGCATAGGTAACTATTTGTAGTTAATCGACGAGCATTCCGGTACTATTTTTTTTTAGCAATACACCTCTGCACAGGGTTCAGTGCTAGGTCCATTGTTGTTTTCTTTGTTTATTATTGATATTGCTTGAAGGCATATCAGGTTTTATGTCTAAGTTTTCAGACGATGTGAAGGTTAGTAGGGTGGTTAATGACAGTGATCAGAGTATGCTACTGCAGTACTAGAAAAATCAGGCAAATAGGCTGAGAAGTAGCAATTCAAGTTTAACATTGACAAATGCAAGGTACTGCATGTGGGTGGCAGTAATACCAGATTGATTTATAAACTGTGTGGTACCACACTCACTACTAGCAGAGAATGAAAATTAGGTGGGCGTAATACCAGGCAGGCTGCCAGGACAGATTTTGGGGTTTTGCTGGTGATATACAGGAATTTTGCCTGCATGGATAGGGAGGTGATTATCCCATCGTATAAGGCAGAGATTAGACCACATCTATGGTACTGCATATAGGTTTGGAAGCTGCATTCTAGGAATAATGCAGATATGTTGGAACGCATGTAGAAAAGAGCAAAGAGATTACCGTATTTCCCCATGTATAAGACGCACTTTAATTTTGGGGCCCGAAATTTGAAAAAAAAAATGTATTACATAAAATTATTGAACTCAAGTTTTATTCATCATAAAATTCATACAACTCATCACAGTCAAAACTCCCATCCATTAGCTTTTCCTCATCTGTGTCTGATGACGAATCACTGTCTTCATATATTGCCTCATCCTCAGTTCCATCTATGGCATTTGAAATGCCACACTTCTTAAATGACTTGACAACGATCTCAATCTTGATATTATCCCAGGATCTTTTCACCCAGGTACAAACTTCTCCTATAGTTGGTTTCTTCACTCTTCCTGCTGGTGTCAGATTGTCCCCAGAAGACTTCATCCATTGGTTCCATTCGTCTCTCATGTCAGCTTTGAAGGGTTTGTTAATGCTAACATCAAGTGGTTGGAGCTGGGATGTCAAGGTATGATGGCAAGTTTTGTTTTTTGCTCTGCAGCAATCTTCTTTGTATTTTTTGTTATGTGTGCCCTGAACTGATCAGGCACTAATAGGGTAGGTTTGTGTAAGAGCCCACCTGGTCTCCTGCTCCAAACTTTCTCAAACCAGATCTTCATCCCATCCTCATCCATCCAACCCTTGTCATGAACGTGGACAATCACTCTTCGAGGAATGTCTTCTTTTGGCATTGTTTTGCATTTGAAAATCAGCATAGGAGGCAGCTTGGTTCCGTCGGCACAACAAGCTAGAACGACTGTATAATGGCTCTTTTCATGTCCACTTGTCTTCACAGTTAGTTTTCACTCCCTTCTTATCAACAGTTCTGTTACTTGGGACATCAAATTGAAGGGCGACTTTGTCCATATTTGCAATCTGTCTCAACTCAAACTGATGTGTCTTCTGACATTGAGTGACAAAACAATGAAATTCAAGGACCTTCTGCTCAAAGCTTTCAGGCATCTTTTGGGCAAGTCTGGTGCATGTACGCATGCTTAGTCCATTCCGTTTCATGTACCTGAAGCGTCCTCCTTTGAAATCAGTAACTTCTTTTTCATCAGCAATTCTTCTTGCCTCATGCTGAACTATCTTTGTGGGCACAGGAATTCCAATTGCCCTTTGCTCCTCAATCCATATCTTCTATTCCCTCTCTAAATCAGGCCATTTTGCTGACTTGCCGCTAATGGCCTTCTTCTGCCGTGGCGTTTTCAGTAGGGTTTCTTCTTCCCGTAGCCAGTCTCGGATTGTTTTCTCAGTTGGAGGAGGACCAAACTTACGTTCAGCAGCACGATTTCTGTTCACTTTTTCAAACTGGATCACTTTTAACTTGAATTCAGCACTGTACAAAAATCTTTTCTGAGCCATTTCTGGGCAGAACGTGGCAAAACGTAACCTAATATACCGGTAACAATTGCAAAACAATGAGCACAAAGACAACAAGCGCGAAAAAGCGGGAAATGCAAGTAAAAAAAAATCTACAACCACTGTATGAGATGCACCCAGTTTTTAGACCCCAAATTTTTCAAAAAAAGGTGCGTCTTATACATGGGGAAATACGGTATTTGTGAGGAGAACAAAAGTGGTGCTCTTACCAGAGAAGGTCCCAGTTCTGCATCTCTCACACACACACACACAACACCAGTTGTACTCTGTAAATGATCTGAAAAGTCTAATAGATATCTACTTCAGGCTGTCACAGACATTCTCTCAGATATGCCAGATAAGCTGTGTTTGCTACCTGGGAGTCTAAAACAATGATGGAACTGATATTCGGGTTACACTCAAGTCAAGTGGACCCAGTTTCAGCAAAGTTCGGACAGTCTGTGACAGCCAAATCCTCTGCTCGCACCTTCATGATGGTGGGACTATTAGTAATCCTGGGTATAACCCCCATTCGCATGCACACTGTGGGTGACCACCCAGGTGTGAACCAACGTAAGCAGGGATCGAGGTGTGGCACCCACACCACATGGAGGAATGCCACCCTTCTGTGTTACCAGGCAATACTAGGTGGTAGATAACTCTCATCAACCGGTGCAATATCACCACTTTGCTAATTGGAGGCTTGAAGTGGTGGAACCCATGTTTAATCTCCATAGCTAAGTTCCGGTCAACCCTTCCCCATCTCTTCCATCACGCAGTATATTTGATGCCTTTTGAAGTTATCATGATCACCATGGCGAGATCCAAACTTCCTTACATTTTGAGGGTACAGCTCTAAAACGGTGTTCGCAGGCTGGCCGCTAGTTAGTACACCACACCGGACCGAACCTATTGGTAACTCTCTAGGAGGCTTCCAGATCAGCTAGTGTATAATATAATCTTGCCACCTCTACTCTGCCAAATAGTGATTGGAGGGAGTCTGAGTAGTGTGTATGCGGGGGGAACATTGTCGAGGCCACATTTATGTCAAGGATCTGGGTATATTATTACCATGTGTACTCCATATCCAGAAATTTCATTAGTTCATACAGCATGTCCCCCTCCCCCACTTTTTCTTACTATTGAATACACCATGAATTGTCAAACTAATAAGCAAACTTATCTGCAAAAATATATAAAATTTCCAAACACTTACTGGTTTATTTCACAAATATATGTGATCTCAGTTCAAATCTCAATGATGCCCATTTCCACTTACAGTCTGCCAAACTCCATGTACTTTTTCTGACAGTATCTCAGTTATCGGTTCATTCAACTACTACTCATCTGAGTTACCCAATTTATTCACTGTATAATTACTTTCATGTGGTACTTGTGCATATGTCCGTTCCGATATTCCCTGTCAGAGACTTGGTAATTTGGAATCTCCTCTTTTTGATCTTCTGTGGCTTAAAATCTCTCTGCCTCATTCTGTCAAATTCATCTGTTGTCTCTACCATCCTCCCAACTCCACTTTTGAAGTCAGAGTTCCAATCACTTGGAACTCTTTGACTTCCTTTCCCTGCAACTTGACTTTCTACAGTACAACTTTCCTAACAGTGAGGTGATTTTAATGTTCACAACTCCAGCTGGCTTCCATTTTTTAGTTGCACAGACCCAGCTGGTTGAGATGCTGAGACTTTTGCAATTACTGATGACCTTGCACAGATTGTTCATTTACCTACCAGAATACCAGACAATCCTAACCATACAGCCAGCCAACATGCTTGATCTTTTTCTCAAAAACAACCCTTCTAAGTACACGGTCGAAGTTGAGTGGTCCTTTAGCCACCTCAGATCACAACTTGGTGATTGTCTCTTCTCCAATGGAGCCTTTATCTCATGGCTATTCCCAACCTTGTGTTGTTTGGCATTACAAGAATGCAAAATGGGATGACCTGTGAGATTTCTTTTCCTTGGTCGGATTACTGTTTCAAAACTTCCGATGTCAGCGTTTGCTCAGATCGTGTTTAAAATTATTCTTGTAGGAATGGAATCCTTTATTTCACACTCCAATTTCAAATCTCATCCTTTATCTAAACCAGTGCTTCTCAAACTTTTTTGGATCACTGCCCCCCCCTAAAAAAAAAAGCCGTCGCCAGGCCTTTTTTTAGCCCACCAGTATAAAGTGAAGCTAAATAACTGAAATGAATATTTGTCTGTTTGCCTCCAAAAACGTAAATACAGCCCTGCATGTATGTGTGTGAATTATAAAGAAAACTATTTACTGCACTTTATTCCTTCTTTGTAAAAAATTACAACTACATAAATAAAGTCAGTTATAGTCACTTAAATTAAGTCATAAAAATTAAAGCTAATTTCATAAATAAGTCATGATATTAATGGAAATAGTTAATTATATTTTAATATGTAATGTGATGGATGAGCTTGGTGGAGATTTATTAGCTTATCAATATTAGGTTTAATATCTGTAAGTAGAAGTCGTAAATCGATTTCTTTGTTTTGTCAGCAGTTGAGATATAGCACTGAAACCGGATACGACTAGATATGATGTTGGAAAAGAAATCAGTAATTTTTTTTACAATTCCCCACAATGCAGGATAATGGTCAGGGATTTTCTTTTGTAACCAAAATTTCTGATATGAATTTTGAAATTTTGGCTTCAATTCAACTTCATTTTGTAACTCAATCAATTCTTCTTCTACAAAACGTTCACCATCGTCATTATTTAAAAGAGGATTTATAACGCAATCTGGAATTTTCAAATTTAGGAGATCTTCGAACCTTTCCTGCATGTCTCTGTGCAACATTTCTAGAAAAGTTAGTTTTGTCAGCTATTTTTTTTTTTTCTCTATTTCCAACAGTTTTGGAAATTGATACAATTCACGTCATCCTATGTTGCACATAAAAAGCTTTAATTTTGAAATAAATGCTGAAATTTCAGTTTTTACCTTAATAAGAGTTACATCTCGTCCTTGTAAATGTAAGTTCATTGAGTTGAATCTAGTAAATAAATCTGCAAGATAAGCAATATCAGAGTTCATTTTCTTGAGGTCATTACTAAGGTCGTTGTTCCTATCTTCAAAAAACTGGACAACAGTATCAAAGAGTTCATAAAATCTATTGAGACAGTTGCCTTTTGACAGCCACCGAATCTCGGAGTGAAGTAACAATCGTTCAAAATCTTCACTGTTTTGATCACAAAGCTTTTGAAATATACGATCATTATCATTCAAAAAATGTGCTTTAATTTTGTTTATAGCAGTAATAACAGTTTGTAGAGAATTGTGCAGTTGATCACCAAGTTTTTTTGCAACTAAATGCTGACGGTGAATGACACAATTTATAGTAATAATATTTGGCACAGCACTTTTTAAATAAGCCATAAAACTCTTGTAACGACCAATCATTGATGGTGCTCCATCCGCCCCCTGTCGCCTCCTTTCATGCCTATCACCCCCTGTCACCCATCGGGGGGCAGTATCGCCCACTTTGAGAAGCACTGATCTAAACCTTGGGTTTCCAATAAATGTGCTAAGGCTGTTCAAGAGAAGAATGTTGCATATCGTAATCGGCTTGTTTCCAACTCTTCAGTTTCATTTTCTGCCTACACCAAAGCTTGCAACAATTGTAAAGCAGTTATTAATCAGTCAAAACTAGATTTTGAACAGCCCATGAGTTGAAAACTTGCTTCTTACCCTAATGGTAGCCGAGCATTCTGGTCTCTTGCCAAAGCTACCGGTTGCAACCTTTGCCCACCTCTGTCACTTCAGCCTGCTAGCATCCCATTTTTCTTCCAACTCATGTATTAATGATCTTGGTAAAACACCTCCCACCATTCCTAGCACACTCCATTCAATGCCTCCTTTGGTCTTCAATCAAAAGTATGTCAGAAGGATTTTGATGAATCTTGATGCTAAGAAAGCTCCAGGTCCTGATGGTATTTTTCCACTTGTTCTCAAAACCTGTACTGCTGAACTTACTCCTGTTCTTTGTAGCTTTTTTTTTTTTTTTTTTTTTCACTTTCATATTCTAAAGATGTTTTTCCTTCTGCTTGGAAATTTGCTCATATTTAGCCAGTTCCTAAAAAGAGTGACAGATCACTCCCATCCAATTATCGTCCCATTGCAATTACTTCTATTCTTTCTAAAGTAATGGAGAAATCAATTAACCGCCAACTCTTAAACTGTCTAGAAACCTTCTGTCTGATCAACGATCGCCAGTATGGATTGTGGCTTACGTTACCCATTTATGGACAAATTCAGTGGAAAAGTTCGGTGAAACGCAAGCAGTTGCTCTTGACATCTCAAAGGCTTTTGATCATCTTTGGCATAAAGGTCTTCGAAACAAGCTTCCATCTTATGGTTTGCCAACTGTTTTTTGTAATTGGTTATCCAGTTTTCTCTCTTACTGCTCACTGAGGGTGATGGTAGATGGCGCTCTGTCTTTTAACTTCTCCACTAATGCTGGTGTACCCCAAGGTTCAGTTCTTTCCTTCACTCTTTTCCTCTTATATATTAATGACCTTCTTCAATTGACCAGAAATCCTATCCACAGTTTTGCTGATGATAGCACATTGCATTCCACCTTCCAATTTGAGAAACCTCGCCCTGCTCAATCAGTTTCAACTAACTGAATATCCGCTACCAATTCCTTGAATGCCAATCTCCAGATAATTCTCCAGTGGGGCAAAGACAACTTAGTTGATTTCTCAATCATTTTAAAACTCGGTCCTGTCTTATATCTCGCAAAAAGGATTCTTCTGCTCCTATGCTTACCTTTGGTGACACTCCGATTTCTAGGCAAGATGATATATCTCTTTTGGGGATTTCCCTGACTTCTAATCTCTCTTGGCAGAAGCACATTACAAATATTGCTTCCTCTGCATCTAAAAAACTGTTTTCTCTTTCGCTCTTGGCATTACTTTTCTTCCAAACAGCTGTTTACTCTGTACAAATCGCAAATCCTCCCTACCATGGAATATTTTTCCCACAACTGGGGTGGTGCCCCCAAAATCTCTCTCAGGCCTCTAGATTCCATTTAGAAGAGGGCAGTTAGGTTAATTAATGACTGCCCTCTTCTAAATGGAATCTAGAAGCCTGAGAGAGATTTTGGGGGCACCACCCCAGTTGTGGGAAAAATATTCCATTATTCTGGAATATTGCCAAAGCATCTCCATTAGTGGAGAGACTCTAACAGAGTCTCTCCACTAATGGAGATGCTTTAGAGAAATATAGGATACTTCTTCAGAGAAGTATCCTTTTCTACAGATACTTCTATGAGCACTGTTCTTCTGAATTAGTTTCTATAATTCCCACTCTCTCTTTCAAAACAGTCTGAACACACGCCGCTACCAGCCAATATCCATTTACTGTCCAACTTCAAACTCACAGAACCAACTTTTCATCTTCCTCATTTTTTTCATTTAACTGTTGTTTTCTGGAACCTTCTTTCATACGTATTTCCTGAAAATTACCATCTACAGAAGTTCAAGTCTAATGTCAACGAATATCTCCTTTCATCTGCTCAACCTCCAACCCATGCACGATACTAAGTACTATAGGTTCTAATTCCTCTCATGTTTGAGGTTTTCATTTTAAAAAAAAAAAAAAAAAAAAAACCTTCCTTTTATTGGAGATTTTAATGATCATCAATCCACTGTGAAGATATCTATGGACAAGAGAGAAGACTTAATAGAACATTTGCTCAATGCCTTTCATTTTAATCATACTCTGTTTAAAATTTATTATTATTATTCTTTTAGGTGATCCCAAACTCATTAAACCTTATGACATACATAGAACCCATACATGTACTTAGTATGTGTAGGAGTTAAATGTTGAAAATACAAAAGTCTTGTCTTTTCATGAATAAAATCTTGGCATTGAACTTGAATTTCTGCAGGGTTTAATTTTCAGGAAATACATGCAAAAGAAGGCTGTTCCAAAGAACAGAAATAGAATGGATAAATGAGCGAGAGAAAAAGTTTGTTCAGTTAGTTTGGAGTTGAATAGTAAATAGATGTTGACTATAGTGGAGTCATGTGTTTGGCCAACTTTGGAAGAAAGATGTGGAATTAGAGTTTCCAGTTAAGAAGAAAATATTCATGGAGATATTTGTTGAAAAGACATGCAGTAGAAACAAAATGTCTGTGTAATAGAGTGGAGAGAGAGAGAGAGAGATACATGATCTTGTCTAGAAATCTGAGTGTTGTTGAAGGCAATAGAATGGCAGAATCTTTTTTGCGAAAAATTTTAGAGCATTGAATTTTAAAAAGATTGAGTAAAAAGTTTTCTTCTTCCCACTGGAGAATTGGATATCAATATTTAAATTAGTGTCGATATTCAATAAGTGATTGTTTGTGAAGTGAAATATTTCTCAGACTAGAAGGTGGAATGTAGTGTGTTATCGTTGGCAGAACTATGAACAGGAAGTCCAGTCACAAGAAGAAGGTCATTAACATACAGAAAGAAAATACCACAAGAAGAAAGAACCAAACCTTTTGGAAACTCTAGCATTAATAGCATCATGAGCCTCTCTACTAATTAGGAAACAAAGCATCTACCATCAGCAGCATGAATGGTCAGAGAAAAATTCGCTACTACTTGCAAAAAAAACCATAAGATGGAAACTTGTTAAAAAAAATTTTATGCCAAGGAAAACAAATGCTCAAGAGCAACTGCTTGAGTTTCTCCAGACGTTTCCATTGACTTTTCCCAAAGATAACAGCATAAGCCATGATAGCATAAAAGTTGATGTATTTCTCCATTCATTTTGGAAAGATTTTTATTTATTATAATTTTGGAAAGATTTGTGGTAAATGCAGTGGGATGAAATTGGAAGGTAGAAATTTGTTACTCTTGTGTGGTATTGGGTGGTATGAGCATATAAGTGCTGTAACACAGATAAATTGGAGAATTGCTGTTAGGTCTTTGGAGACTTCTTTGCATCAAAATTGTTCTGCTGGAAGACCAAGAGAACCATTTGACTGGAATGTATGGTAGGAGGGAATTTACAAAAATGAAGGCAAGAAGAGTTGGAAGAAAAGTGAGGTGCTAATCAGTCAGCTTTATCTTTAGATGATATTTTTTTAAGATGTTTTTTAGTAGAACCATCAAGATGTAATAGGAGTGGTAGAATATGTGAACAGGAATTGCATTCAGGCTTTGGCCAAAGACCAGAAGACCCTACTACAGTTTGAGCAAGAAACTAGTTTTTTGGCTGTTCATAATCAAGTTTGGATTTATTAGGGTAAGCAGAAAATGAAGCTAGAGCATTGGATGTAAGCCAGTTGTATAATGCTGTGGTTCTATTTCAGTATTGGCAACTCTATTGGAAAAATCAAGAAATAACAAACATGTACTGCAAGCTACTCAGTAAACTGCCCCAAGAATATCACAAGCCTTAAATCACACACAAAAGCTTGGTGGAATAATAAATGTAACCAAGCCAAGCCAAGTGTAAAAGAAATTGCACGTTGAAATAACTTCCACAGATACCCTACTGCTGTGAATCCAGTATAGTTTAAGAGAACTAGAGCTAATGCCAGATGCTTTTAACATGTAAGTAAAAAAGAACTGTGGAAATGATTTGCCTCTGTAATTGCTTGATTCACTGAAATTCAAACCATCTGGAATAAAATCAGCAAAATATATAATAAATATTCTACACCCTATCTGTCCATACTGAATGTGAATAGACATTTGCTATCCTGGAAAAGGCCTCTGAGCTTGGGAAAATTCATATCTTAGCAATAAATAAAATTACTACACTATGTATTTACAAAAACTAATATTATAATAAATTAAATTATGTACATTGTGAAAACATTAAAACTGTAATAAAATCCTTGCAATAAAATATACTAAAATAAACCGGATTAAAAGCGATAAAAACCTGGAGCTTTCGGAAGCATTGCCTTCCTTCCTCAGCAGTAACAAAACTTCCTGCAACACTTCCTTATATAACAGGCTCACGGTACTTATACACGTGGTTCAGTCGGCGCATGGTCTGAACTGGAAGCGGAAACAGCTCGGGAGCGTGTCAAGCAAAACCGTTCATCCGTTCTTATTTCAACAAGCCTTAAATCACACACAAAAGCTTGGTGGAATAATAAATGTAACCAAGCCAAGCCAAGTGTAAAAGAAATTTCGCGTTGAAATAACTTCCACAGATACCCTACTGCTGTGAATCCAGTATAGTTTAAGAGAAATAGAGCTAATGCTAGATGCTTTTAACATGTAAGTAAAAAAGAACTGTGGAAATGATTTGCCTATGTAATTGCTTGGTTCACTGAAATTCAAACCATCTGGAATAAAATCAGCAAAATATATAATAAATATTCTACACCCTATCTGTCCATACTGAATGTAAATAGACATTTGCTATCCTGGAAAAGGCCTCTGAGCTTGGGCAAATTCATATCTTAGCAATAAATAAAATTACTACACTAAGTATTTACAAAAACTAATATTATAATAAATTAAATTATGTACATTGTGAAAACATTAAAACTGTAATAAAATCCTTGCAATAAAATATACTAAAATAAACCGGATTAAAAGCGATAAAAACCTGGAGCTTTCGGAAGCATCGGCTTCCTTCCTCGGCAGTAACAAAACTTCCTGCAACACTTACTTATATAACAGGTTCATGGTACTTATACACGTGGTTCAGTCGGCGCATGGTCTGAACTGGAAGCGGAAACAGCTCGGGAGCGTGTCAAGCAAAACTGTTCATCCGTACTTAGGGCAATGGTTTCAAACAGAGGATGCACACACATACCTCTGTCCCTATTCATGATGTTGTTGTCAGACGAACAGATTTGTAAGCTCTCAAACCATTTACGGTCCCAGAACCCATGCGCTCGATCCACAATAACCGCATCCTCTGGGGAGATTTGATGCTGCCTCTCCCAAAAATGCTTGGCCACAGCAGACTTGTTGTAATCAGCGGTTTTTATAGCATTTGCATGCTTCCCCAGACGATCCTTGAGCCGTCGTTTTGTCTCGCCCACATAACATTCCCCACAATCCGGGCATTTTATCCTGTATACACCGCTCCACTACTCAGGTCCTTTACTATTGGGTCTTTTACTTGGGACACAACTGTGTGCAACCTCCGCCCGGGAAGCTGTACACAGCGTGTTTTATAACCAGGCAAAATCTCTTCTCAGTTCATTCAAGGCTTTTCTTTGACTAAAGTTAAGATTCAGATATAAAACACGCTGTATGTTTGTTGAAACCGTTGTCCTAAGTACGGATGAATGGTTTTGCTTGACACGCTCCTGAGCTGTTTCCGCTTCCAGTTCAGACCTTGCGCCGACTGAACCACGTGTATAAGTACCGTGAGCCTGTTATATAAGGAAGTGTTGCAGGAAGTTTTGTTACTGCTGAGGAAGGAAGCCGATGCTTCCGAAAGCTCCAGGTTTTTATCGCTTTTAATCTGGTTTCTTTCAGTATATTTTATTGCAAGGATTTTATTACAGTTTTAATGTTTTCACAATGTACATAATTTAATTTATTATAATATTAGTTTTTGTAAATACATAGTGTAATAATTTTATTTATTTTATTTTAATTTGTAAATTTTCAGTTACAGTAAAATACTTATTCTTATGGTTGGTGTATGAGTTTATTTATTGCTAAGATATAGACATTTGCTATCTAAAGATATATCTGATACTTTAGGAGGAGCTTTTCTCAAACCTCTGCCATAAATTCATACCTGTCAGCCTTCAGAATTTAAAGTCCTCTCTGAAAAACAGACCCTAAATTTGACTACTCACCATCAGTCTGACAACTGTTTATTTGCCATGACTGAACTACATCTTGCTTTCGGATGTTCAAAACATAGCACCACTGGACTTGATGATGCACTATGTTATGTCAAAACAGATCAGTGAAGAAGCACACATCCCATCCATCATGTGCTTCTCCTCTTATATGACCAGATTTTCCCAGAAAATGCCTTCTGAGGTAATTGGCACTATGTACATGTCACAGTCTTATTAAAACCAGGCAGAGACCAGAAGAATCTATGCCACTATCTGCCAGTTGCCCTTATCAAATGTATGGGAAAAACTATGGAAAAAACAGTTAACTTATCATTAAAATATAATCTTATTATCCCATTACCCTGTGGCTTTCATGCATTCATGTTTGCCCTACATTTCATGATTCAGATAGAAGCCTAGTTTCTTTTATCATGTGCTAGTACCAAAGCCACTGTTCTTGGCTGTCATCTTTAACAATTTTAAAAGGTTTAATTTTTCAAGTAATTATAAAACTTCACGAATACATTAGCTTATACATTGATATTCTTATACATTAGCTTTTTTTTATGATTTTTTTTAAATACTCAAATAGCATTCTTAACTCAGTTTATGACTTTTTTTCTTTATCAAAAGCAAAGAAGTTTGATGTTGCAAAACATTTGGAGACACATCCTTCTCTGTTAGATAGAGCTTATAATAGGCCGCGTATGGATACATTGCAGAAAGCTACAATAACAGGAGCATGGGATGAAGAATGTTTAAAGGTATGTTTGGCTGACTGAATTATGTTTATACAGAAATGTTTTATTTTACTTATTCTTAGGCTTTATACCTCAAAATTATAAATTATTTTCAAAACCCATATATTGTATTCTAATGATTATACTCCTTATCTTCAGTACTGGTAGGAGTAAAAAAATGAACAGCACAAGTTAACTATTAAAAGAAATTATTTCACATTTGTTGTTTTCTCTATCTCTTCAAAATGCTTGGCAAACGGTTTTTGCAGGCCAAACTTCTATGTAGTCCATTGGACATCACCTGTTGGTAATGCTCTAAATGGTATCTGGATCAGCTGATATCTAGTCCTGCTGCTTCTGCTGCCTCTACTCTTCTAGTTCTGATTGTAGGGAGTCAGATTATAGTGTGAATGTTAGTGAAACTGGCAAGGCCACGTTTTGCTAAGGATCTGAAAACAACCTTGCTGTCTTATCTAAAAATTTTATCAGTTCATACCCCCCCCTTAACCTTAAGACCAGCAGTTCCAAACCTTTTGAGAATACTACCCATTTTGGCAAGTCTTTGCAGCCCAAGTAATTTCAGATTTAGGGAAGGGAACCCCAACACTGGGAAAAATTTTTGAAAATGACTATATCAAAGGGACAAACTGAGTGTCACATCTTAAATTGATTGTGGTTAGTGTTTAAATGTCATTACAATATGTTTGGTTTCAGCAATTCATTTGAAAGAATGTACATGCATTCAAAGTATACCCATACTTGATGCATTTGTCCTTTTTGCTGGAGTCATTTTTCAAATAAAGGGCAAAATAAAATGTATACCACAATGCTGTGCTAATTAACAAAAACATGTGCATAAGTTAGGTTGCACAAAGTAAAAGCAAATCACTGCTCTGCTAATAAAAAATGTGTGTATACATTACAATTGTGTAACACCCACAGATTATAACTTGGTTAACAAAAAAGTTTTCAGTTTAAGAAAGGCAGGTTTTGAGCAGTGTGTATTAATTATTGTGATGTGGTTATAAATAATATTTTTTTAATTAATAGATAACAGAGCTGCAGAGGCTCAATACGTTCTACATTACATATCAATTAGTTAAGAAAAGGAAGATTACTCTATGATGTCTTGTAGAGCACTTCGATGTAGAACACCTCTATGATGTCTTGTAGAACACTTCGGTGCTGATACTCTCTGTTGTTGAAACAACTACACAAATCGTTTACATGTATTCCACACCCTCATAGACAAAATCAGTGATCCAATGCACCACGGAATTGGAAGCCTGTGAACCCCAAAATACATTGAATCATCAACCCTAATCCTTGAGTGAGAGAATGCAATCCATCTGTATTTTAAAAAAGTGAAATTTTTTGAAACCAAATAAATAATGAATCAATATTTTTTTAACACTTTGAAAACAAATATTAAAACATAAAAACATTACTAATCCTCTGAAACATTAAGAAACTAAGGAATTTTGTTATTTATTTTGGAGTTTTCGGACCTCCGATTCCGTGGTGCAATTGGATCATTGATTTTGTTTACAAGGGTGTGGAATATATGTAAACTATTTGTGTAGTTGTTCCAACAATGGAGAGTATCAGCACCAAAGTGTTCTACAAGACATCATAGAAGTAATCCTCCTTTTCTTAACTAATTAATATTTTTTTATAAATCTGTGTATAAAAAAATATATTTTCACAGCTGTTAGCAGATGTGTTTGGTGACCCATTTTGGGTTAGGATCCATAGATTGAGAATCACCATTTTAGATAATGTACATTAATGCATCAAAAATAATTATATAATAATAATAATAAAAAAAAGCTTTGCATTTATTTTTAACTATTTTGTGTGCTTAATCCAATGGTTTCATTGGTTTTTCTCCAGTATCAGTATTTTGGTGGCAAAGGTTTTATGAATGTTTTATGTTTTTGAGGCATGTGTATTATATAAATGGATACCAGTACTATGATATATATAAGACCACTCTGTAGTATTCTTATAATAAATTTTTTGTAGTTTGTTTTCTGGAGAATATCAGAACATTCACTGTTATTTGACTGTGTAGTGATCAATGATTGAAATAAAACTCCTTTTCGGAGTTGCAAATGCGAATGTCCCTTGAAGAAAGAGTTCTTATGGACTCTGTTTCTGCTTGTGGTATTTTTTTGTTATTATTTAACACGTTAAATGCCGACTATGAGTTAACTCGGACTGGTATGACTTGCCTTTCAGGTGCAGTATATTTGTAGGGTATATTTGTAGCAAATATGTGCAACTGATGGATAGTTGGCTTCTGGAATAAGAATGAAAAATCAACCACGGTGTCAGAAATCATAACTTATTCACAAAAAGAAATATTTTCTTCACACAAAGAGCTAGCTTCTCTAGCGCACTGGACAATAATAGTGCGTTCTGTGACATTTTTTATTTCTCCATCATACTTGACACAGCTTAGTCGGGCGTGGTTTTTTTTTTTCAGTTGGTGGTATAGCCAACTGAAATTCTAAATAATGAATTTTACATTCAGACCTAATCTTCTTTGGAACGTTTAGAATTTTTTCTCCAATCAAAGATTCAAGATAACTTTTCCGTCAAGTTACTGGTTCCACCATAAAATATCCGAAATTCAGAGAAACCCATAACTTGACGGAAAAGGGTGTATGCGTTATGCACATATATTTCTATAATATATGATGCAGTTTTTTTTTTTTTTTCGGACATCTGATGGTTTTCTTTGTGCCGAATAATACAAGAGCATTTGATCTGATCGATCTATGAACCAGGACCGTACGAGTCGTCAAAAAGCTTTTCAAATTCCGAGTCACTTATATTAGCATAGAGCTCAAGGTCTTCTTCGGTCAGTGGTCTCTTATCCATGTTTTAGGTTCTTTTTAGTGCGTAACAAAGTACTAAATGCAACGTACACACCAAAGTCTGTGTCACTGCAGCAGATTTACACACAGCACAGATTCATATACAGAGAATTCTGCAAGTTACAACACGTCTGATTTAATCAAGTTAACTCGTAGTTGGCTGCCGCGAAGAATTTTCTAATACATATGCCAACTACAAGATAATTCACAATGTTTTTTTTTTTTTTTTTTATGACAATAAGCTTTTTTTATGAGTTTTGGTGATGAATATATATTGTAATTTTGGTTTTGAATAATTTAACATGCCTAACTCAAATTGGCATCGGAGACCAGTTTACCCAAATAAGCCTTGGCAGTCAACGTGTTAAGTGGCACTTGTTCTTTGGGTTTTGGGGGTGCAGGCATGTGTCTCTTTAGGCAAGGAGATATGGGTTCGCTCCTGTGGGTGTGTGCTTTGACCTTTCTGTTTTCTATTCTTAATCTTATTTTTATTTATTTTTGTTTTGATATAAGTTTAGGTTCACAGGAACAGAATATCACCTTTCCTAACCCATAACCCTTTTAAACATTAATTAATTTGCTGTTTTAATTTTGTGGCTTAAATGTTTCCTAAGTTCAATTTGTTAAAAGGATGGCTTCATGGTAATATTAAGCACATTCCTTTTGCTGTACCTTGAATATGGAGAGAGCCTGCAAACCATCATAAAGATTGCTACTTTTGTACAGTAGGTATATCAAAGTTTAAAAAGTCTGCAGGTCAGAAAGCTGCAATGTATACCAAAATATCACCATCTATTGGTCCAATGAAGGTCTACCAATTCCCAATCCACCTTCCAGAAAAGAGTGTTCAGAATTGGATGGAGATAATTGGGATTACACCTTAGAAGCGTGTTTGGTAAAGCACAACACACCCTAATCAGTAAGAATTGGATGATTTAGTGATGGACTTAGATGTAACCAAATTCAGTGCACATATCCTGATATTTCATTTAAAAGGGTGGAATTTATTGGATCCTAGCTGTAATACTTTCACATACATAAAAAAAGAATATGTCATCTATGCATATGTTTACACTGTTGCAGAATCCCTGTGCTATTGTTTTGATTTGATTTGCCTTTATGAAGGTGTGATAGTAGCTTCTTTTCATAGACATTTAAAATAAAAGTAGACAGCTGTTGCTTTACATTGGGAGAATTATGCACCCATAAATTCCCATTGCACATTCCTTCATATTAAAGAAGACTACAGAAACGTGAAGCACATATTAGAGAAGATCAAGTATGACCAGTATAAATGGGATGTCTGTAGGGACTTCAAGGTGCTGGGTTTGCAAGGTGGTTTCAAAATTCCCTTGTTTTCTCAGCCTCTGGGACAGCAGAGCATTAGATGAGTGCTACAGAAGTTGATTGAAAATTACAGAAAAAAGGAATGTAGAATGTCAGTCAGACTCTGTCACTTGCACTCTTGCCTGAATTTCTTCACACCAAATATGGATGATGTTTGTGAAGAGCATGGGTAGAGATTCTACCAGGGTATACAAAGGGTACTAGGAAAGTTTTGCAATACAGCTTTGTTTATTTAATTTTTTCAAAGTAATTTCCTCTACATTCAATACACCTCTCCATCCTCCGAAACCAATCTTTAAACCAGTTCTGCTAAGTTTCACTAGGGAGTAAAGCACACTCGTTGTCCCAAGCCCGTAGAAGGTCCTCATCACTGGAAAACTGCCTCCCTTTTAGCTTCATTTTCACATGCGGGAACAGTGCAAAGTCGCAGGGAGCAAGGTCTGGACTGTAGGGAGGGTGCTCGAGAAGTTTCAGTCCTGTCATGGTCAAATATTCGGTGCAGGCTTTGGCGCGGTGAGTTGCAGCATTATCGTGATGGAGGTACCAGGTGTCCATTCTTGACTTTGGCCACAGGTTCTTCGTAGATCCAATGACTTTAGGCAGGCATTGTTCAGTATACCACTTAGCTGTGACTGTCTTCTGCGTGTCCAAAACGACACGTTCCACAATTCCACTCGATTTGAAAAATACAGCTATCATTTTCTTCTTTACAGATCGGGATTTTCTGACAATTACGGGTGTGTCATCATCATCAAAGACCCAAACTTTGTTTTGAGCCTTGGTCGGCAGATCGGAATAGTACAGCCAAGTCTCGTCACCTGTCACGATGTTGTTCACATACCGAGATTGTCCCTTATCAAACTTTTTTAACATCTCCCGGCACCAAGTCACACGTCGTGTCATCTGCTCTTCAGTCAGTTGATGCGGCACCAAGAGAGAACAAAGTTTCTTCACGTGCAAATGATCTTGCAGAATCGAACGAATTGCTGGTGCATTTAGGCCCAAAGTATCCTCTATCTATTGGTAGGTCACTCGCCTGTTTTCGTCAAGAATTTTCCTCACAGCAGTAACGTTTTCCTCCGTAACTGACGTTCGTGGCCTTCCCGGCCTCTCAGAATCCTCCAGAGTGAAATTTCCCCTTTGGAATTCTCTATACCACCTGAATATCGTTGTACGATGTGGCCAATCATCATCTAGTGCAAGAGTCATTTCGTCTAAGCACTGGTCTATGGCTAAACCACGCACGAAATTATACCGCAAAACTGTCCTTATCTCATTTCGTGACCACGATGCCATCGCAAGCACTTTACACTCTCACTACTAATGAATAACTGAGCCCATCAACTTGGCGCGGCGGCTACTATGCACGTATGAACATGTCTCAACATGCAGCAACAAGCAGCTTCCTGTGATTCATTGTTGCGTCATATTGCAAAACTTTCCTAGTACCCTTTGTACAGTCAATGGAGAAGAGCTACCAAGAAAGATGAGGTGCCATCAGTTACAATACCTGTCCACCAGATTGTTTTCTTGATGCAGAATGATCTTGCACCATGTCCTGTAGGATCTTTTGCATAGCCTTGCCAATTTGTGTAAATTCATCCCTCACAGCCTTCCTCAGCCATTCAGTTTGTTATCTTTTCTTGGCTACACAGTGCTTAATTAGAAGAGGTAACAGGAGCCTAAGAGGCACACCAGTGAAATATGTATTGTGTATTAATTGTCAGCCCAAAATTAGTTTAAAATTTGTTTGCTCTTGTCTGCATTCCTCATACACGGTTTTACTTGTAGTTTTGGAAATGATATGTGCAGTGTTTATGCAGAGGTATTAAAAATTTGTTTACAATATCATTGGACAGTTCAGATATAGCTACTGTAAGTTTAATGCTGTTCGTTTTGCATTTGAATTATATAAAATAGTAACTGTATATATATAGATTATTTAAGTATTTTGATAGTTTAATAAGGTTGGTTCATAAATAATTAAATATGATTAGATAAAATATGCTTAAAACTTGATTATAGTGACTTATGGAATAAGGCTGTTAGTCAAGCAGTTAAACACCACAATCATAATGGATATGTAGTTGGGTAAGTACATAGATTGACTTATACATAGATGAATAAAAAGTTATATCTTAATGCATATACAAAAAAAGAGTTAAGTATATACAAAGCATATTATATATAGCATCTTGTATACTGTTTAATTTTTAATGACTTTTTCAAAGGTCAACCACTGAGATGTAAGCTCTCCTCAATTAGGAAGATAACTTGCAAAGTGGAAATGGAAATTTAAAAATATTTTCTTTGTCTCCTTTCAAAATTTAGCAAAAATTTAGGTTTCTCCCTGGAAATAAATGTTTTTTTTTTTTTTTTTTTTTTTGCAAGCTTTGTTTTGTTTTATTTTATTTTTGATTTCATCTTATTTTATTTTTCCTTTTAGTGTTCTTTTAATCTGGTTCTCTGTTGGATCAACAGTAAGCTGATGCTTGCAATAATGATAACCTTATTCAGCTTCCATTTAGCTTAACCTTTATAATCAAAATACAAAATATTAATCTATATTATTTATTAATGTTACTTGATTGTAGCTTGCTACAGAAACAGAGGACCCACATATTGATGTCTTTTGTCTCAATTTTAGTGGTTGACCTTGAAAAAGTCATTAAAATTGGGTGGTATACAACAGTATGCTTATAGTAAATTCCTTTTTTGTGTGTATGTGTACTCTATAGACTCACTAGGATATTTTCTCCAAGATGTAACTTCCTATTCATATAATCTTACATTCTGTGTACCTATCCAACTACACACACGCGCGCACGCAATTTTTTTATATTTAAAATTAACAATCAACTTATTCAGTACGAATTTATATTTAGCCATATTCCAGTGTTTGCATTGTAATAATGATAAACAATGCTAATGATAAAAAATACATAAACTTTGAAACTGAGGTGCTCAAATGTGTAATTTAATTTAGCAATAATATTACTACTAATTGCAAATGAAAACTGATCCTGTGAGTATGTATCAGAAAAATATAATACAACCTTCTTAATTGTGTGAACAGATGAAAAGTGTAGTTTTGAAAAAGTAACCAAACTACACTCCTCCCATTATGCCTTCTGCCATTTTCTGCAATATTGGTAAATTTACCAAAAACTATATTTTAATTTATAATACAGATAAAGAAATAATGATAATGCTAAAAATAAAAATGATAATTAAAATGCAAATGTAAAAAGTTTACTAAAAATTCTTTTGATGGTGACTTTATTTTATGAATAGTCTCAACTGTTTCCTTCTCTGCTATTTAAAAAAGTTTTCATAACCTTTTTTTACAACAATTAAAGAAATCTTTAAAAAGTCCTCCAGTCTGATGAAATTTGAACTCAAAACATTCTCCAAATGAATAATAGTTGGCAAACCTGCTATATTCTCACAGATGACACAACATGCACCATTTTAATGACATCATTTGATGGGGCATGCCACAAGTAGAGAGTTGTCACTGTAGTTTGAGATTAATGAAGGAAGTGTATATGCAGTTCATTAACAACCTGGGTTATTCAGTGGAAGGAGGTACTTTCTCCCCCCCCTCATGTGTGTAAACAAGATTAGCCTTCACAATGATATCTTTTTCTTTGCCTCGAAGATAATTATTTTGTTGATAACTAAGTGTATTATAAGATTTTGTCAGTAAAAATTAGATTGTGTTTAAAAAATACAAACATACATTAATCTGTTTTCTTTATATAAAAAAAAGTAATTTAAAGGTATTATTGATATCATTCCACCAACAGAATAAGAAAATTTGTTGTTCATGTATAAAAGCTAGGACTTCTACAATAGTGCTATATTTTAAGAGATTTGTTTTAGCAAGTGCAAAGTATTTTATGGTACAAACTCTTAGAGATATGAGATTACTGTTTAGCTTCATATGTATGAGGGAAAAATATCATATTGCTACCACTTCCCAGTACTCTCCATTATAATTTGAGCATATTTTAGCCCATATGTGATTTTGCTGAAGTGAAGTTGATATTAGAAAATAATTGGCATGCAAAATATAGATTAGAAATCCTGTATTAAACTATTCTGTTTATTGTGGTTTTTGGTTTTTGCTGGAGTCTTTCAACTTAAGGCTGTCCCTATATGTATGAGGTAGAGTTTGTTGCTAAATGTGGCTAAAACTGTAATTTTTAATACTGTTCTGTTACTAGTAATAGCTATAATATACTATAGCAGATAGCATAGATTGTATTTTTAGTTCTGCTTCAATTTAAGCCAAAATAAAAATTTAATGAAAATGTTTGTTTCTTGTTATTTCTAGAATGTAGCCAGAGAAAGGAGAAAGAAGTATCAGGAACTTGAGAAAAGAATAGAGCGGGAAAAGGAGTTAAAAATAGTGACCCAGAAGTTGGATGTAAAGAAAAAGTTACTGGTAAATAATGTTGATATGCTGTCTAGTATCTTAATTGAAGTACTTAATGCTTTTTTTTTTTTTTTTTTAAGTAATCCACATAACCTAGGATGACCAGATGTTGACAGTCACAACTGGGACAAGTTGAAATATAAAGCCTAAAATCTGGGGGGGGGGGGACACTGAGACCTTCATGATGTTGGGTAATATGTGCTCTGAAAATGACATAAATATTTATAAAAGAGAAAATATGGTTTGGCATATGAAATAATTACATTAATATATTTGAGGAATAATTAAACAGTATTGCAGTAAAATAAATCAAGAGCTAAAGGCTTTACACCTTTAATTTATGTGGCATTACTGGTTTTTACATCCAGACATCCAGTTTTTACATCCAGACATCCAGTTTTTACACCACATTAATTTATGTGGCATTACTGGTTTTTACATCCACTGGCCAATGAACATTTACAGGACAAGGTGGCATTCTAAAAGGTTTAACAATTGCCATAAAGACAGTTGTAAGACTGCACTTAAAACATCAAGCTTCTTAAGAAATGTCCAAAGACAGGAAAGACCTCAAATTATGTGAGCTACAGAGCTTGGCAGCTGGGCACCTTGGGGGGGGTGGCACTTGATTTAATTCTATAAAGTTCAGAGAGGGAATAGTAAAATTAATGAAGGTGAAATTTTCATTGTTATAAATTATTTCTGAATGGGGAGTCACAAATTCAAATTACAGGGAAAGAGATTTAGACTAGATTGTAGGAAGTTTTCTTTTAATCACCTAGTTAATTTCTGGAATAAGTTTCCTTTATGGGAAGTTTAGGATGACAGCTATTCAAAGGTCAACTAGATAGTTGTGAGGAAGGAAAACACTCAGGGAAACCTGTGAGAGGTGGGAAACACATAGGTTGTTTATTTTCTTTGTATTTTTTTATTATTGTTTTTTATTTTTATTATTAGTGTTGTATAGTGCAAGGAAGCCACAGGCTTTGCTGTACCAGCCAAAAATAAATTAATCAATAAAATAATAAGAAAAATATTTATTTTTATTTAGTTATTTTATTATAGTGTAGGGAAGGCACAGCAAAAGCCTCTACACCCCCTGTTTAGGGGGTGTGCTAGAGCAGCTTATGATTCCCTTAGCAAAAAAATGCTTTGTTTTATTTGGTTCTCTAGGTGTTCTTACATCCCTCATTGGTGCCTTAGGACTAGTAATTACAAATTATGAAATCTTTTAAATGAATTATAGATAACTTAAATATAATTTGAGAACTCAATAGTAGAGCTAAAGTATGAACATTTATAGTAATTTTGAATAATGATTCATGAATTTTTGAATATGAACTTTCAATATTTCTATTATTTGCCAGAATGGCAAACGAAAACCAGATAATTTTTAAATTTCTGAAGTCTGTCTCGAAATACAAACTTCGGAAAAACAGTGACCACCAACTGTAACAATATCTCTTATGCTAGTCATCATTACCCTCTTTCATCTCCTCTAAAATGAAATTTTTACTGACTAAATTTGGAAGGAAGTTCAAAACATGTATAAATGTTAGTAGTCAGTAAAAATGAAATTTTTACTGACTAAATAAGTTTTATCAATTTGAAATTTGATATCAATAATACATTTACACATGTTTTGAACTTCCTTCCAAATTAATGTACATTTTAAAAGAATTTATTCCGTAAATTTGAATTTATTGAATGGCTCAGTCCATTTTTATAAGTATTCGCAAGTCACTTTATACAAATTAGATATTTTATCTTTAAATTATATAATTTCTTCAGTGTGTAATTTTAAGCATTTCAGTTGTCTGATGCATTAACTCATCACCTCTATTATATTAATTACTTATTGAATAATCCAAACACTGTGTATAACATGGTATGTTTCATTTAATTATAATTCAAAAAAGTTTACAGTAAATTTGAGCACCTTTTCTTCTACAAGAAAAAAGTGCCTTCAATATGTCAAAAATTTTACTACTCAATCAGTTGCTTGGTAAACTTAACCAGCGAGTTTTTGAAAGTGTCAATAACTTTTTACGTCACATCTAAAGAACAAAATCCTCAAAATCACAAAGTTTGAACTGATTAATTAAAAATAACATTGCATCTTTGAGCAAGATCAATAGGAGTGTTTAAGGCTGAGTATAAGATGGAATACACTAAATACTGATGGCAAACTCCTCTTTTTTGAATGACACACATGAAAACCCTTTAAATTGTTCTCTTGTGTATGCCATCTGAAAAAGGATAGTTGTGGGATGAAAGTGTGGAAATTTGCTTTCAGCAAGGAAGTGGGTTGTGTGGGTGTGGGGCTAATGCTGTTTGCTTTCTAGCATCATTTTATTAATACTAAATATTTTTCATGCTCTTTCCCGTTCCTTCATCCAATTCTTCTGATCAGTACTAATATCTAAGCAGTATAATAATACACAGTATTATGTTAATCCAAGAGTGTCACACCTTATTCTCATTCATTCATTGCCTAGAGCTTTAAACTTTTGGCATTTAAATATTTAATTTTCTAATTGTTTCTTGAATTTTAATTTTTATTACTTTGTATGTTATTATTCCAGAGGTTATATGTCACCTGGGGTACAATGCAATATATTTGTTCCCCTAAATAAATAATTAAATGAATAGTGTGCCCCATGGCAAATAACCGTATTGCCTCCCCCCCCCCCCATTTGTTATACCACTGTATTATTCTTTACCTTTTTATCTCCTAACAAATATACCAACTGAAATAATTACTTCTGCATGAAAATAAAATATTTTGTTTATTGTTAACTACAACCACTCCCCGACTCACGTAAGGGTTGCGTTCCACAGAACTCTGCATAAGTCGAGTTTTACGTAAGTTGGCATTTCCCTAAATGATGCTTATGCAGCACTCACAACTATGCTTGCTGAATTTGACTGAAGTAAAAAATAAAATGTTCGACGAACGTGTAAATAGAATTATTTATTCAATTTTTTTTATCTCATGCATAGGAAAAATTACAAAAGTGTGCAATTACAAAAATTTCAAAATTATAAAATTAAAAAAAGGAAAGGGGACAGACCTAACATCAGCAAATTTTACCTTTAAAGCGTCGCTACCAGAATCAACGTCTCCAGCTGATAAGTACAGCGCTGCAGAGGTGGAGGGCTGTGGAGATTTAGAAGGGATTTTGTTGAACACAACACAAAATTTCTCTGCTGCTGTAGAATCAGCACTGGCAACTTCACTGCACACTTTAACATTGTGGAAACCAGTACGATGCTTGAACCTATTAAACCACCCATTGCTTGCCATGAACTTGACTTGGGGTTCGCCGTACTTATCCTTAATATCTTCATAAATACTTCTTGCTTTTGCTTGAATGGCCATTAGACTCAGGGGCACTGGCTTCTGAATCAAATTTTCTATCCATATTATTAATAGCTTTTCCATCTTTGATATAGCATCTGAACACTGTTTAGTGATCACTGTTGATCTTAAATGCCTTGATCCTTTAACATGTTCTTTTATACATGCACTCTCCCTTAAAATAGTGTTCACTGTTGAAGCAGCAAGAACTAATTCCCATGCAATAGATGACAAACTTTGTCCTGCTTCTTACTTCTTAATCATTTTCATCTTCATTTCTAAATCAGTTTTGTTTTGTTTCCTATCATTGCCATCACTTCACTTTCCGTTGGTCGCTTTCCCTTCACCATTGTAATAAGTAAATAGGATGAAGAGATTCTGAAAATTTATTTATGTTTCTTATATGATTGAAGATTTCAGTTGAAGGGGAACATATTTTACCATAATAACATAAAAACCCACACAATTCCAGTTATCAGGATTATCGCAAATGCAATAAGATCGAGTTAACTACCCATTTATAAAGATGCACTAACAGAAAAGCCCAATAAACCAGAAAGTGTAAATTGTTTTTATTGTTTTATGGTCATGATCTCCAGAAATTTTCTTTAGAAAAATATCTACAAAGCCATTCAAAATCGATTCTTATAAGGGAACATATGATAATAATGAAAGGCCAGTGCTCCATTATAAAAATGACCTTTTAGAGAGATAAATAGCTTAGTTATATAGAGAAAATTTCAACTTCCTTGGTTTTGGAACGAATTACCAAAAAAACAATGTGTTATTGGGTTCACATTGCGATGTTTTCACAATACCTCCATTTATTCCTGTGGGATGCAAAATACGCTTCCACGATTTTAAGTTTGCACTGGCCAGCAAAAACTTACATAAAGTTGAATTTACGGAAGTCAGGGAGTGCCTGTATTCTAAGAATCTAACAATTGTTTGTTTGTTTGTTTGTTTGTTATTTGGTTTTTAGGAGCATTAGCAACTAAGGCCATATGCGGTGGTCATTCCCTGACCTTTTCGCATCCTCTGTATTTGGTGGTCACGGGCTCGAACCCCGGTCTAATCAAGAAGCATGTGCTACACACTGCTGCTCCTGCCCACCTGGCTACGGAGGTGCAATGAATCTTACAATAAGCAAATATAGAATTTAGGAATGAACTAGGAAAGTTTAGAAACATGCCATATATTATGACCTGTTTCTGCTGCTAGCCTTGGCAGTGGCTAACATGGGTCTAAAGTAGAGGTGGCTTGTATGTAATATGTTTTTTTTTTTTTTTTTCACTTTTATAGTTTAAGCTTTTACTTAATAAAGGGAATTTGTTAAGAAAGAAAGAAAAAAAAAAAAAAAAAAAAAGGGTCACAGGCCAGTTAAAAGGTTTACCCAGCTGGAAAGAATTTTGAAAATTGTCCTAATCAAATTTTAAAAAAAATACTGAACTTTGTTGACTGTTGTACAAAGCACAACAGTCAACTTTGAGACCATTCAGTTATAAGCATGCACCCTCAGCATTTTGATATACAAACAACACAGATGCAGGTGAGTTGAGATCATTTCTAGAAGCTTAAATAACAGAAGTTCTTTTTCTTCTAATTGCTATTGACAATTAAATATCAATTTTTAAAAATATTTTCTTATTAACCCTCTAACTGGTATGCAAAAATCGATAACAGCTGGTGCTTGGTGACCTTTTTTGCTTGATCAGCTTTAGTTTTTTGGAAGGGCAAGAAATAGCTTAAAGTGAGAAACTCTAATTCTGATATTATATTGCATAGTAAGTTCAAAAAAAAAATCGTTAGAAACAATGACGTAGCTAAGGAATTTACTTATGCATGGGTAATGCATAAGTAAAACAATGTTTAGAACAATGTTGTTAGCCAAAAGAGGAGGCGGGTACTACTTCGGATTTAGTTTCATTGAACATCCATATTTTTATATTTTTTTTTTTCTCTCACAGCTGTGCTTTTCTGATTAAAAAATAACAATGGAAATCAAAAGTGAATATCATACTGAAGCACTACTAAAATTCACAATAATGCAATTTTAAATATGAATATATAAATTTATGAGATTTCCTGTTTTTGTTGTACAGAATACACCAAGTGTGTATGCTACAAGTGAACCTTAAATTCTGCAGCTTAGTTATTCTTTAACATAAGATTGGGCATCACTTGTCTAAAGCAGTGACTACCAACTTGAGGTCTGTGAATTTTTTTTTTTTTTTTTATGAAACCCCCAAGCACAACAGGTATTAGAACCTATAGTACTTAGTACCATGCTTGGGTTGGAGGTTGAGAAGACGAAAGAAGATATTTGTTGACATTAGACTTGAACTTCTGTAGACTGTAATTTTCAGGAAAGCCATATGAAGGAAGGTTGTTCCAGAAAATGGCATTGAATGAATAAACGGGGAACATGAAAAGTTGGTTCTGTGAGTTTGAAGTTGGACAGTAAATGGATGTTGGCTGCACATGTTCAGACTGTTTTGAAAGAGAGAGTTGGAATTATTGAAGAACAGTGCGAGTGAAAGTATCTGTAGAAAAGGCATGCAGCAGAAACAGTATATCTAGGAGTAACTGCCCTCTTCTGAATGGAATCTAGAAGCCTGAGAGAGGTTTTGGGGGCACCATCCCAGATGTGGGAACAATATTCCATGGTAGAGTGGATTTGCGATTTGTACAGAGTAAACAGCTGTTTGGAAGAAAAGTAACACCCGAGAGTGAAAGAGAAAACCAAGTTTTTTAGATGCAAAGGAAGCAATATTTGTAATGTGCTTGTGCCAAGAGAGATTAGAAGTCAGAGTAATCCCCAATATCAACTTGCCTAGAAATCGGAGTGTCACCAAAGATGAGCATAGGAGCAGAAGAATCCTTTTTGCGAGATATAAGACAAGACCGAATTTTAGAAGGATTGAAATAACTAAGTTGTCTTTGCGCTAGTGGAGAATTACATGGAGATCGGCATTTAAGGAATTGGTAGCGGATATTCAAGAAGTTGAAGCTGATTGAGCAAGGCAAGGTTTCTCAAAATGGAAAGTGGAATGCAATGTGCTATCATCGGCAAAACTATGGATAGGATTTCCGGTCAATGGAAGAAGGTCATTAATATACAAGAGGAAAAGAGTAGGGGAAAGAACTGACCTTTGGGGGACACCAGCATTAGTGGAGAAGTTATAAGACAGAGAGCCATCTACCATCACCCTCAGTGAGTGATCAGAGAGAAAACTGGATAACCAATTACAAAAAACAGTTGGCAAACCATAAGATGGAAGCTTGTTTAGAAGACCTTTATGAAGGCCAAACACAATCGAAAGCCTTTGAGATGTCAAGAGCAACTGCCTGTGTTTCACCAAACTTTTCCATTGAATTAATCCATAAATGGGTAACATAAGCCAGAATATCACCAGTGGATTGACACTGACAGAATCCATACTGGCAATCTTTGAGCAGATGGAAGGTTTCTAGGTAGTTTAAGAGTTGGCGATTAATTAATTTCGCCATTACTTTAGAATGAGTTGAAGTAATTGCAATGGGGCAATAATTGGATGAAAGGGATTTGTCACCCTTTTTAGGAACTGGTTGGATATAAGCAAATTTCCAAGCAGGAGGAAAAACACCTTTAGAATAAGAAAGTGAAAAAAGGCAACAAAGAACAGGAGTAAGTTCAGGAGCACAGGTTTTGAGAACAAGTGGAAAAATACCATCAGGACCTGGAGCTTTCTTAGCATCAAGATTCTTCAAAATTCTTCTGACATCCTTTTGACGGAAGACCACAGGAGGCATTGAATGGAGCATGTTGGGAATGGTGGGAGGTGCTTTACCAAGGTCATTAATACATGAATTGGAAGAAAAATGGGATGCTAGCAGGTTAGCGTTATCCTTGACTGAAGTGACAACAGAACCATCTGGTTTTGACAGAGTTGGTAGCAGAGATGGGCAAAAGGTGCAGCCAATAGCTTTGGCAAGAGACCAGAATGCTCGGCTATCATTAGGGTAAGAAGCAAGTTTTCTACTCTTAGCCTGTTCAAAATCTAGTTTGGACTGATTAATAACTGCTTTACAATTGTTGCGAACTTTGGTGTAGGCAGAAAATGAAACTGTAGAGTTGGAAACAAGCCGATTATGATATGCAACGTTCTTCTCTTGAACAGCCTTAGCACATTTATTGGAAACCCAAAGTTTAAATAAAGGATGAGATTCTTTAAAGTGGAGTGTGGGATAAAGGATTCCATTCCTACAAAAATAATTTTCGACATGATCTGAGCAAACGTTGACATCAGAAATTTTGAAACAGTAATCAGACCAAGGAAAAGAAGAAAAGAAATCTCGCAGGTCATCCCATGTTGCATTCTTGTAATGCCAAATGATACAAGGTTAGGAATAGTCATGAGATAAAGTTTCCATTGGAGAAGAGACAATCACCAAGTTGTGATCTGAGGTGCCTAAAGCACCACTCACTTGAACCGTGTACTTAGAAGGGTTGTTTGTGAGAAGAAGATCAGCATGTTGGCTGTATGTTTAAGATTGTCCGGTATTCTTGTAGGTAAATGAACAATCTGTGCAAGGTCATTAGTAATTGCAAAAGCCTCAGCATCTCGACCAGCTGGGTCAGTGTGACTAGAAAATGGAAGCCAGCTGGAGTTGTGAACATTAAAATCACCAAGGAAAATTACCTCACTGTTAGAAAAGTTGGACTGGAGAAAGTCAAGTTGCAAAGAGAGGAAGTCAAAGAGCTCCAAGTGATTAGTGGAGTTGGGAGAATGGTAGAGACAACAGATGAATTTGACATAATGAGGTAGAGAGATTTTAATCCTGAGAAAATCGAAAAGAGGAGATTCCAAATTACCAAGTCTCTGACAGGGAATATCGAAACAGATATATGCACAAGTACCACATTTGAGGCGAAAGGAATCATACAGTGAATAGTTTGGGCAACTGAGATGAACAGTAGTTGAATCAACCGATAACTGAGATTCTGTCACAAAAAGTAGATGAGGTTTGGCAGACTGTAAGTGGAAATGGACATCGTCGAGATTAGAATTGAGACCACATATATTTGTGAAATGAACTAGGAAGTGTTTTGGAGGTTTAAATCTTTTTGCAGATAGGCTTACTCTATTAGTTTGACAATTCATGGTGTATTCAATAGTAAGAAAAAGTGGTGGAGACAACATGCTGTATGAAGTAATGAAGTTTTTGGATGTGGCATACACATGGTAAGAATATAACCAGATCCTTGACATAACTTGGCCTCGACAATGTGCCCTGCATATACACTACTTGGACTCCCTCCAGTCACTATCTGGTAAAGTAGAGGTAGCAAGATTGTGGACTAGCTGATCCAGAAACCTCCTAAACAGTTACCAATAGGTTCGGTCCTGCGTACTAACTAGCGGCCAGCCTGCAAGCACCGTTTTAGAGCTGTACCCTCAAAATGTAAGGAAGATTGGATCTCGCCACGATGTTCATCGTAACCTCAAAAGTCATCAGTCATACTGCATGATGGAAGAGATGGGAAGGGTTGACCAGAACTTAGCTCTGGAGACTAAACGTGGGTTCCACCACTTCAAGCCTCCAATAAGCAAAGTGGTGGTATTGCACCATTTGATGAGAGTCATCTACCACCTAGTATTGCCTGGTAACACAGAGGGGCGACATTCCTCCATGTGGTGTGGGTGGTCACCCACCGTGTGCTTGTGCATGGAGGTTATACCCAAAGTTACTATCAGTCCCACCATCGTGGAGGTGTAAGCGGAGGATTTGGCTGTCACAGACCGTCCGGACTTCATTGAAATTGGGTCCACTTGACTTGAATGTCACCCGAATATCAGTTCCGCCAGCGTTTTAGACTCCCAGGTAGCAAGTATATCTTTTCTGCCATACCTTGAGACAACCTCAAGGACGGAATTGGGGCTTTGAAAATAGTATTTGTGGTCTGTGGACTATTTTCCTTGCAATAACTATTATATTATTACAGTAGCTCATTTTGTTACTATATGGTTTGTTGATTTGCTCATATCTGCAGAAATCTGTATTCAGAATACAGTATGCAGCTAGGTGATATAAAATGGAGGGAATAGAGTTTTTCAGTTTATCTTGAATTTGCTATTTATCTTAAATGAAATTCAGTATTTGTAAGCTTTTTACAGCAATTAACGGTAAATTATATATATAATTCAAATTATATCCAAATGAATCAAAGAATAGACAACAAAAATAAATGTAAAATAAAATGAAAGTATCCACGTGAGTAACAAGTTTTTTCTGTCTCGTGTTTTTTTTTTAACATTGCGTAAGGACCACCGTTATACAAATCTATTGCATTGGCAGTTTGATCATGGTATCATTCTGTCGTGGCATGGATTTGTTTAGCATTCGAATTGCAGTGGTTCCCCTGGCTTTTATGGCCTCATGGTCCTCTGACAAGATGGGGCATAATGGTCATATCCTCTTCAGTTCAATATTATTTTATGTTCTACTATTTTTAGTCTTATTTTTACTTATTTTTCCTGTATTGTTGGCAGAATACATTTACATATAGTGATATTTCACGTAATTCAGAAACAGGTGCCATTAAATTTCTTTTAAATTTGGACTTCACTTTCACTCTGCTGGTTTGCCACGCTACTAGCTACATTTTATTTAAGTTACATATATATATATATATATATATATTTTTTTTTTGTTTTCCACAAAAAGTATTTGTTATTTCAGTTCTAGCGATCTGTGTATTGATATGCCTTTTAAAAGTTATAGTAGGAAGAGGGAAGAAAAATTACCCATTTAATGTAGCCACTTCTGTGCCTGCTGAATGATTTCAGAGCAAAATTAACACTGCTTAACTCAAGTCTCACCTATATATAACTGGAATGAAACTCTGTTTCGTTCCTATTTGTGTTTGGGTTGAGACTCCTCCTCCAACTGTTTTATCTTTGTAGCCTTGGATAACAAAAATAAAACAGTTTAGGGGAAAAAAATAAAACATGGGGATTTTTAGTAAATTTGTAGCAATTTGCATCTGTCTTTGACTGTATTTGTGAGATGAAACTTTTTATGACCAAAAAAAGAAAAATTAAAACATCTTTCTTCAATTTTAAATTTTTACTTGATTTCAGATTTTTATATTTTGAACTTCACATTGCTCTATTTTTTAGACTAAGCTTTTAATATTTTGTGTATGTATATTTCAGAACAAGAAAGATCCTCCTGTAAAGAAAATTAAAGAAGGCACAAAAACTACAGCACCAGTTTATTTGTGGAGAAAAGAAAGAAAGCAATAGCAGTTGTGTACTTTTATATATATAAAATTTGTTTAATGGAAACTTTACAAATGTAAATAGCAGTTGTAATAAAAATTAAATTCTTACCATGTTCATTGTTTGACATATAAATTTCATTTTTGATGTGTGTTTTTTTTTTTTTTTTTTGTTTTATTAAATCTGCAGTTGCCCAAACAAAGTTTGAAATGTATGGGAGATTAGAAATTTAAGTAAGTACTTGTCTACTGCTTTTAACTGTTAAACAAACACACTGTAATGAACTAAAAACATTTATTATAAAAGTTAAGAAAATTACATTTCAAGAAATATATATCTTTCAAATCCACTTTATCAAATAGATATTGAAAAAATGAAATATATACCAAATACTTGTGCAGTAGCATTGTTTTTGACAGTTTCTTTTCTGTTATGTAATATTTTTTGGGGTCATTTTAATTAGTTTCTCTGGATGCATTATATTTTGTCACTTTTTTTTTTTTTTTTTTGTAAATTTGGGGAAATCTATTCTGTTTTTGATCTTGCGTTCTAAATGGTATCTTTATTATATGCTGGTTTATTGCGGTTCACATTTAAAGCTCACTATGTGGTTTGGATATTTATGCAGTTTACCTTGTAGTACAATGTAACCAAGATGCATGGTAATGTAAAGAATGACTGACTTTTTTTTTTTTTTTACACTTCAGTGTGAAAAAAAAAAGAAAAGAATGACATATGGTTGTTCTAAGATGCCCTTCAGGTAAAAAAAGGATAGAAGACTCATCTTATTGAAGTATAGAAACACTGCAGACTTAGTCTTATAATTGAACTATGAGTTCTCAATCCCTGGCCAAGTTGAGTGTATTGGAGGTGTATATATTGTTTCTGCAATAAAGAATATTTAATAAATAAAAAGAGGAATAATAATGCAATTTATTTTCATAAAAATTTCAAATAAAATGATCGCCCAAGGATTTGAAATCAAGTGCTTAAAAAAAAAAAAGTGCTAAATCAGAATCATTGTTAGGATAGTATACTATTCTGTGTGTACAATTTGCATTTTCCAGATCTCAAGCCCAACTATACCTGAATAATTTGTCACATGACATATATCAGTACTCTGTTGAATCTCTTTCCATTGCTTCACAGTCCACAAATGATGAGCAATGCTCTACTTCAAATGACAGATAATGTTATGTGGATCTTGGTAGCTGCAGCTCTTCCAAGAAAACCTTCAACTCTTGGAGAGTCTTTAGCATTGCTGCAACCTTCTTCACAGTTTTCTGATCCTTTCGGTCTATTTTCTTGGCTTAACAGATTATGGTTTAACTGGCACACTATGACCAAAATAGTTAGTGCTACTTTGGTTATAGTGTGCCAGTCATAGGGACACCAAACAATCACAAGCTAAATATGTAGTGTGAATTGCATTATTCTTGTGGAGTACATTTCCCATTCAACCATATTTAAAGTCTCATATCTCAGTCATTCTTAAATGTAGAATTTTTCAAGCTATTGGTTTATCTTTATTGAACAAATTTATGAAAGTAATCATCACTGTCTTTATTTTGGTTTCACTATATATACAGTAAACCCCCGCTATTCGCGGTATCTGTATTCGCCGTCACTGATTTAATATAAAATGAAACCTAAAAAAATGTGAATTTTAAAGCGCCGTGAATATTTTCTGCCATAAAAAAACATGGGCGTGGCTAAAATTATCTTTCCCAGTCAAAACAGCGCTCAGTGAGTGGGGGGAGAGGGGTGACAAAATTGCAAGCTTGGATGTTGTTCGCTAATCCTTGTTCAGTATGTGTTATGCGCTTGTCGTGGAAGGTTTCATCTTTTGCTTTTAATTTATATGCTTAAAAATTGAATAAATTTATAAATTTATATGCTTACAAAAGTGATAAATCTACCGTTTTGCAGTGTAAAATAGACTTTTTTGAGTGTGTTAATGGAAGAAAGTGACTTTATTGTGGACAAGTTCTTTCTAACCCGTACAAAAATATGGCTACGAATAACAAGAGAAATGTGAAAATATGAAAGAAGGTGATGACATTAGTGAATAAAATTGAGTTATTAGACAAAATTTCTATTGGTGAAAGTGTCTCCTCAGTGGCAAAACGTTATAAAATCAATGAGTCAAGGGTACGATCAATCAAAAAATCGGAAGAAAAAATCCGCCGTAGTGTCCGTGAAAACGCGCTAATTGCTTCAAAAATTTTCTCTGTAACTCGTGATGTAAAATTAGAAAAAATGGAAAAGGCTTTAAATCTGTGGATAGAAGACCGAACTCAAAATAAAATTCCGTTAAGTTCACTAATCATTCGTGAAAAGGCAAAACTCCTTTATCAACACTTTAGCGAAACTGGTGATAGCACTGGCGGGATAAGTTTTTTAGCTAGCAAAGACGCTGGTTTGAAAGAGTTGTTTGAAATTTCTAATAAATATTACATTTAATATTAAATTGTTTCTTATTTTCATTTCGATGCCTTATGCTTGCATTTCACTATGTACTGTCTATGTACATAGTCATATTATGAAGGTAGATATAATACGTACATAGACAAAATTTTAGACTAGTTTTTCTTATATTTTTCATACTTTGGAACGGAACCCCTTTATTACTATGGGAGCCATAACTCAGTATTTGCGTTTACTGTATTTAAAAGGTACCTTTTTATGAGTATATATTACACACACACACACACACACAGTTTTTATGTGTGGTCTCTATGATATATGTTTTTGAAAGCAGTTCATATATGACACTAAGTGCTGGCATCTCTTATTTTTGTCTTCAAGTAATTGTAGACAAAGTTTGTAATAGATGGCAGCTTCAAAATCACAGGTGATATCATTTGTCAGCCATTATTGTCCAATTGGAGTTTAGAAAAGCTGATTTTCTCTTGAATTCAGATCCAGAATGTGTTCATGAAATTGAATCAGCTGGTACATAAATAAATATAAAATGCTATTGGTTTGTCAAAGGAAGAAGTAAAAAATGTGGTTTTTTTATCAGTAAAATTTTTATGATTTTTTTTTTTTTTAATTCTGATTTGATTTTTAACAAATTCAGTATATTAATGGACAGCCAAGTTGAGATAATAACAAATTACTATTTAAAAGAGTTTCTGTGGAAAAAAGTGGCAGGCATTCATGCAAGCAGTAAGTTTGCATGAAACTCACTAACGAAGCCACACATTGTCGGGGAACTTACTCATGAAAAGAATGATAAGCTGATTTTATTGTTTTGATCCTTCACTCTGCCTGTGCATTCAAATTTCTTTTGGAATGTTTTCATATCCAGTGATGCCACTATGCAAGAATCTCATCTGCTAGGTCTCTTCATTGAATCTTTTCAAACAATGTGGAATTTCCTCTCTTAAATTTAGATATTTCATCAACATCCAAATACAAAATGAAATTCTTAAATCCATAAAGGTTCAGTATTCTCAAAAACTTCAGGATTAAGATTCCATTGTGTATTAAGAATATAGCTCTCTTTTTTTTTTTTTTTTTTTTTTTGCTTTGTCTTTTATCACTTTGGGAATGAACCTTTTACATTCATATTATTAATGAAAATAGTCTGACAGAATTATCTGCTAGAATTCGTCTCTTCAACCAAAATAGTAATCATAATTTGACCAACACAAATTGTCAACTTTTCTGAATAGTTGCTATTTTTGTATTGTTAATGATGATCTTGAATTCCATTTGGCATGGAAACTAGATGCTGCTGGTGTCTTTATTTTTTCTCAGATGACATGCACAGTGGCACATAAATTAAAAAAGGATGGTTTCAGAATAGGAGATGTACAGAAATTTGCCTTTAGCTAAAGAGTAATTGTTGGAATAAACATCCACCTAATGTTTTTTGTTGTTGTTCTTGATATTGTAATAAACTTTGCTTCCTTAAATCCTTTTGGTAATACTAAGCTTGTTTTGCCAAGATTCGTTCTAAAAGTTAATACTTTTAAGATTGGAAAAATTTTTTCTCTTGTATTTAGTATTAGCTACATGGCAGCTACATTGTATTTCTCTTGTATTTAGTATTAGCTACTTTTTTTTTTATTGGCGGCTGAAGCCCTAGACTTCAGCTGCCAATAAAAAAAAAAATAATAACTACCAATGTGATTCCCTCCTCACTTAGTTACCTGTTCCACTGATCGTTGAATGGAAAATACTTATTCCAGTAATTAACAACTTGTTGGCTAAAAGAAAACTTCCTGCAATCCAGGCAAAACCTTTTCCCCTGTAATTTTAATTTATCATACCTAGTTACAGTGTCATTGATAACCATGAAAATTTCAGCTTCATTTGTTTTACCAGAGCTAGACCTTATACAGATTCTCTCTAAGCTGCCTAATTATCAAGCTCTGTTGTAGCTCACATATTAGAAGTCTTCCCTCGTGGGGACATCCTTTTGCCAATCTCATCAAGTGCATTGCCTGTCTTAGTAGCCTTCCAAGAAGCATGATGTATTAGGTGGTCTCTATTCTTGGACATGATAATCCAAGTGCGGTCTTACAAATGCCTTATACAGTAGGATTATGACTTCCTTATCTCTACAAGAAAAAGTTTGATGTCACCAATAGGACACCATAGGCTTTCTTTGCCACCTTCTACACTGCTCAGACATCTTCATATCTGATTGTAGTTCAAGTTCCAAATTCCCTTCTTCCTCTTTTTTTTTTAATTCAACCCCATCAAGTCTATAAGTTACTTTTGGATTGCTATATCACTGTAGCTGTCACTTCTCTGATCATCCCTGAGGTCTAAATTGTGCTGAAGAAGTGCTGCTGTTGTTACTGATCATCAACTACTCTCCTGGTTTAGACATCTGAAAATTTTGATGTTCTGCACTTTGTCAATGCCATTTAAGAAAATCAGAAACAACAGTGACCACAGTACCAATCCTTGGGGGACTCCACTTCTTTATTAGCCCATTAATCACAACTCTTTGCCACCTACTCCACAGCAGCTCTCTGACTCATCTTAGAATCTTACTTGTGGTCCTAACATGTTCCTCTTGTGTGGGACTGAATCAAGTGCTTTGCTAAAATCCAAATAAAACAATGTCAAATTTATATGCTCATCAGTGACTCAAAGTAGCTAACCATATTGGTTAAACATGATTTTCTCTTTACAAAATTATGCTGTTTCCTTCAGAATCCCATTTCTATACAGATTCTGCCCAGACACGATAGGGGAGGGAGTATATGATGAGAGCCCTGTCGATCAATTTGGCCCTGGAAAGATTGTGCAAGGCTCAAGGGGTAGAATTTTTTTCAGCCTGGTCTGTACTTGTTAACAGGAGAGACTGCTTCTACAGGGATGGGATACACTTAAATAGAAAGGGTGCAAGAATGTTTGCTGATGCTATCGAGGCAGTGTTAGGTGGGTCGGAAAACTGCTAGATTGGAGGGATACAAGGACTAATAGATTAAGAGTAGCCACTGGCAGAGGTGAAAGTGATTCTTGCACTGCTTCTATTGGAATGAGCAGCAGCCTGGAAAATAAGATGCAGGATATTTCAGAGACTGCTGGGAATCATTGGGGTACAAGTAAACACATGGGTTGTGTTAGAGTTGCTAAGAAAAAGAACAGGTGCATTTTTACTTGCGTGTACACCAATGCTAGGAGTTCAGTAAATAAATTTGATGAATTTGAGATATTGCTCAAAACATCAAAGGCAGAAGATATTGTTGGGATTTCAGAGACGTGGTGTCACACAGATATAAGGAATGCAGAACTGGAATTTGGGGAGTACAATGTCTACAGAAAGGAAGGGAGGAGGGGTTATGCTATTAGTTAAGAAATACATAAAATCCAAGGAAGTGAAGCCAGTCGACATCGCTGGACAGTGCAGTGTCGAGTCAGTTTGGTGTGACATAAGCATTGGGAGATCAAAATTGAGAGTAGGAGTGTGCTATAGGCCTAATGACTCTGATGAATATAATAAGAAACTGTACAGGGAAATAGAGTGGGCCAGTAAATCAGAGTCTTATAATGGGGGATTTTAATTTCCCAGATATCGACTGGAATTTGGGGCCTGGTCACTCACACATTAGCAAGGCTTTTGTGGATTTATTGGATGATTGTTTTCTACATCAGCATGTTCGGGAGGCAACTAGAGGGAGTAATACTCTTGATTTGATTATCAGTAGTGATTCTTCATGCATTAAAAATCTGCAGATAAATGAACCACTAGGTGGCAGTGATCACAGTGTGCTGAAGTGGGATTTACTCAAAGAGGTAACTACCATCGGGTAAAGGGAAGGGTTATTGCTTTCGTAAAGGCGACTACGATGGGCTGAGACAGTATTTAAATTCTATACAGCGGGACCAACTGATGATGTTACCAACAGCAAATTCAAAATGGGAAGCATTCAAAGAATAAGTTCTTTGAATGCTTCCCATTTTGAATTGGAAGCTACTAGGCTTTACATACCAACTAAGAAATATTGTTCAAGGTTTAGGCCTAAATGGATGTCAGATGAACTAATGAGACATGTGGCAGAGAAGAAAAATGCATGGGATACATACAAATTAACACGTGACACAGAAGCCTATGATAGATACAAGTTGATCTGTAGCCAAGTTAAAAGGAGGTTAGGCAGGCAAAGGCAGATTACGAGAAATCTTTGGCAAAGGTGCAAAGAAAAACAGCAAAGAGTTCTTTACTTATGTAAACTCTAGAAGGAAGGGGATGAATCAGATTGGTCCACTTGATATCGATGGGTCAACTGTTGATGATCCTGCTCAGGTAGCTAACAAACTAAATGAATATTTTGCATCGACATTCACACATGAGGAGTTATTTAGCAAGGGGAATGCCAGAGGTGTATTCAACTCTGGCAGTAAGCTAGAGAATCTTGTAATAACTGAGAGTAACGTGGAGGAGAAATTGTTGAAGATAAACACAAGAAAGGCACCTGGGGTGGATGGGATCTATCCAGTTATATTAAAGGAGGCAGCAAAGGAAGTAAGCAAACCCGTAGCCATAATTATGAGAGCTTCCTTGGACTGAGGGGAGGTACCCATGGACTAGAGATGTGCAAATGTGACCCCAATTCACAAAGGAGGATTAAAGGCTGACACAAGTAATTATAGACCTGTGAGTTTAACTTCTGTTCCCGGAAAATTAATGGAGGCACTGGTTAAAGAAGGACTGCAGGATCATCTAGGCAAGACTTCACTTATAGCTCGGACACAGCATGGTTTTGTTAAGGGGGAAGTCTTGCCTGACCAATTTGATTGAATACTATGATGCAGTCACAAAAGAACTGGATGCAGGGAATAACTTTGATATTATATACTTGGATCTTAGAAAGGCTTTTGATACTGTTGCACATAGAAGACTGCTACACGAATTGGAGCAGTGTGGCATTGGAAGCAAATTGCTGCTATGGATAAAGGGGTGGTTGAGGGGAAGAAGACAGAGTGGTAATCAATGGACACTGCTCATCGTGGACTAATGTTATTAGTGGAGTTCCTCAGGGCTCAGTGTTGGGTCCATTATTGTTTTCTGTATTTATAAATGATATTGATGATGGTATATCAAGCTTAATGTCCAAGTTTGCAGATGATACGAAGGTTGGCAGGGTTGTCAAGGACACTACTGACACTATGCTGCTGCAACAGGATCTGGAAAGGTTGAGCAGATGGGCTGAGAGGTGGCAAATGAAGTTTAACATTGACAAATGTAAAGTACTACATATGGGAAACACCAACCCCAGAGCAACATATCAACTCTGTGGTACTACACTGACAGTGGTAGAGAATGAAAGGGACCTTGGGGTGGTTGTGCAGGCAGATATGAAGTTCTCTGAGCAGTGCAGACGGGCTGCAAGAGTAGCTCGTGGTGTATTGTCAATGATATATAGGAATTTTTCTAGCAGGGATAAGGATGTGATTATTCCCTTGTATAAGGCAATGGTGAGGCCACACCTAGAGTACTGTATACAGGCCTGGAGGCCTCATTTCAAGAAGGATGTAGCGCTGCTGGAACGAGTACAGAGAAGGGCAACAAGATTAGTGAATGGAACAAAGAGGTGCTCTTACGAAGAAAGGCTTAAGTTTTGCAAATTACAGTGTCTGGAGACTAGGCACCAGCGAGGTGATTTGATAGAGGTGTATAAAGCCTTGAATGGTTTGAGCATGCTCAATGCTGATGTGATTCTGCTTCTTGCTCAGAATAATCACCTGAGAGGGCATAAATTCAAATTGAGCAAAGACAGATGTAGGATAGACGTGCGGAAATTTGCCTTTAGCCAGCGGGTAGTTGGTTGGTGGAACAGACTTCCATCCCTTGTCGTGGAAGTTGATAGCCTAAATAAGTTTAAGGCTCAGCTGGACAGGTATTTCGAACGAACAGAGGGGTGAAGTGGAAGTGCTTATTTTTTATTTATTTTTTTTTTGGCTGATGCTGCATAAGCTTGCTTTCTTGCATCAAATGCCTCTACTAATACTAATGCTAATGCTAATAACCTTCTATTGCACTCTTGAACTTTGCCTCCATGATTTTTCCTGCACTTGAAGTCACACAGACTGGTCAGTAGTTATCCATTTTGCTCTAAGAGTAAAGAACACCTTTATGTATTGGCAATGCGTTGACACTTCTCGTCCAAAAATCTCTTCTGAGTCCAGTGAGGATATCATTGCAGACCAACTTGTAGCTGTTATAGGCTTCAGTACTTCTCATTGCCCTGTAACCTTCCATGCAACCTTTCTACTCTGTTAAACTGGCTAGCTTGTTAATCATCCATCTTGGCATGCTCCTCATTCTGTGTCCTCAATTGATGAGGGCATGTAGCACCTGAAGCTATCAGTATCCTTTCTTAAAATTAAAACCCATTCCTTTGCTTTTAACAACTTCTATTTCTATTGTAATCATCCAACTTAGAACGCTGTGATCATTCCTTGCTAATGGTTTCTCTACTATCAGCCCTATGATATCATCTGGTTAATGATTGTGTAGATGCCCACTAAATGCTCACCTCTCATTTTAAAAACTGATCTACAATGAGTCAAATTTTCTTTTCTTTGATTTTATTGCAGATCCTACTTTACACTCCCTCTTCAGCATCCAGCAATACTAGCCCATCATGTTGACATTCCACCTTCCCTGATACCTCTTCTCTGTGTCTTTAATGTACTGGTGAAACCTTTTACCATGTTCTTCACTAGCACTTCCTAGATTTTCTGGGAAGTAATTGATGTAGGAGTGTAAAAATGTACCTTGACACTCATGTTGCAGCCCAGTGTCTTGAAGTTTGCCAACATATTGTCAACTACACTGGTGTGCAAAATTTAAGGACCAGTCAGGTTTTCACCTGTAGCTTCTCATAGGAGTGGCCTGGATATGGGAAAAGCATACCAAAGGAACCTCGTGAGATACAGGAATAATGAAGGAAACAACACCGACACAACAGAAACAAAACGGTACAGAGGGACTTTATTCAAAAATGGCTTTAAAAGGGACTTTATTCATCACTGCCAAAGATGGAATAAAGGGAAGAGGTGATCTCAGTAGGAGATATTGCCACCCCTAATGTCAGTGCAGGCTTTGCACTGCCTGTCCATACTTAGAACAATGTGTTGTTGATAAGTTCTTGCGGTAAAATAGTCTATTCCTCTGTTAGCGCCATCTTCAGCTGTTGAAAATTTTCTAGTGGGTTCGGATGTGGCGCTAGGCGTCTCCCCAGAGCATCCCATATGTGTTCGATGGGATTTAGATCGATAGAACGGGCAGGCCAATCCAGACGAACAATGTCCTCACTTTCCAAAAGCATATCACTGCTGCAGTGCAATAGGGTGTGGCGTTATCATCCATAAACACGAACTCGGGACCAATGGCACCTCTGAACAGACACACATGGGGAAGGATTACCTCAATACTGTACCGTGCACCGTTACAGTACCACCTTCCATTATATCTGGAGTTGTGCACGTCCATCGAAGCTAATGCCTCCCCAGATGAGAACACCTAGACCGCCATATCGATCCCTTTCAGTGGTGTTTGTGGGGTGATACCGTGTGCCAACCTCTCGCCAGATTAGGTGATGTCCAGAATTGCTGCTGAGACTCAATCTACTCTAATCAGTAAAGATTACCTCAAGTAAAGATTGTGGTTGTAATCTTTAGAAATAGTGTTGGTCCTTAAGTTTGCACACCAGTGTACATTCTTGCAGTCTGGATCCTTGTTGTTCCCCGAGAAGTTCTCAACAACTGACCTGAAGCTAATCCATGCCTGTTTTTCTCTTTTATTCACAGTTCCCTTAAAATCTGGCTGTCATCAGTTTGTAAGTTTAAGGTCCAACAAAAATACCTTGTTTTAGCTTTTCTTCGGTGATTGACGGGAATTTAGTACAAAGATAGTTGAAGTAGGAACCTTCCTGGGGTAAAGCTTTCACAAACTGTTTCATCAAACCTAGTTTGATATGCAAGGGTGGAAGAAGGATAGTTTGGGGGTCTACCAGTGGTTTCTGAACTATGTTCTTTGATCCAGACAACAAACTGCCCCTCTTTTGCCAGACCTTGACATCCTGGTGCTTACTCCTTGCCCAACTGCTCCACTCACGCCAAAATCAAGGCAATTTTGTGTAGCCAGATTGCTGTCCAAGTAACATGCTAAGTCAGCACAGACCAACCAACCAACCAAGTTCTTCATACTTAATATTTGTCAACAACTTCTTCAAGTTCTTATGTTTCATTCAAATGCACAGTGAGATACTGGAATTGACCCATATTTATTTCCATTGTGAGGCAACACACTTTTAAGACTCCTCTTTGATGAGTCAATAAAAAGTCTCTACTGTGTAGATTTGCAACTAATTCCTAAAAAGTTCATTCAGTCATTTATATTACTATATTTATATTATCAAGAGAGGCTTAAGTTCTGCAAATTGCAGTGGCTGGAGACTAGGCACCTGCGCGGTAATCTGATTGAGGTGTATAAGGCCTTGAATGGGTTCAGCACGCTGAATTCTGATGGGATCCTTCCACTTGTTCAGATTACGAACCTAAGGGGGCATAAATTCAAATTAAGAAAAGACAGATGTAGATTAGATGTGCGGAAATTTGCCTTTAGCCAGCGGGTGGTTAATTGTTGGAACAAACTTCCATCTGTCGTTGTAGAAGTTGATAGGTTGAATAAATTTAAGGAGGAATTGGACAGGCATTTGGAGGGAATGGTGTGTTTTTTTTTTGGCTGATGCTGCATAAGCTCATACATTTGCTTTCTTGCATCACATGCCACTACTACTACTACTGTGAAAAACCATAGAATCATCCTCAGAAAAGTAGGCGACTAGTTTTCATTCTCTGTGTCTGTACCATAAGAAAAATGTCTCGTGTGCTAGATTTTTTTACTTAAATCTAGACCCAAGGAGTTCTGCAGATTCCTTTAGTAAATTTAAATCTCTTACCATATTGAGTTCATGTTGTGAAAAGCTCCAGTGAGGACTGGACTTAATGTCTCCAGGCATGTAGACTTCAGTTTCATCTTCAGAAGCTTCACTTTCAGCACTCTCTGCTGCTACTTTCTCCAATATAAGTGGAGGGCATTGAATCGGCAAGTTATCTCCATGTGGGACTGGTCTAATGGCAGATGGAATATTAGGATATGCAGTGCCCTTCTTACTCTTTGTATTGTATCCTAGTACATTAACTAAACAAAAGTAACAGTCATCACAGATTATGTGATGACTGTTACTGATTTGTAGGCTTCTGCCAAATCATGGGAATTGCAAATGGTATAGCCTTCTTTTTACCATTTTTCCACAATCTCAGTGGAGCTCATTTTGGTCACAGAGTTTCACTCCAAAATAAGCACAATACACATTTTTTACAAATTCTGTAATACAGGCGGGCCTCGATTAATTCGTCCTGCGAGCGCATCGCACAAAACGGAAACGCGTTATTCGAACATAACCAATAGGAAAAATTATAATTGGTCCTTGACCTTCTGGAATGTCCATAAAGAATTTAAAAAATATCTTTTAAATAACTTTTTAACTGGATATAATGTAAAAGATAATGAAAATAATTATGGAATTAAATGTTTATTGCATAAAAAAGCGGTTCTTAAACTGTGCGCCGCGGAATATTTTAAATTTTCGAGGGAAACACAGTGATACTCGACATCTGTTGGACACCGTGCGAGCTACTAGCTCGATGTAGTTCACAGTTTCAGCATTTCTTATTAAGTTGTTTGGATCTAACTACTAAACGAAACTGTTAGGCATTTATTTTGGTCTGGGTGCGCCTTGAAAAAATTACTGAGACATTCAAGGCGCCGAGAAACTTTGGGACCCTCTGACATAAAATACACAATGAAGAAATTACTGTTGCAGAAATATTTGAACAGTGTTGACTTTCTCTTTTCATCAGTCAATTTCTGATAGCCGACAACAATCTTCTCTGGGCCCTGGCGAAATAAATATCGCAGAGAACATCAAACCTCTTGTTTGAGGTTCTATGCGATACGAAAGATTTCATCTAATTCTTTTACCGTTATCTCCTTTGCGGTAACATTTTCACTGGCTCATTTAAAAATTTGAATTTTTAAATGCAAGTCTGCATTGACTTTATTAGCAGGAGACAAACACGTCTTCTTCCGATGGTTGATGGAACACACCGAGGCGGGCAGCAGGCAAACGTTTGTTTATTGATCGTACGACTCGTGAGCTTAACGCGCGATCAACTATCACATAAAAAAAAAAAAAAAAAAAGATAGTGTTAACTGGAAATTTGCATCGTGAAAAGTGGTATCATTTTTAAAATAGCGTTAACTGAATATCGCGTTAATCGAACTCGCGTTATGCGAGGCCTAGCTGTATCTTGTTTTTGCTTGTGGACAACTTGCGTGAAAATGTTTTACTCACTTTTCAGTACAAGTTTGACATAACTTCAAAAATAAACTGAGCTGACATTGATAAACACTGCTGCATGGAGCTCTCAAAGTTAAGAAAGAAATGTCTGAAGGCAGTGTTGCTAGATTTAGTTCACAAATTTCCAGAATTTATTCCTAACTTAATACACTCAAAAATACAACTCATAATGTCAGCTCAAGTGATTTGTGAAAAAACAGTACGTGATAGAAAAAAAAAACAAATAACATTTCTGAAATCAGAAAAATATAGTTAAAAACAGCAATTAGTTTACAAACACCAAAAACTATGCAGAGTGGTGTTATCTAGTTGATTTAAAAATTTTGTTCCCCATGGGAAGTTTCTCTCCCACTTGCTTCCCAATCAATAAAGAGCAAATTGAAATTGCCATAAGACATTTACCCTTGCTTACACATTCCATCCTGCATGTGGAGGCACTTGTCATAATGTTTACAATCTTCGGCTGTCATTTAATCCAACTTTTTACTATTTTATGTGGAGATTAATGTTCATTGTTAGCTCAATTAAGTTGAAGTTCTTGTTTGTCATGTGTTTGCCTCTTGAGTGTTACCTTTAGATATAGCATGTATAATCTTTTTCCCCCTTCAAGGAGCCAGTTTTTTTCTGCAAGAAATAATGTTACTTGTTCTTGCCTGGAAACCATCTCTTAAAAAAAAAAAAAAAAAAATGCAGTGTACGATTTCAATGCAGGTATTGAAATGGTATACTGCTCTGCATTACATTTTTCTATCTTTACTTTTGGGAGGAACTATTGTCCTTCCAGAGTGAAAATCAGCTCTAAAGAGCATAAGCCCAAGCTCTGTTGGTGTCACTAGAAAGACAATAGTTTTCCCCCTGGCAGAAAAGACAGAAGAACATAATGTGAAGTAATGGTATTTTCTCAAACTAAAAAAATTACACATGCAACACTTAGAGGAATATAGATAAGTATATTTTGGAATGTTAGCTATAAAAGGATAAAAAGGATCTGATTCTGATAATTCATTACAATTTTTTTTTCTGTTTTACGAAAATTAATATTCAAAGTAATTCATTCTTTAGTTGAATTATGTTGAATTTCTTGGTTTATATTAATAATCTGTTGAGCATTATTCTCAAATATAAATAAATTTTCTGTTTATTATACTCTGGGATGACAGAGGCATTAATACAATAGAGAGAATACAAAATTATTATAATGTATTTAGTAACCATGTGGGCTTGAAGCATAGTCGCTCAAAGCATGTGCACTTTTGTACCCTTGCTCTCGACCACTTTCTTTTTTTACAAAGGTGTAGTAAAGGAGCTAGGTATTATTTGAAACAGGTATTGAAATAGTTTAAGAAAATAATGCCACTCTGAATTATGTTTTTATGCCAGGGGACAGTAGACTCTAAAGAGCATCACTGGAGGAATGGTAGCATTTCCCAGCAAAAAAGACAGGAAAACATAATTGAGAGTAGCATTATTTTCTGAAACCTAAAAAATATATATACAGTATATATTAAATGCTGTTTTTATAGTAGGAATGTTGACAAGTATATTTTAGAGCGGTATCTATTTGAAAAGGAACTAGTTTTGATGAATTACAATTTTTTTGTGTGTGTGTGTATGTTTCAAAAATATGCTCAATTTGGGACATAGTCTAGGGTCTAAAATAAAAGTAAAATGTGTTGATTCTGAATATTTACAGTATATCCATAATTACAGAGCTATGGGATGTTTGAATTTTAAAAACTGGCTATAACATTTTGAATTTTACCATTAAAAATAAATAATAAACAAGCATATACTTGTTTTTTTTTATTTTATCATTCATGTTTATATGAAATTTTCTTTTGATGAAGCAGAGATGAAGTTTAACAGTTCATCAGCAGAGTAAAAACTACTGGTTTTTGTTTACCATTTTCAAAGCTGCATATGAGATGCCATGCTGGAAATACAGGTGTCCTGCAGTAAAAACAGTTATGTTTTTGTCACATTTGTGATCATTACCTTGAGTTTGAATTATTCAAGAAAATTTATTTTCTAATACCTTGAGATAATTGTGTGTCTGCTGTATTTTCCTTTTCCTGCTCATAAGTAAATTAGATTACAATAATTTGAAAATCTTAAATCTGCATCATTGATAACTGACTCTTAATTTTAAAATTACTGGATGATAAATAAAGTAGATAGATTTTAAAACATCGTGTAAAGTATTAATCTGAATGCAAAGAAATACTGATACAGAGCCACTGGTCAGAGGAGCAATACTGGTATTAAACAGGTTAATATAATTTTAACATTTAACAGTCTTTTTTATAAAAGTAACAAGACCTTGCATAACAGAGGTTTGCAACCAAGGAATGTAGCCCTGGTTGCAAACCTCTGTTATGGGCTGTTGCACATTGATTCCTTTTGTAGGCTAGAATACATTCTTGAACAGTATTAACCTTATAAAGTTAAAGTTTGTTATGATTACCTCCATTTAGGTAATAGTATAATTTAAACATTGGTGTGGTATGTTATGCCTATAATGATTGAAATCTGCAGGTGAAATGGCCGTGATCAGTTTGTTTACATTTGAATGAAGTTAATCAAAAGGGATATTTGAGCAGAAGCTAATCAGTATTCAGTATTGCAGTTCTTTTGGTTTTGCTGTTGCATATAAATTTTAATCAGACTTCACTGTTGTTTCTTTCACTCACTGTTTTTTTTCTTTATTTATATATATACACAGGGTGTCTCAAAAATATTCGTACAAACATTTAGGGGAGGTAGGTAACATCTAAAGGAATGTGAATCGCATAGGAACCCATAACCGGAAACGTCACCGTAAGTCGGTAGACGCCGCACGAAGAGCATGCATCGATATACGAACTGTGAGCTGGCAGACATGCACCTAGTATGGATTAGCAGAGGGCAATGGATGAGTTGCTCAACGAATTTATGCAGAATGCTTCCCAGACAGACATGTACTGGACCACCATTTGTTTGCACGTGTGCATCAAAATTTGTGCGATTATGGGTCATTTAGAGGTAACAGGAGTAGTACAGGCAGACCACATTCGACGCAAACTCCCGCCATGGAAGAAAGTGTGTTGAATGGCTTCTAGAATAATCCTACTACCAGCACACGTGCCGTTGCTTCTGCCTTAGGAGTGTCTCGTTGCAGTGTACAGAGTGTCTGGCACAACGATTCCTTACGCCCCTTTCATCTCCAAAGGGTTCAGTTACTGCTCCCCCAAGATCATCTGCACGTGTGACTTTTGTGCAGTGGTTTCTCCAAGAAAGTGTTCAAGACTTGAATTTTCCAGCCTGTGTTTTGTTCACGTATGAGGCTTATTTCACTCGGGAAGGCTTATTCAATCAGCACAATGCTCATGTGTGGGCTCACGACAACCCACACGGTGTGTGCTCCCATGCGGCACAACATCGCTTCGCAATAAATGTGTGGGCAGGTATGGTCAGTGACTGCTTAGTCAGCCCATACCTGTTACCATCCCGCATGAACTCCGCTAAATATCGGATCTTTCTAGAACAAGTTCTACCAGGGTTACTTGACGATGTTCCAGCAAATGTGAGACGCAACATTTGGTTTCAACATGACGGGGCGCCTGCCCATTATGGAAGGTGTGTTCGTGACCATTTGAACAGGCGTTTTGGCTGTCGATAGATTGGCCGTGGTGAACCCATTGCCTGGCCCCCACGCTCACCTGATTTATCGAGCCTTGATTTCTTTCTGTTGGGGACCCTCAAATCTATCGTGTATGAATCGCCTGTGGAGACGGAAATGGATCTCGTGGCGAGACTCATCTGCGCTGCTGCTACTGTCAAAGAAACTCCAGGTGTGTTTGACCGTGTCCGCCAATCCATGCTGTATCGGTGTCACGCATGCATTGTGTCTCATGATGGAACCTTCGAGCATCTGTTGTAACATCATGAAATGCATCCATCTCGTACTCCATTGTTAATATTATGTCAAATAAATGTTTGCCATTAATTACTGTCTTGTGTCATTTCTGCTTCTTGTGCCTTTGCTACAACTTTCCTGTGACATTTTCGGTTATGGGTTCCTATGCGATTCACATTCCTTTAGATGTTACCTACCTCCCCTAAACGTTTGTACCAATATTTTTGAGACACCCTGTATATATATATATAGACAAATGTATTTGATCAGTGTATTAAGTAGGGTTGCTGACCTGTCAAGTGCTCACTTCTTTAATCTCCGATACAGTCCTACATTCACTACACTCTGCTAATTTCACTGACTCTGGTCTGATCCTACAGTAAGTTGTTAAAACCTGACTTTATTCTTTCATCTTAAGTTTACTTTGTTTAAATTTCAAACTGAGAATTTTTCCTTCATTTATCCATCGGCTGTGTAGCCCATTCGCGGCAAAGTGCGACTATTGGTCCATTGCGATATTTTGTTCTGCGCACCAAGGTTGTATTCTGACATGATGTGTGACATTGTGGCCTGTCTGTTTGCTTACACAATTCTAGCCATCCTCCTCTGACCTCTCATCAACAAGTGATTTTCTTCTACAGGAGTGCCATTGAGAGGATGTTTTCTGTTTGTTGCACCATTCTCGATACATCCTTGAAACTGTGGTGCTTGAAAAGTTCAGGAGAACTGCCGTTTCAGAGATGCTTTGTCCAGCACATCTTGCACCTAATACCATGCCACGTTCAAAGTCCGTTAGATCACTCCTTTTCCCCATTCTTGCTACGGTTTGTATGCTTAACTGATACTAGAAAGGTTGTTCTGCTGTTTATATCCACAACTGTGGTCATGTGACTTGCAACGTTGTAGGGCAAGCCATTTGTGTACACAGCAGGGGTGTACCAAAAGTGGCATCACAGTGTATACTGCTACCCTCTGAAATGATAAATTATTTTTTGTGCTCTCCAATTAATAAAACTAACAATTTCATTTTGGTTATAATTTGAAAAGAAAAATGAAAAGAATTTGACAAAATGACTTAGAAATTGAACTGCAGTATTTAATCAATGCCTCTCTAAGAGAAAATAATCCATCTCAATTAATTCACAATATATCAGAAGCTAAAAATAGATTAAATAATCCCTTTCACTGAAGTAGTCTATTACATAAAATATTAAACTTGTTCTTCCATACCACAGCCAGTTAGCCTTGACTTAAAAATATTTTTTCTGACAGATTTTATTGTGATTTTCTCCTCATACCATAAACTAAGTGCACGATTTAATAATTATAAAGATACTTTGAATACAGTATTTGAGGTTACCAACAACATAGTCTATGTAATCCATTGTCATATCAACAACACTGCTGTAGAATATGAATTAATCTCAATGTTGAGTAGCAGCACTTATTTCCACCAAATCGGTTTTCTATATAAGCTATGTACATACCTTTTCACACCATCCTTTAGGTGATTCTTCCAAAATCGCAATAAAATTAAATTAAAATCACTAGTTACTAAAACCTGAAGCTTAGCCATTAAATGTTTTCAGCAGAATAAGCCACATAATGTTCTTAACCATAAGTACCAGCAAACTTTTCATAGCTATAGTAATTGAACTACATCAGATTTCCAACTCGTACTAAGTATACATCATGGGAACTAACCTCATCTTAAATAATCTTCCCTTCACGTTTGCACATTTTGAACCAACTGTTGATGCTTATGAAAGTCAGGTGTTGGGACTTTTAAGCTTCCACATACTTTAATATGGTGTTAGCTTTCATAGTAATGAACTGTTGGGAGAAAAGTTCACTTTTTTCCCCCCAGGAGATTTAAAGTTTGTTCTTCATGTATTTTTAATTTTCTATTCAGTTCTGCAGTACTCTAGTAGTAGTAGTAGTAGTAGTGATGAACTTATGCAGCATCAGCAAAAAAAAAAAAAAACATAAAGTTAAGAGGTAAATTTCGTAATGATATAAGCTATGCTGTAAATTGTTTTTTATTTTAAATAAACAAAAATAGTATACATTTAAAACCTGAGGAAAAGTTTTTAAAAAAAATTTGTGACCCGCCTTAAGTGTCTTTTAACCCCCTCCCAACAAGAGTCACCACAGTTTGAGAATCACTGTTTTAACAATTTAACAGCACAGCAAGTTCTTAACTTTTCAATAAATAAATAATTGGAAAAACTCAATTGGGTCAACAGAGTGATTTAGAGTGCAAATGAGCTTTATGCATTATCTTAAATGGATGACAAATATCATGTGTAAAATATCTTCTTAAGATATCATATGTAGTTGTATTTTTAGTAAAATAGTGTAAATAACTCAGTACAAAGATTGCACAACAACCACAGTAGATTCATTTATTGTATATAACAAGAAAAAACATCTTCAACTCCAACCAGTACGATATATAGACACTGACAAAAGAAATTCAAAAACAACAACAAATGCTTTTTTTTTTGTTTTCTTTTTTGTAAATTTTAAGGCATTAAATGACAATGTACAGTTTTCTGAAAATAGTGGTAAAAAAGTAGGGTCTAAATATTAACTTTGAGGCTATAAGTGCATCACAGTAATTATTCATGTTGCATTTATGGGAACCATACTGAAAGCTATTTACAGTTCAGGTGCAAGGTTACGTAGTTTTCCATTAAACATGTGATAATGCCAGTGAAGTCTGGGAACTTGTAAAGATGAGCAGAAAGTCTTGTTCTTATATAATAAACTTTAGTGCAGAATGCTCTAAATATTTTTTTCTTTTTTTTTCTTTCCAGTTTATAAAGCAAGTATTCAACATCTGCAGTTAATATCTCTTAACTCAATGCCATTACATTTTGATCTTACATATGCTCTGAGATCTTGCTGTTATTATAGAAATATGCATAGGCAACACTATAGTTATAGTCCATACAATTGTTGCAAGTATGATTTGCAATATTTTATATTGTAGTTTCCATGGCACACTTATCTGCCAGTTTAATATAAAATATTATTGAACTGTGCAGATTTTCCATTCACATCGCTAGGATTTCTGTTCCACACCTTCTGGGTTAGAATTACCAGTATTCAGAAACCACCATATTATTCTTAATTAGAGGCAGAGTTCTCAGAAAATTTAGACTAATTGATAAAAAAAACCCTTATTAAATAAAGGTACTGCATGTTACACAAAGTATGGTCCATGGTTGTGGTGGTCTTGTGCATTTTGGAGATGGCAAAGAGTTGCATGTTATGATTCCCACTATTACTTTTCCAGGGCATTTTTTGCTCGTTTCTGAGTTAGTTGCTCTCATTCCTTGATTGTGATGTTTTGTTTCAGAATTACTTCAGTTTTACTCCCCTATTGAAACAGAAAAGTCGATTGTTGTATGCTGGGGGATCAGAAGTGGATTTACCAATAAGTAAAGTAGACAAGTGCCTATTTGGCATATTTTAACATCTTATTTGGACATGCAAAAGTTGTGGAGAGGGGGGCTGTCCACACTGGGTTTATAAATCTGCCCCTATGTGGGATGTCTGCATCTAACCTGTGGAGGTTGAGTTAAATAGAATTAATCATGTCCTTGGGTTGTTTGTTATCTGGTGTCAAGACATTTGGCCATAAAACTTATTGTAATCATTGTTGGGAGGCCCTAGATAAATCTGGAAATCACACACTGCTGAAAATTGACATCCCTTGTTGAAATAGATTACTGGATTAATAATGTATATACAAAGTCATTCTAGAAAAAATGAGCACAGTTGTTTGTGCCTGTCATACATGCTTGCATGCAATGAATCATATTGAAAGTACAGAGGGACCTCATATATTATGAATATTACAGCTCCTGTATTCAAATGTTAATTTATAGGAAACAGTATTTATATTAGTATCATGAAACTATATATTTTACATATATAATTAATAGACTTTCTTAAGATATGTTAAGAATTTTCTGTTGACAACAGATTCAGGTAATTTCTTTGGATAAGGGCTATTAGCATGCAGACTAAGTTTTGCATCTAATAAACATTTAAATTAAACATCTAATTGTTTTAACATTTTTCAAATTAAAAACATCTTACACAAAACAATATGCTCATTATAACCAATAAGAACACCATATCTTAAAAAATTGACACTCTCTCACATCATCTCCATTCTTATTTTTAATCCTTTCAGCAGCGTTTGCCACACATATAGGTGGGTCCCTTGCATTAAGTTTTTACAGCATCGGGACTCTGTGGAGTGTTACCCTGAAGAATTTTGAAATTTTATAAAAATGAAAACTTTGTATGTAAATATTTTAGAATAATGATATGTTCTTATTTTGACTTTATTTGCCCAATCAGTCATTGCTTTTTTATGCAGCAGTTATCCTCTACATATATTTATGTATTACTTGATTGTTTTATCATATTCTAGATCTCATTTCTACAGAAATTCTTCAATTTTGGTTTTTCTGAGTCCAAATCAGACAACTGAGTTGTAGCAGGTTCAGTCTTCTCTGATTTAAAAGCTATTTTTTTGTGGTGCCCTCTATTATAAACCATGTCTATGATTAATTGGAAGCACAGATAAAATATGGCAGCATGTACTATAACAATTCACACTTTAAAGGAATGTATACTTTGAAGCGATTTCGAAACATAGATCTATATATGTACTGCTGAAAAGGTTAAATGAATATTCAGATTTTATAGCATGTAGAAAATAACATTTTCAGTATGTACCTAGCCTTTTACATATAAAATATGAGTGCAAGTAATCTTTTATTTTGCAGTTAAACAAATAACATTTTGATTACAGTAAAATTTCTGGTACCTTCATTTTTTTTTTTTTTTAATATTATCCACCATCATTACAGTTGAATAAACGTGTTGATATTGCTCATTTAAATCATGATATAATATAATTTTTATACTATATGTACCCAAACTCAAGATGACATTTAAGATCATTCAGAGAAGTCACATGTCAGAGATCTACCATACTATAATATCTTAATTAATCAAGTCTTGACGTACAAGTTAGGGCAATTGCATCATTTCTGTACATAGCCAACTACTTAAGTAGTTATAAATTGGCATCATTAAGTATATCTCATTTTGTGAATACCTTCACAATATGAGTTATATTGCACTACCTCAAATAAGTAACGCTTCACCATAGGAGAAGACTATTGTTACTTTTTCTCAGCGGATACCATCACCCATATGGCACCGTTTCAGAGCTTATTGGCTCCTCATCAGTGGGTGGGCAGGTACCCTGGTGTTGCAATGATGACAACCTAGTTGCGAAGTTTAACTCCACAATATGAGAGATGCCTCTCATATTGTGGATTTTTAAGGCTAAAGCCTCAGGTTACGTAGGGAGTTAACTGATGTACAAGTTAGTGCAATTGCATTGTTTACTATTCTGTAATCTAAATTACTCCACACCATCAGTCATCTCTCATATTGTGGAGTTATACTTCACAACTGGGTTGTCATCATTGCAACACCAGGGTACCTGCCCACCCATTGATGAGGAACCAGTAAGCTCTGAAACAGTGCAGTATGGGTGATGGTAATCGCTGAGAATAAGTAACGATAATCTTCTCCTATGGTGAAGCGTTACTTATTTGAGATAGTGCAATATCATGGCAACTCGTGAATGATGCCAATTTATAATTAATTAAGTAGTTGGCTACATATAGAAATGATGCAGTTGCACTAACTTGTACGTCAGTTAACTCCCTACATAACCTGAGGCTTTAGCCCTAAACTATAAGTCTTATAACATTGACCTGCTGTATTTTCTTTTAGGAATATTTTACGTTCAACCCAGGGACTCACATCTAGTGGGTATGGGCTTGGCACGTGTCCTGAGCTGAATATCATTATTCTTCTCTTTCTTGGTGATTCCCTTTCTACTTCTGACTTTCAAACATTTGTGCTGAACTGTTTGAATTTGATATTAATGGACTCCTATTATCAATTTTGATTTTATGATTTCTGAGTTTAAAATTTGCTTAATCTACTGTTTTTGTCAATGGGAAAGTTTTCCCAGTCATTAGTTGGAAACCTTGCAGGGGAGCGAGGGAGGGTGACACATTTTATGTTCTTGTTTCTGTTGGTTTACTTGAATGTTAACATTTACAGCAAATTCTGCAAATATTCTGTGAGTAAAAAGATTTCTGAGTTAGAAACTTTATGAATAAATCAAAGATCAGTGTACAGTATTTATAAAATTCACTGTTAGAAAACAGCCAACAAATTGGTAATGGACCTTATGGTGTATAACCATTGATATTGCTCCCCCCCCCCCATTTTTTTCCTTTTATAAATAAAACTGATTATATTTTATTTTACAAGTATGTTAATGATGTTTTTAATCCAATCCATTGATGAGGAACAGCTTTACCATTACAAAAAAAAAAAAAAAAAAAAAGTGGTTGATTAGGCAAAATTTAAAATAAAATCAAAACTGAAATACTTATTCTAGTTTTAATATCAAATTTATATCAGCACAAATATGACAAAAAAGATCTAAATGTGACATATCTTCTACATCTAAAAATAAACAGGATAGGCTCCCTTAAACTTTAAATTTTAGCACTGCACACCACACCACACCATGAACAAAATTACTAAACCTGCTTTCTACCCTATTATTATAAAAAAATGTTAAAAACAGGAATAAAAGTAAAAAAAGAAACATCATTACATAAAAATTTATTATTTGCTGCCTTAGAAATTTGAATCGCATTCTATCTCTGCTCACCTTGAAAAGTACTCAGTAAAAAAATATTTTTTTTAATGACAAACAAAGTAAAACTATAAATAATATATAAATAAACTTATTGATGCTAACTGCACATAAATATTGCATAATACTTTGCATATATAGAGGGGGTTTTTTTGAGCATTTCTTGATGCTCATAGTGCCATTGACCAACTAGTATATCTCATTCTATTGATATTGCAAGTGCTGAAGTAAAACATCAATTGTACAGAAATAGATGAATGAAAGTATGTTGCAAATAAGTTAAAGGTTGCATAAGATATGTCCTGCAGGTGAAGTTATGGATTAGAAAATGACGATGAACCTTCATTACGGTTGATGAAGGTACAGTGCACGAGAATTAAATCTTGAACAGCTTTTCAAATTTAAATTCTTAAAATAGATATCATCATCATGAGTCTGATTAAATATAGTATCTCTCCTAAACTTGCATAATTAAATTCTGTACAAAAAACTAAAGTTTAATATAATATATATATATATATAACATAATTATGAGAATAATAATTGGAAGTGTCCATCAAGATATATGGTGTTGGCTAATGATAAATATTGCATATACTGTATATATATATATACATACACAAATAACTTCTGCAATCAGATACCCACTTCTATAAAAATTATTGGCATTATAAAGGCTGACTATAAAAGAAATCAAAGCTTGAATTTATAGATTGACATGGGTAAAACAATAAGCAAATATCACAAGTTATATTATTTGGCACACATTAATTTTAATTAAATTTTAATTGCGGTTTATTGCTTCACATACATGACTTTTAGATTCATTGAAATTATCTCTGGAATACACTAAATGGCAGAAAAAAAATATGTGGAATGTATATAAGAATGTTTCCTAATATATTAAATCAGGACACAATTCAGTTTAATTGCCAAATAAATAAGTGGACTTAATATAGTCCTTCAGTTTCTCCCCTTTGAAAAACAGAAAGTTTGTGCCTAGAAATGTTCTTTAAAGTTACAATTGCAGTTTAAATTACAGTTTTTCATTATACCTAAAGGGTTTTACTTTGCACTAAGATAAAATAAACCTTATCATCATCTATGAGTGAGTAGGCCTAATAGCACTTAGTCTTTTTTGAATCATGGATGACTTTCTAGTTTAAATTTGAGCCACCAAAGTAACAATGTAATAAACTTCTTTATAATTTCTGGCCAAGTACTAATTTCTTTAACCAGTGTGAGAAACATTGTGCTAGATAAGTCTTTAGCAAATTTAAAAAAATTTTAAACGATTGAGTACATTCAAACCTCTGAAATCCAGCAATCCTTTGCCTGCCACCACCCATTTTTCACTGTGTTTAGAAAATGGATGATTCTGACAAACCTCCCAATAATTGGCAAATATAGTCCTTGGATTGGCCAAAGGATTGTTTTAGGGCTAACTGTGACAGAGGAGAGTTTTTACTGCACTCCAGTGACATTAAAAAATAAAATCAGATAAATAATGCAAGGAAGCAAGCTTATATAGCATCAGCTAAAAAAAAAAAAAAAAAACTTGCCTCATCTCTCGCTCCCCCCCCCAATAATTTGTCTAATTCTTCCTTAAATGTATTCAGACTACCCACTTTCACAACACCAAATGGAAGTTTGTTCCAACAATCAGTCATCTCTGACTAAAAGATTTTCACACATCTATCCTGCAACCATCACTCAATCCATTTAATGCTTTAAACATCTCAAGTCTCCTTGCAGGTGCCCAGTTTCCAAGCATTGCAGTTTCAGAACAAAAGTTTTGTGGTAAGAATATGCTTTTGTGTCTTTTATTAATCTTGTTCTCTGCACCCATTCCAACTGATTCATATTGTTTTTAAAATGGGGCTTCCAGGACTATATGCCATACTCAATGCCATTGTATGGGATAATCACTTCCTTGTTCCTGCTGGCAAAATTCCTATATATTGTTGACAGAACCCTATGAGCTACCCTTGCAGCCTGTCTGAACACTGCTAAGACAACTTAATGTAAAAAGATTACTGTCTCAGTAATAAGCAATATAATACTTAATTATTGCATATCAGAATTTGTGCATGAAGGATTAAACCTAGGTAATGATTCACTAAACAAGTTTACCATTTAATGAATGTTTTTAGAATTTTTAGGTGGTCATTTTTGAGCAATATTGACACAGCAACTGTCCATTCGAATTTGCCCATGTGCCACCTAAAAGAAAATTAAGGATTATGGCCTTTCAAGATGAATACATAGATCCTTATCTATTTTGAAAAAGGCATTGCCAGTGATGCTCTACATTGGTATTTCAATGAAGCAGTTGTGCGTGACTTTCCACTTTCTTTACAAAATATATACACAAGTATGTAGTGTATTTTGGAAAGTAAAATAATTATTTTTCCATCTCCTGTACATTACCTTTCTCAAGAAAAATGGGTATGACTGTTCAGTGCTAATGCAAAATAAGTTGCAGTATAAAAATGAAATGTTTTGTGCAAGGCTTGTTTATAACGATGAGATCCTGAGATTTCTGGATTTGGGAGATTTAACTGCACAATGATTCAATAACAATTGTCAAACATAATAAAACACATCTTCCATACTGATATAACAGGAAAATGTTCAATCACAGATTTACCAAATTTGTTTTATACATGGGTGGTTCAAAATTTGACCTAGACGTTTAGATTCACACAGATCATGACTATACAGAGCCACACTATATTGCAGTTAGTATTCATCTTAGCCCCTAGATTTTCATTTGCAAAAGCTGCCATCAGTCTGTATTTATATTGGTGCCAGCCTTGGAGAAATCTGTTATGAAATGATACACTTTGTACCTTTCCTGGAATGCCTAGTACCACTCAGTCACTTGTATCTGTGACTAAATATATCATTCTGTAATAGCACTCAAGTGATGAAGATGATGCACTTCTGCAGAGAGATTGGTATTTTATATCTGCTTCTTATATAGTGCATTCTACTATATTTTATTGTCTGTGTAGGTCCAACATTTGTCTGTGTCAGATTTGAACCATCCTTGTATGTGGAATATAGAAATGCAATAATTATATCTATTCAGAGGAAAATCTCAGTTAAAGTTGCATCATATTGTTTTATTTTTATCATTTCTATCTTCCTGCTGTATACTTCATTTCATAGTAAACCAAAGTTTCTTCACAAAACTACTGTAGCTGTTATTATGAAAATCTTGATCATATAGCTTAAACAGTGCTTTTTTGAGAATTTTAAGGCTGTTTTTATGTATTTTTTACATACTCAGTACTACAGTTTCATAAATTTATCAAAAGAATATTTTAGCACCTCTTTTAATACTTGTATAATCAGTGTTGAATCCAGATCTACCTCATAAAATGGATTTATAAACAACTATAGGGGAAGGAGTGGTACAAATCGCACAAAAATTCACATGGTAGAATAAGGTGTGATCAGAAAGTTCAGGGACCAAATTTTTACTCTGAAATTGTGGCATCATAGCAAGTTACAACTTGTTGCAACATGTTCAATCACAGATTTGCAACAACTGAATCGTGCAGGATGTGCCAGACCACCAGATCAATTCTAAAAAAAATGTCTTTAGTAATGCTTTTAAAAGTTGCAGATGAGTTGGAATCAGTTTATAGTGTCAAGGAGACTACTTCAAAAGAGCTCCACCTGTGAATAGCTGGTAAGTTTCATTTCCCAGATGTCAGTTCAGTCCTAGAACTTTTTGATCACACTTTGTAACTAAAATAAGCATTATGCTTTTCTAATATGCATTTGTTTTTTAAGTGAATGGTTTGATCACGTCAGCGAGCTGTATTAGCTCGGATATTTTTTCATATATCCTCTGGATTCAACACTGAATCTAAACATTTACTTAATTACCGAAATGAATGAGTATGCAAATATAAATTTGGGATGATTATAGAATTGAGATAAAAGACCTTCAGAAATACTCATCTACAATATTCTGCTAGATTTTTAAATTCTGTATAAAAATGTAAATGCTTTAAGATGAGGTGGTCCCATGTATGATACATTATGGTCTGTAAGTTGTACTAAACAGTGATGGAATGGTCAGAAAAATAGATGTTACATTGTGAAGAAATATTCGGTTTTACATTTTTATAAATACGAGGTGATATTTGGAAGTGTGTTGGGAGGAGAAAAAGTTCAGCAATATTCATATGCATTATCACTGGCTGTACTATTGCCAAAATCATGTTCACTAACCTAAGTCTTTATTGGTTTGTCAGTAATGCCTGAAATTCATATATTTGAAAAGTTTCAGCCTTCCCTTGAATATGTTTGGCCCAGATCCATTTATGAAGAACGAGTGGTTGTACCAAGAAACTTCTAATGGTGATGCTAATTAGATGCCAAAGTCCATGTAACTAAGAATTAACTGAAAGCAGACTAGTAATACATGAAACTTTGGCAAGTTGTGCCATTCAAAAAATTACTGAAAATAAGTAATTGGTCTATTTATTCAGATATTGGCACATAGTTTGATGGCCACATTATCATTTTGGTTTGCCGAAGCATGATATGAGTGTTTTTAGCAGATATTTTTGTGTTCGTTTGCTCCTTGCTGAATGTAGTTTATGATTGCATGGAATGAAAGTATTATGATTAAGTAATGAACATGTTTTTGAATATTTCAATAAAAATTAGTTTATAGAATATTTGTTTGCATTTTTTCATCAAAGGTGTATTCTCAAGCCAAATTGTAGTACCTTATTTCTTTGGTAAATATATCCATACAAAATATTTTTGAAATGTGTATTTTGGTTTAAAAATTTTTGATCCGAAAATAATGAAAGAAAGACAGAGTACAACAAAAAGTGTTGTTACTCTGCAGAATGTTTCTCAAAATATTGCTTGTAAACTCTGTCATTTATCAAGTAGCCAGGAGATGACTTCGATATACCAATCCATTCTGGAAGATAAAGTACGTGTTTCTTGATTTTACTCTCTGTTCGGTTTTTATGTACAATGGCATCAGCAAAATAGACTGTGTCTCCTCCAGTAAGGTAAGCACTCCAGAAACCAAATGTTCCATAAGTGATAATGGTGTGATTGCAATTGACCAATGTTGCCATGTCATAGGCTGGGCTGGGAGAATTTTTGGTCATTACAATTCCCAAACCATGCAGTGTTCTTTCACACCAAGCCCTGTCATCGCTTACGGCAATGAATATAACATTTGGGTATTTTTTACGGAAATACTGTATTGCCCTGACAAAGTATGAATAATTTACAACCTCTGCTCCTTGGCTTTCTAGCCATTGATTATAATCTCCTCTCCTTACATGTATACCTACAAACACTGTAGATGTACGATTTCCTTTGGCACCATGCAAAACATGTTGTGCGTATTTGACTAATTGTTCACGGAAACGAAATTCATGTCGAATCTCATCTCTCACGTGATCAAAAAAAGTGTGAGAACTAGGATATAAATTACCAGATATGATGTTTTTTACTACAGGTATTTTAGAATCATCTGGTCTTAAAAGAGGCCCAATCTCATATGGTCTGAAAAGCCTATCAACCACATCATCAATTTCTGGAATAGATAAATGAAAAATGGGATCGAGATACTTCATTGTACATCTCTGAATGAAAGGTGATCTACTGTTTAGACGAGCCAATCCATACAGGGTAGCATAGCTTCCAATCTGGTTTCCTAGCCGACCTTTGTTACATCGGATTGTTAAGGCAACTGGATCCCTCTGAAATGCTAAACAAAAACAAAATAATATATACAAATTATAATCATGAATATTATCAATTTTTTTATTATTTTAATTTGAATGAGTTTCAAGTAAACAATTCATCTAGAAAATTATACCAAAGGAAATATCCATTTTCTGTCAGTGAATAAATTGCTCAGTTGTTCTGTAAATATGGACAGGGATTTTCTAAAGGGAGGAGCTAAAGCAGTGTTCTCTGGACTTAAGCATGTAGCAGCCAAAAAATCCACATTATTTTAATTTTAATCATAAACAGAAGGGTATATTTGGTGGAATAGACTTCCATCCCTTGTCGTGGAAGTTGATAGCCTAAATAAGTTTAAGGCTCAGCTGGACAGGTATTTCGAATGAACAGAGGGGTGAAGTGGAAGTGGTTATTTTTTATTTATTTATTTATTATTATTATTATTTATTTATTTTTTTTTTTTTTTGGCTGATGCTGCATAAGCTTGCTTTCTTGCATCAAATGCCTCTACTAATGCTAATGCTATATTCCCTTTAGCCCCTATTTAGTACTGCCCCTGTGTATTACACTTAATAATCTACAGGATGTCCAAAAAGTTTGGATTCATATGTTATTTTATTATGTAATATTTGTTTTATTCATGTTTCAGTTAACTGAAAATATGTTCAGAATGCAATAAATGAATTTTTCTTTATAACTTTGGAGAGACTGTCACATCTACATTACTGTTGGTTATGGGTAGTTAGGTCTATGAAAAAAAAGCAGATATTTGGCTTTACTTTTACAAAATTAATTTACTCTATATTTTATTTAATTGCTCTATTTTTAACTATTTTTTTAAATAATAGGATGCTCTATACTAAGCATTTTTTTGTTTATTAATTTAAAATAATTTTTATAATTATAATTAAATAATTTATTTGTCAGCTGGATAATTGCCTACGGGAGAAGGGAAACACGCTTAGGTTGTTCATTTCCTTTTCTCTTATTTTTTTATTTTTATTTTTTTATTTTTTGCTGGTGCAGCATAAGCCATAGACTTCCTTGCACCATGTGGCCATTGCTAATACTAAGTAATTATAGTAGTATTATCTGATGTTGACTTTACACTTTTTTCTGGCAGTGCTCCAGATTCATCATTGCAGCATTATCGTTGCTTTTCTGAAGGTTCAAGACATCAGTTGATTTTTAGGTTTGAGAATATGTGGCAATCAAGTGGACCTAGATCTTAAAAATATATTGGGTAGTTTATTGTTTTTCCTTTGGAAGGTAATATACTATTATCCATTTTGAATCCCTGAAGTCCTTGCCTTTGGAGATCTGTATGCTTCTTGATTTTATTGCAGTTTTGACTCTAATTGGTAGTGATAAAGCCATGTTTCATCTCTAGTTACATATCTCGTCAGAAAGTTTTCAGGATCTGCTTCATAACAAGCAAAAAGTTGCTTTGAGGTTTTGAACTGAAGATGTTTCTGATGGGACATCAAAAGGCAATTGTCCATCTTACAAACCCTTTGCCATACCCAGTTTATTTGCTGATGTTTTACACTGATTAAGTTGAGATGCCTATAGCTTGCATAATTTCTCTAATAGTAACTTGCTGATCATCCATTACTATGTGATGAACTTTATTGATATTTTCTGGAATGGTTTCTACTGATGGACATCCACTGTACTTTTTGTGTTCAATGTGGGTTCTGCTGCATTTAGATTCAACCACCCAATGTTTGACAGTTCTGTATGTGGTGGGACAGATTCTCCTAATGTATTTAACGAGTCTCCTAACCCAACTTCACAGTTCGTATGGTGGGGCAGATTCTAATGTATTTGCCATGTCCATGTCCGTAGCCAGGTGGGAAGGAGCAGCAGTGCGTAGCACAGGCTTCTTGATTAGACCAGGGTTCGAGCCCATCACCACCAAATACGGAGGATGCGGAAAGGTCAAGGGAATGACCACCGCATATCACGGAGCAATATGGCCTTAGTTGCTAATGCTTCTAAAAACCAAATAACAAACAAACCATAGGCACCAGAGGTCCTAGATCCTTGTTTGATAACCACCCCTTTTTGTAAAGGTATTTTATTATTGCTCAATGTTCAATTTTTGCCATTTATGCATGTTCGAAATTCAGTGACCTGGAGAAGTGTTTAAGTTGCAAACTGATTTTGCATTCATTCATTAAATGTACAAACTCTTGAAAATATACTGAGGGTGAACAATGAATTATAACCACCTAGTGTTGGGCCACCATTTACACGGATAACAGCTACTATTGGCCTAGGCATTGACTCTACTAGATGTCTGAAGACATCCATAAGGATCATAATTTTGCAATACATGATGGTAGCGTGTTTTGAATCCCTGAAGATGTTTCTGATGTTCGGAGCAGCACTTCTCGTTCCAAAACATTCCACAAGTGTTCAATACCCGCAGGGGCTCACATCTGGTGAGTATAGGCATGGCACACCCAGGGTCCTGAGCTGGATATCATCATTCTTCTCTTCTTGGTGATTCCTTTCTACTCTCTCTCTCTCTCTCTCTCTGAGGGTAACTCAAATTTTTTTTTTTTTTTTTGCTGGTGCAGCATAAGTCTCAGGCTTCCTTGCACCATATGGCTAATAATAATAATAATAATTGGATTGAGGTCAGGCGAATTTGGAACCCAATCAAGATGGGTGATATCTTCGCTGTGTTCCGTAGACTACTTGTGCACAGTGCAGGCCTGATGACTTGGCTCATTATCATCACGCACAGAAATGGGATCTTCCAATCATGTTTCTGTGTGGTAAAAATGCAACATAACAGTGCACATGGTGTCCTAAGATTGCCAATTGACCTTGCCAGTGAATTGGTCCATAGGCACCTTGGCGCCTCCGTAGCCAGGTGGGAAGGAGCAGCAGTGCGTAGCACAGGCTTCTTGATTAGACCGGGGTTCGAGCGGGTCACCACAAAATACGGAGGATGCAGAAAGGTCAAGGGAATGACCACCGCATATCACGGAGCAATATGGCCTTAGTTGCTAATGCTCCTAAAAACCAAATAACAAACAAACCATAGGCACCAGAGGTCCTAGTTCTTGCAGCAAAACATGCCTCATATTAAACTGCCACCTGCCTTGATGGCACTGTGAATGATCGGTCCATGGACTCATGATGTGTCAAAGGTGTGTGTTATACCAGGTATTTGGACTTATCCGACCAGCACACTTGTTTCCAGTGTCCAACCTGTGTGTTACTGACAGCATTCACAGTCAGTGGTAGTGGTGAGAAGAGGGTGTCTTTTGGGTCATCTGCTGTGGAACACCATAGTGTCAGTGGGCTGAGTGCAACTGACAAGCATGCCGTTTCCGACATGGAAGCACCCAATACACGAGCTTCTACATCACACAACTTATTGAAACTGATATCGTTACTATGTCCCATAACTGCTACTTTATCACTTTGACTTGCACAACCAGATGCAAATTACCACTGATCTAGCATAGGAAGCTGTTTGTCTTTTTATACTGCGAGCTATGGAGCATAATCCATTATGGATGAGATGGTAATTCAGTGATCACTGAGTGTATATACAGAAAAAATACATCTATGAGAGCTTAGGTGTCAAACAGCCATCGTAAAGCAGTTGATTAGGTCCGTCCTTTTAGAAGTTAAATGAATCGTGGGACATAGTGTGTTGCTATGGAGTCATGGAGAGTATGCTTATTGTCATCTGCAACTACTAGCTTACATGGCATAATTATACAATGGGATAATCATCTTATCCTTGCTAGAAAAATTTCTGTATATAATTGATAAACCCCATGAGCTGTCCTGTCTGCACTGTCAGAAAATTTCATATCTGACTGCACAATTACCAGTCTTTTTCATTTTCCAGTGCTCTGAGTGTAGTACCACACGGTATCTTAATTTGGTATTAATGCTACCCATATGCAGTACCTTGCATTTGTCAAAATTAAACTTCAACTGCCATTTTGCAGCACATCAACCAAACTTGATCTTGCAGGAACTCAACCTCATTAATATCATTAACCACCTACCAACCATTGTGTCATCTGAAATCTTAGACATTGTCTGATATACATTATTCGATATTAATAAATATTGAAAGCAACAAGGGGTGTAACACCGAGCCTTGGGTGACTCCATTAATAAGTCCACAGAGCAGTGTCCATCGATTATAGCTCCTTCTCCCAATCAACCATCCCTTTATCAATTGCTGCAACTTGCTCTTAATGCCAAACTGCTCCAATTTGTACAGCAGTCTTATGTGCAACAGTATCAAAAGCTTTGCTGAAATAGAAGATATATGATATCAAAATTATTTTTGCATCCAGTTCCTTCCTTGATCATGGTGGCATAGTAATCTTGCAGATTGGTTAGAGAAGACCACCCCTTATGCTGACTGCAGTATAATTGCATTTCTGTCTAGATGATCCTTCATTTATTCTTTATCCAGTAACTCGGTTATTTTCACTGGAATAGGTATTAAGCTAACAGGTTTGTAATTACTCATGTTAGGCTTCGATTTCCCTTTGTGAATTGGGAATACATTTGCACATCTCCAGTCCATAGGAAACTCCCCTATATCCAAGGATGCTCTCATAATTATAGCTAAATGCATACTTACCTTCCTTTGCTGTCTCTTTTAATTCCAGAGATGTCATCCACCACAGGTACTTTTTTTATGTACAGGTTAAACAATACCTCTTTCCTTTCAATTTCGCATAGCCATTTAATTCACAATTCGAGTTTGGTAAACGTCTGGCATCCCTTCCCCCAAAGAATTCCTCATGTTACAATGTAAATGCAAAATACCTATTCAAATTGTCAGCAACCTGAGCAGGGTCAACAATTAACCCATTGATATCAAATGGCCCAATGTGATTCAATCCCTTCCTTCTACTGTTAATATAAGTAAAGTCTTCGTTGCTTTTCTCTGCATTCTTTGCCAAAGCCTTTTCATAATCTGCCTTAACTTGACTGACCTCCTTTGTGACTTGATTGCGGACTCGTTTGTCTATATCATAGTCTTCTGTATCGCCTGATAATTTATATGCATTCCATGCACTTTTCTTGTCTGCCACGTGTCTCAGTTCTCCTTGTATCCATTTAGGTCTAAGCCTAGAATAGTATTTCTTCATTGGTAATAAAAGCCTAGTGGCCTCTATGATTACTTCCCTGAATGCTTCCCTTTTAGAATTTGCTGTTGGTAATATCACCAGTTGGTCACACGTCACAGTTATTAGGCCAATAATACATTATTTTCAATTTTGTTTACCCAAAAGTATTAGCATAAAAAGCTCAAGTTGGTTGGTTATTGTAGGGTTTCAAGTGCATCAGAAACTTAGGCCGTATTTTGCTGTTTATATTAATTCTATAAATTACTGCTCTGTGATCGAATTGCTGTTTGCTGGACGAAAAACCAGGCTACCCTCGCCTGAGGCCCACTAACTCATTTACGTTGTGAAAACGATCCATAAATATTCCAAACACCATTAACAGGATTCTGACTCAGGTCTTTTCCATCCAGTGTGGGAAAACAATGATTGCACCAACTGTGCTACCCACGAGGGCCCGAACCAGGTCTTTACCATCCAGTGTTGTAGGACTGTGATTTTATCATCTGTGTTATGCTACTCGCTATGGCTTAGCTGGAAGCAAATGTATAATGATAACGGGAGTAATCTACACACCAGAGGATGGTGAAAGGTAGGGTGAGATTCTATATCAGATGAATTGCAGAATTTGATTGGAATACATTAGAGGGAAGCTCATCATAGGTCAAAAAATTTTGAGTAAATTAGATGATTATCGTTTGTACCAGCATGTTACAGAAAATACTAGACAGATAGTGATAAGATAATTCAATCGTCAGTTAAGAGATGAAGAATGATGTTGCAGTAGTGAAGGGTAAATGTTTTAATTTCAGAAACGGGGACTATGACAGTTTAACGCATATATGGCAGCTATTAGCTATGTAGATTGCAGCAGGAGAGAAAATACATTACAATTATGAAAGATCTTTAAACCAATAATTACAGAAGCCATAAACGCATATATACTCAGTCTAATAGAGCAGAAAAAGAAGCATGAAAAAAAGTATTGAAGCTTATAAAAGCTACAAGTTGATATATAACAGTACCACAGATAAGGTTTGAGAAGTCAAGGCTGAGTATGAGAAAGCACTGGCTAAAAGAGCAACGAATGGAAACAGAGTTTATGCAGTAGTGGCATGTGATGCAAGAAAGCAAGCGTATGAGCTTATGCAGCATCAGCCAAAAAAAAAAAAAAACAATCCCCTCTAAATATATTTTTTTAATTTTTCCAGTTGCTCCTTAAATTTATTTAGCCTATCAACTTCCACAACGACAGATGGAAGTTTGTTTCAGCAATTAACCACCCGCTGACTATAAAGGCAAATTTCCGCACATCTATTCTACATCTGTCTTCTTCAATTTCAATTTATGCCCCCTTAGGTTCGTAATCTGAACAACTGGAAGAATCCCATCAGAATTCAGCGTTCTCAACCCATTCAAGGCCTTATACACCTCAATCAGATCACCTCGCAGGTGCCTAGTCTCCAGCTGCTGCAATTTGCAGATTTAAGCCTCTGCTGGTAAGAGGATCCCTTCATTCCCCTCACCAATCTTGTTGCCCTTCTCTGAACACGCTCAAGTAAATCTACATCCTTCCTAAAATTAGGCCTCCAGACCTGCACGCAGTACTGAAAGCGTGGCCTGACCATTGCCTTATACAGAGGGACAATCACCTTTTCCCTACTAACAAAATTCCTGTATATCATTGACAACACCCCATGACCTTCCCTGGCAGCCTGTCTGCATTGCTCAGAAAACTTCATATCTGACTGCACAATTACTCCCAGGTCTTTTTCATTTTCTACCTCCTTAAGTGTAGTCTCACACAGTTGGTACGTTTCTCTGGGGTTACTTCTACCCATATGCAGTACTTTGCATTTTTCAAGGTTAAACTTCAGTTGCCACTTCTCAACCCATATGCCCAAATTTTCTAGATCCTGTTGCAGTAACACACTGCCATTATTGTCATTAACAACCATGCCAACCTTTGTATCATCTGCAAACTTCGATACTAAGCCTGATATACCTTCATAAATATTATTGATAAATATACAAAACAACAGTGGACCCAACACCGAACCCTGTGGGACTCCACTAATATTAGTCCACAAGGAGCAGCACCAATTGATTACCACCCTCTGTTCTGTCCCACTCAACCATCCTTTTATCCATTGTAGCAACTTACCCTTAATACCATTCTGCTCCAATTTGTACAGTAGTCTTCCATGCGCAACAGTGTCAAAAGATTTCTTGAAATCCAAGTATATGATATCAAAATTATTTTTTTGCATCCAGTTCCTTTGTAACCACATCATAATAACCAATCAAATTTGTTAAATAAAACTTTCCCTTAATAAACCCATGCTGTGTCTGAATTATTGCTGTAGTCTTGTCTAGATGATCCTGCAATGCATCTTTAACCAGTGACTGCCATTATTTTACCCGGAACAGAAGTTAAATTAACTAGTCTGTAATTACTCGTGTCACCCTTCGATCCCCCTTTGTGAATTGTGGATACATTTGCACATCTCCAGTCCGTGGGGACATTCCCTGAGTCCAAGGATGCTCTCATAATTATGGCTAAGGGTTTGCTTAGTTGCTTTGCCGCCTCCTTTAATATAACTGGATAGATCTCATCCACCCCAGGTGCCTTTTTTATGTTTAACTTCAACAATTTCTCCTCCACTTTGCTCTCAGTTATTACAAAATCATTAAGCACCCTGCTACAATTTGATAACCTGCCATTTTCAAACCTTAATAACTCCTCATGTGTGAATGTAGATGCAAAACACTCATTCAGTTTGTTTGCTATCTGAGCAGTCGAACCATCGATATCAAGTGGACCAATCAGATTCATCCCCTTCCTTTTAGAGTTTATATGAGTAAAGAAATCCTTGCTGTTTTTCTTAGCATCCTTTGCCTGCCTAACCTCCTTTGTGACGATTACCGACTAGCTTATGTATATCATAAGCTTCTGTCTCGCCTGATAATTTATATGCATCCCATGCATTTTTCTTCTCTGCCACGAGTCTCATTAGTTAATTTTACAACCATTTAGGCCTAAATCTTGAACAATATTTCTTAATAGGTATCGTTTAGTAGCTTACACTATTAATTCCTTCCTTGAATGCTTCCCACTTAGAATTTACTGTCGGTAATATCATCAGTTGGTCCCACTGCACAGAATTTAAAAACTGTCTGAGACCACTATTTGTATGTGAATACAAAGAAGAATGCGAATCAGATCAGACTCTTGTGCACTGGGTGTTGGAAAATTTTAGCTTACCCAGCTGGTGTTGCTGAGGAATTGAATAGCTACTTTTCTCATGGGTAGCACAGGTGGTATAATCACCGTCTGGTCCCAAACTGCGTGGAATAGACCTGAGTTCAAATCTCGTCAATGACACGAGGAATTTTTTCTTTTTTCCACACGGAAATAATGTAAATTCCATTATTCCATATAAATTCCTCACACCTCACGATGGTGTGAGGAATTTATATGGGCCTTTTACTCAGTGTGGTTGAATTAGTCGGTCTCAGGTGAGGGAAGTAAGGCTTTTTCTCCTGGAAACTCAGGTTTTTCGTTTCAAACAACAAAAAAGTACGCAAACTGAAAATCGACCACAGAACGCAATTTACACAGTATATGTGGGGCAATATGCCTTAGTTGCTGATGCTCCTAAAATCCTCTTACAACAACAACTTTTCTTTTTTAAATAATTGAATTAGCCTGTCTCAAGCGAGAGCAATATAGCTTTTTTGTACCAAAATTCGAATATTTCGTCCAGAAAACAAAATGGAAAATATGAAATTTAGACATGATGAATACGGCGCAATATAGTCTAAGTCGAGGATGCGCCTAAACCTACAATTCGCATCGATCTTTACTGACGAAACATCCTCCATACTGAGGAAGGGGGAGGCTGAGATAACAGAAAAACTTTTGAACCTAATAGCAAGTAAGACTCCTGGCATTGATAGCACATACCCAGTAATTTTGAAGGAAGCACCCACAGAGTGCATTGAACCATTGAGAGATTCCTTTGAATTACAACATATCGCCAATATATAAAGGCGGTTCTAAGAGTGAAGTCAGTAACTACAGGCCTCGTAATTTGACTTCAGTAATAGGGAAAATCTTGGAGGAAATAATTAAGAGTGCAATCCAGAGATATTTAGATACATATGGCATTCTGAAGGGCACACATGGTTTTGTTTAGGGAAAATCATGTTTAACTAACCTGGCAAGCTATTTATTTACTTATAAGCAGGATGCGGGGAACAATTTCGAAATAGTTTATATTGATTTTAGGAGGACATTTGACTCAGTTCTTCAAGAGAAGCTACTGCATAAACTAGAAAACGTTGGGATTATTGGCAAATTCTATGATGGATTGAATGGTGGTTGTTGGGCAGGAGGAAGAGGGTTATAATTAGGATATTCTTCAAATTGGTGTAACGTCAGAAGTGGAATCCCTAACGATCGATTCTTCGACCACTGTTGTTTCTAATTTTCATAAGCGACATCAACGAAGGGATAGAGAACGTGATGTCAAAATTTTCAGACGACTTACAGATTGGAAGAGTAGTAATGATCAGTGCCAGGGTCTCTCCTTAAGGATCACTTAAACAGGCTTCAAGAATGGTTAGAAAAGTGGCAGCTATATTTTAATGCAGCAAAGTGTAAAGTCTTACACTTGGGGAACAGCAACCCAAAAATAACTTATAAACTTTATGGTGTTGAATTAAAAACAGCAGAGGAAGAAAAGGGATCTGGGAGTTATGATACAGGCAGATCTGAAGTTTTCTGAATAGTATAAACAGGCAACCAGGAAAGCTTATGGTGTCCTGTCGACGATTAATCGGACGTTATCCTGTAGAGAGAAAGTCATAGTTCCACTGTATTAGTATTAGTAGAAGCATATGATGCAAGAAAGCAAGTTTACACAGCATCAGCCAAAAAAAAAATAAAATAAATAAAATAAAATAAATAAATAAAACAGTAAAAACAGGTAAAAGGGACAGTTATAGGGGAATGCATAAGAATTACGAAAGAGTTCACATTACAGAAGTCGATAAAAGATGTTTGAAAATATGGTCACATGACATGAGTATGGCGTATGATACCCTCCAACGGCTTAAACTGGCCTGAAAGCGGTGAATCATAAGGGTGTTTATAAGATTCTACACCCTTATATATGAGTGTTTATAAGATTCTGTAGCAAAAAATCCCATTCTTCCACAAGCGGAGACAGCTGACCGAGGACTTGGCTTTCAGCTTGCAATGCGACGTCCAATTGGAGTTTCACACATGTTCGATCGATTCAAGTCTGATGATCGTGCTGGCCACAGCAGTTGTTGGATATCTTCAGTTTGAAGATATTCCTCCACCACTTGAGCTATATGTGCAATGGAATTTTCATGCAGGATAAGAAAATCTAGGCCAACTCACCCCTAAAAGTCACACATAAGGTTTGAGGATTTGTTCTTGGTATCTCTGTGCAGTTACGGTATCCCCATAAAAAATATGAAGAGAAGTACAGCTGTCGATCATTATTCTGCCCAGCACGAGAACATAAGTTATTATTATTAGCAATATGGTGCAAGGAAGCCTAAGGCTTATACTGCACCAGCCAAAAAAATTCCCGAGTTACCCTGAGAGAGAGAGAGAGAGAGAGAGAGAGAGAGAGAGAGAGAGAGAGAGAGAGAGAGAGTCAAAAGTAGAATGGAATCACCAAGAAAGAGAAGAATGATAACATCCAGCTCAGGACCTTGGGTGTGCCAAGCCAATACACACCAGATGTGAGCCTCTGGGATGGTACCACAGAGGCTCACATCTGGTATGTATGTAAGCCTCTGGAGTCAGTTGGAGGAATGGTACCACATTCCTCTGTCTCCAGATGAAATAAGTCTAGAATTTGTTTGTAGGCTAAAACGGGACTCATGAGAGAATTGTACCCAATTTGTGAGGACTCCAAGTCATATGTTCATGGCAATAGTTTCGACGAGCTCTGCAGTGATTTGGGGTTAATGAGATAGAAACCAGTTGTTGTTTTTGTTATAGCTGTTGCTTTGGACAGGGTGGATGCCCTCGAAGAGATCTAAATTGAGGGGCCCATCAAGCTCTCAGCTGCCCACATCAACGCCAGAGCTTGTACTTGATCATCACGCAACACAGCGGCAACCCCCAAGGCAGAATGCGCTGGTCCCAGAGGAACTAGTAGTTGTCGGTGACTATTGTCAGGGAAACGGGGAACATGGTATGTAAAAAGGATAAGTGGAACAGAACCAGGGTATATCTGCCAGGGGCAAAGGTTGATGACGTTGTAGAGCGGATATCATCTTTTAAGGGCACAAAAGGTGATACTGTTGTACACGTTGACACTAATGGTATTAAGAGTAGGAGACCGGTGGAATTACTTAACAAGTACAGGTCACTGTTGAAAAAAAGCCGTGAATTGGGGTTGAATTTAAAAGTGTCTGCAATTCTGTCCAGACACAATAGGAGAGCGTATAAGAGGAGAGCCTTATCGATCAATTCGACCCTGGAAAGATTGTGCAAGGCTCAAGGGGTAGAATTTTTTTCAGCCTGGTCTGTACTTTTTAATAGGAGAGACTGCTTCTACAGGAATTGGATACACTTAAATAGAAAGGGTGCAATGATGCTATCGAGGCAGTGTTAGGTGAGTCGGAAAACTGCTAGCTTGGGGGGCTACACGGACTAATAGATTAACAGTAGCCGCTGGCAGGGGTGAAAGTGATTCTTGCACTGCTTCTATTGGAATGAGCAGCAGCCTGGAAAACAAGATGCAGGGCATTTCAGAGACTGCTGGGAGTCATTCCGGTACAAGTAAACACAGGGGTTGTATTAGCGTAGCTAAGAATAGGAACAGGTGCATGTATACTTGCATGTACACCAATGCTAGGAGTTTGGTAAATAAATTTCAAGAATTTGAGGTATTGCTCAGAACATCAAAGGCAGATATTGTTGAGATATCAGAGAGGTGGTACCACACAGATATAAGGAATGCAGAACTGGAATTTGGAGAATACAATGCGTACAGGAAGGTTTTGCGCCAAAAAAAAAAAAAAAAAAAATCAAAATCAAATCAAATGACAGGAAGGTAGAAGGGGTTATTCTATTAGTTAAGAAACACAAAATCCAAGGACGTGCAGCCAGTCTACATCGTTCGACATTTCAGTGTCAAGTCAGTTTGGTGTGACATAAGCATTTGGAGTTCAAAATTGAGAGTAGGAGTGCGTTATATGCCTAATGATGAGTATAATAAGAAACTGTACAGGGAAATAGAATGGGCCAGTAAATCAGAGAGTCTTATAATGAGGGATTTTAATTTCCTGGATATTGACTGGAATTTGTAAGTTGGTCACTCCCACACAAGCAATGCTTTTGTGGATTTATTGGATGATTGTTTTCTACATCAGCAAGTTCGAGAAGCAACTAGAGGGAGTAATAGTCTTGATCTGATTATCAGTAGTGATCCTTCATGCATTAAGAAGCTGCAGATAAAGGAATCACTAGGTGGCACTGACCACAGTGTGCTGAAGTGGGATTTACTCAAAGAAGTAACTACCATCAGGGTAAAGGGAAGGGTTATTGCTTTCAAAAAGGCGACTACGATGGACTGAGACAGTATTTATATTCTATACAGTGGGACCAATTGATGATGTTACCAACAGCAAATTCAAAATGGGAGCCATTCAAAGAATTTATCTTGGAAACTACTAGGTTTTACATACCAACTAAAAAATGTTGTTCATTAGGCCTAAATGGATATCAGATGAACTAATGACACATGGCAGAGAATAAAAATGCATGGGATACATAAAAATTAATGGGTGACATGGAAGCCAATGATAGATATAAGCTTGTCTGTAACCAAGTTACAAAGGGGATTAGGCAGGCGAAGGCAGATTACGAGAAATCTTTGGCAAAGAATGCGAAGAAAAACAGCAAAGCGTTCTTTACCTATGTAAACTCTAGAATGAAAGGAATGAATCAGATTGGACCACTGGATATTGATGGTTCAACTGTTCATGATCCTGCTCAGGTGGCTAACAAACTAAATGAGGATTTTGTATCTACATTCACACAAGAGGAGTTATTCAGGGAGGGAAATGCCAGAGTTGAATTAAACTCTGGCAGTGAGCTAGATGATTTTGCAATAACTGAGAGGAAAGTGGAAGAGAAATTGTTGAAGATAAACATAGAAAAGGCACTCTGGGTGGACGGGATCTATTCAGTTATATTAAATGAGGCAGCAAAGGAAGTAAGCAAGCTCCTAGCCGTAATTATGAGACCTTCCTTGAACTCAGTGGAGGCACCCATGGACTGGAGATGTGCAAATGTGACCGCAATTCACAAAGGAGGGTCAGATGGCGACGCAAGTAATTACAGACCTGTTAGTTTAACTTCTGTTCAAGGTAAGTTAATGGAAGCACGGGTTAAAGAAGCACCGCAGGATCATCTAGACAAGACTTCGGTTATAGCTTGGACACAGCATGGGTTTGTTAAGGGAAAGTCTTCTTTGACCAATTTGATTGGATACTGTGATGTGGTCCCAAAGGAACTGGACGCAAAGAATAATGTTCAATATCATACATTTGGATCTTAGATAGGCTTTTGATACTGTTGCACAAATTGGAGCAACGTGCCATTGGAGGCAAATTGCTGCTATGGAGAAAGGGATGGTTGACTGGGAGAAGACAGGGTGGTAATTAATGAACACTGCTCATTGTGGACTGTTATTATTGGAGTCCCTCAGGTTCAGTGTTGGGTCCATCGTTCTTTTCTATTTATAAATGATATTGATGATATCAACCCTAATGTTCAAGTTTGCTAGGTTGTTAAGGACACTAATGACAGTACACTGCTGCAACAGGATCTAGAAAAGTTTACGAGATGCGCTGAGAGGTGACAAATGAAGTCTAACATTGACAAATGTAAAAAGTGTTACATATGGGAAGCAGTAACCCCAGAGTAACGTATCAACTCTGTGGTACTACACAAACAATGGTAGAGAATGAGGACCTAGGGGTAATTGTGCAGGCAGATATGCAGTTTTCTGAGCACTGCAAACGGTCTGTAAGAGTAGCTCATGGTGTCTTGTCAATGATATACAGGACGTTTTCTAGCAGGGATAAGGAGATGATTATCCCCTTGTATAAGGCAATGGTGAAGCCACACCTTGAGTACTGTATATAGGTCTGGAGGCTTCATTTTAAGAAGGACGTTTTTCAACTACGATGTTTTTTTAACTTTATTTTTATAAACTCTAAAAGGAAGGGGCTGAATATGATTGGTCCACTTGACATCGATGGTTCGACTGTTGATGATCCTGCTCGGATAGCAAACAAACTGAATGAGTATTTTGTATCTACATTCACACGTGAGGAATTATTACAATTTGAAAATGGAAGAAGGTTATCAAATTGTAGTAGTGTGCTTAATGATTTTGTAATAACTGAGAGCAAAAGTGGAGGAGAAATTGTTGAAGTTAAACATAAGAAAGGCACCTGGGGTGGATGGGATCTATCCAGTTATTTTAAAGGAGGCGGCAAAGCAACTAAGCAAACCCTTAGCCATAATTATGAGAGCATCCTTGGACTCAGGGGAGGTTCCCACGGACTGGAGATGTGCAAATGTGTCCCCAATTCACAAAGGTGGATCGAAGGGTGACACGAGTAATTACAGACCAGTTAGTTTAACTTCTGTTCCGGGTAAAATAATGGAGTCGCTGGTTAAAGATGCATTGCAGGATCATCTAGACAAGACTGCAGCAATAATTCAAACACAGCATGGGTTTGTTAAGGGAAAGTCTTGTCTGACAAATTTGATTGGTTATTATGATGTGGTCACAAAGGAACTGGATGCAAAAAATAATTTTGTTATCATATACTTGGATTTCAGGAAAGCTTTTGACACTGTTGCGCATGGAAGACTACTGTACAAATTAGAGCAGAATGGTATTAAGGGTAAGTTGCTACAATGGATAAAAGGATGGTTAAGTGGGAGAAGACAGAGGGTGGTAATCAATGGGTGCTGCTCTTCGTGGACTAATGTTATTAGTGGAGTCCCACAGGGTTCGGTGTTGGGTCCACTGTTGTTTTGTGTATTTATCAATGATATTGATGAAGGTATATCAGGCTTAATGTCGAAGTTTGCAGATGACACAAAGGTTGGCAGGGTTGTTAATGACAGTAATGGCAGTGTGCTACTGCAACAGGATCTAGATAATTTGGGCAGATGGGCTAAGAAGTGGCAACTGAAATTCAACCTTGACAAATGCAAAGTACTGCATATGGGTAGAAGTAACCCCAGAGAAACGTACCAACTGTGTGGTACTACACTTAAGGTGGTAGAAAATGAAAAAGACCTGGGAGTAATTGTGCAGTCAGATATGAAGTTTTCCTGAGAGTGCAGACAGGCTGCTAGGGCGGGTCATGGGGTTTTGTCAATGATATATAGGAATTTTGCTAGCAGGGAAAAGGAGGTGATTGTCCCTCTGTATAAGGCAATGGTCAGGCCACGCCTTGAGTACTGCGTACAGGTCTGGAGGCCTCATTTTAGGAAGGATGTAGATTTGCTTGAGCGTGTACAGAGAAGAGCAACACGATTGGTGAGGGGAATGAAGGGATTCTCTTACCAAGAGAGGCTTAAGTTCTGCAAATTGCAGTGGCTGGAGACTAGGCACCTGCGCGGTGATCTGATTGAGGTCTATAAGGCCTTGAATGGGTTGAGCACGCTGAATTCTGATGGGATCCTTTCACTTGTTCAGATTACCAACCTACGGGGACATAAGTTCAAATTAAGAAAGGACAGATGTAGAATAGATGTGCGGAAATTTGCCTTTAGCCAGCGGGTGGTTAATTGCTGGAACAAACTTCCATCTGTCGTTGTAGAAGTTGATAGGTTAAATAAATTTAAGGAGGAACTGGACAGGCATTTGGAGGGAATGGTGTGATTTTTTTTTGGCTGATGCTGCATAAGCTCCTACACTTGCTTTCTTGCATCATGTGCCACTACTACTAAGGATGTAGAGCTAGTACAAAGAAGGGCAACACGATTAGTGAATGGAACAAAGGGTTGTTCTTACAAAGAAAGGCTTAAGTTTTGCAGATTAGTGTCTGGAGACTAGGCACCTGCGAGGTGATCTGATTGAGGTATATAAAGTCTTGAATGAATTGAGCATGCTCAATGCTGATGGGATTCCTCTTGCTCAGAATAATCACAAGAGGGCATAAATTCAAATTGGACAGTTGTAGGATAGATGTGGAGAAGTTTGCCTTTACCCAGCAGGTAGTTGGTTGATGGAACAGAGTTCCATCTTTTGTTGTGGAAGTTGATAGCCTAAATAAATTTAAGGCTGAGCTGGACAAGTATTTGGGAAAAAAAAAAACGGAGGGGTGAAATGGGAGCTTTTTTTTTTTTTTTTTTTTTGGGCGACGGATTTAAATAAACTCATAAAAGGTCCTCGCGTTGTCGACGATTATGTGTATATTATCTGCAAATTGTGCGTTCTGTGGTCAATTTTCTATTTTTGTGGATGCAAAATTCAGGATTCCTCGAGAAAAAACCATGCTGCCATCGCCTAAGACCGACTAACTCGGCCACCTTGTGAAAGGCGCAAAAATTCCTCACGAACTCTGTCTTTTCCACCCCTTGTGGAGAGGACAGCGATCGTACTGTGCTATCCAAGAGGGCTACAAACCACTGGCTTCCTTGCATAGAGTCCACTTGAATTGACCATTCTTAACAGGCTGGTTAGAAAACTCTGTGCGGGTAGCAGTGGTATCATCACCGCCCTCCCAACACTGGATGGAAAAGGCTTACGTTCGAATCCCGTTGACGACGCGAGGATATTTAAGTCTATTTGACTCCGTGGCGTGGTTATTCGATTTCAGGCATAGATAGCAATGTTTTTTGTTCTGAAAAACTTAGTTTTTTTTTTTCGTCCAGAAAATTAGGCAAATAGACAAGAAAATGCATATAATTTGCAGACACAATACACATCGTAGTTGAAAAAAATTTTCCATGTGACCCTAACATAGTAGTTCAGTTTTTTTATAGTCCGGATGGAAATATTTTCAACTATGCCCACAACAACTTCAAGAAACAGTTAGAGGACATCCTAGAGTTCAGTCTTGCCGACAGTGGTGTGTTCTGGTTGACATATCCCTCGAGAAACCTTGCAGAACTCTTCTTGTAATGGTTCCTCTCTCCTGAAATTGCTTCCATAGTGCCGAGACAACACTGCGTGACACATTTTAGCCGTGCCACTTCGCCTGTGACTGCCTCGCTGCCTTAAGTCGTCTAACGGCCTGCCATCTCAAAGAATCATCCAAACCATGATGATCTGCCATCCTGAGTATGTGACCATTCCACTGAGCAAGCCATGTTTTTATAGGCATGAATAATTTAACCCCAGGGGCTCACATCTGGTGAGTATGGGCTTGGCACACCCAGGGTCCAGAGCTGGATATCATCATTCTTCTCTTTCTTGGTGATTCCCTTCTTCTTGACTCTCTCTCTCTCTCTCGGGATAATTGAAAAAAAAAAAAAATTTTTTTTTTTGGCTGGTGCAATATAAGCCTCAGGCTTCCTTATACCATATTGCACCATATTGCTAATAATAATAATAATTTGCATAGTGTGGGTGTGGCTCTGTAAGTTGGTAGATCGATTTACATTGGATGCTATTAATTTGTATGCGCAGATGCCTGTTATATCAAATATTCGCTTTTGGCGATACTCTTCACAATATTCATGAAAAAACATTGTTCTATTAGTTTTGCAGAGCAGTGTAATTTTTAATGTTTTTTCTTTTCAATACAGAAAAAGCTTGTGCTTCCTTGACTACTACTAATACATATATTTCTCATATTTGTATGTGTATCTGCACACAAGTATCAGGTGGCAATTGAAAAATAAAACAATGCAGTAACAGAATAATATACTCAGGGGCTCACATCTTGTGAGTATGGGCTTGGCACACCCAGAGTTCTGAGCAGAATATCATCATTCTTCTTTATTGGCGATTCCCTTTTACTTCTGACTCTTTTCTTTTTCTTTTTTTTCTCTCTCTCTCTCAGGGTAATTCAGAATTTTTTTTGGCTGATGCAGCATAAGCCTCAGGATTCCTAGCACTATACGGCTAATAATAATAGTAATAATAATAATATACCGAGCAGGTGCTGTCCTGCATGAAGCACCGAAAACAAGCATGGCTAGAATATATTAGAAATAAATGAAAATAGGGAAAGCTGCAATTAAGATTATTTTTCTAAGCCAGTGGTCATTCATTAGCTATTCTGTAATTCATACAGACTACAACTCCACCTTCCCAATAAATCAACATCTGATGGTTGCAGCAACAACCATCAGCTGTTGGTCTCTGACATGCATGATAATGAAGCCAATACAATACAAAGTGACAATGATATAATACAGGATAGCAATGGGAGAAAAGGTCGATTAGCTGGATGAAAACCCCAAACGCAGAGAGCTTAACAATAAAATGTTTTCGAGTTCTGACCAATTCGGCCATTTTAAATAATAATAAGCGATAAATTTTCTGCTTGTACTCCATAAAAAGTAGGAGGAATTTACAAGATAGAGAATGCAAGATCATCCCCGTATTTATTAGCATTAGCATTAGTAGAGAGAAAGAAAGCAGGAAATTTGCAAGCATTTGCAAGAAAGCAAGCTTATTCAGCATCAGCCAAAAAAAAAAAAAAAACACACCACTCCCATTTCACCCCTCCGTTCGCTCGAAATACCTGTCCAGTTGAGCCTTAAATTTGTTTAGGCTATCAACTTCGCCAACAAGTGATGGAAGTCGGTTCCACCAACCAACCACCTGCTGGAAAAGGCAAATTTCCGCACATCTATCCGACATCCGTCCTTCGTCAATTTGAATTTATGCACTCTGGGCTGATTATTCTGAGCAAGATGAAGAATCCCATTGGCATTGAGCATGCTCAAACCATTCAAAGCCTTATACACCTCTATCAGATCACCTCGCCGGTGCCTAGTCTCCAGTCTATGTAATTTGCAAAACTTAAGCCTTCCTTCGTATGAGCAACCCTTTGTTCCATTCACTAATCTTGTTGCCCTTCTCTGTACCCGTTCCAGCAGCTCTACATCCTTCTTGAAATGAGGCCTCCAGACCTGTATACAGTACTCAAGATGTGGCCTAACCATTGCCTTATACAAGGGAATAATCACCTCCTTATCCCTGCTAGAAAAATTCCTGTATATCATTGACAAGACACCATGAGCTACTCTTGCAGCTCGTCTGCACTGCTCACAGAACTTCATATCTGCCTGCACAATTACCCCCAGGTCCTTTTCATTCTCCACCACTGTCAGTGTAGTACCGCAGAGTTGATACGTTGCTCTGGGGTTAGTTTCCCATTTGTAGTACTTTACATTTGTCAATGTTAAACTTCATTTGCCACCTCTCAGCCCATCTGTTCAACCTTTCCAGATCCTGTTGCAGCAGTATAGCGTCAGTGGTGTCCTTAACAACCCTGCCAACCTTTGTATCATCTGCAAACTTGGACATTAAACTTGATATCCCATCATCAATATCATTCATAAACACCGAAAACAACAACGGACCCAACACTGAACCCTGAGGAACTCCACTAATAACATTAGTCCACGTTGAGCAGTGTCCATTGATTACCACTCTGTCTTCTGCCACTCAACCATCCCCTTATCCATAGCAGCAATTTGACTCCAATGCCACACTGCTCCAATTTGTGCAGCAGTCTTCCATGTGCAACAGTATCAAAAGCCTTTCTAAGATCCAAATATATAATATCAGTTATTCCCTGCATCCAGTTCTTTTGTGACTACATCATAGTATCCAATCAAATTGGTCAGGCAAGATCTGCCCTTAACAAAACCATGCTGCGTCTGAGCTATAACTGAATTCTTGTCTAGATGATCCTGCAGTGCTTCTTTAACCAGTGCCTCCATTAATTTACCTGGAACAGAAGTTAAACTAACAGGTCTATAATTACTTGTGCCAGCCTTTGATCCTCCTTTGTGAATTGGGGTTACATTTGCACATCTCCAGTCTATGGGTACCTCCCCTGAGTCCAAAGAAGCTCTCATAATTATGGCTAGGGGTTTGCTTACTTCCTTTGCTGCCTCTTTTAATATAACTGGATAGATCCCATCCACCCCAGGTGCCTTTTTTATGTTTATCCTCAACAATCTCTCCTCCACTTTCCTCTCAGTTATTACAAAATCATCCAGCTCACTGCCAATGTTTACTTTACCTACATCATTCTCCTTCCTGAATAACTCCTCATGCGTGAATGTAGATGCAAAATACTCGTTTAGATTGTTAGCCACCTGAGCAGGATCCTCAACTGTTGAACCATCAATATCCAGTGGACCAATCTGATTCATCCCTTTCCTTCTTGAGTTTAAATAGGTAAAGAACTCTTTTCTGTTTTTCTTTGCATCCTTTGCCAAGGATTTTTCGTAGTCTGCCTTTGCCTGCCTAATCTCCTTTGTGACTTGGTTACAGACCAACTTATATCTATCATAGGCTTCCATGTCACCCATTAATTTGTATGTATCCCATGCATTTTTCTTCTCTGCCACATGTCTCATTAGTTCATCTGACAACCATTTAGACCTAAACCTTGAACAATATTTCTTAGTTGGTATGTAAAGCCTGGTAGCCTCCAAGATTACTACTTCCTTGAATGCTTCCCATTTTGAGTTTGCTGTTGGTAACATCATCAGTTGGTCCCACTGTATAGAATTTAAATACTGTCTCAGACCATCATAGTCGCCTTTACGAAAACAAAAACCCTTCCCTTTACCTCTGATGGTAGTTACCTCCTTAAGTAAATCCCACTTCAACACACTTATTAATCACATGAGTTCGAAACACAGTAATCTAAAATGAGCATAACACTGTACCCCCAACAGATTACATCTTGCCGTATGCTTGTGATAGCCCTGAACGTGACAGCGTACCAAAGTAGCAACAAGATGTGCCTACTCTCGTGTATACAATAACCACAAAATTAATAGCTTCTAAGGAAACTGCATACGGAACGCTTCAGATCTTTTCTCAAATTCGTCCCTGTAATGAATTTTCAGGGATCTTTTAAAGTATAATGCTCAGGAAAGTGTGATATTGTTCGATAACATTTGGGAATTTCAGAAAGAAAATAGGTTTTAAGAAAAAGTGGTAGTTGGAATCAATCAAAAACCACCAGCAGAATTGTGGTTTGTTCTGTGTGATCGGTGAACGTTGTCTAATAATCGTAACGATTTCAAACCGCTCAGACTATTATGGCCTGAAAGGCATAAAAACTGAGTAATGTGGTCTGAGCAATCCAAATTTTCCCTTAAAAAATATCGGGTAACAAGGTGACAGAAGAAATGAGGCATTTAACCCAGACTATGTAACATATCATGCAAGCTCGTGGTGGATCAGTGATGCTTTGACTGTTACGAAGTGGTGCTTTTTGCTGAACATTTCAGGGACAACTATGATTGTGATTCTCCTGTTCCACAGCTATCCAGTTCAGAAGTCCTCTACAAGTGGCTAGCCAAGTCATTACATTTAAAATCCTTTAGGGAATGCACGGGACTATCTTGAACAGAAAGTGCAAACAGCGTCCACGAAATCTGAATAAATTACGGATGCTCAGTTGTCTTCAGAAGGGACATAGATGAACTCCTACCAACAAGCATTCATGAAATGATTCGTGATAAACGAGGGATTACATTTTAATTGAAAAATTACAGATGACTTTTTTTTTTTAAATCAGGTAAACTGGCCACATGTACAGATAATTTTTCTTTTTTTTAATTCACTTACCACTGTCAATTACAATTCAAAATTCAATTATGAAGTATGCAAGGCCTTTCCATATAGTTTTGTTTTGGATAGATTATAAGAAAACGGCGAATCTGGATGAAATGGGCACCACAAGTGATAATAAACCATTATTGGCAAATGAGTTCTGGTTATTAAAATGTGTACTGGAAATCAAATCCAACAGCCTTGATAGCCTGTAGATATTTAGTGCATGCGCAACTCAAAGACACAGCAACCTCTCTTATAATAACTTTTCTGCTGGTTGGATGTGGGATTTTAAGCACATCAACAACTTAAGCCATACATATAAAATTGCAAATTGTGTTCTGTAGCCGATTTACTGTTTGCTGCAAGAAAAACTTCGTTCCACTCATCAATCTTGTTGCCCTTCTTTGTACTCATTCTAGCAACTCTACATCCTTCCTAAAATGAGGCCTCCAGACCTGTACAGTACTCTACGTGTGGCCTGACCATTGTCTTGTACAACAGGATAATCACGTCCCTGTCCATGCTAGCAAAATTCCTATTTATCATTGACAAGACTCCATGACCTGACCTGGCAGATCATCTGCACTGCTCAGTGAACTTCATATTTGACTGCACAATTACCTCCAGGTATTTTTCACTTTCCACTTCCCTGAGTGTAGTACCACACAGTTGGTACGTTTCTCTTGGGTTATTGCTACCCTTACGCAGTACTTGGCATTCGTCAATGTTAAACTTCAGCTGCCACCGCTCTCAGCCCATTTGCCCAACTCATCCAGATCCAGTCGTTAACAACCCTGCCAACCTTTGTATCATCTGCAAACTTGGACATTAATCCTGATATACCTTCAATATCATTGATGAATAAACAGAATAGGCTGAGCACTGAACCCTGGGGAACTTCACTAATAACATTTGTCCACGAAGAGCAGTGTCCATTGATTACCACTCTTTCTTCTCCCACTCAACCATCCCTTTATCCATAGCAGCAATTTCCTCCAATGTCACACTGTTCCAATTTGTTCAGCAGTCTTCCATGTGCAACAGTACCAAAAGCCTTTCTAAGGTCCAAATGTATGATATCAGTTATTTTTGACATTCTGTTCCTTTGTGACCACATCATAGTATCCAATCAAATTGGTCAGACAAGACCTCCCTTTAACAAACCCATGCTGAGTCTTAACTATTACCGCAGTCTTGTCTAGATGGTCCTGCAATGCTTCTTTAACCAGTGACTCCATTATTTTCCCTGGGAACACAAGTTAAACCAATAGGTCTATAGTTATTTGTGTCACCTTTCAGAATCCCCTTTGTGAATTGGTGATACATTTTGCATACCAGTCCGTGGGGACCTCCCCTGAGTCCAAGCAAGCTCTCATAATTATGGCCAAGGGTTTGCTTACTTCCTTTGCTGCCTCCTTTAATATAACTAGATAGATCCCATCTACCCCAGGTGCTTTCCTGTTTAACTTCAACAATTTCTCATCCACTTCACTCTGTTATTACAAAATCACTTAGCTCCCTGTTAAGAGTTTGATAAACTTCTGACATTCCCCTCATTAAATAACTCCTCGTGTGAATGTAGATGCAAAATAGTCATTCAGTTTATCAGCTACCTGAGCATCAATAGTCAACCCATCTATGATAAGTGGTCCAATCTGATTCATCCCCTTCCTTCTAGAGTTTACATAAGTAAAGAACTCTTTGCTGTTTTTCTTTGCATCCTTTGCCATCTTCTGTGAAGTGAATGAGAAGTTTTTGGGAGTTTTAGATCTTTGGCAGATAAGTTTGTTTTCTATTAGCGACAATTTACAATGCTTTCAGAAGTGGAGGATATGGTATACTATAGTGCACTGTTTTCAACTATTTCCCATTTTATTATCCCCTAAAAGTGAATGGGATATAAATCGGACACCTAGTCTTGTCTGACAAATTTGATAGGATATTATGATGTGGTTACAAAGGAACTGGATGCAAAAAATAATTTTGATATCATATATTTGGATTTCAGGAAAGCTTTTGACACTGTTGCACATGGAAGACTATTGTACAAATTGGAGCAGAATGGTATTAAGGGTAAGTTGCTACAATGGATAAAAGGATGGTTAAGTGGGAGAAGACAGAGGGTGGTAATCAATGGGTGCTGCTCTTTGTGGACTAATGTTATTAGTGGAGTCCCACAGGGTTCGGTGTTAGGTCCACTGTTGTTTTGTATATTTATCAATGATATTGATGAAGGTATATCAGGCTTAATGTCGAAGTTTGCAGATGATACAAAGGTTGGCAGAGTTCTTAATGACAGTAATATCAGTGTGCTACTGCAACAGGATCTAGATAATTTGGGCAGATGGGCTAAGAAGTGGCAACTGAAGTTTAACCTTGACAAATGCAAAGTACTGCATATGGGTAGACGTAACCCCAGAGAAATGTACCAACTGTGTGGTACTACACTTAAGGTGGTAGAAAATGAAAAAGACCTGGGAGTAATTGTGCAGTCAGATATGAAGTTTTCTGAGCAATGCAGACAGGCTGCCAGGGCAGGTCATGGGGTTTTGTCAATGATATATAGGAATTTTGCTAGTAGGGAGGAGGAGGTGATTGTCCCTCTGTATAAGGCAATGGTGAGGCCACGCCTTGAGTACTGTGTACAGGTCTGGAGTCCTCATTTTAGGAAGGATGTAGATTTACTTGAGTGTGTACAGAGAAGGGCAACAAGATTGGTGAGGGGAATGAAGGGATCCTCTTACCAAGAGAGGCTTAAGTTCTGCAAATTGCAGTGGCTGGAGACTAGGCACCTGTGCGGTGATCTGATTGAGGTATAGAAGGCCTTGAATGGGTTGAGCACACTGAATTCTGATGGGATCCTTCCACTTGTTCAGATTACGAACCTAAGGGGGCATAAATTCAAATTAAGAAAAGACATATGTAGAAGAGATGTGCAGAAATTTGCCTTTAGCCAGCGGGTGGTTAATTGCTGGAACAAACTTCCATCTGTCGTGGAAGTTGATAGGTTGAATGAATTTAAGGAGGAACTGGACAGGCATTTGGAGGGAATGGTGTGATTTTTTTTTTTTTTTTTTGGCTGATGCTGCATAAGCTCATACACTTGCTTTCTTGCATCACATGCCACTACTACTACTACTATTATTTTATTACATGCCTGATAGAAGATTAAGGCAATGCATAAAAAAAAAAAAAAAAAAAAAGGTAAACTGCAGCTATTATCAATCCACTGCAGGATGGAAGCCTCCTCAACAATTCATGCTGAGAGAAATGGACCATAATCTGCCACACTGGTCCAGTGCGGGTTGGCAGATCGACTGTATTTTGCAGTCAGGGGCTTGAACCCCGGTCTACTCAAAGGGTGTGTGCTATTGCACTCGCGCTCCTGACCACTCGGCTACGGAGGCATTTATTGCTTTGTCTCAACTGCAAAATGCAAAACTGAAAGAAAAACCAAAATTGTATCTTTAAATTATTATTTTAAATGCTTTTAGTAAAGTCTCACATTGCATATTTTGTATAACTTTCTAATATTAAGTTGACTAACTGATAGCCATTTCAAGGCTATCAGTTGGTCAATTAACTGTTAATAAACATTCATGGGTGAGCCTTGAACCTCAAATGTGAAAGCTTTCCATTTTTGGAGGAGGATTTAAATCATTGAACTGCTGAAACTTGAATTCCTAATGCTAAATAATCATAACTACCTTTTTTTTGGCTGATGCTATATACGATTCATTTTTACCACTACTAATATGAATAACAATTTAATAAAAGCAAAAATATGCACTAACCACCAGTGGTGTGATTTTGCTATTTGAGCATTTTTTTGTTTTTCAAGGAATTTTCCTTCCTGCATACACATATTATGCAAAATCCACTTTTGAACATTTTTCATATTTCTTAGAATTACCCAGTCTTGAAACACATACGATTTGGAATAAGGAACCAAAATTCCAGAAGTGACACAGAAGTGTCAAAAGGGAGCAAATATGTTCAGTGAATGTACCATAAAACAAGTTGTCAAAGACTTGCACATTCTGATCAACAGATGCCAGTCTCGTGAATACCATGAGATAAGAAGTTTTCTGAGCAATGCAGACATGCTGCAAGAGTAGCATGTCTTGCAGCACGTAAGATAGTTCATGGGGTCTTGTCAATGATACATAGGAATTTTGCTAGCAGGGATGAGGTGATTATTGCCTTGCATAAGGCAATGGTCAGGACAAACCTTCATACTGGTCCGGAGGCCTGATTTTAGGAAGGACATTGAGCTACTAGAACAAGTAAAGAGAAGGGAAACGAGATTAGTGAGTGGAACAAAGGGTTGCTATTACCAAGATAGGTTAAGTCCTGCAAATTGCAGCATCTGGAGATTAGCACCTGCAAGGTGATCTGACTAAGATGTACAAGGCCTTGAATGGTTCGAGCAAGCTCAATGCCGATGGGCTTCTTGCTCAGATTTATCACCTGGGTAGGCATAAATTCAAATTGAGGAGACAGTTGTAGAAAAGATGTGTGGAAATTTGCCCTTAGCCAGCGGGTAGTTTATTGCTGGAACAAACTTTATGAGAGAATGGAATTGGTGAAATGGGAAGGGTTTTTTTTTTTTTTTTTTGGCTGATGCTGTATAAGCTTGCTTTCTTGCATCACATGCCTTTACTATGCTAATATCCAACACTGTATCGATGTGGAACATAATTCAGGCCAGTTTGATGTCTTCATAATTTGCTTTTGCATTATGCTGTAGCATGTATTTATGCTGATGAACAGTAGAAATATATGCTACACGCTAATCCACATACCTGTATTTGGTTTCAATAAAATGCTTCTTTGCTTCACAATGCTTGATCATATCACATATCTAATTCTTAAATGAGTTTTGCACATTTGTTTTTTTGATGTTTTTGTATGTTTGACAAAAACATCACTTCCAGAACTGTAGTATCTTATTTCAAAATACCTTGTATATAAAACTTATATACAGTGTGTGTGTGTGTGTGTAACTAAAAAAAAATAAATAAATAAATAAAAAAAATATATATATATAAGAAACACATTCCAATAGTAAGGTAAACAAGGACAGTGATACATCAGTTCCTTTTTTTTTTTTACAGATATAACTGTCTGCATATATGCAGACATAACATTACTTTTCTGTATAATCATTACCCATGGAAACCAGCACACTAAAGCCTGTATGAAAAAATACCAGATGAGTATCTCTGTTACCATGGTCATCACTGCTGCAATAACATTTACAAACCATAGAACCAATAAATGTTGAGGAACTGAAGGAGATGAAACTCTGTGGATGTCAAAATGGGACCACGTGTAGTACACCTAAATGCTGCCCGCCCTTACTGCTGAAACCACTGTTGAGTCTGCTAAGCTGTGTGTGTGTGCATATGGGGGGATTGCATTGCTGCAGTGCACCATCACACCCCCTCACATCTTTCCTGTTTATTCAGTGTACTACAATAATAAACTACATTGACTGTCTGATCATTTTGGAAAAATTGTTACCCTATACATCCTAGAAGATAACTGCCATAACTTTTCTATAACCAATTGGACCAGTCAGAACTTTTTTTGTTGAGGAGGTGGGGTGTGCTTCCATGTCATGGAGTCACTTGACTGGTGTGATATGCAGACCCAGGTCTCATAACTGATGTTGATTTTGTTCAAGAATGTTATGTGAGTAGTCTTGTACTAGAAAATGTTACAGTTTTCTGTTGCTTAGTCAACTGTATTGGAATGCAATATGATGACATCTTCCTATAACTGAGCATGTCATGGATATTTTATGGACCCTACTTGGCAAAATGTTCAGCTCTGCTGCAACCTTTGTCACCAAATTTCACACATTAATAGGGTTTTCTCAGCACAACAGTTCTTGCTTGGTCTGTGGGACATCGGTCCTCTCGGATAAGGGCATGAACCCCAGAGATATCCTCTAATATGGATGAACTTATTTTCCCAAGTGTGGTTCATTGTTCAGGCAATGCACCACAATATCTCCTGTTAATAACTTTCTATATGCAGCAATAAGATCGTGATGAATTTGCATTATTGGTGTGTTGCTCTTTGTACACAGAAAATTAACCATCCTTTTCACCTCTATATTTATAACACTTCAGCCTCACTGCCATTTTAATTCAGATGTTGCATATGCAGACCTGGCACATGCTTCTTGCTGTTGAAATAACTATTCATACCCACTGAACAATTGCAGTAAAACAGATAAATCATCTTTATTGAGCAACATCTTTATTAAAGAAACGAGAGTTAAAAAGAGAAATAAATGGAACACATGGAAACAATAGCAAGACCACATTACAAATGAGGAAATAAGAAGAAACCTTGGTGTAACAAACATCCAATCAAAAGGTAAGGGAAGCATTTATAAGATTTAACAAACATGGTAGAAAGAATGGGAAAATTAGGTAAACAGATATTCAAAGCAGAAATGAATGGTAATAGGCTTAGAGGCACACCAGAGTAAGGACAGAGTTGTTATTAGAGGGAAGAGGAATTATTCCAAGTTTGGTTTAAATATCTAAATGAAACAGGATAGCAGGTAGGAAAACAGTGAATGGAAGGCTGATCACAACAGACTTGTACCACACCACCACTGAATACAAGCAACTGGATGGTGATCATCTTTATTGTAACAATAAAGATGATCACCATCCAATCTCTTATAACCAGTAAGTGTAAAATAAAATGTACATGAAAATATTTACCATGTACTGTCAGGCTGTACCTTAATTTTGGAATATTTTTGATATATATATATGCAAGCTATTATCCATTTGTTATTACTTATGACAATTGAAATTTGTTTATGGCTTTGCACTTGATCTGTAGCTATGACAGACAATTTGTAATCATTATTTTAATCCTATCTATTGCAGTAGTTAGTATTTTGTCTCTGCTTCTTCCTTTCCTAAAATAAAAATAAACAAACAAATCAAATTAGTTATGAAATAAAGAAAATTATGAAAAAAATCAGCATGCCAAAAAGAAAAGTAAATAAAATTAATGTCAGGAAAAATGAAACAAACAAACAAACAAAAAAAAAAAAACATGGTTTCTAATAGCTTTACAGTGGACGTTTACTGTAATCCGATGAAAGAAAGAGAAACAGACTGTAGAAGAGGCTGTAGTAGTAATCAAATAAAAATTATAACAGAATCCCAGTTATCTGACCTCTATGGGGACCAAAGTTGGGGGTGCTAGTTTCACACATTTGTTGGCTGGATGAGCACTACTCTTTTCGATGCCCTCATTATAGAACAAGCTGGCATAAGTAAGAAGTTAAAACTTCTTACATCAGAGATGGTGAACCACTGGCATGCAACCAGCCATAAACAGTTTATATTTAACCCCAGGGGCTGACATCTGGTGAGTACAGGCTTGGCAGACCCAGGGTCCTGAGCTGGATATCACATCATTCTTCTCTTTCTTGGTGAATCCTCTCTCTCTCTCAGGGTAACTCAGGAATTTTTTTTTTGGCTGGTGCAGCACAAGTCTCAGGCTTCCTTGCACCATATAGCTAATAAAATAATAATAATAATAATAATATTATATAAAAAAAAGGTAATTATATTTGTAGAAGGATGTTATGTGGTGGTTTTCCACAAAATATAGTTTTCTATAATTACCACTCTTATATCACATGAATAATAACATATGTTTATTTAGCTAATAACTAAATCCCTATACATTAAGGTAATGTTTCAGGAACCTTGCCAGAACCCATCCTCAGACCATAAGCAGGCTTTTGCCAGCCTCCTGCTTGCCAAATGTCTCAATTCCCTCTGTGCATTGTTTAATTAATTCACATGCAGCATGCACAATCATAATTGAGACATTTGTGACATGAGGCATGCCAGTTGAAGAATTGAGATATGGCCTATGTATGGGGAACATTTATTGAGACATGGCCCATGTATGGTGAACATTAAGGTAACATTTCGGGAACTTTGCCAGCATGGTTCCCGAAACATTATCTTAATGTATAGGAATTTAGTTATCAGCTAAATAAACTATGTTAATATTTCCATGGTTTAAGAGTAGTCATTACAGAAAACTAGATTTCATAAAAAAAAAAAAAGTTTTTTTCTTTTATTTTAAGACAATTTTGTTTTAAGATTTATCATTCACGTTAAGTATTCTTACCTTTTTTATCACAGTAACAATAAGACTAGTATGCAGGGCAAAAAGGTTAACCACTGCTGTCTTAGATACTGATGTATACAATTATACTTTATTTCCTTTGGCATAATTTTAAAATAAACACTTCTTATTAGTGAAAACTTAACATCAATTATGCTCTTATATAATGATTTATTAAGAGAAAGTTCATAGTGAGTGTTCTCCTCAGGACCTATTGAATGGGTGCGCCACCCAGCTAAAATTTTAAGCAATTCTCATGGTACCGCATGGTACTGCTCACTGCTCTATCAATATTAATTCGAACATATTATGCGATTGAGATCAATGCAACAGGAGCATACAATGTTAAATTATGCAATTAATTTTTGCTCTGGATCACTTAAGTCACATTTATAAATAACAGAAAATTTTATAATATTGCGAAGTATTACACTTCACCATCTGCTACTTCATAATGCCACCCAGCTGGCAAAATTTTCTGGGGAGAACACTGATAGTCAATCATAAGTATCCTATGGTTTTCATCCTTTTCTAGTCTTCTGCAAACATCCAGTTTTAAGGTTAACCTCACATATCTACATTTTTAAACAGCTTTCTAATCTTTCTGGATATCACAATGGATGGATGGAATACAGATATGATAATATAAATAAACTTGCTCAAAGTGTATTTATATTATTCTATTAAAGTAATTGATTCTTTAATGGTGGCAACTGGGCATGGGACAGACTTCATTACCTCTGACGGTTACTTTTTATGTTATGTAAACATTAATACAGTAATTTTTAACTTTAATTTTTTTTTTCAAATTAATATTTTAATATAAAATTATCTTCTTAAACAGTTTATTTAATGCATTTTTTTTAATGTTTAATTAACTCACAGTCTCTGCTATTTGGTTGGGAGACATTGCAATTACTGATTTCTAATATCATTTTTTCAAATGTACCATTGGTCGCGCGAGCTTTCCAGATTAATAGATGCCAGAGAGCTGGGCTTTTACTGTATATCATAATGATGCATGTAGGGTTATCATAAAGAACTGAACAGTTTAAAAAATTTATTATAAATAAACATTTCTTGAAAGGACAAAAAAAAAAAGAAAGAAAAAAGTATTCTCCTAACAGTGCTCAATTTGGGCTCTAGGGGTAACTACACCTAAATACGGGAACTCATCATTTCTCTTTGCCCATGGACTATACCAATCAATTTCCATTCTAACAGTTTATGTTCATATGACTCCTTATGATGGCTTTAGGAACTTCATACATTTATAGATTAGGAAAAAAAAAGCTTTTTTAGTTACCCATACAAGAAATGCAACTTTGGATTCCGTATCTTGTTTAACTCATAAATTTTTGGAGTGTTAAATTCTTTTGTAATAACTTTATTTTTGTAGAGAAAAAAAAAAGAAAGTATGTTTAAATGTGAGAACTGATATTGCATTTTCAAACAATTTTAATAAAAGTACCATTACCAGAGCAGGAATTAGCATGGCTGCGGCATCAGATTATTCTAATTACAAGGCTCCAAAAGGGCCTGGCACTTATTTTTTGTCATTATCTACCCGTGCTAGGAGTGGGTAACGTATACATCTGTTGCCTTCCTTGGATGCAGAAGCTATTTCTCAAGCACCCTCACTGGACAGAATCCCAATTATATATCTACCATCAACAGTAGATAAGGCAGATATGAAAGATGCATCAATATAGGTTGCCATTAAGTGTTACGTACCCCCTAAGTTTAAAACTAGCATGTCACAAATTATAGTCTCACACTGACTTTTTAAAATATCCGTTTTTAATAATATTCAATTTTTTGGCACGGTAGCATATATGCACAATGCACCTATTCTCTTCATGTCTGTCTGTCCAATTGCCCATAACAACTCAACACCCAAGAGGACAAATTTTCATGAAATTTTATATTTGGGCATTTTAAAAAGATTTGTTGAGCCATTACAAATTTCATTAAAATCAGACCAATAGAAATCTGGCAATAATTATTATTACGGGGATACAAAAAAATAAATAAATAATAATTTATTTTATTTTTTTGCAAATAAATAAATAATAATTTATTTTATTTTTTTTGCATCCTCATGTAATAATTTGACTCTCAGTGGACGGATTTTCATTAAATTTAATATTTGGGCCTTTTAGAAAGACTTGCAGAGCTATCCCAAATTTAATTAAAATCAAACTAACAGAAATCCAAATTATCATTACTTTATCCTTCCATCCTCATGTAATAACTTGACTCTTAATGGATAGATTTTCATGAAATTTTATATTTTGCCATTAAGAATGATTTGTTGACCCATCCCAAGAGAAGTTTGAGATATCTTGCCAAAGGGATTTGGGGACCAGAATTTACAGCTTCACTACTGCTCTAAACTATCATCAAAAGCTTCACAGTCTGCATCATACATAAAGCATGGGCAGATTTACTGTAACTGTAAAAAACTCCACAGCAACTGCTGCCACTCTAATTTGTTTTATTACTAAACAAAACTTTCAGAAATGTGAGCCCTGCTTAGTAGTATCATTGGTCTGAAATTGCCCACGTAGTGAGTTCTTGCTAACATTGTTTTGTACCTACTCTTCCATTGCAAACCTCCTCCTCCAAATCAACCATTTTCTTTAACTGCTGCCTAACTGTTGCTTTGTATAAATCAACAATTTCAGCTTTAGTTTTTACCCATTCAGTCTTAATTTAGTAGCCTTGCTAAGAATAATAACAAATTTTTCGCAATCATCACCACTTCTAAAGAGCTAAATCACCTACAAATGGCCCATAAAAATTCCCTTCATCATTGACAGGATCCAAACTCATCAACATGCTACCAGCAAGGGTGGCTACTCTTGGAAAACAACTGTTCCCTGTGGTGCCATGCAATACCTTGGGCTATCATGGGAAGAAAATTAAGTTGTGGAACGTAACTAATATCCAATAACTGTTTCCATTCATCCCCCACAGCTTGTCCCAAGGACACAAGATAAATTCTAAGTAGCATGATAAATTCTAAGTAGAATTTATCTTAGCAGTTCCGAAATTAGAATACAAGCTTCTTCTTCATAACTAACCCACATGAACTAAACTAATATTAAAAATTTCTATTTTAAACTAATTTTATCAAGAATAAAATTCTAAGTAACCTAGGGCAATAACGGATAAATAATAAAAACATTGCAGCATTGATAAAAATATATACACATACAGTTTATAATCTCAACAAAATAATTAAAATGTATTTGTATATATAGTTGTTGTACGTTTACCTTCTGAACTCAGGTATAAATAGATAAATTTTAAGGTTTATGTATTTTAATTAATTAATAATAAAGATTGCTCACCTTGAGTGTTTTGCCATAAGCGTCCATTGAATACGCCGATATAAGCAATGTATACGAGACAAAGTACAAAAATCAGCCATATAATAAGAAAAAACTTATTAACACGTGTAAATGCTTTTCTTTTTATACGAGTATAATATAAATATGCCATCCTCCTATCAGTGGAACGCCTTCCGCGCGGGAGCGCCATAAAGCGCAAACTCCATTAAAAATGGTTCTTTCCTTTCCAAAATGGTTTTGCGTACAGCGACATCTGAGAAATCCATTGAAAATGGAATCTTAAAATGGAATTATAATTTTTTCATTAAAAAACAGGAACAAGAATTTCTTGAGAGAAACTAAAATTAGCATATTTATTATTATTAACAAATAACTTTAGAGGGGGTACGAACAAGTATGAATACGAGGCCTGTCAGAAAATTAATGAGATTAAATCAATAAAAACATTTATTGGTTTTTTTATGCAGAATAACAATGGTCACCACCAGCGTAGCTACCCTTTTTTGGGCCTGGAGACAAGAACATGTTCGGGCCCCTACTTAATTAATGAAAATTGCAAAAACAGGAGAAGCCAAAGACGCCGGGACCTTAAAGTACCCGAGCCCGGAGGCCATTGCCTTGCCTGCCTACATGGTAGCTATGCCACTGATGGTCACCCTTGAAATAACTTCCCTCTGCACAACGTCTCCAACGGAATTTCCAGTCGTTAAAGCAAGATCGGTAGTCTTCATCTGTTAGTTCCTTTATAGTGTTGGTTACAGCCTTTTGAATTGTCTCTATCGAATCACAATGATTTCAGTTTTGTCAGATTTGGGAACAAAAAGTAATCACGTGGAGCGAGGTCCGTTGAATATGGCAGTTGCGAGAAGAGTGGAATGCTCTTCTGAGCCAGAAATTCTCTAATGGAAGAGGTAGAATGGGATGGTACGTTGTTGAGTTGAAGGATTCGATTTTGACTGATCTCCAGTCGTACATTCTTTTCCATAACCGTTTGAGAATTTCTCTGTAGTAATTTTGATTCAGTGTTTGTCCCTGTGGCAGAAACTCTTTGTGAATGATGCCTCGATAATAAAAAAAAAACACACACAAGTCATCGTTTTTAATTTTTATTTGGTCATTCAAGATTTCTTCGGAAGTGAAGATGTTTTCGTGTGGCATTCCCACTTTGGCATTTGATTTCTGGATCGTACTGGAAAAACCAGCTTTCGTCACCAGTAAGGACTTGTATCAACATGTCTAGATCGATTTCTAACCTTTATAGCAAATAAAGGCACACATTCGGGCGGTTTTGTTTTTGTCCATCACTTAAAACCCGAGGAACCATTTTCGTGCACACTTTTCGCATGGCCAAATCGTTACTTTAAATTTTGTAAACAGCGTCTCGATTTTAATTCAGTTCGTCGGTTATCATTCTGGTTGTTAACTTTCGATCTCAACGAAATAACTCTCATTCTTTGGACATTGTCATCAGTTCGATTGTTCTGGACGTTCGGCACGCGTCGCATCTTCCACCGTTTCAAGTCCCTCTGAAAACAACTTGTGCCACTTGAAATCATGACATGGCATCCTCTCCATATGCTGTTCTCAGTTTTTCGTACACTTCAGTTACAATTTCTTTCAGTTTCACACAAAACGTGATCTTAGAGAGTGGAAACGAGATTAGTTCCGTGCGGGCGAAGTTTTTACGGATTCAGCTAATAGAGAAGTTTTTCTTAAATTTTTACCATTTTATTGATTAAATTGGCATATTAATTTATTTTCTAGAAGTAGCTTTATATTCCTAGTTACAGCCCTGTATTTTGAACTTAGATAGAAATTTTGTGGGTTATTACTTAGTATCGGTAAAACTGGTACCCGTTCGAAACTTGCCACTATTGTGTAGTATCGATACGAAAAAGCATTACGTATATTGAACTTGATAGCGTAAAACTAGATAGAGTAATACGTAACACTGTAGTAGGAATCTGTTGGCTTAGTATAGTATTGGCAATTAATCAATTAAATTTATAAATCCTTTACATTTTTATTGTTAATTAAATTGCATTTAAAAGGAAATCATGCCCCAGGTTAGAGCAGAAAAGCAACTTGCACTAAGTAGCAAAAGTGCATGATTTCGTTTAAATTGCATTTAAACGGAAATCATACCCCAGACTAAAGCAGCAAAGCAATTTGCACAAATTGCTTTGCTGCTCTAGTCTGGTCCGCGTGAGAACCGTAGGGGACGATTCTCGAACATATCACAGTCTAAAAAAAAAGTGCAAAATGCGACATGTTTGCAGAACTTTCTCGGACAGAACTTGACCTAGCCATGGAGTATGTCTTTGTGTGTGCTAGGTGCAGAGAATGGGAAGAAATTAAGCTCCAACTTAGCGTTCTGATGGGCGTCTATGAGAGCTTGAAGAGTCGGGTGATTGCCCCCGAAGAAATTAAAATGGGGGAATCAAGTTCTCAGCTGCCCAACTGAACACTAGAGCACACTGTTATGCACCAGGCAACCTTCAGAGCAGAACGCACTGGTCCCACAGGAGCTATTTATTGTTGATAACTCAATTGTCAGGGAAACGGAAAATATATTGTGCAAAAAGAATAAGTGAAATAGGACCAGGGTATGTCTGCCAGGGGCAAAAGTTGATGACTTTGTAGAGCAGATATCATCTTTTAAGACTACAAAAGGTGATATCGTTGTACACGTTAGCACTGATGACATTAAGTGTAGGAGATCAGCAGATTTACTAAGCAAATACAGGTCAATGCTGAAAAAAAGTCGCGAGTTAGGATTAAATTTGAAAGTGTCTATAATCCTGCCCAGAAACGATAGGAGAGAGTATATGATGCGATCCTTGTCAATCAATCGGCCCTGGAGAGACTCTGCAAGGCTGACGCGGTAGAATTTTTTCAGCGTGGTCTGTGCTTGCTAACAGGAGAGACTGCTTCTACAGGGATGGAATACACTTAAATAGAAAGGGTGCAGCAAGCATAGAGAGCAAGTTGCTGGGGATTTCAAGAGCTAGTGGGAGTCATCATGGACCAAGTAAATACATGGACCGTGTTTGGGTAACTAAGAATAAGAACAGGTGCATGTAAATTTGCATATACACTAATGCTTGAAGTATAGTAAAAAAATTGATGAATTTGAAATGCTGATCAAGGCATAAAAGGTCGATATTGTTGGGACATCAGAGACATGGTTTATTTTATTTATTTATTTCGTATGATGTGATCAATACACGAAGGAACCAGTTTTTTCTTGCTTCCTTCGTGTATCGTGGCCGGGATATCCAACCAACCGGTTGGTTCGGCACCATCGTGATATTCAGCCCGAGGCGGGAATCGAACCCGCGACCTTTGGGTTGCCAGACAGGCACTTTACCTACCAGGCTAGCCCGGTTGGCAGAGACATGGTGTCACACAGATATAGCATTAGTATTAGTAGAGGCATACGATGCAAGAAAGCAAGCTTATGCAGCATCAGCCGAAAAAAAACCCTCCCATTTCACCCTTCCATTGGTTCCAAATGCCTGTCCAGCTCATCCTTAAATTTATTTAGGCTATCAACGTCCACAGCAAAAGGGTAACTAAGAGTAAGAACAGGTGTACGCTTACTTGCATGTACACCCGCTGTTGTGTGTTCCACCATAGCTAAAGGCAAATTTTCGCACATCTATTCTACAACTGTCTTTTCTCAATTCGAATCTTTGCCCCTTCGGGTTTTTAATCTGAGCAAGAGGAAGAATCCCATCAGCATTCAGCTTGCTCAACCCATTCAAGGCCTTTTACATCTCAAACAGGTCACCTCACAGGTGACTACTCTCCAAGCGCTGTAATTTGCAGAACCTAAGCCATTCTTGCTAAGAGAATCCCTTTGTTCCCCTCACCAATCTTGTTGCCATTCTTTGTACTCGTTCTAGCAACTCTACATCCTTCCCAAAATGAGCCCCTAAGACCAGTACACAGTACTCCAGGTATGGCCTGACCATTGCCTTGTACAATGGGATAATCACCTCCCTGTCCTTTGTAGCAAAATTCCTATATATCATTGACAAGGCTCCATTACCTGCACAGGCAGCCCACCTGCATTACTCAGAAAATTTCATATCTGACTGCACAATTACCCCCAGGTCTCTTTCATTCTCCACTACCCTGAATGTAACACCACGCAGTTGGTACTTTTCTCTTGGGTTATTGCTACCCATATGTTGTTCTTTGCATTTGTCAATGTTAAACTTCCATTGCCACTTCTCAGCCTATTTGTCCAACTTATCTAGATTCAGTTGAAGCAGCATACTGTCTTTACTGTCGTTAACAACCTTGCCAACCTTTGTATCCTCTGCAAACTTCGACATTAATCCTGATATACCTTCATCAATATCATTGATGAATACACAAAACAACAATGCGCCGAACACCGAACCATGGGGAACTCCACTAATGACATTTTTCCACGGAGACAGTGTCCGTTGATTACCACTTTCTGTCGTCCCCCACTCAACCATCCCTTTATCTATTGTAGCAACTTACCCTTAATGGCATACCTCTCCAATTTGTACAGCAGTCTTCCATGTGCAACAGTATCAAAATCTTTCCTGAAATCCAAGTATATGATATCAAAATTATTTTTTGACATTCAGTTCCTTTGTGATCACATCACAGTATCCAATCAAATTGGTCGGATAAGACCTCTCTTTAACAATCCCATGCTGTGTCTAAAGCAGTGCAGAATTAGACTTTGGGGTGTACAATGTGTACAGAAGGAATACGTAGGATAGGAACGGAAGAGGCGATTACTACAACTCCACTAGCATCAGACGTACTGCCTCTAATGAGTTGAAACACACAGTGAAGTTAGGGGAGGACCACACTGCGTGTTGTTGCGTGTCACTTGTTTCCAATCTTGCCACTACCCTTGTTGCAAAATTAATGTCATTACTCTTCTGAAAGGCCTCATATATGGTCATGCACGTAAACCAGAATGATTGATCTTTGTAAATCATTTGTATAGGAAAATACATTAGTGAAATCAATTAACAGATCACTGCACAAGCTACCGCATCGATATCGTTTTAGTGGAACGCCGTTCCGGTTCGTAATACTGACCGATAATGTCAATAAAAAGCAGTAAAAACTCCATTTTATTTTATATAACAGGAGCTGGGAAAACCCTTTAGTTCCCAGCCACCAACTGGAGGTGTGGCAGCCATAATGGTCAGTAAATATGTTGAATGAAGTATTGTCCATATGGATCGACCTGCTTTGCTTCACATAGCTGAATACCATTGAGCAAGTCTGGGAAGCCAAAAAAAAAACGCATTGAAGCGCGTCAGGACTGTCCGGTGACGCTCATTCAGCTGAAAATGTGATTTACATGACTCAAGAGTGACAACTTATTCTTAATAATTCATCAATACCTTGATTTTATCGATGTATCTGAGATGCAAACATGTTTGGTTGTTGCTATGAGCCATGCACTACACTAATCATTATTATTGACAAACTTCTTTGACCAGAGCTTCCATTAAATAATGAGGTACATGTGTCATCATATTTGCACAAACTTCATTTGCTCATGCTGTGATCTGCTAATTGTTTTTACCAGTGTATTTCTGCCGACCGGGCTAGCCAGGTGAGTAAAGTGCCTGCCTGGCAACCCAAAGGTAAAGTGTAAAGTGGTTTAGGGTCTAACGGCACCAGGGGTTTAGCATTAGCATTAGCATTAGCATTAGTAGAGGCATTTGATGCAAGAAAGCAAGCTTATGCAGCATCAGCCAAAAAAAAAAAAAAAACCACTTCCACTTCACCCCTCTGTTCGTTCAAAATACCTGTCCAGCTGAGCCTTAAACTTATTTAGGCTATCAACCTCCACCACAAGGGATGGAAGTCTGTTCCACCAACCAACCACCCGCTGGCTAAAGGCAAATTTCCGAATGTCTATCCTACATCTGTCTTTCCTCAATTTGAATTTATGCCCTCTCAGGTGATTTTTCTGAGCTAGAGGAAGAATCCCATCAGCATTGAGCATGCTTAAACCATTCAAGGCTTTATACACCTCTATCAGATCACCTCGCTGGTGCCTAGTCTCCAGACACTGTAATTTGCAAAACTTAAGCCTTTCTTCGTAGCCTTTCTACGCAGAGATGGGGGTTTCCCCCATCTCTGCGTAGTCTACATTGTCGTGTGTTACAGAACACTGTAAAGGCCAGAGATTTAAAAATGTATGGATATTGTTGGGTGTAGTGTCGTGTACCGTTGTTCATCTGGCCATTTAGCCGGTGGACCCCTACTGAGGCCCAACGTTGCCCACACTTAGCCCAGTGGACGCAAACCAGGTACACCAGTATTTTTAAATAAGTACACTGGCAGGTCCTGCCACCTAATTTCTTGGGATTTCAGTGACTAAGACCTTAAAAAAAGGGGGGGGCGCTAGAGGTTGGGTCAGGCCAAAGGAGTTTTAAGTTATACAGTGTGGAATTAAGAATTTTGGGTGTAGGGCTATGATAATTTTGAAGATGAACCCTAGTTGGAAAGCTAGAGTGGGAGGGGAGACTGAAGGCTGGGGGGTGAGAGACAGAAGTATAGAGTCAATAGAGTAGATGACCCCAAAATCAGTGAGGCAGGCCCATGCCCCACCAGAAGTAAACAGGGGAGTGGCGGGGAAGGATGGGACAGGGGGATCCATCACCTGCCCCCCGCCATGGGAACAGGGGAGAATCAGGGCCGTGCAAGGGAGCACGGGTTCAGGATAGCCACGTGGCATTGGCAGCAATGCTGCGTGAAGTGATAGTTGGTAGAGTCCAGTCCGAGAAGGTCAAATTCGAGTAGTGTCAATCCTGGGACAGACAGGTCCCGTCCAGATGGTGATGTCATTTCAGTAGTGAGCTGGATGAAGATATATTTGGTAGAGTCAATCCGAGAGGGTAAAATCCGAGTAGTGTCAATCCTGGGACAGACAAGTCCCTTCTAGGTAGTAGTCATTTCAGTGGTGAGTCAACTTGGTGGGGCCGAAGCCAAAGCTGCAGTCATGGTAGATCGAGGTTATATTGAGGCTGCATGTAAAAGCATGATTGTTGTGCAGGTTGAAAGTCATCACAGGGATTGCAGTATGCTGAAGCAAGTAGTGGCCTTGATACATGGCTGATTAGGCCGTATCATTGTCTGGTTGGGTCTGATTCTGAGGTTGTGGTAGGATTTTCCTCCTCGTGAAGAGGCCCTGAGCAAAGTTAGAAAAGGCTGTATAGGTATGGTGGTCTTCCAGGAGATGTTGCTCCTGGTCCTTCGGGATGAAATGGATTTGTGTGATGAGAGAAGATCTGAGGTCATCATACAGTAGGCAGTCATGCATCAAGTGGTTGCAGGTCTCCTGGGCACCACAGGTGCAAAGGGAGCTGTCGGAAAGTCCAAGAAGGTTCAGTTTGCTGCAAAAGGCACCATGCCCTGTTAGGAGGTATGTGGTTAGAAGGCCTGGGGAGAACCAGGATGGTGATTTGGGATATACTTTGCATATGTTCGGTATAAATTTGCTAGTGAAGTCCCATTTGGTGGATTCAGACATCTAGCTTGCCAGGTCTGTTGTAAATAGGTTAGGAGTTTGCTTTTTTCACTGGAACCCAAAGGTCGCGGGTTCGAATCCCGTCTCTGGCTTGGATCAGAGTAAAATGCAAAAACTTTGGGAGGTGCACTATGGCCACAGAAGCCGATGCGCCAGCACCTAACAAAAAAAAAAAAAACAAAAAAAACAGTGTATTTATTGACACATTTAACATATTCTTTTCCCATGAAACTTAGCGGCCAAAAGTATTAAATAAAAAATAATATAAAATTCGCGTTGATATTGCTCTTAAGCACCCTTTGCAACAGAGCACACGAATTAAATCAGGGACTTCCAAAGGGGTCAATTGATCCCCCTGGGTAAATCGAATTGAAAGATGGGTCAATACCTGCCAATGGAGCTAGACGGGCAAATTATATAATAATATTGTTACTTCCTATGTACAGTATTATAAATTATTTTATGATTTTTAATAAATAATCAACTATTATTAACAGATTTATTATTTTTAATAAATAATTAACTATTAATAACATATTTTTCTTATAATCCATTAGATTTAAAATGTGGGTATATTTTAAATGTGGGGGTCGACAGAAGAAAAATGCGTTGTTTAAAGGGGCCGGCAGGTAAAAAAGGGTTGAGAATCGCGCATTGTAGCCTCAACTACACATGTGGCATAAAACTCCAAGCAACCACAACAACATTCCAGTGGTTCCACGTAATTTGTGTTTAAGTTACATAAACTTATTATTATTATTTTTTTATTTTAAGTACTGTTCGATTTAACGGGCAGAAAATTCAGTAGGGGTGGGTGCCACAAAATAAAAAAAATTACCTAATTATTAAAATATTTATTAAAATTATTAATTTTATTAATAATTATTAAAAAAAAAGGTCGAAACCACTGTGTTATATAAGTGAGTGTTTACTCCTTTCACCGCATCTCCTTTGGTAGCGCTGCTAAACAGGAAATTAAACTCCACAAAAGGGAAGTAACAGATGGGCTAACAGTGGTTTTGTTTTTTCTGTTCTTTTCTCAAATGTAACAAAGTTAGAGGGAATTGGAAAAGATAAATACAGTTTCTCACTTGAGAAAATTAACATCAGGGAAATGCATGTATATTTTTACTGTACTTGCTGGCTATTCAGATGACATATTTTTCACAACGCGAATGTATCAATGCGCCTTACGTCATTGAACGTCATGTTTATGTGAGCATACACGAAATTGTAGATACGAAAGGCTGTTACAATCGATAAATTAGATAGGAATTATAATCGATAGCCTATAATACTGCAATTTAACTGAATTAGAGTTTATAATTTTATTAACGAGGGCATTATGTGGTATTTTTTTTTTTAATGAAAATTATCAGAAGAATAAACACACTACGTGAATTATATTTAAGTAAAATTTATTGTACTAAATATTTGGTTACATAAATTAAAATAGAGTGTATGCATTTATTACTAATACATTATCATCATCATTAATATTAAGGTTGGAAAGAAAAAATTAAAAACATAAAAATTTAATTAATATTTTATTAACTGAAATTAAAATGAACATACCGAAGACCTACTGAACAAATCTTTGAATAAATAAATAAATGAAGTTATGAAGGTGGAACTAGTTATATTCAGTGTGTACAGTTCGAATCAGTAGCAAAACTAAAGATTCAGGACGCTCCCTCGAGATTAGAGTAAAAGTCCCCGTGCCCTTTAACAACCAATTTAGACCAGCCGTCCGGACCCTCCTCTTGATGGATGACCAGGCAGTATGGTAGTTTCGTCACTGCTCAAATTCCATCAACGGCGCAAGGAATTTTTTGGGCTTTCCCCCAACGTATATGAGTTGATCGGTCTTAGGCAAGAGTGATATTGCCCCCGGCCCCCAAGGACTCGTGTTTTTGTCCAACAAACAGAAACCAACCAAAGAACACATGCAATTACAGACATCATACATTGGCTATCAGACGTCAGTATATTTTTCTATCTCTGTTCGGTTAGCTGCTTGCTGGATGAAAAATCCATGGAGATAAAACCATGTACCTCTTTCCTGAGAGGGATTAATTGAGCGATATTGTAAAGAAAAGCACATAAAAATTGCTCGTCTCATTGACAGAATTCATACTCAACTCTTTTCCACGTAGTGGAGAACTACAGTGATTATAACCATTGTGTTGCTGGAGGATAGTTTAGTAATTATTGAAGACTGTAATGGCTACTAAACTGGTCTGACGAATTTATTGCTACCCACTCAGGAAGGTAATACATATCATAGGGGGCCATCCGAAGAAACGGACTATCTGCTTTAAAATAATTGCCATAATATGTCACCTCTCCTCCACAGAGATAAGAGGCTCAAAATCCAAATGACCCATAACTCATAATGGTATGATTGCAATTAACCAACAGCGCCATATCATAGCCTGCTTTTGGGGGCGATGGGGCAATTACAATATCCAGACCTTCGACAAGCTTTGCAAAACTTGGTCTGCTGTCACTGACTCCAACAAATATGGCGTCAGGATATTTTGTAAGGAAATAATTTATAGCCTTGACGAAATATTCCCTGTTTACGCGTTTACCATGAACTTTATTTAGCCATATAGGGTAATCTGCCCCTCTGAAATGAACTCCAATAAATGTTGCTGTGGTTCTATTCTGTTTTAATTTGTTAAGTACGTCTTGAGCATAATCTGTCATGTCTTTCTTAAAAGCAAATTCTTGAATAATTTCTTCCTGCACATTTTGAAAGAACTTGTAGGACATCGGATAATCATATCCCGTCAGGATGTTGGCAGTAGGTGGAATGCGTTTGTCCTGATCCCTGAAGAGTAAACTAATCTGATAAGGTCTCTTCAAAGTGTTGTTTAAATTTGGGATCTCAGGAACACTTAATTGGTAATACTCCTTTAAAAGTTTGGTATTGCACTCTTGGACAAAAGGAGTTCTCCCGTTCATCCTACTGAGACCAATGAGGATGGCGTATGTCCCCATTTCATATCCAAGGCGTCCATTGTTGCAATGAATCGTGAGGGCATTGGCATCTTCCAAGAATGCTGCAAAATAATAAAATAAAAACATCAATTGAAGGTTAGCGAATTAACAGAGAAAAAAGTTATTATAATCAAAAATTTGATTATTGATTACACTGTAAAATAGTCATTTCCTTCTTATTGTAAAGATGGATAGATGGTTTAATATTATTTCCTACTTCAGAAGACGTTTTCGGAAGTAAATTTCTGATTTCTGTAATAAAAGGAAACCAAATGAACTTTTTCAAAAAATTTCACTTAATTTGTCGAAGGGTCATACCTTATTTTGAACCTTCTTCATGAGGTTTGTCAATATTCTCTCCTTTTCGAAATAATCTCCTTCGAACTTGCGCCATCGATGAACCGAGTGTAGAAGCACTACTTGATCTTCAAACCTCACAAAATGGTTCCTAATTACAGCTCGTAACTGAATGCCACTTTTCAACTACCGGACAACAAGCCAGAACTTGTTGTCCGGTAGTTGAACAACTTCCGGACAACAAGGTAGTTGAAGTACTGGACAACAAGTCAGAACAAGTGGTCCTATCATTTTTCAAATAGAGAACAGTTGCCCACCGTGTCCTACATCATCAAAAGGCCACGAGACAACAGTAGTCGTGGAAAATCCTGCATTTAAAACTTATATACAAATCTATGTACATAAACTGGGCATTATGCAATAAAGAAATAAAGACAAGAAAACTTAAGCACAGACGCCAATATTTTTTGTTGTTGTGTTTTGGAATTTAGGTGCATCGGCAATTAAGGCTCTGTTGCTCCATGTATATTGTCTGTAAATTGTGTGTGTTCTGAGGTCCATTTGCTGTTCTCTGGACGAAAAACTTGAATTTTCGGGGGAAAAAAACCATGCTACTCTCGCCTGAGACCGACTAACTCAGCCACATTGTGAAAAAGTCGCCAATACAAACCTTCAACAAGATTGAAGAGAAGTCCAAAATAGAAAACCTGAAGTAAAACGTAAATAGATGGCAGTATGAGATGTGAAGCAGCCAATTTGTCTATTCTCTATTTTCTTTTCTAGGATTTGTTTTTTTTTTTTTTGTGGATGCTTTATGGCCTCATTATTGTGATAATTCGCATTATTTGGCCTCGACGTTTTCGGCTGTCTAAGTTTATTGGCTGTTAATCTTGTATATTTTACTTTTATTTAAATATTTAAATTTATCTACGTATTTTGCTATCTCTAAATTTTTGATCTCTTGGTGGAAGAGACTCGAAAATTTTCGAGTCTCTTCCACCCGGTGTGAGAAGGATTGTCATCCTTCTCACACCGGGTGGAAGAGACTCGAGTTCGAATCTGGTCAATGACGGAAGGAATTTTTATGGGCCTTTTTCTCGAATGTAGCCGAGTTACTCGTTGTCAAACGTTTCTGGATTGCAGTTGCAGTTGCTGGATGAGAAACATGCGTTTCTCATCCAGAACAGAAAAGCATGAGACGTGGTTTGAACAACATGGACGAGAAACATGCGTTTCTCATCCAGCAACTGCAAACCGATCAAAGAATACCCGCAATATGCTTACAGCCTCATAGCCTTGGTCGTATTGGCATTTAACACATGACATAACCTGACTTCGCATCACCTGACTGAAGCACAGCTGAAGGAAAAACGTCAGAATCCACCTTTCGTACCTTTGTATCTAAACACAGTAATCGCAAGCTTATTGGCAATGTCCTTGGCACTTCAGTTAACATTTGCGAACTGCTTGCCTCCACCTGCTAAACACGGAAATCTACCCAATCCAACATCATTCAAAACATAACATTTCCTGCCATTATGGCATAATGAATGCGAGTACGTCCCCCCCCCACCAGCGAAGGGATAAATTCCGGTTTGAATGCGTGTCTTATGCAAAATATTTCGATTGATCTGGTCCTCAGCCATCGTGAGAACAGAATTCAAACAAAGGCAACTAAGACCGTGACAACAAAGACCGTGAGGTGGCACTGTGTCTTGTCCGATGTTGTATGTGTATTCTATGATCAATTTGAGGAATATATACGATGGAGAAGCGCCCATATGACTGTCCTGTAAAAGATTACAAACTGGAGAAGCCAATTCCGACATGAGGTGGAAAAAGTTCTTCTGAATAGAGATTCCTTACCATCAATTTTGCAGACATGTGGGAAGCAATTCAGTTAATATGGACCAGAACATTGACTCAACCAGGCAAGAAATCCAAGTATAAAATCTGTATAGATTTTATACTTGGATTTCCAAGCTGTTCCTCCTCTGAAACCGACTAAATGAGAACTTACTCGCTTCTACATATAACATAAAGATTCTGTCTTTAACAATGCGAAATTTGACGATGATACACTGGTTGGATTTCACAATGTGCGTAATAGTGTTCTCGTACATTACTCCAGGACTGGATTCTGCCCCTTCAACTTTTCCAGAACAGAAAAGCATGAGACGTGGTTTGAACAAATATGTGGCTGTAACAACAACCAAAGGTTCTGTATAGTTTCCTCACTTGACAATGTCATAATAGATTAACAGTATTAACAGTAGATTAAAAAGAATAGATTAACAGTAGTCACTGGCAGAGGTGAAAGTGATTCTTGCACTGCTTCTATTGGAATCAGCAAAAGCCTGGAAAACAAGATGCAGGATATTTCAGAGACAGCTGCGAGTCATTGCGGTACAAGTAAACACAGGGGTTGTGTTAGGGTAGCTAAGAATAGGAACAGGTGCATGTATACTTGTGTGTACACCAATGCTAGGAGTTTGGTAAATAAATTTGATGAATTTGAGGTATTGCTCAAAACATCAAAGGCAGATATTCTGGGGATTTCAGAGACGTGGTGTCGCACAGACATAAGGAATGCAGAACTGGAATGTGGGGAGTACAATGTCTACAGAAAGGATAGACAGGGAGGAGGGGTTATGCTATTAGTTAGGAAACACATAAAATCCAAGGAAGTGAAGCCAGTCGACATTGCTGGACAGTGCAGTGTCGAGTCAGTTTGGTGTGACATAAGCATTGGGAGATCAAAATTGAGAGTAGGAGTGTGCTATAGGCCTCTGATGAATATAATAAGAAACTGTACAGGAGAATAGAGTGAGCCAGTAAATCAGAGAGTCTTATAATGGGAGATTTTAATTTCCCAGATATTGACTGGAATTTGGGGGCTGGTCACTCACACACTAGCAGGGCTTTTGTGGATTTATTGGATGATTGTTTTCTACATCAGCATGTTTGGGAGGCAACTAGAGGGAGTAATACTCTTGATCTGATTATCAGTAGTGATTCTTCATGCATTAAGAATCTGCAGATAAATGAACCACTAGGTGGCAGTGATCACAGTGTGCTGAAGTGGGATTTACTCAAAGAGGTAACTACCATTAGGGGTAAAGGGAAGTGTTTTTGCTTTCGTAAAAGCGACTACGATGGTCTGAGAGAGTATTTAACTTCTAAACAGTGGGACCAACTGATGATGTTACCAACAGCAAATTCAAAATGGGAAGCATTCAAAGAACTTATCTTGGAAGCTACTAGGCTTTACATACCAACTAAGAAATGATGTTCAAGATTTAGGCCTAAATGGCTTTCAGATGAACTAATGAGACATATGGCAGAGAACAAAAATGCATGGGATACATATAAATTAACACGTGACACAGAAGCCTATGATAGATATAAGTTGATCTGTATCCAAGTTACAAAGGAGGTTAGGCAAGCGAAGGCAGATTACGAGAAATCTCTGGCAAGGGATGCAGAGAAAAACGGCAAACAGTTCTTTACTTATGTAAACTCTAGAAGGAAGGGGATGAATCAGATTGGTCCACTTGATATCGATGGGTCAACTGTTGATGATCCTGCTCAGGAAGCAACAAACTAAATGAATATTTTGCATCGACATTCACACATGAGGAGTTATTTAGCGAGGGGAATGCCAGAGGTGAAGTAAACACTGGCAGTGAGCTAAATGATCTTGTAATAATTGAGAGTAAAGTGGAGGAGAAATTGTGGAAGATAAACACAAGAAAGGTACCTGGGGTGGAAGAGATCTATCCAATTATATTAAAGGAGGCAGCAAAGGAAGTAAGCAAACCCTTAGCCATAATCATGAGAGTTTCCTTGGACTCAGTGGAGGTGCCCATAGACTGGAGATGTGCAAATGTGACCCCAATTCACAAAGAAGGATCAAAGGCTGACACAAGTAATTATAAACTTGTGAGTTTAACTGATGTTGCAGGAAAATTAATGGAGGCACTGGTTAAAGAAGCACTGCAGGATCATCTAGACAAGACTTCAGTTATAGCTCAGACGCAGCATGGTTTTGTTAAGGGTAGGTCTTGCCTGACCAATTTGATTGGATACTATGATGCAGTTACAAAAGAACTGGATGCAGGGAATAACTTTGATATTATTTACTTGGATCTTAGAAAGGCTTTTGATACTGTTGCACATGGAAGACTGCTACACAAATTGGAGCAGTGTGACATTGGAGGCAAATTGCTGCTATGGATAAAGGGGTGGTTGAGGGGGAGAAGACAGAGAGTGGTAATCAATGGACACTGCTCATCGTGGACTAATGTTATTAGTGGAGTCCCTCAGGGTTCAGTGTTGGGTTCATTATTGCTTTCTGTATTTATAAATAATATTGATGATGGTATATCAAGCTTAATGTCCAAGTTTGCAGATGAATCAAAGGCAGATGAATTGGCAGGGTTGTTAAGGACACTAATGACGCTATACTGCTGCAACAGGATCTGGAAAGGTTGAGCTCATGGGCTGAGAGGTGGCAAATGAAGTTTAACATTGACAAATGTAAAGTACTACACATGGGAAACAGCAACCCCAGAGCAACGTATCAACTCTGTGGTACTACACTGACAGTGGTAGAGAATGAAAAGGACCTGGGGGTAATTGTGCAGACAGATATGAAGTTCTCTGAGCAGTGCAGACGGGCGGCAAGAGGAGCTCATGGTGTCATATCAATGATATACACGAATTTTCTAACAGGGACAAGGAGGTGATTATTCTCTTGTATAAAGCAATGGTTAGGCCACACCTTGAGTACTGTGTACAGGTCTGGAGGCCTCATTTCAAGAAGGAATGTAGAGCTGCTGGAACGAGTACAGAGAAGGGCAACAAGATTAGTGAATGGAGCAAAGGGTTGCTCTTACGACGAAAGGCCTAAGTTTTGCAAATCACAGTGTCTGGAGATTAGGCACCGGCGAGGTGATCTGATAGAGGTGTATTAAGCCTTGAATGGTTTGAGCATGCTCAATGCTGATGGGATTCTTCCTCTTGCTCAGAATAATCAGCTGAGAGAGCATAAATCTAATTGAGGAAAGAGAGAAGTAGTATAGATGTGCGGAAAATTGCCTTTAGCCAGCAGGTAATTGGTTGGTGGAACAGACTTCCACTCGTTGTTGTGGAAGTTGATAGCCTAAATAAATTTAAGGCTCAGCTGGACAGGTATTTCGAACGAACGGAGGGGTGAGGCGGAAGTGTTTTTTTTTTTTTTTTTTGGCTGATGCTGCATAAGATTGCTTTCTTGCATCATATGCCTCTACTAATGCTAATGTTTTTGAGAAAAGCAAACCGCTGTAAAGAACCCAAAAATGGAGAAGTGTCTGGCTCCTTCCGCATAGCAATGCACCGTCTCACTCCTCACTTGCTTTCAGCAATTTTTTGCAGATGAAAACCTTCCTGTCCGCGCTGGAAGTACAGTGATTATAATTACTGTTCTACTCACACCTGCTGAAAAAGGCCCGGGTTCGATTGTGGTCAATGGCGACAATAACTTTCATGGGCTTTTATCACTCCGTGGCTGAGATTGTCGGTCTCAAGCCGGGTTTCTTGTCCATCAAAATAGTCCAATCAACACAGACATAATACGCATAGGCAGATGAATTAGCTTTCCGGTGGCTCTAATATGACGCTTTTGTCCTACAATACTCACTTACCTGCTTTGGCACATGCGACTTTTGGCTATTCCAAAAATTAGAACAGGACATGAAAGAAAAACGATTCGAATTGATTTAAGCGATCCAATCAAATACGACATTCACAAAAGAAGACTTCGAAAAATGTTTTTATTAGTAAATAAAATTAATTTTTTGCAACGTTCACCGAACTTTATGATCAAACATTGCGTATAAGGAATCTCGAATCGGGCTCACCAGCTCATTTTGAGCATCCCTTTCATTGACTTTATTCTTAATTTTAATTATAAGATGGGTTTATTCAAAAGAATTTGAAATTTTAAATACAAGGTTACATTAGCATTATTTAATAAAGAATTTTCTTTCTTTCTTTTTGACCTAGCCAATCAAATTAAAATGGAGAATGGTACTTGGCATTTTGATTTACCTTCAAAGATGCATATTTTTAAGAAGGTTGGGTTAGTTCAGTTAATAATATAGTTACGTACCTCTCGAAGGATCTTTTGTAAAGGTGTTGTATTCATTACTCACTCTGTTAAATGTGGTGTAGAAGAGGAAGAGACATAAGAGCCCCCAACCGCAAAAGAAAATTAAACGGACAGTGAGATGCTTCATGTTATCTTTAAGGACTTTCAGCAATCAGAAGAAACCACAAATCACAGAACACCACTAACTGCCTCTGCCAAACGATCCTTCTTTAAAGGTGTTTTTAAGCTGTGAGTCGTAATAACCACATGCACAACTGCCACACCACCTGTTCCAGTCAATGCTTTCTGATACTCTTAAGGCTCTCCTTAAGGAAAATGATACCCATCGCGAGCTGTGCGAATATGAGTTGTTGTAACACTTTATGACATCAGCGAATAAGAGCATATTGCTCTGTGTATATTATCTGTAAATTGCGTGTATTATAAGGTCGATTTTCTGTTAGCTGGATGAAAAACTCTAGTTTCCAGGAGATAAAACTATGCTACCCTCGCCTTAGACCGAATAACTCGATTTTTTGTTAGCTGGATGAAAAACTCTAGTTTCTGTGGGATAAAACCATGCTACCCTCGCCTTAAACCGACTAACTCAGCCACGCCATAAAAATCACTCCCATCATCAACTGCCCTCTTTTTATACTTTATGGAAAATGTTTAGTTTCGCATCCCATGAAAATAAAACAATTTTTTAGCACTTTTCCAGTGTCACCGAGTTGGTCAGTATCGAGAGAGTAACTTGGTTTTTTTCCCGATCGAAATTTCAATGTTTTCGTCTACACTACTCGACAAAATTAATAGAACAAAAGTTTTTCATGAATATCTTATGGTGAATAATGTCGACGAAGGCGAATATTTGATATGAGGTAGGCAAATTCCGAGTATCCAATAGAAATCGATTTACCACATTACAAAGATGCAAATGTGTCACGCGGTCTGGTCTCGGCACTATGGAAGCAGTTTCAGGAGACAGGAATCATTTACAAGAAGAGCTGGCCAAGGTCTTCTGAGGACTACGTTAACCAGAACTTTAGCTTCATTTCTTACAGACGAAAAAATGGTTGGAAGAACGGTCCATTAGAACTGTTAGCTGGCCAGGAAACAGCCGGCCGGACCTGAACCCTATAGAGAACTGTTGCCATCGTGTGGAATGTGCAGTTGCCAGAAAGAAACCCAAGACCCTTCATGGAAGCCATAAATCGTGTTTGCAACCACGAACTATCAGTTGATTATCTTCAGAAATTGATCTTGTCAATGCCTCGGTGGTGTGCTGCTGTCATCAGGGCCAGAGGCGGTTCAACTAAATATTAATTTGCACCCCTGGAGAACTCTTCATTTTGTTTTAATTTAAAATGATAAACTGAAGGAAATTGAGGGCTTCTGATAACATTTCAGCAAAAAGGGTTAGAAATGTGAAATTCCTAGGGGATGCACTTTCTTTGAACAGGGTAATCACAAAGCCACTGTATGAAATCACAGTTGAGTACACCTGTTTCACCAACTGTCTACCTTTGCCAAGGGCACCTTCATTAACAGCGATTGACCCTCCCATCCACCTGCTTCGGTTACTTGCATCTGACTTCGTTTTGCGTAATCCACTTTTTTGTTTTTTGGATATGTTTCTTTATGTTTTTTGGATATGCTGATTACGAATATACAATGCGTGTAAAAAGTAATAGGACACCTACATGTTTCAAAGAACCCTCTATTGATACAATCTCTGAGTATCGATAAATGATTATGAAATTGTACAATTTTGTACATGATTGATTGATTGATGGTAACAGCTCATATTCATTGTTAGCAGGCTGGAATATGAACGTGGGAAGATAAACAAGGCTCTTGTGAGGTTCCCTGTGATAGAGTGAAAGCTGACAGGTTTGTAAATAACAGCCAGTTTGGTTTCGTTAGTAGCATTAACTTTCCGTGTCACGATTTTTGAATGGAGCAACGAACGAATATAAAATTTGCTTTCATACGTTTCTGCAACAGACTGTTGAAGACTATCAAAGACTATTGAAGCGCATTTCTCGGCTGAGGTTGCAATTTCGAGAGAAAGGGTGCTGGTCATGTTGCACAATTCCTCCCCCCGCCCTTTCCAGACTTGTGAAGACATTTCTGACGAAATATGTCATTGTACAGCGCAACCGTCCACCGAACTCTTCCGATCCAGCACCAGCTAACTTCTTCCACTGTCCCAAGGTGAAAACCGCCCTCAAGAAGTTCAAAGCCCATAACGTAAAATGAAAGTTTTTCAGAAACGTTTAGAACAGTGTAATAAATGTATTCATCAGGTGATGATTACGTTGAATAAAACCATTTTTGAGCTCCTTCACTTTGTATTCTTTTTATTGTACCAGTACGGGAAATTTATTGCCACACCTCGTATACATAATTGGTTGGTAAGTTGTTTCGGGTATTTTTGATGCTTACTGTAGTTTTGTTATGGTACACCAGTTAATATGGTACTGAAGGTGATATTAATATCAATGCCATGATATTAATATCTGAGGACATGATTGAATTTGCAAGTTCTGTAGGATGAAAAACTATAAATAGCTCATAGTAAAATCCTTAAGGGCAATACAGTGTAACCACTGAGCTACATATTAATTCATGTGCTTCAATACGATAAGCAGCACTAATACAGCACTAATGATATTAAGAGTAGGAGATATGAGGACTTATTTAACAAGTACAAGGAAGGGGTAGAATGTTCTCAGCGTGGTCTGTGCTTGTTAACAGAAGAGAGACTGCTTCTACAGGAACGGGATGCACATAAATAGTAGGGGCGCAAGAGTATTTGCTGATGCTATCGACGCAGTGTTAGCTGAGTCGGAAACCTGCCAGCTTGGGGATATACACAAACTAATAGATAAAATAGAGCTGCGGGCAAAAGTGCAATGATTCTTACACTCCTTCTATTGGAACATACAGCAACCTGGAAAGCAAGATGTTTGGGACTCCACGCCCTGATGTCGGTCATCATAACAACTAAATACATGAGCTGTGTTAGGTTAACTAAGGGTAAACCCATGTGCATGTACACCAACGCTATGGGCATTGTAAATAAATTTGATGAATTTGAAGATGACCATACTACCAACAGCAAATTCTTCAAATTTATCAAATGCAGACATTGTAGAATAACGGAAATATGGTGCCATTTAAACATAAGTAATGATGAATTTGAATGTGGGAGCGCAATCTATACAGGAAGGACAGACAGGACGGGACAGGTGGAGGGTTTTTTCTCTTAGTTAAGAAGCGTATTAAATCTAAGGCAGTGCACCCAGTTGACATGGATGACGAGTGCAATGTTAAGTCAGTTTCGTGTGACATAAGTACTGAGAAAACAAAATTGATAGTAGGAATGCATTAAAGTCCCATGACTGTGATAAGTACAACGAACAACCGTACACAGAAATACAGTGGCCAGAAAATCAGAATGTCTTATAATGGGGGATTTTACCGTTCCAAAATGCTGACTGGTATTTGTGGGTTGATCACTCACACACTAGCAAGACCTTTGTAGATTTCTGGGATGACTGCTTACTACAACAGCATATCAGAAAGGCAACATGACATGTATATTATCTTGTGTAGGACGGCACCTGAACATCAATTCATCTCCGCCATTGTACACTGTGATGGATACAGAACTCTGTAAAAGGCCAGAAATGTGTGTAGTGTTATGTTTGTGCTATGGGTGTGTTGTTATGTTGTTTAGTTGTTTCTGGCCTCTTTGTCACCAGGCAGGCGATCACCTGGAAAGCCTGCCCAATGCCCGTTTACACCACAGGGAGGTGGGCCACAACTGCGCATGTGCCGTGAGCTAGTCGGACCTCGACTAGCTCGTGGGTCTATTATTCCCTGTGTATGCTGTATTGCACAAATCTCGCATCCACAGGAGGAAATGCTATACCTGTGGGTGACAGCAATCCCACTCCCAGGTTGCCCAAACCTAGAGGCCAGCAAAACAACAACAACCACAAAAAAAAGCTACATGGAAACAAGTCCACAAGTTCAGCTCAGTTACTACTAAGACCAACATTTTATTTACATAGCTCAGAATTTCTGAGAAACGTTTACATAAAATACCATTAATTAAAATTTACATATTAATATTGAAAGGATACTTGCGCCAAGCGGGAGCAAAGAGACCACTTCCGCAAACTTCAGTGTTCTCTTCACACATGTCTTTAACGCGCGTCTATTGCTGGGTCGAAACCTGAGTTCTTAGTCCTTAAAATGTGTCCGGCACACGTTAGTCTCTCAAGTCCTCCACCATCTTTATTTTCCAACGAAACACTCTGAAGAAGAATATCCTCTGTAAGGTTTATTTTAGCAGCCACAATGAGATCGCTACCGTGATTTCCAAGTCCATAAAGTCCAGGTTACCATCTCGGCAGAGTCTAAATCTCAAAAGAAGGTCTGGATGTTGTATTCTTGTTTAATACTCACAGTTACTTTAGTTATGTCATCAATTCACACTTCACAATAATATTTAATGCCATGTCTTGTAGAACAACCCAGAGATAACAAACAAGAAGGCACTCAACATTGTCCAGTATTATTATTGTGTCCCATTCTAGTTCTGTATTCAACTTACTCTCAGCATATTTATTTTTGTCTTCAATTTGTAAAGTAAAATATGGTATATAATTCCTATATAGTAGGATTTCTTCCATTAGGACATAATTCCATTTTTCCTGGAGTCAAATCCCGACTTAAACACCTTCATAATCCATGCTACAGTTATTTATGAAGTAGTTCCTGTAGTTTCTTGTCTTTTGTTTCTACCATTCTTATCAATAATATCCACTTCTATACGGTCACCATCCACAACTTTCTTTGTAGTTTTACAACTTCTACTTGCAGCTTTAGTATCTCATTAATTTCCCATCTTTTATTAAGATTTTTTCTCAAAATACATATTTTAGCTCGTATTTTATCTTATTCTCTTCTAAGATACCCTTTTTCAATTTTAACATGAAGTTCTCCCATTATGAACCCATGTCTGTTCCGGGATGAAAATTGCATGCCACTTTGAGAATATATTTATGAATCTGGAAATAGGTGTACTATATTCAAGGTGCCTTGCACAAACTTTGATTCTCCTTTCCTTAAAATAAGAACGCATAACTTGGTATGTGTACTGATCACGTTTTGCCTTTCGCAGTGACCCGAGGGCAATCTCCCACCAAAGGGAATCGAAAGCGCCCTCAAAGTCAACGAACACTGCCAAGATGTATTTACTTTATGAGTCTTGTATGTGTTTAAGCAGAGTTGTAATAGTATCTTCTGTTGAGTGTCCTTTTTTTAAATCCATGTTGATGGATAGAACAGAGGTTATTATCCTGTAAATTCTTCAGTATTCTAGGTGCAATCATCCTCTCAAAGAGCTTGCCCAGGTTCGCCAAAGTGATATTGACCTATATGCTCTTGGATCTGTTTTCTTCTTGCACAGTTTATTTAGGATTTTGTGTAATGCCAATTTCCGAGATTCTGGAAAGACACCTTCTAAAAAGCATTTGTTGAACATATTTAGGAGAATGTTAGGGTGCAATTCAAAGGATTAAGCCATTACCTGATTTTCTAAGAGATCAATGCCCGGACACGTTTTCTTATATAGTTTAGCTACCACAGCTTCAAGTTCTACCAAGAAGAACAGTGGTACATCTATCGACCCTATATGTTCTTGATTTTGTTTATATGTTTCAGCCTGCTCTTCTCTATCTAGTTGGGGATAGGGAAAAGACAGTTTATTATAGTCTCCACTGGCCCTCGTTGATAACTGTTTGGTAAATATCTCCACAGAGAACTTTATTCCTTGTTATCCAAGACTTAGACCTAAATGGATGTCAGATGAACTATTGAGCACGTGGCAGAGCGCACGGGATGCATATAAATTATCAGGCGATACAGAAGACTATGGTATATATAAATTACTTTGCAATCCAGTCACAAAGGAGGTCAGGCAAGCTAAGGAAAATTATGGAGAAGTTTCTTGTAAAGAATTCAAAGAAAGCACCAAAGACTTCTTTACTAATATTAACAGTACAAGGAAGGGGTTGAATCATATTAGTCCACTTGATATCTGTGGGTTAACTGTTGATGACCCTGCTCAGGTTGCTAACAAATTGAATAGATATTTTGCATCTACATTCACACATGAGGAAGTCTTTAGGCGAGAGAATGTCGGAAGTATATCAACGAGGAGGTAAATGACTTTGTGGGAAACCGAAAGGAAAGTGGAAGATTAATTATTGAAGCTGAACATAAAGGTATCTGGGATGGATGGGATGTATCCAATCATATTAAGGGAGGCAACAAATGAGGCAAGCAAATCCTTATCCATAATTATGAGAGAATCCTTGGATTCAGGGAAGGTCTATGGACCGGAGATCTGCGAATGTAACCGAAATTCACAAATGGAGTCACTGGTTAAAGAAGTAATAAAAGACTATCTGGACAGGAATGAAATTATACTACAATCAGAGCATTGATTTGTCAAGGGGCGGTCTTGTCTAACCAATCTGATAGATTACTATGATGCAGTGACCAAGGAACTGGATTCAAAAAATAATTTTGATATCATATATTTGGATTTCGGAAAGATTTTTGATACTGTTGAATATAAAAGACTGCTGTGCAAACTGGAGTGATGTGGCATTAAGGGCAAGTTTAAGTGGAAGAAGAATGATGGATGATGAATGAAGAAAGAAGGGGATGATTAAGTGGAAGAAGCCAGAGAGTGGTTGTCAATGGGCACTGCTCTTCGTATACTAATGTCATTAGTGTAGTCCTCCATGGTTCATTACTGGGCCCATTATTTTTTCAATATTTATAAATGATATTGATGAAGGTATATCAGTCTTAATGTCTAAGTTTTCAGATTATACAAAGGTTGGCAGGGAAGTTAACAGGGTGACAGTAATCAGGGTCAGCTACTGCAACAAGATCTAGGAAAATAGGGACGATGGGCTGAGAAACACAGTAAAGTTTAACATTGAAAAATAAACAAATTAGCAATAAACTCAAAGTAACATATTAACTGTGTGGTGCTACACTCAAGGTAGTGGAAAATGAAAAAGGCCTGGGGGTAATTGTCCAGTTAGATATGAAATTCTCTTATCAGTGTAGACATGTTGCCAGGACAGCTTATCGCATTTTGTCCACGATATACAGAAACTTTTCTAGCAGTGATAAGGGGGTGATTATCCCTTCGTACAAGGCCATGGTTGCGCCGCATGTTAAGTACTGTATGCAGGTCTGGAGGCCTCACCTTAGGAAGGATGTAGAGCTGCTGGAAAGAGTACAGAGAGTGGCATCCAGATTGATAAAAGGAACAAAAGGATGCTCTTAACTAGAAAGGCTTCTGTTATGCAAATTACAGTATTTGGAGACCAGGCACCTGCAGAGAGATCTAATTGAGGTATGTTAAACCTTGAATGGATCGAATGAATATGTTTCTTCCTCTTGCTGAGACTACATACGTGAATGGACATAGTTGAGGAAGGATAGTTTGTGGATAGATATGCGGAATTTGCCTTCAACCAGCGGGTGGTTCATTGCTGGAACAGGGTTCCATCTATTGTTGTGGAAGTGGATGGTTTGAATAAATTCAGGGAAGAACTAAACAAATCCTTGGAGGATATGGATGGGCGAAGTGTGTAATTTTTTTTTGCTTGGCTGATGCTACATTAGCCTGCTTTCTCGTATCATTTGCCACTACCACTACGCCAATGAAATAGTACAATAAAGAAAAGACACCAATAATTCTTTTATTTATTCATTATTTACCAACCTTATTTAACAGCTCGAATGTACATAGAGTTATGTCACATCTGTTGTCTCATTTAAACCAAAACAATGAGGAAGACAGAACATATTACGTAGGACTGTTGGATGGAGCGAATCATGCTATTCTTAATAGTTGCCATAGTATGTCACTTCGCCTCCACAGAGATAAGATGACCAAAATCCAAACATCCCAAAGCTCATAATGATGTGATTGAAATTAACCAACAGAGCCATATCACAGCCTGCTTTGGGGGTGAAGGAGCAAATACAATATCCGGACCCTGGACCAGACTTTCGTGAATCGTCAGGGCATTAGCATCTTGTAAGAACACTAAAAATGAATAAAAGGCGCCAATTAACTAAATATCAGCATACTGTTGGAATAAATAAGATATTATAATCTTAGATCACGTGAGAAAAAGCAATGGGTGGAGCAGTTAAATTCGTATTAAAGTTATAAAAACGCTTAATTCCAAGCGATATACAATTTATGGGCCTTTTTCACAACGTGGCCGAGTTAATCGGTCTCAGGCGATGGTTGTATAGCTCTCGAAAATACGGTTTCTCATCCAGCAAATAGAAATTTGTAACTTGTTATGGTGATAAATATAATATCTCATAAATATATTATACTTCTAATGAATTATAATATGTATATATATAATATTATATTTCATTAATCTTTGAATTTTCAAAAAAACAAAATTATTATTGAAGCGAATTAAAAAAACAAGAGGAAAAATTTTACGAGTTTTGTTCATTTAGAATATTCCTCCATTACATCATCAGGACTTTAATGGATTAATAACAGTTCGTGCATATACGTTTCTGTTAATTGTATCCAGTTTTACAAAGTTTGCTGGATGAAAATCCCCAATTTCAAGAGATAAAACCATCAGCCATTGCTTGAGATTGATTAACTTAGTCAATTTGTGAAAAAAGCCTATAAAAATTCCTCATATCATTCACGGGATTCGAACCCAGGAGTTTTCCATCCAGTGTGGGGAGGATGGTGATTATATCCACTTCGCGTTACCCGTGAGGGCTATATAATCCACTCTCAATTCGAATTTACCATGTTTTGAATTCCACCAACTCTATTCGTTTTTAAAATAAAGTACATGCCAATGTTACAAGAGCACAACCACAAAGGAGGGAGAAAATGCATTAGAAGCACTCTAATACACCTAATGAATGCTTTGGGCTTTGGCCATCTTAAAAAGTAAATGAAAATTACTCGATTAGTAAGATCTTATGCTATCAGATAGTACCACATCTCTCAGTTGACTCCATATTGCTCCATCTTTTAACATCGAAAGATTTATTTCTTGACCAATTCAGCATTGTTTATCCCCATTAGTTCCTTGCGGATTGCCCACATAGCAGAACACATTTTTGTTTTCGTGTTCAGGAGGTGTGCCTGGAATGTCAGACCCTTATCCCATACTAACCCCAGATCCTTATGCGTTTTAACTTTTTTAATGGGTGATCCGTTGATGGTAACGTCGATATTATTGCGTGACTTCTTCCAGGTGAATGATATTTGGGCTGTCTTTGCTTGGTTAATCTGTAAACCAATCGAGGTCAGAAATTGTTCAAGGTGATGGATATTTTTATTTGCATGCAGAGTAGTTGCTACAACCTGCTTTTTGTTAGAGGATGTAACGTAAAATTTCAGGTCATCAGCATATGACTAGAAATCAGTTTGGGACGCCAGGAAGGGCTCTAGCACTGCTGTAAATAGGGTTGATGATAGGACTCCCCCTTGTAGGATACCCCTATTAGTAGTGCACGTTGTCCGGAAGCTACCATGTGAGATGATGAGATGTTTATGCTCCAGGATTGATTTTATTATGCTGAGAGTATTTCCTGTAATGCTGGATAATGGTGATTCTCTTTCGCTCTCAGCGTTACTTTTCTTTCAAACAGCTGTTCACCCTGCACAAATCACAAATTCACCCTACCACAATATTGTTCCCACATCTGGAGCGGTGTCCCCAAAACCTGTCCCAGGCTTCTAGATTTCATTCAAAACAGGACAGTTAGGTTAATTAATGACTCATCTCTAACAAAGTCTCTCCACTCTGTCTCATATACGTTGTTTCTGCTGCATGCCTTTTCTATAGATACTTCCATGGGCACTGTTCTTCTGAATTGGCTTCTATAATTCCCGCTCTCTCTTTCAGAGCAGTCCGAACACGTGCCACAAACAGTCCACATCTTTTTATTGTCCTACTTCAAACTGACAGAACCAACTTTTCTTCTTCCTCATTTCATTTCCTCCTTTCCTCATTCAACTTCTGTTTTCTGGAACAGCCTTCCTTCACGAGATTTATCCTGAAAAAGTATAATCTATGGAAATTCAAGTCTAATGTCATCAAGTATCTTCTTTCATTTTGTCAACCTTCAACCCATGCACGGTACTAACTACTACAGGTTATCTCGTGTTTGGAATTTTCATAAATATAAAACAAAGGTAAGAATAAGAAGAAATTAAGAATTGATAAAACATTAAGATAAGTGGTACTAATACATAGGTAAAACGATAAAGTAAATAAGATAAGTTAAGAACAAATAAAAGTAAATGAAAGATGTTTACGAAGCAGAGGACCTCTTTATCAGCTGAACAAAGGATGGCAGGCTTCACTTTGAATAGGAGATCTGTGACGTAACAGAACAGCTCATAAACGACAATGTTCGTTGATAGAAGGGCAGAAGAGAAAAAGAGATAAAGAAAGACAGAAAGAGAACATAAAGATCAAGTGATATCCAGATGAGATCTAACATGGTATGATGGACATGAATTTTAAACATTGGTAGATTCGATTTGAGGTAAAACAGGCTATTAGTCGAGATTTGGCACTCTGAGAAATAACAGAGTTAAATTAAGAACCAAGGATATGGGCAGGTCAGAAAGAATGGTTACAAGCATCAATTATTATTGCAGAGACATATACATACACTCGGTGACGACTTTATTACGTAAACTTACCTAATAAGGAGTAGGTCCACTTTAGCCCTCAGCCTGGATTCGCGCTAACTCAACGAAATGTCGAATTCGCGCCAGAGGGATGTTAGTCAGTGTTAATTCAAAAAGTTCTCATAGTTGTTGCGAGTTAGATAGTTGCAGATCTCTACACCGAAGAGCTCTTTCGACCTTCTTCCAGAGGTACTGAACTGGATCGAAATCTGGTGATCCGGAAGGCCTTCGCAGTTGATTGAATTGCTTCTATCATTCCTGGAATCCACACTACCAAATCTGACCTTGGAAGAACCCTTTTGTAGGTGGAAATATTCTTCGAAAATCTTCAGTATTGTTGACATCTGGCAAGATGGGTCCATGGGTTCTGGGTTCATACTGTTTTCGTCACGTTGTGATCTTTCCTTCATCGTTAAAAAAGAGGAACCGGGATTTTTAAACCAAGCAATGTTTCTTCCAAACCTCCACTATCCAGGGTTGGTGTGTCAGATCCCACTAGAACTTATGCTGACAGGAAAGGTACCAGGTTCATTCGTTGGCTGCAGGCGAAACCTCTTCCGAGAGAAAACTGAGAGTTGTATCTGAAGGCATGCACAAGTTGTGCGGGATAAAAAATTTGGTGATGTTTTTAATTAGAAATCTTTTAATTCGAAATTATAATCTTATAAATAACAGAAAACAGCGGGACAAAACACACCCACATTTCTTTTACTTCAATTTGTTTATTAAATTAATTAAATTTTTAATTTTATTAGAAGCCTTTGATATGTACAGAAGTCATCGGACATCTGTCGCATTTATAGCCACCCAATGAGGAAGATAAAAGTTATCATAAGGGACTTCATCAAGAAACTTACTATCTGATTTTAAATAATGTCCATAGTACGTAACTTCACCTCCACTGAGATAAGATGCCCAAAACCCATAAGTCCCATAACTCATAATGGTATGGTTGCAGTTAACCAGCAGAGCCATGTCATAGCCTGCTTTAGGAGGTGCAGGGGCAATTATGATTCCCAGACCCTGGACCATCTTTTGGAAAAGATCTCTGCTATCACTGACTCCAACAAATATGGCATCGGGATATTTTTTAAGAAAATAATTTGTAGCCTTCATATAATATTCCCTATCTACACTTTTACCGTGAAAATATTTTAACCACACCTTTGAATAATCTCCCCCTCTATAATGAACCCCTACAAATGTCGCTGAAGATCTGTTCTCTTTTAATTTGTGAAGTACTCCTTGAACATAATCCGTTATGTGTTGGTGGAAAGTAAACTCTTGCAAAATTTCTTCATGGACATTTTCAAAGAACTTGTAGGATACCGGATATTCATATCCTGTCAGTATATTGGCATCACGTGGTATGTGTTTGTCCTGATCCCTCAAGAGTGAAGTGATCTCATAAGGTCTCTTCATACTGTTGTATAAATTAAGGATCTCAGGAGCACTTAACTGGAAATACTCCTTTAAAAGTCGGGCATTGCACTTTTGAACATACGGCGTTCTCCCATTCATTCTACTGAGACCAATGAGGGTGGCGTAAGTCCCCATTTGATTTCCAAGACGGCCCAGGTTGCAGTGAATCGTGAGAGTATTACCATCTTCCAAGAACACTAGAAGAGAAAACAAGAAGATAATACAGTATATTAATTAAATCTCAGCAGTGGGATAACACTGGATGATCTCATTAACGGATCATGCCAGACAATTAGAAATTCTAGAGATGTACACACAATGGTCAAAAAATTATTTGTGTCAACAGATAATTAAACATGCAGTGTCCAATGAAAGTTATCTTATGGTATGATCTTAAGTTCCTGGATGTTACTAGACTACTTTCCTTCATCGTTAAAAAACAGGAACCGGGATTTTTAAACCAGGAAATGTTTCTTCTAAACCTCTACTATCCAGGGTTGGTGTGTCAGATCCCACTAGAACTTATGCTGAGAGGAAAGGTACCAGATTCATTCGTTGGCTGCAGGCGAAACCTCTTCCGAGAGAAAACTGAGAGATGAATGATGTTATTAAAATTAAATTAATGATTTTGATGGATGACTGGATATTTATTTTAAGAGATATAAGTTAATTCTCTTGATTTTAGCGATGAATATAGCAATGCTTCATAATGGAAAGTAATTTCCATCAGTTCCTATATTTTATTCAGTTGGGCTTAAAGAAAATCATGAAAGCATGTCTAAGTTTCTACATGCTATAAAATACCAGGATTATGGTTGGGACATATGGGACATATGTTGGGACACATGATCTTAAGGTTATTGATTTGCTTGTTGGGTTTCAGGGACGGTTCGCAAAATATTTTTGTTTTTTGTGTTTGTGGGACAGTCGTGCGACAGAAGAACATCAAACGGGGTTCTTCTTCCATCCCTGCACATCAAACTTCGATTAATGAAAAATTAATCGAATTTTGCATACTTGAGAAGTGTGTTGCCTAATTTAACATAGGCCAAACTTAAGGAAGGAATTTTCGTAGGACCCAAAAAACTCCTGAAAGACGATGTGTTTGTAACCCAGTTAAAGGAGGTTGAATTGGCAGCTTGGCGATCATTTAAGGCAGTAGTACATGTTTTTTTGGATAATAGGAAAGAAGAAAATTATGTCACCATGGCCTTCCATGGTTGACTGTTCACGCTGCTCAGAAAACTTCATATTTGTCCGTGCGTAACTCACAGATCCTTTTCCTCTTCCATTTTTTTTTTTTATGGTCGCTGTTCTCAAAGTGCAAGACTTTGCATTTTGCTGCATTTAAACATAGCTGCATACCTATATATTTCCTTATAACTATTATAAGGAAATATATAGGTGTAAAAGGAGGGAATATCATAGGGCTATTTATCAGCATAAGTTAAGATCATGGCAGAATTTGGTAAGAACTGCAGGAAACAGTAACCCTTGTGGACTACTGTATAAGTTGACCATTACTAAAACGATAGTAATGGTTTGCTTACTTCCTAAGGGTTTGCTTACTTCCTTTGCTGCCTCCTTTAATATAACTGGATAGATCCCATCCAACCCAGGTACCTTTCTTGTGTTTATCTTCAACAATTTCTCCTCCACTTTCCTCTCAGTTATTACAAAATCATCCAGCTCACTGCCAGAGTTTAACTCACCTCTGGCATTCCCCTTCCTAAATAACTCCTCATGGATGAATGTAGATGCAAAATACTCATTTAGTTTGTTAGCCACCTGAGCAGGATCATCAACAGTTGAACCATCAGTATCCAGTGGACCAGTCTGATTCATCCCTTACCTTCTAGGGTTTACATAGGTAAAGAACTCTTTGTTGTTTTTCTTTGCATCCTTTGCCAAAGATTTCCCATAATCTGCCTTTGCCTGCCTAATCTCCTTTGTGACTTGATTACAGACCATCTTATATCTATCATAGGCTTCTGTGTCACGTGTTAATTTGTATGTATCCCATGCATTCTTCTTCTCTGCCACATGTCTCATTAGTTCATCTGACATCCATTTAGGCCTAAACCTTGAACAATATTTCTTTGTTGGTATGTAAAGCCTTGTAGCTTCCTAGATAAATTCTTTGAATGCTTCCGATTTTGAATTGCTGTTGGTAACATCATCACTTGGTCCCACCGTATAGAATTTAAAAACTGTCTCAGAACACCGTAGTTACCTTTACGAGAGCAATAACTCTTCCCTTTACCCCTAATGGTAGTTACCTCTTTGAGTAAATCCCACTTCTGAACAGTGTGATCACTGCCACCTAGTGGTTCCTTTATCTGCAGATTCTTAATGCACGGAGGAATCACTACTGATAATCAGACAAAGAGTATTACTCCCTCTAGTTGCCTCCCGAACATGCTGATGTAGAAAACAATCATCCAATAAATCCACAAAAGCCTTGCTAGTGTGTGAGTGTCCAGCCCCCAAATTCCAGTCAATATCTGGGAAATTAAAATCCCCCATCATAAGACTCTCTGATTTACTGGCCCACTCTATTTCCCCGTACAGTTCTTATTATACTCATCAGAGTCATTTGGCCTATAGCACACTCCTACTCTCAATTTTGATCTCCCAATGCTTATGTCACGCCAAACTGACTCGACACTGCACTGTCCAGCGATGTCGACTGGCTTCACTTCCTTGGATTTTATGTATTTCTTAACTAATAGTATAATCCCTCCTCCCTTCGTATGTTGTCTATCCGTCCTGTACACATTGTACTCCTCAAATTCCATTTCTGCATTCCTTATATCTGTGTGACACCACGTCTCTGATATCCCAACAATATCCGCCTTTGATGCTTTGAGCAATACCTCAAATTCATCAAATTTATTTACCAAACTCCTAGCATTGGTGTACACGCAAGTATACATGCACCTGTTCTTTGTCTTAGCTACCCTAACACAACCCATGTGTTTACTTGTACCGCAGTGACTCCCAGCAGTCTCTGAAATATCCTGCATCTTATTTTCCAGGTTGTTGCTCATTCCAATAGAAGCAGTGCAAGAATCACTTTCACCTCTGCCAGTGGCTACTGTTAATCTATTAGTCCTTGTATCCCCCCAAGCTAGCAGTTTTCCAACCCACCTAACACTGCCCCGATAGCATCAACAAATATTCTTGCACCCGTTTTAATGCAACATCAATGAGTAGCGCTTTAGGAATATCGATGCTATATAAGTATCCCATTCTATCACAGATGCATCCAGAATGAATTATCATCACATACTATAACCTTATGGGTATTCACCAATCTTACTTTTAGAATTCGGAAATATTGGCTTTTCATCCAGAGAAACTGGCAAATGATTGCAAAAAACACACAATTTACAGCCCTTAATAAGCCCAATGATTTTAATTCTTTTCGATCTACCTACAGGGTACATAATCCCTTATGTATAAGTGAGTTTATATAAAACCAGCTTTCAATTTTGCTTTCTTTAGAAAGATTATAAGTCCCTCCTCCTTTACCCAAGATTAATGTTTAATCAAATAAAGCTAACTACAGTATACATGGAGTTATTGATATTCTCTAATTTACCATATTTTGTATTAGAACAATTTGCTTACCGTCTGTAGAATCCTTTAATCTTTGAGGTTTATTCAACAGCCACTTATAGGAGACGAAAAAGAGGTGCATAGTCCAGAAGACAACTACACAGATAATCGCCAACTTGATGTATGTTTTTCGAATGATGCTAACCATTATTAAAATCACAGTAAACTACGTAATCCAAAATGTCCTCCTCTTCCAAGCGAGTTTACACAAAAATACGATCACCACTATACTGTTAAATCCCACTCTGAAAAGTTATCAGTTACTCCAACCAATCCTAGCTAACTGTTATAAAGACAAATTATTTGTCTTCGTTGATAAACGCAAGCACGAATCGAGTTCTTATCAGTGCAATTCAATTCAGATATCGGACTTACAGATAAGCGAAGTCCAAACTTTTATCTTGCACGTGTTCATTCTGAAGTAAATTGATGATAATGAACTTTGAGAATGTTTTATAATCGATATGAGAAACCGTTTCCTTTTGTACCACATAATTACAGAAGTAAAGATATTGAACGTTTTGGGTATTGAAGTTTTCAGTGGCCATATTGTGCCTTTCAAATTAATATAATGGTTTCATTTTTTAAGTCTTTAGAAGTGAGAGAACATCCACATCTTCTTTAGAAAGCAGAAAAACTCATCTAGGTTTGTTTTTCTGAAGATGTGCTTCATTGTTTTTGTTGGTACCAGTAAACTTCTGTGAGATTGGAATGATTCTAGCCATTCCTGCTGATAATAGGAGCAGTCAAGTAAAATATGTTTTCTGGGAGAACATTATGGCACTGAGTACACCGTGGAGGCCAGATGAGTTATAACAGAGTGTTCAATGCGTGCACATGCAAGATTATATCATAACATGCACATGATTATATCATTCAAATGATATAATTGAGTTAATTAATTGGATGATTTGCTGTAATCGAATTAACCGAATGATTTACTATAATCTACTAATAATTTGTATATATAATTGATATAAAAGCCTCTTGCTTCTTGTCCAAATGGTAGTCGAGCATTCTGGTCTTTTGCAATGGCTACTGCCCGCAACTTTTGCCCATCTAACTCTGTTCCCACCTCTGTGAAAAACAATTGGTTCTATTGCCATTTTTTTTTTCACTTTCTTATTCCAAATGTGTTTTCTCTTCTGCTCGGAAATTTGCTCATATCCAGCCAGTTCCTAAAAAGAGTGACAAATCCTTCCCGTATAATTATCGTCCCATTGCACTTACTTCTATTAATCCATCTAAATTAATGGAGAAATCAATTAACCGCCAACTCTTAAAGCTATCTAGAAACCTTCTATCTGATCAATCGCCAGTATGGAATTCGTCAGTGTTGATCTACTGGTGATATTCTGGCTTATGTTACCCATCTATGTACAAATTGAATGGAAAAATTTGGTGAAACTCAAGCAGTTTCTCTTGACATTTCAAAAGCTTTTGATCGTGTTTGCCATAAAGGTCTTCTAAATAAGCTTCTATCTTATGGTTTTCCAACTATTTTTTGTAATTGGGTATTCAATTTTCTCTCTGACCGCTCATTGCGGGTGATGGTAGATGGTTCTCTGTCTCCTAACTTCTCCACTAATGCTAGTGTTCCCCAAAGTCTAGTTCTTTCTCCGGTTTTATTCCTCTTTGTTTAAGAAACCATGCCTTGCAGAAACAGCTTGGACTTTTCGAATATCCACTACCATTCCTTAAATGCTGATCTTGAGGTAATTCTCCAGTGGGGCAAAAATAACTTAGTTGATTTCACCCCTTCTAAAACTCAGTCCTCTCTTATATTTCCCAAAAAGGTTTCGTCTACTTCTATGGTTATTTTCGATGACACTCTGATTTCTAAGCAAGATCGTATATATGTATTGGTGATTACCCGGACTTCTAATCTCTCTCTTGGCATAAGCACATTACAAATATTGCTTCTTCTCTAAAAAAAACTGGCTTTTCTCTTTCGGTCTCGGTTTTTTTTTTGTTTTTCTTATAAACAGCTTGTCACTCTGTACAAGTCGCAAATCTGCTGTACCATGGAATATTGTTCCCATATCTGGGACGGTGGCCCCAAAACCTCTCTGAGGCTTCTGGATTCCATTCAGAAGAGGGAAGTTAAATTAATTAATGACTCATCTCTAACAGAGCCTTTCTCCTTTCTATCTCAGACGTTTTGTTTCTGTTGCATGTCATTTCTATAGATATTTCCATGATCACTGTCTGAATTGGCTTCTCTTCTATAATTCCCCCTTTTCAAAAACTCTTTAGGCCTCTTGCATCTACGAGCTGTTTACGATCACAGATTGAAAATTAGACCACAGATAGGATGCACAGATGTTTATGATCACTAGCGGGATGTTCTTTGATTATAGGACCAATCTCAATGTACACCTGAGGTGCAATTATAGGTAAACCTCAAGCAAGGTTGAAATCTCCGAGATTCCATATCTGGAGCCAATTACTTTGCCACTTCCAAAGTCACTTCAATCTTTCTTGTTGCCGATTCTCTCCCTGAAATGCACACATATTACATCCCTGTGTATTAGTCCTCGCTAATATCAAGTGGCAATAATCAAGTTCTTCCCACCATCATATTATGAGATGTAAATCAGCACCCCATTTAATAAAAAGGTCAGTGTATTTGATAAACGTTTTTACTCAATTGTATGAATGTCTTGGGCATCCGTTTTATAGGTGTGACATTGTAAGCAGGATGCTATAGAATGGATAATGATGTTTAACTGGCAGAAGACAAAGAACAAAATGGACAATGCGCGTAATGGTCCGATTTTACGACTAGTGTTCTTCAGTGGTTATGGGCTAGGACCCTTTTTGTTTCTAACTCATTAATGGTACTGATGGTGGTATTAAATTTCGTGTTAAAGTTTGCTGATAATATTAAGGTTGGCAGACACTCTCAGTGCTGAGTAGTAATTTTTATCAAGCCCTTTAAGAGCTGAAAGGTTTAAGATTTGGTCAAGCCATTTAAGGTCCCAAAAAGTGTTGAGCAAACTTAGTAAGTTGTGAATACTTTTCTGTCTATGATAACTCAAACAAGGGAACGGTGATTCAAACCAAGGAAGGATAATTGCAGAGTGGAAGTAAAAAAAAAAAGCCTTTGGTGAAAAAGTAATAAGTTATTTGAACAATTATCTATGACATTATATTTGGAGGGTTTATTGGATTTAAAACGTAATTTGAAAGGTAAAAATAAAAAACTTTTATATGCATAATAAAATTTTACTATGTCGCTTGCAGTAAGATGGTTGGTGATTATTCCTTTTATTAAGGCAATAGTCGGGCCACGCCTTGTGTACTGCGTACTGTTCTGCAGGACTCATTGGATGAACCATTTCGAAATGCTGAGTAGATGGTTTTCAAATGTCATTTCTGTATTCAATTATAAACAGGTAGGCTGGAGATTAATGGAAGTTAGCACGCAATACTCAGCCTATTTCTCCTGGCCTACCAAGATATTTGACACCTTATCCTCAAAAGAGAAAATTTCCCATAAAAATTCAACATTATATTCTAATAACTGCGATAATCAGTATATAATTTGTTGTAAGATTTCTTCCAGCGAATCTGGTAAAAAATTTAGATGAATACAGAATGATGTGCCCAATAAGAGGAAAATTGAAAATTTTATAACACTAGTCAGATCAACCAATTAGTTTCACTTTCGTATCTTTAAAATTTTCGTATCTGTTGCAATGTTCTTTCTAGAAATGAAACATTAGGACAATCAGTACCATTTATCTATATGGTGCTAAATATAGATTTCTTATCTATATTTAGCGCCAGAACAACTAAGGTTGTGAGGCGTCAGTATATTGTCTGTAATTGCATGTATTATTTAGTAGTTTGCTCATTGCTAGATAAAAACCAGAATTTCATGGAGTAAAAAACCAGAAAACTCTCATCTGAGACTGACTAAAAGTCATCCATTTTGTGAAAATAGCATTAAAAACGCTTCACGCCATTGAGGATTTCAACCTTTTCCACCCTGTATGGGAGGGTTTTGAGGGTTTTCTTAAATGAAAATGAGAGTCTTCTTAAAATAAACCCCTCTTAATTTGAGGGTTTTCTTCAAAAGTTCAAGAGTTTAAATATATTCATTTTTTTGCGCTACTCTACAACTGTCCTCTATTTTGTATGTGTACACTTACCCTCTGCAGAATTTTTTGGTGGGCCATTAGGTTTATTCCACAGTCTGTTATCGCAGAAGAAAAATAGGTACACGGTAGAAAAGACAAGTACAGAGACTTTGTAACTTATTTCGGAGCTAAATATAATATAATTTTTGTCTGAAACGTAAAATAATGAACCAATGTATACTCCCCAGCATGAATTATGGAAGTGAAACCTGGGCACTCACCAAAAGAATGGAAGAGAAGCTGAAAATCACACAGCGAAGAATGGAATGAATTATATTAGGAATCAGACTGTTGGATAAGAAGAGAAACACATGGATTAGGCAGCAAGCTCAAGTAAAGGACATTCTTATCAAAACTAAAGAACTGAAACGGACTTGGGCGGACACATAGCTCGAAGACATGATGATAGATGGACTAAGAAAATAACAGAATGGTATCCAAGAGGAGCTAAAAGAAAACCTGGAAGACAACGACGATGGACAGATGAAATTCAAGAGTTCGTGGGTAATAAATGGATGGCCATTGCACAAAACAGAAGGAACTGGAAGGCTGCTGGAGAGGCCTTCATCCTGCAGTGGATTGAAAATGGCTGATGATGATGAAATAGAATATATATAATAGCTCATAAATATATTATACTTCTTATGAAATATATGTATATATAATATTATATTTGATTAATATAAATTTTCAAAAAGCAAAATTATTATTAAAAGGAGTTGAAAAAACAGACAAAAAAACAACAAAAACTTTACTAATTTTGTCCCTTTAGAACATTCCTCCATCACGTCATCAGTGGATTTAATGGATTAATGACAGTTTATGAACACACGTTTCTGTTAATCGTATCCAGTTTCACAAAGTTTTATTCTTTAATATATATAATTTTAAAACGAAATTTTCAGTTGCAGGTTTTGTATGTGCAAATGCTAAGACAAATGATGTGTAATATTTTGTATTTTGACATTAACGTACAGCAAATAAACTGGGGTAAGGAAGCAAATTCCTACGCATACGCATCCTTATAACTAATTAATCAAAGTTAAGGTTTTTAATTAAATTTAATTAAAACCTTTCTACAGCACAATCTCGCGTGTCTACTTGTTAAGTGGCAAAATAACTTAGGCTATGAAGCATCGGTGTACTTTGAAACACCTATTTTTTTGGCAATACACTGAAAGAACAGAATTCATGGGATACCTGGTTCCTGGGCAACGAAACACTGTCACCCCTCTCGCTAGTGGACGAAGCCACCTCTTGGCAGGTATATAGGTACACCCCCCAGGGTTCGTTGTTGGACCCATTGTTGTTTTCTGTATTTATCAATGATATTGATGAAGGTATATTCTTGGACCCTTTTCTTGGAACATTGTATTTTTTGAATTTTTAGGCGGTAGTAATCAAGGAATTGATTTAATTACTTATGCCGATTATCTGCCCATTTTGACAATATGGTGACTCGTATTTCCAAACTGAGGAGCGAGCTGCAGTAGCCTTTGGAGCGATTAATAACATGGAGCAAGTTTTGTAGGTTGGAAGTTTCCTCTCAGAAGATGGTACAGATGATTACTGAAAGGCAGGCTTAGCGGTGCGCCTCCGTAGCCAGGTGGGAAGGAGCAGCAGTGCGTAGCACATGCTTCTTGATTAGACCGGGGTTCGAGCCCGTCATCACCAAATACGGAGTATGCGGAAAGGTCAAGGAATGACCACCACATATCCCGGAGCAATATGGCCTTAGTTGCTAATGCTCCTAAAAACCAACTAACAACAGCAACAGCAGGCTTAGCATGAATAATTGCCCAGTTGCAGGAGCATGAAATTTTTTAAAAATAAAATAAGAAATCTTTTGTATGAATGCTTGTTTATTTCATTATGACCTACGTTTCTGATGCTTGGGTATATAGAATTTCAAATTCAACTGTCCAAAAATATTTGTTTCAGGCTCAGGGATTTGCTGTTCTGAGTACAACCAGAGCTTGCCGAACAGTTTCTTCGGAGGCATTAATAGTAATAGCTGGTAGCCTACCTGTTGATTTATTGATTATGCTCTCTGGACTGTTATATTGTACTAGGAACGATATTAGAAGTACGATTTTGGGGCTCACATCTTGCCTTCTCATTAATAAAGTAGACTTAAAATGTGAACCAAAATACAATATTGTTATTTGTTTGTTTTTTTTTTAGGAGCATTAGCAACTAAGGCCATATTGCTCCCGGGATATACGGTGGTCATTCCCTGACCTTTCTGCATCCTCCGTATTTGGTGGTCACAGGCTCGAATCCCGGTCTAATCAAGAAGGGTGTGCTACGCACTGCTGCTCCTGCCCACCTGGCTACGGAGGCGCCCAAAATACGATAACCAAATGATGTACGTGACATATGGCAATCGAGGTGGGGTTCGAGACGTTTCTTCCTGGCGTTAATATAATTAAAGTAAAGAAAAAGCCGTGGTTGCAATTTGACTTGAATGCAACCTTTCATTTGCCAGGACATGATCTGGCGATGAGATTACATCAGTTTGGCCTAGCAGAGAATGATCAGTTTTCTAGTGGTGAGATAGAAACCTCTGTACATGTTATGTTAGAATGTGTAAATTATGTTGATTTTAGATAAACATTAGAGAGATCTGCAGATTTGCTGGATCTGGAGACTTTGCGGATTCAGTTTGCTGATAGAAGGCTATTTACTTATTTTAAAGTTTTTTCGCAGATGCCTTTAAAAAGAGATTAAGGTTAAGAGATATATAGTGGAAATCCACCTCCCAGTGGCCGGGATGGAAACCCCCCTCACTAGGATGGATGCAAATGCTTGAATTTTTATTTATATATCCTATTTCACTGAGGTGGGGTTAAGTGGCACAAATCCGAACTTTATAAGTTTTAATGTTTGAACTGTGTTGTATATTTATTTATTTAACGGAGCTTAAAAATGGCTTGGTTGCCTTTTAAGTTTATGTACAACCCACGGATAGACTGCGGTCTATGGAGTGGTTGTCTAAAAAAAAAAAAATATTTCATTACGATCACCCGGAAAGTTATTTCATCAACTCCTGTTTGTTGTATCTGTAAATGCGTGTGTTCTCTGGTCGATTTGCCTACTTTTCTCGACGAAAAACGCGACTTCTCGGTGAGAGAATCTTGCTATATACGCCTGACACCGACTAACTCAACCACGGAGTCAAAAAAAGCCCATAAAAGTTCCTCGGGTCATCGACGGGATTCGAATTCGGGCCTTATTCAGCCGGTGTGAGTGAGCACAGTGACGATACCACTGTTATACCGGCGCAGGCGAGTGGTTTATCTAGACATCTTAAGTACAAATGTCTTTATATCTCCCCCCAGAAAGCCAAGCATTAGCCACTTTCTCCCACCTCCCATTCCAAACCTTTCGCCTGGTGGGTTGTACTGTCCCAAATAGTTTTCTGCTCTTAACAGTCCACACCTGTAGAGGGTGGGCTTCCTCTAAAAGGGTGCTCTTTTGTCTCTTTAACTTCTGTTTTCCTGGTGTAAGTCTTTGTAACATCCACCTTCTTTGCTGTTATCTGTACTAAGAAATTTACGCTATCTCCACTGCGCTGCTTTCCAACAAAAATTTCTGCTTTTTTCATAGGGGCGCTAATGAGCTCAAGCGAAGCCAAGCCAGAGAACTTAATCCCTACTATCTGACCGGGCTCCTCAAGCTTGGTATGGTAATTAGAAGTCGGTGGTTCCCACGACAACTAGGATAAGAAGCGAGATGAACAACATAACCCCTACACTGCACTACATAAACTACATATCGCTCACACTAACTGGCCTTTACAGGATACTGTATTCAATACAAGAGAACTGATCGCAGAGTTGTGGGAAATCATCGCTGCCGCTTGACCCTAAACATCGTAACCCAGGTAACACTGCTTGACTGTGGAATCGAGCTATGCCCAAAATCCATAAGTTCATAGCTTATAATGGTGTGATTGCAATTAACCAACAGAGCCATGTCTACAGAGCCTGGTTTTGGAGGTGAAGAGGCAATTCCACCTACTGCCAACATCTTGACAGGATGTTGTCAGTATGTGGAATGCGTTTATCCTGATCCCTTAGGAGTGAGCTGAACTGATAAGGCCTCTTCAAAGTGTTGTTTAAATTTGGCATCTTGGGAGCGCTTAACTGGAAATACTCCTTTAAAAGTTTGGCATTCCGTTCTTGAACAAAAGGCGTTCTCCCGTTCATTCTACTGAGACCAATGAGGGTGGCGTAAGTCCCCATTTGATTTCCAAGGCGTCCAGTGTTGCAATGAATCGTGAGGGCATTAACATCTTCCAAGAACGCTAGAAATTAATAAAAAGACAAAAAATTAACTAAATACCAGCATACTGTTAGAAAGTTATGATAATCTTAGATTTTGTATGAAAACAATGATTGGGTAGTTGATTCACCTTTAATTTGTGAAAGGACTTTTACTCCACCCGATAAATTGACAACATTACAGTTGTTTTTTTTTTTTTTTTATGTGAACCCCAAACACGAGAGGTATTAGAACCTATAGTACTTAGTACCGTGCTTGGGTTGGAGGTTGAAAAGACGAAAGAAGATATTTGTTGACATTGGACTTGAACTTCTGTAGATTGTAATTTTCAGGAAATACGTATGAAGGAAGGTTGTTCCAGAAAACGGCAGCTGAATGAATAAATGAAGAAGATGAAAAGTTGGTTCTGTGGGTTTGAAGTTGGACAGTAAATGGATGTTGGCTGGTGGCGGCACGTGTTCGGACTGTTTTGAAAGAGAGAGAGAGCGGGGATTATAGAAGCTAATTCAGAAGAACAGTGCCCATGGAAGTATCTGTAGAAGAGGCATGCAGCAGAAACAGTGCGTCTATGAGACAGCGAGTGGAGAGACTCTGTTAGAGATGATGGTTGCAAAGTGCACAATTACCACGAAATAATTCTACAAATGGTAATTTTTAGGAAATGCATGGCTCCGTAGCCAAGTGGTCATGGTCAGTGCAATAGCGCACGCTCTTCGAGTAGAACGGGGTTGAAGTCCTTAACTGTTAAAAACGGTCGGATCTACCAACCTGAACTGGACCAGCGGGGTCGATTATGGACCATTTCCTCAAGATTACTTCCTGAGGAAGCCTCCACCCTGCAGTGGATTGGTAATGGCTGCAAACATGCGAAGGAGGGTTGTTTCAGAGAACATATTCGTATTGATTTAGAAGAGAGTCGGGGAACTACAGGTGTCAATTCAAAAGAACAGTGCCCATAGAAGTAATTAGAGAAAAGAAATGCAACAGAAACTGAGCAACTTTGATAATATTAGTCATATAGTGCACTATGTAGTGCAATACAACGGAAGCACGGAAGGTTTTTTTTCTGCACCATTAAAAAAATAAATAAATATAACAAAATGGAAATAATAAATAGAATAGTAACAAACAATAATAATAAGAAAAAAGAATGAAAATAATAAAAAGTGTAAAGAATATATATAAAATAAGAGAAGATACTGTAAGTTCTGGATGGCTCTGATATGACAGTTTTCAATCACGGATTTGAGGACAACCAACGGTGTTTTTAAAACCAAAGAACCTTCCACCACATGAGTCGCAGGAGTAACGCGGTCAAAGTACCCATGTTTACGCCCACCCATCGCCAAATACGCCTAAACTTTATGTATGTGGTCAATGAAACCATTGGCAACTGGAAAAAAAAAAAAGTTACCTTTTTCCAATGAATCATGTATCCTGCTTTGTTGTGTGGGCAGTAGATGGAGAACAAGGTGACAAACACATTTCTTTTACTTTTATTTTATTTATGAATAATTTTCGAACGTTTTTTCAACATCTGTCGCATTTATACTCAACCAATGAGGAAGATAAAACATGTCATTGGGAACTTCTTTAAGGAACTGACTGTCTGATTTAAAATAATTGCCATAGTACGTCACCTCGCCTCCACACAGATAAGATGCCCAAAATCCGTAAGTCCCATAACTCATAATGGTGTGATTGCAATTAACCAACAGAGCCATGTCATAGCCTGCTTTTGGAGGTGAAGGGGCAATTACTATACCCAAACCTTGTACCATCTTTTGGAAAAGATCTCTGCTATCACTGACTCCAACGAATATAGCATCGGGATATTTGTTAAGGAAATAATTTGTAGCCTTCATATAATATTCCCTATCCACCAGTTTACCATGAAAGTACTTTAAGTGGTTCGGATAATCTCCCCCTCTATAATGAACCCCCACAAACGTTGCAGTGGATCTATACTGTTTTAACTCGTGAAGTACTCCTTGAGCATAATCTGTTATGTCTTTGCGGAAAGCAAATTCTTGAAAAATTTCTTCTCGCACATTTTGAAAGAACTTGTAGGATATGGGATAATAATATCCTGTCAGGATGTTGGCAGTAGGTGTAATGAATTCGTCCTGATCCCTTAGGATTGAACTGATTTCATAAGGCCTCTTCAAAGTATTGTTTAAATCGGGGATCTCAGGAGCATTTAACTGGAAATAATTCTTTAAAATTTGGGCATTACACTCCTGGACATAAGGCGTTCTTCTGTTCAGTCTACTGAGACCAATGAGGGTGGCGTAAGTCCCCATTTGATTTCCAAGGCGTCCAGCGTTGCAATGAATCGTGAGGGCATTAGCATCTTCCAAGAACGCTAGAAATTAATAAAAAAACAACAAATTAACTAAATACCAGCATACCATTAGAACAAAGTTATGATAATCTCAGATTTTGTATGGAAGCTATGGTGTGGGTAGTTAATTTACCTTCAAGTTGTGAAAGAAGTTTACTCCGCCCGATAAATAGACGACATTAGAGTTATTGGTTTAAAAGTGCACAATTACCACCCAATAATTTCGAGAGAACCACATAACCTCGTTGTAACTCCACAACGTTTTGCACTCACTTTGGAATCCTATAGTAAGCAGAAAAATATCATTGGGCAGAAAATACAAATTTTTAAATCAAAAAACTCATTAAAGACCCACGTACGAATTGTTACTATTAGTTGCAAGGAAGTTCCAGGCTTTTTCTGCACAAGCCAAAAGAAAAAGAACCGCTAATAAGTACCTTTACCTTGTTTGGGTGGAAAGTTGAGAAGAGAATATGCCTGTTGGTATTAGACTTGAATTTGTACAAATGGTAATTTTTAAGAAATGCATACCTCCGTAGCTCGGTCATGGTCAAGAGTGGAAGTGCAATAACGCACCCTCTTCGAGTAGACCGGGGTTCAAGCCCATGACTGATAAATACGGTGGGATCTGCCAACCTGAACTGGACCGGCGTAGTCTATTATGGTCCATTCCCTCAACATGATTTGCTGAGGAAGCCTCCATCCCGCAATGGATTTACAACAGCTGCAAACATGCGAAGGTGGGTTGTTTCGCAAAACATGTTCGTATTGATTTAGAAGAGAGTCGTGGAACTACAGGGGGTCAGTTCAGAAGAACTGACCAAGTTCAGAAGAAGTGCCCATAGAACTATTTACAAAAAAGAAATGCAACGGATACTGCATCTGTTTGATAGGACTAGTATTAGTATTAGCCATATAGTGAAGGAAGCAACAGGCTTTTTACTGTACCATTAAAAAAATAATAAATAGTAACAAACAATAATAACAATAATAAATAAATCATATATAAAAATATAAAGAAATATATAAAAAAATAAGAGAAGATATATAAAAAGTAGAAAAGAAATTAAACTAATTACGTACTTCCCTACTCATGTATGTAACTGACGCTTGAATTTCTTCAAACTTACAGCTTCAACTAACCACGGAGGTAACTTGTTCCAGTAATCAACAAATGGCTGACTAAAAGAAAACTTTCTATAATACAGTTAAACCTATTCTCCTCCATAATTTGAATTTATGACTCCTAATTCTAGAATCCTTTAAGAAAGCCTTCATTTATTTTACTGTCCCCTCTCAGAGCTTTGCGGACCTCAATCAGGTCCACTCTGAGGTGTCTGGTTGCCAAGCTCTGTAGGGAATAGAAGTATTGTTGGCATGCGATCCATAAGAAGTACTTCGTCGACATGGGCAAGGGACGAGGTCTTTTTTTTTTTTTTTTTTTTTTATTAGGGTCACCCAGAATTACGTGTGTTCTCTAGTCGATTTGCCTGTTTTGTTGGACGAAAACCTCTAGTTTTTAAGGGGGAAAAACCTTGTCATCTACGCCTGAGACCGACTAACTCAACCACAGAGTGAAAAAGGCCCATTAAAGTTCCTCGCGTCATCGACGAGATTATACCCGCGCAGACTCTATGGCTCATAATTCTAGAATCCTTTAAGAAAGCCATCATTTATTTTACTGTCCCCTCTCAGAGCTTTGCGGACCTCAATCAGGTCCACTCTGAGGTGTCTGGTTGCCACCCGCGCAGACTGGCATTCTTACAGAAACTGCTAATCTTGGACTGTTCGCGCAGTGATGTAATTAAGGTGTACAAAAGTGGACAGAGCAGCAGTCGACAAGCCAATGACGTGTTCTCAAGCCTCATTGATGATCGTAGCGAACGTAAACTGTCTCCCCTTGTGCAACTCGATAGAGACTTTGTAACGGCAGACCATGGATTCTGTCTGCGCGGTAGTACGATGGTTATGACCACCGTCCTCCTTACATCGGGTGGAAAAGGCCCGGGTTCGAATCATATCAACAACACGAGGAACTTTAATAGGTTTAGCTCAACTCCGCCAATTGTATAAGTTATTTTGGGGTTACTGTTCCCCAGGTACAATACTTTTCACTTTGCTGGATTAAAGCATAGCTGTCATTTTTCTCACCATTCCTGAAGTCTATCTAGGTCATTCTGAAGAAGCTCTGCTTGGCGACGAGCGTTAACTACTCTACCAATCTTTACATCATCTGCAAATTTAGACATCACGTCCTCTAAGAAGTGGGGCCCCAACGATTAGTATTAGGACTACTGTTGTTTTTGATTTTCATAAATGACATCGATGAAGAAACAACAGTAGTCCTAATACTAATCGTTGGGGCCCACTTCTTACATCAATCCAATGTGAGGAATAACCATTAATCACAACCCTCTGGCTCCTGCCCTGCTATCCATCTAAGAATTTTCCCTATGATTCCAACCTGTTCCAGCTTATAAAGTAACCGCTCATGTGGGACTGAGTCAAGTGCTTTGCTGAAATCCAAATAAACAACGTCGAAATTATTCTCTAAGTCCAGCTCTTGAGTGACCCTGTCAAATTAGCTAACCAGATTAGTTAAACATGATTTTCCCTTTACAAAACCATGCTGAGTGTCCTTCAGAATTCCATTTCTAACTAAGTGATTTTGAATTCCACCTTGATCGTAGTCTCCATTTTTTTCCCTACTACTGAAGTTAGACTAACCGGCCGGTAATTTCCCACTTCACTCTTAGAACCGCCCTTATGTATTGAAGATACATTGGCACTTTTCCACTCCAACGGAATCACTCTCGAGTCCAGTGATGCTCTCATAATTAGCCTCAATGGTTCAATGCACTCATTGGCAGCCTCCCTTAAGATTATAGGGTATATGCCATCAACCTCAGGAGCCTTACTGGCCAGTAGGCTCGAAATTTTTTTTATTAAATAAACATGTGAAGTTTCAACATCATTAAGTACATTTTACATTTTTTTCAACTTCACTCCCATAACTTCTCATTGACGTAAATGGTTTTTCTTCTGTAAATGCAAAGTAACTGTTGAGTTCATCTGCAACTTCAGCTGAGGTAACTAATACTATCCCACGTCCATTTCACAAGGGTCCAATCTGGTTTGTTCTTCTCTTCTTTGCATTTATATATAATGAAGAATTGCTTATCCCCTCTCCCCTCTATGCTCTCTTTGCCAGCGATTTCTCATAATCTGCCTTTGCCAGCCTAACCTTTTCTGTGACATGTTGGATGTGTCAAGGTAGTAACCTGACACTTCAATGGATGTGTCAGGTTACTACTCTGACACATCCATTGAAATTATTTAAGCTGGTTTTCTTAAATTTAGCTTACCGCTCATTTGAAACGCTGCTTTCAGACCATCTTGCTAATTTCGGCTGCTGCGGCATATCATCTGCTGCAACTACATCAGATAGACACATGTCTGTATATTATCCTTCTCCCTCCTAAGTAGCAGTTTTTCCCGAACCCTTACAGTATCTTCAGCGATACTGGAAAAAAACCATCACACTACCTTTATTTAGGTGAATCCTGTCACTGTAAAATAGATTCTTTTACCTACAAGTGCGGCCACGCTGTTAAAAATTTCCTCCCGAAAAGCCTTGCAGAGGTCCTCAAGTCTTGAGTTAATCCACAAGGCTTTCAGCATATAGTCCTTCTATCGTGTCCGGGTAGCATTGCACACATAGACATTCTGATCTAACTCGCTCCATTTTTTCAGTATGGTCTTATATTTATCCACCAAATTGTCAAGCCCTGTCCGCTTAATATTATTAGTCCCCCACAGAAATAATAACGCTCTCTTTACCCTCCTTAAAATCTGACAATCCTTTGGTAACATCATCCATTTACAATAAAAAAAATTACCAGTTGCTCTGACGATATTGTCTTCCAATGAAACTAAATCTTCATGATTTAGTTTTATAAAAACAGTAAATAATTTGACTACTCTGTTCTGGGCCTCGAATTCGAGGTGCATCACTTGGCAGGTCACGAGAAACTTAGTACACAAGATAGGGAATGAAGTGAATGCGTAAAAGACGGGTCCTTACCTACCCTGATTTCCCTCTTTTAAATCGAGTTTAGAAGCCTGAAAGAGAGAGAGAGAGGTATTGGGGGATACCACCCCCATTTGTGGGAACAATGTCCCATTGTACGGTGGATTTGAGTTTGTGGAGATGCAGTAGCTATTCAGAAAAAAAGTAACGCCGACTGCGAAAAAGAAAACTGTTTTTTTTTTATCAAAGGAAGCAATCATTGTGTAGTGCTTAGGAAAAGGTTTCCTAAATTGGAAGGATTTAATGTGCTATCACAAGAAAAACATGGATAGGATTTCCAAAAGATCGTTAATATTCAAGAAGGGAAAGATGGGAGAAAGAAATGAACCTTGGAGGAACATTACATTAGATGAGAAGTAAAAAGAATGGAGAGATCAATCTACCATCACCCGCAGTAAGTGATCAAAGAGGAAACTGGATATCCAATTGGAAAAATGAAAAGGCAAAAACATAAGATGAAGCTTTCTTAGAAAATATTTAAGCTGAACAGGATTGAAGCCTTTGGAAATAAGAAGACCATTGCTTGACTTTCTTCGAACTTTTCTATTGAATTTATCGACTTTATTTAGAGATAACAAACCCCAATACATCACCAGTGTATCGACACTGGGGAATTCATATTGGGAATCATTGATCAGATGGAAGGGTTAGGGAAAGTTTAAAAGTTGGCCATTGATGGATTTCTACATTACTTTGGAAAAAGAAGAGGTAAGTGCAATGGGACGATAATTGGATCCTTTATCACCCTCTGTAGGAACTGGCTGGATAAAAGAAAATTTTTATGCAGAGCGAAAAACACCAGCGGAATAAGAGTACATGGAAAGGCGACATAAAATAGGAGCAAGCTTAGGAACATAAGTTTTGAGAAAAAGTGGAGAAATTCCATCAGGATCTGGAGCTTACTTCGCATCAAGATTGTTCATGACCCTTTTAATGTTCTTTTGTCGAAAAACCACGGCGGCATTGAATGGAATGTTTTTGGTAAGACAGCCGGTGATTTACCAAGGTAATCGATGCAAGAGTTAGAGGAAAAGTGGAATGGTAATGAATTAGCGTAACCTTAAGATGAGAATGCAACAGAACCATTAGGTTGCAACTGAGGTTGGAGTATAAATGAACAGAAGTTATGGCCATTAGCCTGGACAGAGACTATAAGGCTTAGCTACTATTTGGACAAGAAGCAAGTTTTTTACTCTTAGCCTTTTCAAAATCGAGTTATAAGTGATTAATAACATTTTTGATATTGTTGAGGGCTTTGGTTTAGGCAGAAAACGAAGCTGGAGATTAAAATAAAAGCCAAATGCGATAATCTTTATGTTCTTATGTCGAAATGCCATAGCACATTTATTGAAAAACCAGACTTGCATAATGACATTTTGCGGTGAATGAGGAACAGAGATTTCATACGTAGAAGAAAAATTTCAGTGACACGATCTGAGCAAACATTAGGGAGAGAAAATTGAAACATTAATTCAAACAAGAAAAAGAGGAATAGAAATCTCCGATAACCCCATTTTACATTCCTGTAATACCAACAACACATGGCCACGGAAGAGAATTTCCTTTACAGAAGAGACTATCATTATGCTATGATCTGGATACCCCCTTGAGGAGGAGGAGGAATAGTACTCTAGAGTATTTTGAATGGTTCTTAGTGAGGGCAAGATAAGGAGTGTTGAGTATGCAGTTTTTTTGAGTGTTTAGTGCATAGGCGTTTTTTGGTATTCTGGAAGATAATGAAGTGGAATCTGACTAATTCTCGAGCGCAATTACTTTTATTCATATTTAGGAAGGAAATAATATTTCAGATTTTAATCTTCAACCAAAGGCTAACGCAGAACGTTATTTTTTGAGGTTCATGCCCACGTGGGTAGAACAGATGGTATGATTAACTGCCTCCACACACCGGGTGGAAAAGACTTCACTTAGAATCCTGTCAATGACGCCAGGAACATTTCAGGGTCCTTTTCACAACATGGCTGTAAGTCGGTCTCAGGCAAGGGTAGCATGGTCTCCCCCCCCCACCACGGAATTCGGGTTTTTCGTCCAGCAAACAGTACACACGACCACAGAACACACGAAATTTACAGATATATCATACACGGTGAAAAATGGCCTAAGTTGCGCCTAAAATCTTACAAGCAACCAATCAATCACAGGTTCAGCACAGATACTACAGGGTTCAAGTGCTTTTAGGACAATTTTCTCGCTTGCCTCAGACCGGAATAAAGATGGATTGATTGACTACTAATGGGTATCTTAACGGAAATTGGTTTTACCAAAGTTTTTGATCATTCTCACAAACATATAGGTTTATGGACTTTCATTGGTCCAAGTTTTTATTCCCTGCACCCCGCTAGTTTTTCAACCAGCAAAGCATGCAAATATCATCCAAAATACACATGATTTATACCCTAGTGCAGAGGCTCCCAACCGGTGGTTCGCGAACCCCTGGGGGTTCGCACTAAAAATTCTGTAATGGCGTCTGCTTAGATTTACATTGGTATATTATTGTAAACTACAAAATATCCCACAATTCCTTATAATCTCCCACAATTCCTTATAATCACTTTACTATCTTACAGTATATCATGTTAAATAAATATTTAAAATTATTTCTTGACTAAATGTCTAAGAGTATGAAAAAGGTTGTTTATGCATGGGTAATGTGAGATATAATCAAATGATGAATGCCTACTACCTAGGTAGTAGAAATGATGGTAGTGCATTACCCATGCATAAACAACCTTTTTCATACTCTTACACATTTAGTAAAGAAATATTAAACCATGCAAACTATCAAGCATCTCTCATATTGTGGAGTTATACTTCATAACCGGGTTGTGACCATTGTAACAAGAGGGTACCTGCCCACCCACCGATGAGTAAGTCAACAAGCTCGAACCGGTGTCATCTGGGTGGAGGTATCCGCCAAGAATAAGTAACATTACTCTTGTCCACTGGTGAAGTTACTTATTCAAAGTAGTGCAATACCTCGGAAACTCATTGTGAAGGTATTCACAATATGAGATATAATCAAACGATGTATGCATACTACCTGGGTAGTAGAAACGATGGAAGTGCATTACCCATGCCTAAACAACCTTTTTTAAATAAATATGTTTTCCATGCTAATTTTTTTTTTTTTTTTTCATTCTTAAGGATCATTGTTATATATAGGTACTTCTTTTTGTAGAACCTATACTTAGTGCCGTGAATAGGTTGAAAAGATGAAAGAAGATACTTGTTGACATTAGACTTGAACTTCTGCAGATTGTAATTTTCAGGAAAGACATATGAAGGAAGGTTGTTCCAGAAAACATTAGTTGAAAGAATAAATGAGGAAGATGAAAAGTTGGATCTGTGGAATTGAACTTTGACAGTAAAAGGATGTTGACTGGTTGCGACACGTGTTCGGACTGCTTTGAAAGAGAGAGCGGGAATTATAGAAGCCAATTCAGAAGAACAGTGCCCATTGAAGTACCTGTAGAAAAGGCATGCAGCAGAACCAGTGCGTCTATGAGAGAGTGGAGAGACTCTGTTACAGATAAGACATTAATTAACCTAACTGCCCTTCTTTGAATGGAATCTATAGGCATGCGAGAGGTTTTGGGGACACCGCCCCAGATGTAGGAACAATATTCCATGGTAGGCCAGAAATATTTCAACAGAGTAAATAACTGTTTGGATGAAAATTAACGCCGAGAGCGAAAGAGAAAACCCAGTTTTTTAGATGCAGAGAAAGCAATATTTGTAATGTGCTTTATGCCAAGAAGGATTAGAAGTCAGAGTAATCCCCAAGATCTTGCCTAGAAATCGGAGTGTCATAGAAGATAAGCATAGGAGTAGAAGAATCCTTTTGCGAGATATAAGACAGTGCTGACTTTTAGAAGGATTGAAATTAAGTTTTCTTTGCCTCAGTGAAGAATTACCTGGAGATCCACATTTAAGGAATTGGTAGTAGATATTCGAGAAGTTAAACTGTTTGAGCAGGGCAGGGTTTCTGAAAGCAATGTGCTATCATCAACAAAACTATGGATAGGATTTCCGGTCAATGGAAGTAGGCCATTAATGTACAAGAAGAAAAGAGGGGGGAAAGAACTGAACCTTGGGGAACACCAGCATTAATGGAGAAGTTAAAAGACAGAGAGCCGTCTACCACCAATCGCAGTAAGCGGTCAGAGAAAAAACTGGATACCCAATTACAAAGAACAGCTGGCAAACCATAGGATGGAAGCTTATTTAGAAGACCTTTATGCCAAACACGATCAAAAGCCCCTGAAATGTCAAGAGTAATGGCTTGAGTTTCACCAAACTTTTCCATTGAATTTGTCCATAGATGGGTAACATAAGCCAGAATATCACCAGTGGAACGACACTGATGGAATCCATACTGGCGATCGTTGATCAGATGAAAGATTTCTAGATCGTTTTAAGAGTTGGCGGTTAATTGATTTCTCCATTACTTTGGAAAGAGTAGAAGTAATCGCAATGGAACGATAATTGGATGGAAGGGATTTGTCACCTTTTTTTAGGAACTGGCTGGATATGAGCAAATTTACAAGCAGAAGGAAAAACACCTTTGGAATAAGAAAGTGAAACAAGACGACACAGGATTAAGTTCAGGGGCACAGGTTTTGAGAACAAGTGGAGAAATACTATCAGGACCTGGAGCTTTCGTAGCATCAGAGTCATCAAAACGATCAACATACTTTTGAGTTAAAACCACAGGATTTATTGAATGGTGTATACTGGGAACGGTTGGAGGTGATTTACCAAGATCGTCAATACATGAGTTGGAAATAAAATAGGATGCTAGCAGGTCAGCTTTATCTTTGGCTAATGTGGCAAGAAACCATTTCGTTTTGATAGACGTGGGAACAGAGATGGGTAAAAATTGCCTCCAATAGCTTTGGAAAGAGAACAGAATGCTCGGCTAGTTTTGGATAAGAAGCAAGTTTTCTCTTCTTAGTCTGTTCGAAATCTAGTTTGGACTGATTAATAACTGCTTTACAAAATATAAATAATACTTAATAATAATAATTATTTATTATTATGCAATGTGGCTTATAAAAACGTAGTACTGGGAATATATTATAATAAAAAATCAGTACTATTATACGATTTCAGAGAATATAGGCTTAGGGGTTCGCGATAAAAATATTATGTTAAAAGGGGTTGGCGAGTCAAAAAAGGTTGGGAACCACTACCCTAGTGGATAGCACAGTGGGTATAATCACCGTTCTCTCCCCAACCGGATGGAAAAGACTTGAATTCGAGTCCCATCGATGATGTAAGGAATTTTTTATAGGCCTTTTTAACAACGTGGCTGAGTTAGTCGGCCTCAGGCGGGGTAGCGTGGTTTTTCCTCCCGGAAACTTGGGTTTTTTGGTCCAGCAAACAGAAAATAGACCATGAAGCACACGCAATTTACAGACAATATACACGGAGCAATATGGTCTTAGTTACTGATGCTTCTAAAATCATACAACAACAACAACTCCTACGGCACCCGTCCACCCCACACCGGGTGGAAAAGACATGAGTTCGCGTCCTGTCGATGATGTGAAACATCGACGGGGCTGAGTTAGTCAGTCTCAGGTGAGGGTAACATGGTTTTTTATCCGAGAAACTCGGGTTTTTCGCCCAACAAACAGAAAATCGACCACAGGACTAAGATAATTCACAGATCATATGCACGGAGCAATATGGCCTTAATCGTTGATGCTCCTAAAAACCCTACTACCACAACAGTAAACTCATACGGAACTGCATAAACCAATTTGCTGCAGTGGCTTCTGCACATAAAACAAAATTTTTCATGGGGCTAGGGTTGTATGGCTTTTTCCCCCCGGAAAGTTTTTCATCGAACAGAATACGCAAACTGCCTATAGATTGCATGGAATTTGAAGACAGTACACCGACTCCTTATTGCCCTAGCGAACCTGTTACGAAACAATAATAACAGTCCCCTTGCTTGTAATAAAGCACAGCGAGTCCAGTTTTAAACCTTTAGGCTGTAATGCAAAAAACCATAGTTCAAGATCGGGTGACTACTAAATAAGATAACCTTCTTGTATTCTATCTTGTGAACTCCTGACCATGTGGTCGTCCAGAAGCTGAGAATAATTCTGAGTATTTACAGTTATCCGAATGTATTTTGCGTATTGAGACAATGTACCCACACCGTTGGCCACAGTGTGTGTACATTGTCTGTAATTTCCTGAGTCGGTGTGTATTTGCTGAACGGAAAAGACTCAGCTTTCTGGAAGATAAAAACCATGCAACCTTAACCCTAAATCGACTAACTCGGCCATGTCTTGAAAAAGCCCATAAAAATTTCGTGTGTCATTGATGGGATTCGAACCCAAATATTTTCCCCCCAGTGTATGAGAAAGACAGCCTCTCAAAACGGAATTGATTTTTAATCAGAGGCTAACTACAATATACACCTGTGTGGTTAGTATCATTCGCTGATCTCTCCTACATTTTGTATTAGTAAACACTTCACTTACCTTCTATAGGATCTTTTATAGGATTTTCTATAGGATCTTCTATAGGATCTTTTAATGGGTCAAGCTTAATCCACGGCCTATGATTAGAGATGTAAAAGAGGTATATTGTATAGAAGCCAACTACAGACATAGTTGTCCACTTCATACAATTTTTTAAAACTCTGATATTCATTAAAATTAGGATGTAGGAAGTGCGTATTCAGAAACTTCTCTCTCTCTCTCTCTCTCTCTCTCTCTCTCTCTCTCTCTCTCTCTCTATCAATAACAAGCGCGTTTTTCCCAGCAGTATGCTTCGCCTACGAATCATAAAATCCCACTACGGAAATTCATTGGTTGCTCCATCCAAATGTTGCTCCATTCATTGGTTGCTCCATCCAATGTCATCGACAAAGTTTTCACAATTTCATTATTATCATTTGCCTCGTACATGTGATGAAAATAGTTTATTCTCATTTCACAAGTGATTTCTATATGGAAAACTGACCCCAGTATGGTGTCAGGATTCTTGCAGACCCTATACTGATTTACAGATACTTGAAGTACAAGCTTCCTTCTTATGCGTGTTAATTCTGAAGACTATAAAATTCTGAAGACTCTATAAAAGTTATAATTAAATAAAATCATAGCTAAATATAAAGATATTTATAAAACTATTGTGCGTGTTTCATTGGGTACTCGACACCATAGGACCAGAATAATGTGGGTGCAGAACCGAAGTCTCTTGATGTATGAATCCGGTTATATAGGTTGGAAACTAGATGCTGTCGACGTCTGATTGAAGTGTATGAGGTCTGAAAAATGATTGAATAATACTTTGTTTCTATGACAAACAAGAGGACGTGGAGCGCAGACTGGGTGTTAGAAAATTTGGTTTTAATCAAAGAGAAATGAGCAATGGAACAAGCTACCACACACTCGTGGAGCTTATGTAGATTTAAAGAGCAACTGGATAATTATTTGGAAGTGTCCGGCCCGTGGCCGTGGGCCAGCGATTTAGAATATCGTAACGTTAAGAGGAATGGCTCGTATAGCGATTGTTTTAAATGTAGTTATTTTAAGAAGTCACTTGCTTCGCCATCAAGGAAGGAGGATGCTAACAAACACACGCGTCAGTTGACTGTGGTTCGAGCCCACGCAACTGTTAAATGCATTTAATGCTTGTATTCATTGCCAAAAGGATTACAGTAGTTGTAAATACCTCTGGCCTAGTGGTTATGCCAGATTGTAAACGCCGTGTACATTAGTCCAAGCTATCTTAACTGAATGTTGGAAAATGTAGAGTTGTCCCTGCTCTCAAATATTCTAACCTTCAGAACATAACGAATTTTCGGTCAATCTTTATTTACTTACCATTCCTTAAAAGTCTGAATAAGATTTTGTTACAGGGACAATCATCTCATATTTAAAGCATAAGATCAACGTCCATACATCATAATGGCCCATTAAAATTCCTGTCGTCATTGAAGGGATTCGAACTTGGTCCTTTTCCACATGGTGCGGGGATGTCGGAGGACAGTGATTATAGAAATGCTGACCACGAGGGCGAGACGTCAGTATTTGCTACTATAACTGTGTTCTTTCAGTCGGTTGGCTGTTTGCTGGATGAAAAATCGGAGTTTACAAGAAAAAAAAACTATGCAACCTTAGCCCGAGACCAATTCCCCGTGTTGTGAAAACAAAACAAAAAAAAAAAAAAAAAAAGCTCATAAAAATTCCTGCCGCCAGAGGCGGAATCCGAACTCGGTCTTTTTCCACTCAGTATGAGAAGCACAATGATTATAAATACTCTGCTAGCCAAGCCACTGTTACACGTCCCAACTTGCCTTGCTGACCTAGGTAAAATGTCGCCAGTGACTGGCAAGTTAAGCATGATCTACGCTGTTATTGTATTGGCACTGCAGCAGCCTTTGATAGGGTGTTAGGCAAGGTCTTGTTGTTCCTTTCACAATACTACTTTTTCATCTCGAGTCCACTCTTATATCTTTAATGTTTATTTAGTAATAGGACGCTAATATTTTCATATGATAGTGATAATTGCTCTTGCAATGATAAAACCAGTACTAATAGAGCACTTCCTCAGGGAGGTGCTCTATCAGTACTGGTTTTATTTTCAACTTTTAAAAATTAATATCTCGAAAATTACAAGTTATATGGAAAAAAATGTTGATGGCATTGTAATTAGTGTATATGTGGGAGTTTTTTAACAATATAAATTAGTTTAAAATTAGAGCACCAAAGGGGATAACCGATAAATTAGCCTCTGATAGAATTCGAATTCATCGCCGACTTATTCTCCCTTGTCAAGATCAAAAACTTCGAAGCTTTATCCTTAAGTAATGAAGTCTAATCAAATTCGGTTTAAAATATTGCTTAAATATAAACATTTTACTTAAACTTTATTACAAGAATGGCGATACTGTTAGGGTAGGGCAGTCCATATAAATCATCACAGACGGAAAAATGTCGCCTTGTTTAAGAGGATGTTGTTGTTGTTGCTGTAGTAGGTTTTTGGAGCATCAGGGACTAAGGCCATATTGCTCCGTATATACCGCCAATAAACTGCGTTTGTTCTGTGGTTGATTTTCTGTTTGCTGGACGAAAAATCCGAGTTTCCGGGAGGAAACCATGCTATCCTCGCCTGAGACCGATTAACCCGGCCCCATATGAAACAGGTCCTTAAAAATTCCTCATGTCATCGACGGGACTCGAACTTAGGTCTTTTTCACCCTGTGGGGGGAGGACGGCGATTCTATCAACCTATGAGGGTTGTTTAAAAGGAATCGTATGTTAGACCTGCTTAGAAGTCGAAAAAAGTTGATAAATACATTTACATACAATTTATGTAAAATTTAGAACTAGCGAACAGTTTTGAATAAATTTTTGATGACCAATTTTTGGATTCATTACAAAAGTCAACTCTGAGATGCAAGCGCCGTCTATTTGCTGCAACCTCCAATTAGTCGCGTTCCACTCTATATTCTCTCACAAAGCGGGATAAAAAGCAGGATATTCTCTCACAAATAAGATAAAATATTCCCTGCTCACAAAGCAGGGAGTATCGAAAATAAAAGATAGGAAAGAAAGAGCATATTTCGAAATCCGATACGCCGTACTTCACTCTCTGAACCAGGGGCGGACTCTATATTATTTGACATCGACAAATTCTTTAAAGTAGTTGTTATAACATGCTTCCTTTAATTCTGTAGTTTGTCGAATCGATAGCTGCAATATTTAAATTTCATGCACTTATTTATTTTTCATTCTGTAGTATAGCAACAGCTGCAATTTCCGGCGTGGCATGTTTGCGAAACTATATTTGTGCTGAGAGATTGCATAGAAAAGGATTAGTGCTTAATATGTTTCGATGAGTTATGGATGAGCGAGGTCAGATTTTCCAGGTTGAACTTCCTCCAGAATCCCAAGGTCGTGATAAAAGGGAGCGAGAGAGAGAGAATGATCTGAATCAACGTAATCACTAGTGGTCTAGAGACCCAGCGACCTGATTTTATGGCTTTTAAAAATATGTGCTAAGGTCCTCAGACTAGCTAAAATCGGCATCGTGGGTGGGAGAATAGTTTTAGTTGTAGGGTTTTAGGAGTATCAGCAATTTAGGTCATATTACTTAGTGTATAATATTGCGTGTGTTCTCTTGTCGACTGCTGTTTGCGAGACAAAAAACCTGAGTTTCCGGAGAGAAAACCATGCTACCCACGCCTGAAACCGATTACCTCAGCTGTGTTATGAAAAAGATCTACAAAAATTGCTGCCATTATTGATGGAATTCGAACTCAGGTCTTTTCCACCCTTTCTGGGGAGGACTGTGATTATGTCAACTGTGCTAGTCATGAGAGCTGAGAGAAAGAGTGGGTCTGTCGCAAGAACGTAAAAATAATCTAACTCGAACTGAGATAGTTCAAAATTTCAGTCTACTAAAATAATCATCATACTTTCTGAAATTCCTGCCACCATCTGAGTTTCGTCTGGATCCAATAGTTTCAAAATATAAAAGGCTCCATGAACACCAGGTTAAGCATATCGTTGCGATTTTAAAACCTCATGCGAAGGCAGTAGAACTAATACGTACACTGAGTGGCCACGTTATTAGGTACACCTACCGTCTTCATGAAATAGAACATTCCTTCAGTAACAACATAACGTGTTCATACCTTGCGAGATAAGGCTGGTGGGTGGATATGTAGGCATACTGTATGCATGCAATTCAGTAGCCGAGTGAGCAGGACGAAAGAGTTAAGTGACTTTGAACATGGCATAGTAGTCGGCATCAGACGCGCCGGTATGAGTATCTCAGAAACCGCAACTTTATTGCGGTTTTCACTTACGACTGGGTCTAGGGGTGTGTCGATATTGGTCCAATAACTAAATAACGTCTAGCCAACGCCGATATCCTGGTCGAATACAGTTCGCTGATGTGACAGACCAATGAAGACTGATAAGACATGTGCAGAGTAACGGAAAGGCTACAGTCAATCATATAACAACCCAGTACAATAGTACCAACCAAAGAGATATTTCAAACAGCACAATCCGTTGTACCCTGTCAGAGATGAGGATATTGCAGCCGACGACTGGGCCAGGTTACACTTCTTTCAGCATAAAAGAAGGATTGTACGTTTACAGCGAGCTCAGAAACACCAACACTGGATTGGAAAGAGGTTGTGCGGTCTGATGAATTTTGGTACCTACTGTTTCACGCCGATGGAAAAGTAATATAGCGAAATCAACAAGAATCCATGGACCCATCCCAATAGGGGTAAACAATGCAGGCTCGTTGTGATGGTGGCAATATAATGGTACGAGAAATGTTTCATGGTGCATAGTGCATATTGGTTCCTTGAAATCAGTCGGGCAAGATTTGGTTACTAGTTAGTATTAGTATTAGCAATGGCCACATGGTGCAAGGAAGCCTATGGCTTATGCTGCACCAGCCAAAAAACATAAAATAAAATAATAAATAAATAAATAAAATAAAATAATAAATAAATAAAATAAAATAAATAAATAATAAAATAAAATAATAAAAAATAAATAAAATAAAATAAGATAATAAGAATAAAAACAAATTAATTATAATAAGAAGAAAATTTAAAAAAATAATAATAAAAATTAATAAGAGAAAAGGAAATGGGCAACCTGTGCATTTCCCTTCTCCCTTAGGTAATTATCCAGCTGACCTTTGAATTTCCCCAGACTGTCAGCCTCTATCACCCATGTAGGTAACTTATTCCAGTAATTTATAACTCGCTGGCTAAGATAAAACTTCCTGCAGTCTAAACAACTCCCCTGTAACTTGAAATTACGGTTCCTAGTTCTAGAATCATTTATAACCGTGAATATTTCGTCCTTATTCATTTTGCTTATGCCTCTCAGAGCCTTAAACACCTGAATCTAGTCTTCTCTAAGGTGCTTAGTTTCCAAGCTCTGCAACCCACATATTCGAAATCTTTCTTCATAGGGAGGCCCTTTTGCAGATCTCACCAGGCGAGCTACCCGTCTTTGGACCCTTTCAAGAAGAACAATGTCTTTCTTTAGGTGCGGTCTCCATACTTGAACACAGTATTCCAAGTGTGATCTAACAATAGCCTTATATAATGGGATTACGGCGTCCTTATCTCTACTAGCGATTGTACAATAAATCGTCGGTAGGACACCATGGGCCTCCTTGCAACCAGTCTACAATAATGCTCAGATAATTTCATATCTGATCGTATCGTAATGCCCAAGTCCCTTTCTTCCACTACCTGCTTTAGTTCAACTCCGCCAAGTGTATAAGTTATTTTGGGGTTACTGTTCCCCAAGTGCAATACTGTACACTTTTCTGGATTAAAGCATATATGCTATTTTATTGACCATATCTGAAGTCTATCTAGGTCATTCTGAAGAAGCTCTGCTTGGCGACGATCATTAACTACTCTACCAATCTTCACATCACCTGCAAATTTAGACATCACGCCCTCTATCCCTTCATCGATGTCATTTATGAAAATCAAAAACAACAGTGGTTCTAATACTGATCCTTGGGGAACCCCACTTCTTACATCAATCCAATCTGATGAATAACCATTTATCACAACCCTCTGCCTCCTGCCCTGCTATCCATCTAAGGATTTTCCCTGTGATTCCAACCTGTTCCAGCTTATAAAGTAACCGCTCATGTGGGACTGAGTTAAATGCTTTGCTGAAATCCAAATAAACAACGTCGAAATTATTCCCTGAGTCCAGCTCTTGAGTGACCCTGTCGAAATAGCTAAACAGATTAGTTAAACATGATTTTCCCTTTACAAAACCATGCTGAGTATCCTACAGAATTCAATTTCTATCTAAGTGATCCTTAATTCCATCCTTGATCATAGTTTCCATGATTTTCCCTGCTACTGAAGTTAGACTAACCGGTCGGTAATTTCCAACTTCACTCTTAGAACCGCCCTTATGTATTGGAGATATATTGGCACTTTTCCAATCCAACGGAATCACTCCCTAGTCTAGTGATGCTCTCATGATTAGCCTCAATGGTTCAATGCATTCACTTGCCGCCTCCCTTAAGATTATAGGGTAAATGCCATCAACCCCAGGAGCCTTACTGGCCTGTAGGCTCGAAATTTTTTTTCATTAAATAAACGTGTGAAATTTCAACATGATTAATTACATTTTTTCAACTTCACTCCCATAATTTCTCATTGACGTAAAGAAAATGGTTTTTCTTCTGCAAATATCGATGCAAAGCAACTGTTGAGTTCATCTGCAACTTCAGCTGGGGAATCTAATACTGTCCCACATCCATTACATAAGGGTCCGATCTGATTTGTCCTTCTCTTCTTTGCATTTATATATGTAAAGAATTCCTTATCACCCCCCCCCCCCCTGTTTTCCAGCGATTTCTCATAATCTGTCTTTGCCAGCCTAACCCTTTCAGTGGCATTATTACATATCATTTTATAGCTGTTATAGGCTTCAGTACTTTTTTTTTTTCTGTAAGTTTTCCATGCGGTCTTTTTTTGCTCAAGTAATTTGGCAACTATGTTATTCATACAACTTAGAATCCTCATCGTGGAGTATTTTTTAATAGTATATAAGCATTCAAGGCTTCTGTGATAATGTTTTAAAGGTATACCATAGTTCAATTGTATTCGCTCTCTGTGAGATATCTACCCAGTTAGTAGAGGCCATGTAGCACCTTAAGCCGTCGTAATTTCCTTTCCTGAAATTATAACCCATTCCTTTGCCTCTAACTACTGCTACCTTTCTTTTCATAGTCCACCATAGATCACGTCCTGCTACTGGTTCCTGTACTGTCAGCCCTATTATGTCATCTGGTTCATGGGTGATGATGAGGTCTAGAGTATTCTTTTCCCTAGTACCTTCCCTAACAGGGTGATACAAATAACAATCATAGTTGATTTTAAAAATTTGTCCCCATATGGAGTTTCTTTCCCATTTGCTCCAATCAATTAGAGGCAAATTGAAATCCCCCATAATAAGACATTCATGCTTACTTGCCCATTCATTTACATGTAGAGGCTCTCATCATAATCTTCACAATCACCTGGCCTGTAGATTACTCCCACTCTCATTATACCTTTGCTTCCAACTATTTCACACCATACAGGTTCTATACTAGCATGCGAAACGTCTGAATCCGGGAAAGCTTTCATCTCGCTCAGGCTACTTTTGATAAGAAGCAGCACTCCCCCCCCCCCGTTATCAAGGTTAACTGGGGATAATTTCTGACCTGAAGCTTCTCTTCATGATTGCAGTGTATTGATATGTGAATTGGTTTTTCAATGGGATAATGCACTATGTCACAAGGCCACAACCGCATAGTACTAGTTCCAGGAACATGAGAATAAATTGAGCCTACTGCAATGGCTGCCACAGTCACTGTGGAATTGATTCCCACAGTCTCTAGCTGATTCCCACAGTCACTGTGGGAATCAATTCAGTCAATATGTGCCAGCATTACTGTGATTTTTCGACACTTCGCTGAGTTGAATCTATGCCACAGCTAATCCAGCAGTGCTCGACATTAAATACATGTATGTAATAACGTGTCCATTTACTGTATTTATTATCTTTAAGAAAAGACAATGAAGAATTTCATTGTCTTTTCTTAAAGTTCAGAATTCGTTTTATTTAGAATATAGCTTTAAAGAAGAACCATTAGAAAAAAAATACAATTAGCATTAGAAACCAAATATCAATTTTTATTTTAAAAAATTCTCACTAGTGCCCAATAACAAAACTATACTCACTGACCAAAAGTAATTTATTACAACATATATAGGAAGAGAGGGTATTAAATTTTAACCCAAGTTTTCATGAAATCAAATTGTACTGTTTTTATTTTTTAAAGCATAAATATATAAAAATTATATAATTGTAATTATATAAACAAGTTATTAAATGTTATTTAGGTCAAGATATTGCTGTATTTTACAGTAGAGTGGTGGTGGTAGTAGTAGTAGTAGGATTTTAGAAGCATCAGCGAAGGCCATATTGATCCTTATATTTTTGTGTGTTCTGTGGTCGATTTACTGTTTGTGGATGAAAAACCCGAGTTTTCAGGAGAAAAAAACTTGGTACCCTCGCCTGAGACCGACTAACTCAGCCACGTTGTGAAAAAGTTGAAGACATGGGGAATTTTTTCCTCATGTCTTCAACGGGATTCGAACTCAGGTCTTTTCCACGGGGTGTGGGAAGGACGCCGATTCTACCAACGTTGTTTAAATGATATGGGATCTAGAGATGAAATCTATATGGGGAATTTAGTGAGCAAACTAATTACGGTAGGGGTATTCAAATGTGAACCCCCTCGTAATTAAAACAATTAATTGAAATTATTTTTATCTTCTTATTTGTTAAACCTTTTATTGGTCTTACGAAGAAAATTTTCATAAAATTATGGCAAACTGTACTGCCAAAGTGGTACTTTTTCCCCCTCCCTTTTAATGATCGCCCTCCATGTGGTGTATCCTTTGCGCTCATGACTGCAGTACAGCTTAACATAAAACCAGTATTTCCTGTCACCGCGCAAATTATAGCAATAAAAGTATAACATAAAAGCTCTCTGTCATAGATCTGATATCTGTCTGTTGAAACTTTCTGCTATTATACAAAACGTTTGATTGCACAGTATCCGCTTTAATCTGATATTTTATAACTGAACAAAGGGAAAATACTCTATGAAAAATGGGTGATATAAAAAAAAATATATATATATATACAGTATATACAGTATTAAAAAATTCTGTACCAGGTACATAATTAGCATTAGCATTTAGCATTAGTTGAGGCATATGATGCAAGAAAGCAAGCTTATACAGCATCAGCCAAAAAAAAAAAAAAAAAAAAAACCTTCCCATTTCGCCCATCCGGTCACTGCAAATGTTTTGTTTGTCTGGTTCAGCCTTAAATTTGTTTAAGCTATCAACTTCCACAACAGACGGAAGTCTGTTCCAGCAATCAACTACCCGCTAGCAAAAAGCAAACTGCCGCACATCTATTCTACAACTGTCTTTCCTCAGTTTGAATCTATGCCCCCACAGGTTCTTAGTCTGAGCAAGCGAAAGTATCCCGTCAGCATTGGGCCTGCTAAAACCATTCAAGGCCTTATACGCCTCAATCAGATCACCTCGCAGTTGCCTAGTCTCCAGATGCTGCAACTTGCAGAACTTAAACCTTTCTTCGTAAGCGCACCCCCTTTGTTCCTCTCACCAATCTTGTTGTCCTTCTCTGTGCTCGTTCTAGCAACTCTACATTCATCCTAAAATGAGGCCTCCAGATCTGTACGCAGTACTCTTTGTCTCTGCTAGCAAAATTCCTATATATCATTGACAAAACTCCATGACCGACTATGGCAGCCCGTGTGCACGCTTAGAGAACTTCATATCTGACTGCACAATTACTCCCATTTCTTTTTCATTCTCTACCTCCCTCACAGAGTTGGTACGTTTCTCTTGGTTTACTGCTGCCCATATGCAGTACTTTGCACTTGTCAATGTTAAACTTCAGTTGCCACTTCTCAGCCCATCTGGCTAACTTTTCTAGTTCCTGTTGCAGTAGCATACTGTCTTTACTGTCATTAAACAAACCTGTCAACCTTTGTATCATCTGCAAGCTTGGACATTAAGCCTGATATACCTTCATCGATATCATTGATAAATACACAAAACAACAATGAGCCCAGCACCGAACCCTGGGGAATTCCACTAGTAACATTTGTCCACAAAGAGCAGTGTCCATTCATTACCACTCTCTGCCGTCTCCCATTCCACCATCCTTTATCAATTGCAGCAACATGCCCTTACTGTCACACCGCTCGAATTTGTACAGCAGTCTTCCATGTTCAATAGTATCAAAAGCTTTCCTGAAATCCAAGTATATGATATCAAAATTATTTTTTGCAACCATTTCCTTTGTGACTACATCGTAGTATCCAATAAAATTGGGCAGACATGACTTCAGCTTAACAAACCCATTCTGTGTCTGAACTATTACTGCAGTCTTTGTTTAGATGATCCTGTTTCACCTCTTTAACCAGACTTCAATATTTTCCCCGGACCAGGAGTTAAACTAATAGGTCTATAATTATTTGTGTCACCCTACGAACCCCCTTTGCGAATTGGGGATACATTTGCACGTCTCCAGTCTATGGGGACCTCCTCTGACTCTAAGGATGCTCTCATAATTATAGCTAAGGGTTTGCTAACTTCCCTCGCTGCCTCCTTCAATATAACTGGATAGATTCCATCCACCCCAGGTGCCTTTTTATGTTTAACTTCAATAATTACTCCTCCACTTTACTCTGTTATTACAAAATCACTTAGTTCCCTCTTAGAATTTGATAAACTCTTGGCATTCGCCTTCTTGAATAACTCTTCTCGTAGAGAAGAGTTATCCTCCTTGGGAATGTAGATGCAAAACGCTCATTCAGTTTATCAGCTACTTGAGCAGGATCATCAATAGTCGAACCATCTATGTTAAGTCGACCAATCTGATTCATCCCCTTCCTATTAGTTTACATAAGTAGAGAACCCTTTGCTGTTTTCCTTTGCATCCTTTGTCAAAGATTTCTCGTAATGTGCCTTTGCCTGCCTAACCTCCTTTGTGACATGATTACAAACTAGCTTATACGTACCTGCCGCAGTCATCTGAGTCACCTGATAATTTACATGCATACCATGCATTTTTATTCTCTACCATGGGTCTCAATAATTGATCTGACATCCATTTAGGCCTGAACCTTGAACAGTATTTCTTAGTTGGTATGAAAAGCCTAATAGCCTCCAAGATTAAGTCCCTGAAGGCTTCCCATTTAGAACTCACCGTTAGTAACATCATCAGTTGATCCCACTGTATAGAATTTAAAAACTGTCTGAGACCACTGAAGTCACCTTTACGAAAGCAAAAGCCCTTCCCTTTACCCTTGATGGTAATTACATCTTTAAGTAAATCCCACATTAGTACTGTGATCACTGTCAACTAGTAGTCCCTTTATCTGCAAATTATTAATGCATGAATAATCACTGCTGATAATCAGATCAAGAGTATTACTCCCTCTAGTTGCCCCTCGAACATGTTGCTGTGGAAAACAGTCATCCAATAAATCCACAAAAGTCCTGCTAGTGTGCGAATGACCAACCACAAGTTCCAATCAATATCTGGAAAGTTAAATTCCCCCATTACAAGACATTCTGATATACTGGCCCGCTCTATTTCTCTGCACAACTGTTCGTTCCACTCATTAGAATCATTAGGCCTATAACACACTCCTACTCTCACATTCCCTTTCCCACTGTTTATGTCACACCAAACACAGTCAACATTGCACTGTCAACTGGATGCACTTCCTTAGATTTTATGTGTTTCTTAACTAACAGCATAACTCCTCCTCCCTTACTACCCTGTCTATCCTTTCTGTACACATTGTACTCCCCAAATTCCAATTCTGCACTGCTTATATCTGTTTGACACCAGGTGTCTGATATCCCAACAATATCTGCCTTTGATGCCTTGATCAGCACTTGAAATTCATCAAATTTATTTACTATACTTCTAGCATTGGTGTACATGCAAGTATACATGCATCTGTTCTTACTCTTAGTTACTCTAACACGACCCATGTATTTACTTGTTCCATGATGACTCCCAGCAGCTCTTGAAACCCTCAGCAACTTACTCTCTAGGCTGCTGTTCAATACAATAGAAGCAGTGCAAGAATCACTTTCGCCTCTGCCTGCGGCAACTGTTACTCTTTTAGTCTGTGAACCCCCCAAGCTAGCAGTTTTCTGGTCCACCTAACACTGCCTCGATAGCATCAGCAAATATTCTTGCACCCCCTTTCTATTTAAGTGTATCCCATCCATGTAGAAGCAGTCTCCCTGTTAGCAAGCACAGACCACGCTGAAAAAAAAAGCTACCCCATGAGCCTTGCATAATCTCTCCAGGGCCGAACTGATTGACAAGGCTGTCATCATATACTCCCTCCTATCGTGTCTGGGCAGGATTGCAGACACTTTCATATTTAACCCTAACTCGCGACTTTTTTTCAGCATTGACCTGTAAATCTGCAGATCTCTTACTCATTAGTGCCACGTTGGCACTCATTAGTGTCAACATAGTCAACAACATCACCTTTTGTGCCCTTAAAAGATTATTTGCCGCTATGTTCCCTGATGCACAGGAGTGAGCTCTGGGGTTGAGTTGGGCAGCTGAGAGCTTGATGGGCCCCTCATTAATTTCTTCGAGTGCATATACCCTACACCTCAAACTCTCATAGACGCCCATCAGAACGCTGAGTTGGCGCCTAATTTCCTCACAATCTCTGAACCCAGCACACACAAAGACATTATCCTTGGCTAGATCATGTCATGTTCTAGGCAGGTCTGCAAACATTTCAAATTTCACACATTTTTTTAGACTGTGATGCGTTGGAGAATCGCCCCCCCCCCCCTTCGGTTCTCCCTCGAGCTACAGTACTACCGCTACTTTGTGCTCGCTGCTTTAGTCTGGGTCATGATTCCGTTTAAGTATAATTTAATTAACAATGAAATTTAATAAGATTAATAAATTTTACTGATTAATTGATAATACTATACTAATCTAACACATTTCTAATGCAGTGCTACGTATTTCGCTATTTAGTTTTACGTTTAAACTTACGCTATGAAGTTCGGGATTTTCGTTACGCTATTCCGTATCATATAACAAAGGCGAAAAGTTACAAACGCTGAGATCTAACGGTATTTTGTTATTTTTTTTTTTTAGGAGCATTAGCAACTAAGGCCATATTGCTCCGGGGATATGCGGTGGTCATTCCCTGACCTTTCCGCATCCTCCGTATTTGTTGGTCATGGGCTCGAACCCCGATCTAATCAAGAAGCTTCTGCTACGCACTGCCGCTCTTGCCCACCTGGCTACTGAAGCGCCATCTAACGGTAAGATCAGGACACGAATAATGTGCCCTGCACTAGCATATTTAAACGTGTTTACAGTAAATTTAAAAGTCATCGGCAGTTTTAATTTTGAGATATTAATAAAATTCATGGATAATAATATAACAGTGTTTTTATTTTATTAATAATAATTATATATCGGTTACTGAAAGTATTGGTCTGTGATGACTAAAGTAGGATATATAATTTTTACATTGAAAAGTTCACGACTAAATACACCATCTATAGTTGTTCAATTACGTGTAGTATTTATTGAAAGATCTGATGACATGTCCAAGATGAAGAATGTTTTCAAAAATGTGCAGAACTCTTTTCCAGCCTCAGAGTTTAATTGTAAAGAAAAAAATTGCGTTCAATCTGAAAACATCATGTGACTTGAAACCAGATGCGTTTTCGAATTAACGCATTTCCCAGTATCCGAAAGTTTTTTGTATCTTAAAACCTTAATATTTCTGTTTATAAATTCCTTAGCTTTACAACGATACCCTATACGTCCACATTATCCCGTTTATCACGTGAGAAAATTTCCTTGATCACATGTTCATATTTTCCACTATCCTGAAAAAAAAACTACTGCAATTTTCAGAGGTTTGAAAGTTTTTCCTCTAGTATAGAGCTAAGGTGAAGCTCCGTGCAAAATTTCATTAAATTTGGTCCAGTAGAAGATAAATTATTGTTGCAACCATGCAAGTATGATTGCAACAATACAAGTTACAATAATTTGCTTCTGGCGGAAGCTGAAGATGACGTCACTTCCGTAACGCCTTTCGCATGACAGTTTGTCGTTACAAATTTTTTGGAATAACGCTAGTAAAAACGTTTTTAACGAGAAAAGTGGATTCGATCTTTTAGATGAACAGCGTTGTGTGTACGATTAATGTAAAATAGATAAGGTAATGATTTCAACTAATTTAGGAGCCTACATATCAACAAGCAAGTGAGTGCTTTAATTTATGTATAAATGACCATTGTTCAGGACTACTTTTTCCTGACTTCAAAGTCTTTGAAGTCAGGAAAAAATCCGCCTAAAAGTCATACAACAACTGGGAATCAGAGTTGTTGTTGTATGGCTTTTAGGCGGATCAGCGACTTAAACCATATTTCAGGGTATGTATTATGTCTGCAAATTGCGTATTTTCTGGCCATTGTGGGTAGCACCGTTTAGTACAATCACTGTGGACCCACTCCTGGTGGAAAGGAACTGAGTTCGAATCCAGTCACCAACGAGAGGAATTTCTATGGGTCTTTTTTACAACGTGGCTGAGTTAGTCGATCTCGGCATAGCATGCCATTTTCTTTCGGAAACTCGGGTTTTTGGGCCAACAAGAAGTAAATCGACCACAGAACACACGCAATTTACAGCATATTATATAAGGCCTAACATGGCCTAAGTTGCTGATGCGCTTAAAACCCACAACATGTGTGTACCGTGGTCTATTTTTCTGTTTGCTGGACGAAATACTAGAGTTTTCTGAAAAAAAAAAAAAAAAAAAAAAAAAAGACCATGGAACCCTCGCCTGAGCCCACTAACTCAGCACTTTGTGAAAAAATCCCTTAAAAATTCCTCGCGTCATTGACGGCATTCGAACTCCGGTCTTTTCCACCTGGTGTGGGGAGGACGGTGATTATACCAACCGTGCTACACACACGACAGCGACTTCAGCATTGTCTTCTATTGCTTCTAAAATTACATTTTGGCAATGGAGGGACCATCCTTCATCCCAGGAAGAATGAGGAGCGTCTTCAATTTCCGGCCAATTCTTCAAGGTGTCGCTCACCAGACTCAACGTTTAAAGATAGCGGTAACTTGATTGTATGGTTGATGGAATAGAGCTGGTGCTTCCACCTATAATTGGAATTTCGAACTATTTAGTAATTTCCCTACGTCCCGTACTGGCTCTTGATGCTCCTGATTATTAAGTCAGGACTTTGAAAGAAAACCATTATTTCTAGATTTATTCCATCGAGTTAACTTCAACTCAATGTTTATATTAATTTAGGATTTCTTTGTAAAGATATATTTTGCTAAAATTCCAAATGCTGCTGCTGCTGCTGTACACCATACAGCTCGCGAGAAATTTTATTTAACCTCCATGACTGGTGTCACAATTGTTTTGCGCATGAAAATTTAAATCCCTATGGGAACAAACTCTTATGGAACATGTTCAGCGCCATTGGAACCTAACTGAAGAACGTCAGGGGCGTAGTTAACCTTCGTATACCCTCGTTGTGAAATATTCGATTTTATGCAACATCCGATCCAACTTTATTCAGAACACAAATTCGTATATCCGTACTACAAATATTTAAATATTATTAATTTATTCAATTTGCATCACGCCATTTTCGTGTTATTTTTGTTCTGAAAGTGGCAGGTGCTCACTAATCTCAGTGCGTGTTCCATTTATACTGTAGTGTTATTGTTTATACTCCGGCACGACGACCAGGTCAATGGAGTTTACAATAACTCAATCAATACAAACGTAAATCGTATTTAGCAGTCACGGGCTTGAACCCCGGTTCACTCAAAGAGCGCGTGCTACTGCACTCGCGCTCTTGACCACTCAGCTACGTCAGGCCTATTGCTGATTAGTAGACCCGTACGCTACGTATTATTTTAACTGGTGATACATACTGCACGCCATTGCAATTCCCCCACCGAAATGGAGTGCCTTCTTTCAGAAAAATGATTATAAGTCGGTTTTTGTTGTAGAGTTTTAGGAGCTGTTGTAATACGGTTTTAGGAGTATCAGCTACTAAACAACGATCGTGAGGGGGTTTCAGATCTGGATTCGATTCCCGCTTACGCGTAGAAGAATTTCTATACTCCTCTTCAATTGCAGCTGTAGTTAGCCGATCTCAGGTGAAGTGTGTACAGGTTTCTCAATGAGCTATTTTGGATTTTTCAGCCAGCACAACATGCACAACACTATATATACCGATGAGCCAAAACATTGTGACCAGCGAGTCGTTATGCAAATCGAAGCAACTGCAAGTGAACTACGGCGCGTGCGCGGGTCGGAACACGGTATAAAAAACAACTGATACTGAGCTCGGTTAATCAGTGTCACTCTTGTAGTTCAGATGCGAAAGTCAGCGGACTTAAGCGAGTTTGACAAAAGCCAAATTGTAATGGCCAGACGACTGGGTCAGAGCATATCCGAAACGGCACGGCCGGTGGGATGCTCACGGTAAGCCGTGGTTAGTACCTGCCGAAAGTGGTCCGAGGAAGGAAACTCGCGAACCGCCGGCGAGGTGTTGGCGACCACGAGGTAAGCGAAGGCTCTCCTGGATGGTACGTGGCAACAGAAGAGCGACTATGGCGCAACTCGCCGGTAATGCTGGTGACGGGAGTAATGTGTCACAACACACAGTAGATCGAACCATGTTGAAAATGGGGCTGCATAGCTGCTGGCCACTCCTGCTCTGAGTGCCCATGCTAACCACGGTTCACCAGCGACAGCGCCTACAATGGGCATGCGAGCATCGAAAATGGACCTTGAGTGATTGGAAGAAGGTCGTCTGGTCCGATGAATCACGTTTCCTGCTGCACCATGTGGACGGCCGGGTACGTGTGCATCGTTTACCTGAGGAAGTGATGGCGCCTGGATGCAATGTGAGACGAAAACAAGCCCATGGCGTTGGTGTCATGCTTTGGGCGATGTTCTGCTGGGATACCCTAGGTCCATTCACCATGTGCCGTGCACGCTGACGTTTACCACCTACCTGAACATCATTGCTGACCAGGTACACCCTTTCATGGCAACGGTCTTCCCCTCTGGCGGTGCCGTCTTTCAGCAGGATAAAGCGCCAGGCCACACCGCCCGGATTGTTCGAGACTGGTTCGCGGAACATGAGGAAGACTTCCAGGTATTGCCCTGGCCTCGAAATTCCCCAGACACAATCCCATCGAGCATCTGTGGTTTGTGTTGGAACAGCAACTCCGATCTGCGGACCTTACAGGAGTTAAGGGATCTGCTGGTTACGTGTTTCTACCAGATACTACAAGACACATTTAGAAATCTTGAAGCGTCCATGCCTGGCCGGGTACGAGCTGTTTTGGCTGAACGTGGAGGACCAAGATCATATTAGGTAGGTGGTCATGTTTTGGCTCATCGGTGTATATATACACTAGATGTATAAAATAATGGGATATGAAAGTAGGAGTTTTTGTAATGGCTACTAGGGGGCTTCGCACCCTGCTCACTTTGCTCGCCGGCCGCCGCGCACGCTTTTCTACGTAAAATGTAGAGGTATACGGAGTAAGTCAAATCTTTTCTACGTAAAAGACAGGACCTGTCGAAACGCACTGGTCGATATCTAATCAGGAAATGACCTATGTAATTATTTACATATGTATTTGTAGTGCGCGGCATTCTCGAGGCCAAATAAATATCACTGTACATCTCCAGGACGGTGTACACCCTCCATCATGGCGGCAAGCAAAACAATGGGAAAGCAGTGATTGACAAGTTGTGACTCCCATATTTCGACAATATTTTGGCAGTGTGCTACTGCAACAGGATCTAGATAATTTTGGCAGATGGGCTAAGAAGTAGCAATTGAAGTTTAACCTTGACAAATGCAAAGTACTGCATATGGGTAGAAGTAACCCGAGAGAAAAGTACCAACTGTGTGGTACTACACTTAAGGTGATAGAAAATGAAAAAGACCTAGGAGTTATTGTGCAGTCAGATATGAAGTTTTCTGAGCAATGCAGACAGGCTGCCAGGGCAGGTCATGGGGTTTTGTCAATGATATATAAGAATTTTGCTAGCAGAGAAAAGGAGGTGATTGTCCCTCTGTATAAGGCAATGGTCAGGCCACGCCTTGAGTACTGCGTACAGGTCTGGAGGCCTCATTTTCGGAAGGATGTCGATTTGCTTGAGCGTGTACAGAGAAGGGCAACAAGATTGGTGAGGGGAATGAAGGGATCCTCTTACCAAGAGAGGCTTAAGTTCTGCAAATTGCAGTGGCTGGAGACTAGGCACCTGCGCGGTGATCTGATTGAGGTGTATAAGGCCTTGAATGGGTTGAGCACGCTGAATTCTGATGGGATCCTTCCACTTGTTCAGATTACGAACCTAAGGGGGCATAAATTCAAATTAAGAAAAGACAGATGTAGAATAGATGTGTGGAAATTTGCCTTTAGCCAGCGGGTGGTTAATTGCTGGAACAAACTTCCATCTGTCGTTGTGGTAGTTGATAGATTGAATAAATTTAAGGAGGAACTGGACACGCATTTGGAGGGAATGGTGTGATTTTTTTTTTTTTTTTTTTTTTTGGCTGATGCTGCATAAGTTCATACACTTGCTTTCTTGCATCACATGCCACTACTACTACTACTACAACAAACGGACAGGAACAAAGCAGTGATTGGCAGATGCCACTGCTTTCCCGCCAATTCTAGGTTGATATGCCTAGGGTGTTTTTCCCCACATTTGCCGCTGTTTTTTAAATCGAGAACTCGTTTTCCAATTTTAAAACAGCGGGATGGAGGGATAAACATTCTACCTAAGCTAAGTCCCGCCTTCTTGACGACACAAAACAATCAGAAAAGAGAGGTGCCTTCACCTGTCAATTATCGCCATCTTCCTCGCTTTCACCGAACTACCTGCTGGCGTACACTATCCTGGACTTCAGCCAATATCATTATGTAATTATTTAACTGCGTTTACATAGGTCACTTGGGAAAAGGCCTTTTGCTTCGGGTTACATAATACATAAGAAATATTGTTGCATCCCAAAGAGCAGGACCAAAATATTTAACTGACATATTTACAAAGTATACATATATTTAAAATATTTACAAAATACTAAAGCACAGTATTTACAAATACAGTATACAATATTCATTAATATACAAAAAACGTTACAATGGAACATCAAATGTTAGACAGAGAAGAATCATGTGCACGAGGTTGGTGAACGTTATGGAGGCAGTTGTCAATAATTAATTGCATTTGTAGTGACGTAATTGCCTCGCCCTCTTCTCCCACTGGCTCGAATAAATATCACTAGAAGGAAAACTTTTTTAATGTATATATATAGATATGGCTTATTTACGTACATGCAGTGATGATTTTTTTTTTTTTTTTGCTTGTCTCGTTTCTTGCGGTAGTACTGTGAAGGAAAGACGATAAAAGCTTGTGTTTATTTAGAGAGATAAATGTCGAAAGGACATGTCTTATAGTAGTAGTAGTAGTAGTAGTAGTAGTAGTGGCATGTGATGCAAGAAAGCATGTGTATGAGCTTATGTAGCATCAGCCAAAAAAAAAAATAATAATAATAATAACACCATTCCCTCCAAATGCCTGTCCAGTTCCTCCTTAAATTTATTCAATCTATCAACTACCACAACGACAGATGGAAGTTTGTTCCAGCAATTAACCACCCGCTGGCTAAAGGCAAATTTCCACACATCTATTCTACATCTGTCTTTTCTTAATTTGAATTTATGCCCCCTTAGGTTCGTAATCTGAACAAGTGGAAGGATCCCATCAGAATTCAGCGTGCTCAACCCATTCAAGGCCTTATACACCTCAATCAGATCACCGCGCAGGTGCCTAATCTCCAGCCACTGCAATTTGCAGAACTTAAGCCTCTCTTGGTAAGAGGATCCCTTCATTCCCCTCACCAATCTTGTTGCCCTTCTCTGTACACGCTCAAGTAAATCTACATCCTTCCTAAAATGAGGCCTCCTGACCTGTACGCAGTACTCAAGGCATGGTCTGACCATTGCCTTATACAGAGGGATAATCACCTCCTTTTAGATAGATGATCCTGCAATGCATGTTTAACCAGTGACTCCATTATTTTACCCGGAACAGAAGTTAAACTAACTTCTGTTCTCAATTGTTTTTTGCGACTTTGCTACTAGGAAGCCGCTGCTCAGCTCAGCTATGCCACAAGGAGACGGACAACAACTATGAGCGAATACAGTCTTTTGTGGATAAATTCTTGCACTCACAGACATTAGTACAAATTCTATGGCTGCTAGCATTCCCATACCGTTGAGACCCAATCAATAGAGAAAGCCTACAAGAAGCACCGCAACCTGTACACGACCTATATCGATTGCCGCAAGAACTTTGACTCATAGCTGGCTAACAGAGACGTTGAAGATCTACAAAGTCAATCCGACAGTGACAAACGTTCTAGAAGCAACCATGGCGAAATGGAATACCATCATCAAGGTCGAGAACATCACAACCAGGCCGATCCCCATCAGATCAGGAATCTCTCAGGAAGATGCCCTGAGCCCACAGTGGTTCTGTCCAGCACGCAACCTGTTATTTCCCATGTTCAACAACAAGTATGGATATACCCTCAAAGAAGAAAGGAAAAACCTGTACACCCCCCTCCCACCTGATGTACATGGATGACATCAAGCTCTACGCGGCAACCAAGAAGCAACTCCAGCAGCTACTCCGGATCGCCGAAGAATTCAGCAATGATATGAGGATGGAATTTGTACTAGAGAATTGCAAGGCCCACGGTTTGCATTAAGGTAAATTAGTCAGCCTAAACTACCAGCCGCAGACTGATAAACAGATCGAAACCATGAGAGGGGATAGATCTACTAATCCCTGTGGATGCAGGCTCAGCAGTTAGAGCGCAAGCAGATCAAGGCCTGCCTGACCGAAAAATATCATCAGAGACTCAGAAGCCTGCTCAAAGGAAAGTTGAACGGAAGGAACACAGTAAAAGCCATAAACACCCATGCAATCCCAGTGTAACATACACCTTCGGCATCATTGATTGGACTAACACCGAGCTGGAGGATATCATGACAAAGAGAAAGCCAATGATGATCAAGAGCTGCCAAAACCAGCCGAAGTCGACTGTGGAGAAACTGACCATAGCGCGGAAAGAAGGAAGGGACTTGATAGACCTCATCGATCAATAGAAGAAAGCGATGGAGAACCTGAAGGATTACGTCCAAAAAAACATTGCGCCACTCTACTAGGCCATAAAAAGGTACACAAGGGCATACTCCACTCAACCTAAGCGAAGAGTCCCCTCCCGACCATACGGAACAAACAAAGCTCGAAAGATGGGCAAGGAAGATACTCCATGGCAGATACTACAATGACCTCCGTCAAGACCACATAGATAAAATGACTTCTAGTTCATGACTCATGACCGGGTCGCTCTTCCCCAAGACTGGATTCACGCTTGCGATCCAAGACCAGGTAATCAACAGCAGGAACTATGAAAAATACATCGTAAAGGAGCCCGGAGTGACAGATGACATATGTTGACGATGCCACTTGGTCTCAGAGACGATCCAACACACCGCAGGATGCAGGGTGATCACCCAGACGGAGTATACTCGTAGCTACGACCAGGTAGCCAGAATAATACATCAGAAGCTTGCGAGGAAATACCAGTTGATCAAAAAAAGTGTACTGTATTACAAGCACGAACCCCGGGCCATACTAGAGATCATAACACCCACAAGCTGTATTGTAACAGCACCATAATAACGGACAAGATAATCCTGCACAACACATCGGGCATAACTCTTGTCGACAAGGAGTAAAAGGGTACTTTTCTGATTGACATGGCGGTGCCCAACTCTGGAAACCTCCAGAAAACGCATGAGGAAAATATCAGGAAGTACACGAACCTAAGACAGGAGATCAAAGAGATTAGGCGTATGCAACAAGAAACGACCATGCCGATCATCGTGTCAACCACCGTATGGTGCCAAAGACTACACAAGAACCTAACAGCAATAGGTCTCCCAGAGAACACCTACAAGGACCTCCAGAAAGTCGCAATCCTGAACACTTCTAGGATAGTCAGAGAATTCTTCGAACAACAATAACACCGGACATAATACTTTGTATCAGTATCCGTCACGGGGTGGAATCCCCCATCAGGGAGAAGTAATAATAATAAATTTCGTTCATAGAACAGTTCGTGATATCCACATGAGTCCAATTGGGCGCACCACTGCAAATGTTTGATGCAAATTTTTAAAAACTCCGACGTAAAAATATAATTACAGTTGCTTGTTGGTAATCCCATCCAGTAACGAAAAGAAAATATCCTCATGGTTTTCAGTTAAAAAAAATTACGTATATCGGCCTTATGAATTTCAGATCTTTTAAACCTTGATATCAGATAGCAGAGAATGCATTACGGACTTAAATGAAAACTTGGCTTCTTTGATAATTTGCATCTTTTAGTGTCAGCTATCAAAAGGGACATTTTAATAAAGATATTTTTGGAAAGTACGATTAACAGAGAAACTAAAGACTTCCAGTGAATTTATTTTTTATCAAAATGCGTTTTATTTATAGAGGTTAGTAGACCCTTTTTATCTGTACAAGTTTCTGGTTTATGAACGCACCCAGGTGGCTGACTATTGATTGGCACGTTCTAAATATAGAACTCTTATCTTGTTTTAAAAGGGAGAACTACTTGTTTCCTCCTTCAGGAAGAATGGAGTAGAAAGAAAGATGTGTCGTTAGAAATGCTGATATTGTGATAAACATGAAGATGCTTGCAAATAATGTACCGGTACTTTGAAATGTGCACATTAATTACATGTTAGACAGAAGTTAAAAATAAATTCAGAATTTACATAATTTCAGCATGTTTTATTTTTCACTTAGTACTGCGTTAGTCAGTCCCAGATAGGAGAAACTGTAACCTGGAGATTTCCATTACGGTCGCTGTCCAGGGATTCCGAGTAATCATGGGGTGGTTAAGCATCTAAGTTCAAGAGAGTAGTGATGTGTTTTGATTTGGAAGGAATGGACTATTTTTTAGGGAAAAAACTGCAAGATCGAAGATTGCTGTTACATTCAACTGCTTTTTCTAAAGTTCTACGGCTGATTTTATTTTGTTAACAAAATGCTCTGGTTTCATTAACTGGGGGGCAAGTACTGACTACCTTTCTGTTGTTGTCGCTGGACGAGTAAGCACTGTTGTTTTTGCTTGTGCATCATCTCGTCACACCAGTTGATGAAAACTAAATTATACTGCAAGTTGGGTCAAGCGCAACCAAAACGTACCTTGTCAGGCCGTCGAGGTTAGCATTGTGGTAAGCATTACCGATCTTCTGCACTGTGCGGAAAAGGAAATGCATTCGAATCCATCTCCACCTTTTATTGTCTTCCTTCATAACATGGCCGAGTTAGTCCACCAGTTGGGTACTTTCATATTTCAAAATATACTTCGTGGTGAGCAAGAAGTACACTCTGTGACACTGAAATTGCAGAAGCCAGAAGGAATGAATGGATGTCCATGCAAGTGAGCAGGTACATGAGTTGCACCGAGAAATACAAATGATTAAAATATGAAATCAATCAGGCAGAGGATTTGGCTGATATAAAAACGAACGTAGGGATGGCGGAGTTTAAAACAACGCGAGTGTGACGCAGTTAACAGGCTTCTGTCTTTCAGAAACTGACTTTAGAATGCAAGGAGATTTTAGCGAATGCTGAGACGTCACGTTCGACATCGATATGATCAACTTCACAGAGGGCAGATTTTCGGCCTTCGAGAGGCTAGCTTCGTCGGGCAGCGGAACGTGTGGGCCGTGACAATACCGCAGTGCACAGATGTTGGCAACAATGGCTGCAGGAAGGTATGACTGTTTGCAGAATTGGTAGTGGAGCACAACGGAAGACTAAAGAACGGGAGGATAATCTTATCCGTCGACAACTTTACGCTGCAGTTGCAGCCACGCTAGCTACTATCCAACAAGCTGTTACACCAGTTATTGTCACCCAATCACCTGCCAAACCACTAAAACTAAAACTATTATTTTTAGGCCACCCGAATAATTAAATTCATCTGCCATGCTGTATGTCTTATGTCTGTTAACTGCATGTATTCTATGGTCGATTTGTCTGTTTTGCTGGACGAAAAACCGCAGTTTCTGGGGGAGGGGAAACCTTGCTATCTACGCCTGAGACTGACTAACTCAGCCACGGAGTGAAAAAACCCATTAAAGTTCCTCGCGTCATCGACGGGATTCGAACCAGGGCCTTTTCCACCCGGTGTGGGGAGGACGGGGACGTTACCACTGTGCTACACGCGCAGACCCTGCAGAACCACTGGACGCCGGTGGTAAAAGAGGACCGCCGTGCATACCAGCTATTAAGTCGATTACCCCTTGCTGCTTCTGCCCCTCGCCAACGGCATCTGGAATGGTGCCGCTCACGACCACTTGGGTTACAGATTCGCGTTAAGTGGTCTTCAGCGATGAATCTCGCTTCTTCTTGGGGCCCGACGATGATCGCTGCATACACGTGTGTCGACGACGTGGTGAACGCAATGATCCTATAGGCATTCTTGACCGCCATATTCCACACCTGTCTGGTATTATGGCGTGGGCAGAGCGATCAGTTTTGATAGTCAGCTGTCGTTGATGTTCGTCAACAGCAATCTGACTGCTCACCGCTGTATACCTTTCTGACTGCATACCTTTCTCCTTTCTTAATGGGGTGCCTTAAGCCATTTTTCGGCAGGACAACGCCCGAACACATATCGCAGGGGTTTCCTCTGTGTGTGTTCGTGATATGGACGTACTTGTTCAGCCAGGCCCTCAGATTTCTCCCTTATCGAACACGTATGGGCCATGATTGGCGCCATCCGCAGCCAGCAAAGACCACAGATGTTCTTCGAGACCAGGTGGAAGACGCTTCGTGGGAAATACCGCAGGAGGCTATTTGACGTGTATGACTCAATGCCAAGACGCTTAGCTCAATGTATCCGCAACGTGGTGGATTTTCATCATATTGATCTGTCCATTGTAAGCATCATTTTGTGTCATTAAATGTGTTCTCACACAAACGTTAGCGTCTCCAACTTTTATCAAGTGTCCCTTAACTCCTTGGCTATCATTACTCTGGATATCATCTCCGTATTCCTGTTCTTTCAGGGCGTTGCAATTTCAATGTCACAGAGTGTATATTTTAAAGTATATTTCTTCTTTACCACATTTTACTCCACAGAAGGTTTTCTGTTTTTAGCTTAAACTAGCATTAAAAACCATGGAAATAGTAATGCCATTTGAATGGCAATATCAAAGCTAATGACTGCTATTTGAGTAGGTGCTTTTAGTTCAGTGACCCTCTGCAGGGCTGCTATCAACAGGAAGAAAGTACCTTGTAATAAGCAATCGCAGTAATTAATAATCTTCTTCTGGAACTTAGGAGTTACAGGCAGAGCCATCACAACAAAGAAGTTGGTTGGTTGGTTGTTGTAGGGTTTTAGGTGCATCACCATATAATATGTCTCTAAATGACGTGTGGTCTATAGTAGTTTGCTGATTGGTGGACCAAAAATCCGATTTTTCAGAGAGAAAAAACATGCTACCCTCACCCGAGAGCGACTAATTCAGCCATGTTGTGAAAAAGACCCATAAAGATTTCTCGAGTCATTGATGGGACTTGAACTCAGGTATTTTCCACCCGGTGGTGGTTAAGGACGGTAGTTATAACAGCTGTGTTACCCACAGCTGTTATAACGAGTGCCTGATAAAGAAGTAGAAAACGTGGAAACGATTGCATCATGGTGCCAACCATCAGGGACTTAAAAAGTTATTATTAACTACGCTGCTCGACAAAATTAACAGAACACGTAGAAATTGTGGTGTAACTCGTGCAGTTTGCGATGAAGTGGAACAAAATTGGATACAGTTCTCTTCTCTGATGAATCCCGTTTTAGCTTGCAAACAGATTCAACACGTTATTCCATCTGGAGAGAAAGAGGAATGCGGTACCATCCCTCTAACATCACAGAAAGGGACAGTTACGTTGGAGACAGTGTTCTCGTGTGAAGTGGAATAATGATCAACGGCCGTATTCCTCTTCTTGTTTTTAATACGGGTACCGTAAATGCGCAGAGGTACCGAGAACAGATCCTAGAGCCCTATGAGCGACTTTTTTCGGGGTGCGGTTGTCCGAGATTTTCTTTTCATGCTCGACAACGCCACTGCACATAGAGCTCAAGTGGTGGAGGGGAGGAATATCTTGAAACCGAAGACATCCAACGATTTCCATGGCCAGCACGATCACGGACCTAAATCCGATCGAACATGTGTGGGACGTCACTGGGCGTCGCATTAGAGGCCAACAACCAACTCCTCGTTCACTTGGTGAGCTTAAGGTCTGCGCTGGAGAAGAATGGGATTTGTTGCCTGTCCGAAGTTTCTCGCTGTCTCCTCATTTCATCCTTATTCTATGATGCACCACCATACCAAATTTTGTTTCGCTTCATCGAAAGCTGCAGGAGTTACACCGCGTTTTCTACGTTTTATTTTAATTTTGTCCAGCAGTGCACTTTGCATGTAGAGGAAGGGGGGGTGGTCTTTTTTTCTTCGCATCTACACATCAAAACCTTGAACAGCTCTGGGTATACTGTACGATGTATACTGAACTACCAAAAGATATGGGATGGCCCTCTTGCAGGAAATTGCCGATACCACCAGTTTTCTATCAATTTTAATAGATTATATTATTTCAATATTAAATATTTTGAATAAATAATGTTTTTTTTTCATAACCTCCCCCCCCCTCGAATTTTCGTAGGACAGTGTATATATTTCAGAGTACTTTATATCAGCTAAGATATTAAGCAATATCTGCGTTTCGTTCATTAATGTATGTAACGTCATTGACTAACAACAGAGATGTTGATGGTGAATACAGAACGTTAAATATTGCAAGGGAAAAGCAATATATTTATTGATACTGAAAGTAAATTTTATTTCCTTTTATTGTGTATGATTAATATAAGTTTTATTATTTGAAAATTTTAGCTTTGTTTTCATTTTACTGATGATTCTACAGAAATGATTTATCATTTAATCTTGTATTATTAAAAGCAGAAAAGAAATAAAAATACACATGTATGTATTCCGTATACATAAGAATTTGTTTTTACTGTATTAGTCATAGCGAATTAATGCATTTTAAGAAGACAAAGGAAGAAATTTGAACAGAATTTTGCTCTTACTCTCGACGGAATGATCCAATGTGTACAGAAAGTACCATAAAAAATTCAAATTATTATATTAGGGCCACCCGAAATCTGTGACATATACCCATATATGTATTATGACTGTAAATGCGTGTGTTCTCTAGGTGATTTGCCTGTCTTGCAGGCCAAAAAAACCTCAGTTGCTGGGGAAAAAGAAAGTACCATAAACGAAAAATGCAGTTCATTACAGCATTACTCAATCCTTGCCCTCTTGGGTAGCACAGTTGGAATAATCACCGTCCTTCCCACGCCGTGTGGAAAAGACCTGAGTTCGAATCCCGTCAATAACGAGAGGAATTTCTATAGGTCTTTTTCAAAACATGCCTAAGTTAGTTGGTCTCAGGCGAGGGCAGCATGGTTTTCCTCGTGAAATATAGGGATTTTCGTCCAGCAAATCGACAAAAAACACATGCAATTTGCAGACATTATATACGAAGCAATATGGACTAAGTTGCTGATGCGCCTACAACGACCAACCAAACGCTCGATCCTGGACTAAACTTTCATAAAATTCTATATAAGTTGTTTTCCTACCTATCATGTGTTGTGATGGCGTTAGCGCTTGGTGCAAGATCACACTAACCCGTAATAAACAGAAACTTGATCCTACAGAGAAAAATTTGGAGGGGGAGTGTACTGACAGTATAGCACCTTCCACTCTCAGACAATAGTATAGCGAGAGTGCTATACTGTCAGTACACTCCCCCTCCAAATCCTTGTTAGTTTCCCCCTCTTCACCCTGAAGTTCTACGGAATGGCCTATTCCAACGTGTAAAGAAAAATATACCAGCTGATATCTCTGGCTTCTCACTAGACCTATGAAATGGTCACAACAAGAGCGCAAAAGAATCGAAGAAGTGTACCGAAAATGGCAGGAGTGTTGGGACGAAACCACCAAAGGAGCCATTACAAAAAGGTTTATACCAAGGGTAGACATGATTAGCCCAAACCCTCCACCCTGGTTTTCTCCAGGCCTCTATGTCACTTTTGTACTAACTGGCCATAGCCTATTTAACCAGAAGTTAGTAAATCTGGGTGTTGCGAACAACCTCCTGCCATTGCGGTTCCCCTGAACCGCAAAGGCAGGAGGAATTCGCCTCATCACAAAAATTACTGATAATCCTAGGAATCAAGAACATCTCTATCTGACGGAAGAGCACTATTATCACGCCCTTACCTCGTTTGCACATGCTGTTTTTGAAAGCATGAGAACTAGACTTCAAAATGATCTTCATACCACCGCTGTTTTCTAACTATCTCCATGCTGGATGCTCTCAACTCAGTAACATTAATAGACATGCTAGGATCAACACTGCTGACACTGGAATCTTCTGGTGTAGGAACTATAGAACCAGTTGGACTACTGGGCCAACTGGCTACCAAGCAGGAACCCCCTTTTCCCTGTGTCCTTTCCACCTGGGAAATTGCTCACTCACCTCTCCTCTTTGGTCTCTTCGTCTAATATCCAGATGAACATTTTTCCCTATCGTTCAGCTGTTACTTTCCACTCTCCTTTCTTTCGCCTTTCTTGACTATTCCCACTACGCTCTTTTCCAATGGAAAAAAAAATTGTGTGGGCTCCTTCTTGGGAAACTCAGGCGTCCCTAGGGATGGCCTCTAGGATAATGTGTCCTGATTCCTTTGCCTGGTTACCCCTACCATGGACAGAAACCAGGTGTCTGTGATGCTCCACGGCCCCCTAGGCTAAGAGGCCACAAGAACAACAGACCCCTACATTACACAACATAAACAACGCATCACTCACACTTTCTGGCCTTTACAGGGAACTGTATCTCAACACAAGAGACAGCGGAGTTGTGGGAAACGACCGGTGCCACTTAATCCTCAACACTATACGCATTTCAGGTTCAGTAAGTCGTCGAATGCGTTTAGAAATCAGTGTTATAGTCTTGTGTTACGCGCCGTCGTCCTGATCTTGGTCTGTCCTTTAAACTGCCAGTCTCTTTGAATCTTGGAATGGTAATTTGTACCCTTTAAATGAAGCACCTAGGGTAGGTGTAATACTAGAAAAATACAAAAATATCATAAAATTTTTACATGCACGTTCATAAAAATCTCACCATAAAAAATCCAAACCCAATCTCTAAATATCCTGGTAAATTGTATTTTACACTTTTATTCCTGGCCAAGACAGAGCATCTGAGAAGCTTTCCTTATACCGTACAAGAAGATACCATCTCAATGGTCGTCATCAATGGAGACCAACCAAGTTTGTCTAAGTCCTTCAATATGTCCGAAAGCCACATATCAAGACTGCAAAAATAATTCCAGTGTGAGAGGCTTATGTAACCCCAGTAAGGCTGAAGACCATCCACGGGCGATAACATCGAAAGACAATCGATGTCTAGTTAACTTAATGCATTATATTTCAGGTGCGTTAGCAAATAGTAATAATTCATGATTTATAACCAAAAAAAAAAAAATTAACAAAAAACGGCGCACAGCAAAAAACAATATCCAGTGCTTCAGCTATCATATACAGTATATAGATAGCCTATATGATATGTATGAAAAAAATAAATAGAAATTGCCGGATTTCTATTGGTCCAATTTTAATTGGGAAGACTCGACAAATCGTTCAACAGAGCCAAATATAAAATTTTATGAAAATCTATCTACTGGGAGTAGAGTTATTACATGCGGACGTAGGGAACGAGAAATAATAATGGCAGATTTTAATGGAATTTGGGATGTTCTACAAAATCTTTCTAAAAGAGCTGCATATAAAATTTCATGAAAATCCGTCCACTGGGAGGTGAGTGTTAAATGCGGACGGACGGACAGAATTGTCGTAATAGAACCATTCAAGAGTTTTCTTATCTGCCCATGTGTATGATGCCCATAAATTGTGTGTTCTCTGGTCGATTTGCTTATTTTGGTTGAGGAAAAACTCGAGTTTCGGGGGAAAACCTTGCTGTCCGCACCTGAGACCGACTAACTCAGCAATGGAGTGCTGAAAAAATCCCATAAAATTTTCTCGCGTCATTGACAGGATTCGAATCCAGACCTTTTTCATGCATTATATAAAAAAAGGGGAAATTATGGCAGTGGAGAACAACGGTGTGCTGAAGCTTCATTATTAATGACCACTCACCCCATTCGTCTTCGACAGCAGAACGGTGAATGATATGGAGATGAAATCTTACCGCCCTCCACGTTTTGATTCGGGGTACAATTAGTCTTCAGTTCCTTTTTTTATGGACGATAATGCATTTAATCACGAGACAGGCGAATTACTGGAAAGGAAGGTATCCTGCGAAATCCCCAAATCTTATAAAACATGCATTAGATGCTTTCGGGGATGAAGAATTGCAAATCACGACAGTCCCCTAAGAATCCTAGGTGAACTAAATTCTACCCTCAAAGAGGAATGAGAAATGTTCATTGCGTTTTAGTAGCTTTTATGGATTATTTATTTACAGATGTCCACGAAAAGTTTTATTGCAATCTTTACAGGTGGGGTTGAGAAATTTATAAAAATGTGTGACTTCCTTAACTTTTGCACAAAAGTATACCACATAAGTGCATCTATAATACATGGTCTACTGTAGTCCACATTTGTTTGATGAGCAAAATAAATAAAATCTAATGTTTTTTCTGTATTTCTTCGTCCAATTAACCCATAATGTCTGTTCTATAGAATTATTCCTGTGATGAGAAAGGCCTGTTCGAGATGTCATGTAGAATCGTCTGCTATGGGTGGGCGGGTTGACAAGTCCTCCTTCCCCTCTCGTAAACGCAGTTTTTCTTCCAGCAAAGGAGGCAAAGCAGAAGGATTAGTCAGATACGTCGCTTGTTGTCCTACATGGACTTGCAAAGTGCTATGGATCAGCAATTTGTCATAATTCCCGATATGAATCCCTGCAACTTCTCAACTTTTTGCCAAAAATGAAACAAAATTCTCCGGGTTCGACATTTTGTAGACATGAATTCTTACACGGTGTAAACCCCTTGCTAATATCGATAAAAAAATCGCTCTGAAAATGGAATTTCCACTTTACCAAAGTACGTAAAACATTAGGCATGTACTGTAACATGAAGTATCGTGTTACTGTCTGTTATAGTAGTTCTCTCTCGCTTTCTCTTTCTTTCCTAACACCACCAACCTGAATTTGCTCCCTGTTTATTTGACATAAATTGATCTCTGGTATTTTACTTTGTTTCTAATCACGGTGACCATAGTTTCATACAACTGGCTTATCTGTTTACTTAAAATTGAAATTTCTGAATTATGATTTTGTGAAATTCAAAATGCGATGCATGATTTTATGCATTCTTTTTTTCTCCAACGGAAAAAGCTTGGCAGTTAATCGCATTGTATATCTCATCGAAGGTCAGATATACAATGGCTTGCAAATAAAAAAAAAAATGCAAAAAAAAAAAAAAAAAAAGTTTGTCCTGCGAATGAATTTTGCAGAATCTAGTAGTAGTAGTAATAGAGGTTGTAATGTAAGAAAGGAAGCGTATGAGCTTATGTAGTGTCAGCCAAATAAAAAAAAAATGACACAACCATTCCCTCTAAAAGTTTTTCCAGTTCCTATTCGAATTTATTTAAGTTATCAACTTCCACAACGACAGATGGAAGTTTGTTCCAGCAATTAACCACCCCCTGACTAAAGGCAAATTTCCGTACATCTGTTCTACAACTGTCTTTCCTCAATTTGAATTTATGCCTCCTCAGGTTCGTAATATGAGCAAGCGAAAGAATCCCACCAGAATTCAGCGTGCTCAACCCATTCAAGGCCTTATACACCTCAATCAGATCACCTCGCAGGTGCCTAGTCTCCAGTCGCTGCAATTTGCAGACCTTAAGCCTTTCTTCGTAAGAGGACCCCATTCATTCCCCTCACCAAACTTGTTGCCCTTCTCTATACCCGCTCAAGCAACTCTGTATCCTTCCTAAAATGAGGCCTCCAGACCTGTACGCAGTACTCAAAGCGGTGCATGAGCATTGCCCTATACAAAGGGATAATCACATCCTTTTCCATACTAGCAAAATTCCTGTATATCATTGACAAAACCACATTACCTGCTCTGGCAGCCTGTCTGCATTGCTCAGAAAACTTCATCTGACTGCACAATTACTCCCAGGTCTTTTTCATTTTCTACCACCCTAAGTGTAGTACCACACAGTTGGTACGTTCCTCCGGGGTTACTTCTACCCACATGCAGTTCTTTGCATTTGCCAATGTTAAACTTCGGTTGCAGTTCTCAGCCCATCTGCCCAAATTTTCTAGATCTAGTTGCTGAAGCACACTGTCATTAATAACCCTGCCAACCTTTGTATCATCTGGAAACTTCGACTCTAAGCCTGATACACCTTCATAAATATCCAAAACAACAGTGGGCCCAACACCGAACCGTGCGGGACTCCACTAATAACATTAGTCCACGAAGAGCAGCGTCCACTGATTACCACTCCCCGTCTTCTCTCACTCAATCACCCTTTTATCCATTGTAGCAACTTATCCTTAATACCATACTGCTCCAATTTGTACAGTAATCTTCCATGCACAACAGTGAAAATGTTCGCGAATTCCTGCAGGTGAAATTACTGCGGTAATCACTGGTGATTTCACTTGTTGGAATTTCATCATCTGACAAAAAACTGAAAGTTAAAAGTAAAACAGAAAGTTGGGTTAATCTTCAGTAAAAGACTCTTACCCATGGATCTTTAAGACAAGGACACAACGATTAGCCCCTTATACTGCTTCATGGTGATTGGACGATCTATTCCTTCGCTTAATTTTGTTTCCTCATTTAAAAGGGTAAACGGAGAAACCCGTAAACCATTTATTGGGAAACAAATTTCCCCCCTTTGGCGATGGCTTAAAATCATAAACGATTTCCTCCACTCCCTTTACCGCTGGTTTCAATCGGGAAATAAAAAAATAAACGAACGAATAGATTGTCCAATCAGTGCGACAGAGGAGGCGGAACTAGATCTAGCCATCATTTGCTCACTCAAAGATCCATGGATAAGAGTCTCTTACTGAAGTTAACCGAAAGTTGTACTAATTTTGAATGATCGCTTTGTTAAGAGCTATTGATTAATACGCGTGCATTTGCAAACCTATTCCAGTATACTCTGCTTTGCCCTTAACGAAGTAGAATATATTGTCATCATCTTGCCATCAGCCATCCACCCCCTCCAAAAATCCTCTAAAAGTCTACTGTACTGCATTATATTAGAATTATAGTGAAATCTTATTTGGACATCAAAATGTCAAATTTTATATAAAAATTTAGCTAATTACCTTAAAAAAATTAAAGATTTTATCTTAACCTTTCAAAATCTATGAAGAGTGGATATAAAAATTAATGCAATGTAATGATCTCCAAAGTTAAATTGGGGAAAATTTCAAATTTCATATAAAGAACAATGTTATCAGATCTAAAAAAGATTTTGCAAAAAAAAAAAAAAAAAAAACGAACTTTCTTGTCTAGCCAGTTCTTTTTGATGTGACTAAACTAGATCACCGTAGTAGTTTACAACTGGAAGAACAAGCATTCTTAAAAATGCCCTTAATGAGGCCAAGGGAAAATGGGTCTAGAAGATATAATCTCAATGCATTATAAGTTACGGTTAGCTACACTCCCGCCTAAATGTTTGGAATCGTGTTTCATTTTTCTTAATTATCAGTTTTTATTAAAATGGGATTAACTAATTTACCAATTTTTAATAAAATATCTTCTATTATACACTGGTGTGCAAAACTTAAGGACCAACACTATTTCTAAAGGTTACAACAACAAAATCTTTACTTAAGGTACACTTTACTGATGACAGTTGATTCAGTCTCAGCAACGATTCTGGACGTCAGCTAATCTGGCGAGAGGTTAGCACACGGTATCACCTCGTAAACATCACTGAAGGGGATCGATATGGCGGTCGAGGTGTTCTCGTCTGGGGAGGCGTTATCTTGAATGGACGTACACAACTACAGATACTGGAAGGCGGTACTGTAACCGGTGCACGCTACTGTGCTGAGGTAATCCTTCCCCATGTGCGTCTGTTCCGAAGTGCCATTGGCCCAGAGTTCGTGTTTATGGATGATAACGCCACACCCCATCGCACTGCAGCTGTCGAAATGCTTTTGGAAAGTGAGGACATTGTTCGTGTGGATTAGCCTGCCCGTTCCACCGATCTAAATCCCATCGAACACATATGAGACGCTCTGAGGAGACGCCTAGCGGCACGTCCACACCCACCAGAAAATGTTCATCGGCTGAAGATGGCGCTGACAGAAGAATGGACGATGTTACCGCAAGATCTTATAAACAACATTGTTCTAAGTATGGACAGGCCATGCAAAGCCTGCATCGACATTAAGGGTGGTGTTATACTGGGGCGTGTTATACTTCTTACTATTATTATTACGTTCGGGCTCCTCTGGACAACACATCTGTATAGCAGGACGTTTTCCTTCCTTAATCATTTGTTCTGTCATAAACCCAGTATACTCATGTGACTGTCTAGTGGTTTTTTATATTAGGACAATGGTCTCAGCCCTCAATATCCACCCTTTTGAGGGGAATGGAACCGCAGCATCGACCAGGGCGCTGTGTTAATACTCAAACCCTTTCCAGTTTTAGTCAGGAATTTTGAGCACCGCAATAAAAATTCTTCTATATATAATTCTTTACTTACTCATTCGTGTGAATGGAGGATAGGTCTGAGGCATATGTTTAAAACAAATATAGTTTAATATACTCCACTATAGAATTGATACATGTATAAAAACTACCGCCCTAGTGGCAGTGACAAGCAAATACTATATCATTTGGTTACAAAAATACAAGCTGATTTTATGGGAGTATTTAAGAGTTCTTAGCATTATTGATGTTTTGGAAATTAATGGGCTATTCACATAGGTGTTCTTCGTGTGGATACTTCATCTCAGGCAAGAACTGGCATGTGACATAATAGTTATACAAACGTGATGGGTGTCAATACTAAACTATCGCGCATAAGATGTGTTTTAACTAATTGTACACTATTTTATCTATCGTTAATTGTGATATACGACAATCTAAATGATGCGCTATTTAAGATAGCAGCATTAGGATATTCTATACTTAACAATACCAACATAATAAATCATACTGGTTACATTCAGTGTCAAAAGAAGTAATGGGAGTTATTACTAAAATGTCGCGCTATTTAGGATAGCACACATAAAATAGGTTTTACCCTGTGATACATCATGTTACCAATAGTAAATTATGATAGACTGAAATACTATGTAGTAAGCTATTTAAGATAGCAACAATTAGGGTATTCTACAATTTATCAATGCTAACATAATTAATTATATTACTGAGGAGTAAGGTTTATGTATAGCTGTTGGGATAACTTACCTAAATAAGGATGATTCATTCTACGGGGGCGGAACTCGGCGAGGGGATTCCGTGCTTTCGCAGTCTTCCTTCGGGTTCTGCTATCTTCGCTCGCTCATTCTGTATCTTCTTGCGCTGTTCTTCAAGCTTCTCTCTGTACAGTCATTCTGTAACGTAATTCCCGTTTCCAAAAACTTACTGTATTTTCTCACTCTCTCTCATACAGACTAACTAACCGACTGCTTCTACCAAAACCACCACAAAACCACTCTAGTCTCTCCCTTCCGCTCTGTTGTCCACCGGGTATATCTTCCTTATCGCGTGAACTTTCACCTCCTCCTCCTCGGAGCTTGGTCAAGGGTGGGACACTTTACTCACGCGGTTGACATCGGACAGCTGAACAGTGTTTGTCAGAGAGCGAAAGTTCGTATTTTCCTGGACTTGTGAACTTACTTCTGCGTGTAGCGACCGTTATCTTGAGTTAAGAAAAATAATGGCAAGGGGAATTTGTAACTGTGGAAGCAACTGGGTCGGATAAGAGTCTCACTAGCGAATTTAACCATCCTATATTTGTCATGAAACTGATAGCGGTTAGTCATGGTAGACTAGTATTTATATTTTCTGCTGAAACAGCCAAAATAACCCTTTAGCAAGAAGGGGCACAGCAAAGGGGGAAATTCATGGGAAATATCTGTAAATTAATAAGAAAAATGTGGGCATTTTACAGTGGCCATACCTCCTACTGAGGACCACCTCTTCCCGTTGTTCTATCTTTGGCAGTGATGCATCTGTATCATGGCAGCAAGTGCTATGTTGGCATTTTTGAATCAAGTCCCTTTGTACCGTTTTGTTTCCGTTGTTATTTCCATCATCATTTCTGTACTTTTCGAGTTCCTTTGGTATGCTTTTCCCATATCCAGGCCACTCCTATGAGAAGCTACAGGTGAAAACCTGACTGGTCCTTAAATTTTGCACACCAGTTATATAAAAATCACAAAACTCAAATAATATTTAATAAATTTCTAGAATATTCGAGAGTATTTCAAATTGGTGTGGAAGACTCCTGAATGTGGTAGAAAATTGTAGAAGATTCCTGAATGTGGTAGAAATTGTAGAAGATTCCTGAATGTGGTAGAAAATTGTAGAAGATTCCTGAACTTTGCAGATGATTCTAGAATATTCTAGAAAGTGAGAGTATTGTTTCTGCATCATAGAAGATTGTAGATGATTTTGTTTGGTGTGAGTTTTGCGTGTTTCGTGATAAACTTGGCAGAAATAAGGATCTGAGTGTTGAAAAAAGAAGTGCTATTATAACTTGTATAAATCAAGTTATTCCATCAGAAGTATGCCAAAACAGGATATGTTTCATTTAAAGAAGTACCAACTACCATTCGACCATCCAAGGAGACTGGCAGTTTAAAGGACAAACCACGATCAGGGCGACCGCATGTAACATCGGAAGCACAAGATAAGACCATAACACTGATTTCTAAACATATTCGAGAATTACTGCACCTGAAATCCGAAATCTTCGTCTTAAACAACCAGGACGTCATGGTCGTGTAGCGGTCCAAAAACCCTTATTAAAGCCAAAAAATCGAAAGAAACAGTTGGCTTGAGCTAAGAGCCATCAACATTGGACAATTGAAGAGTAGAAAACGTACTGTGGACGAATGAATGCAAATTAGAAGTTTTTGGATCCAAGCGTAGAGTTTAAGAGTTTATGTGACACGATCAATGAAGAAAAATTGGTGCCACATTGTTTAGTGCCTACACTCAAGCACGGGTTGCTTCTGTTTTTTCCTTATTGGGTAATATCGTCAGAATTAAAGGAATTTTAAGAAAAGAAGGCTATAAAAACATTCTTGAACATAATGCAATATCCCGTGGCATAGCTCTAAGCTGTACAGGGACTTTCTAGTAACTAAACAACAGGAAGGAGTACTGCGAATTATGATGTAGCCACCACCCCAATCACTTAGCTTAAACCCAACAGAGCTTTTATGGAATCACCTAGACCAGCGGCTCCCAAGCTACTGAGATCTACGGACCCCTTCAAAAATCAAAAAAAGTTTGTGGACCCCTACATATATATAAACACATATTGCTTGATGCCCCCTTCTGAACGTTTCGCGGACCCTCTGGAACTGGCCTACGAAATGCTGATCTAGATCGTCAAGTTCGTGAAGTCTGCCCATCTTAACAAAATTTGTGGGAACCTTGCAGATCGCTTTGAATAATATTATTAGTCAAGACAATTAAGAAATGAATCGTCAGAATGTCACAACTGCGTAGGCAGTAATAAAATGTCGTGGAGGATATTTTGATGAAAAATCAATATATATTTGTTAATATTTTACTAATAATTTCAATATTTTTTCATGTAAATTTTTCACTGTTGAATAAAAAAAATCTTAAAATACGTTGTAGTGGATTTTTTTTTTTTTTTTTTTGAACACGACGCTCAGAGATACTCCTTGGCAAGCTTACGCTTGCCAAGGAGCATCTCTGGACCTATGTAAAGTCCCAACAATTGGAAAGATGCATATCTCTCCAACTTAAGAGTTTCTAGGGCGCCAAATACGTCACATGATTATGAGTTGTACGATGGCATCAGACAATTATAAGTTGAACAATGCAGTCAGACGATTATGAGTTAAACAATGGAGTCAGACGATTATGAGTTGAAGAATGGCGTCAGAGAATTATGTGTTACTTATAATCCACAATGGGAATACTATGGATGCAGGTTTTGTATGTGACGAAAAAGAAAGGGATTGATTACAAATGACAATTGCCATGCACGAATGTTACGAGCGGATTTGGTGTTAGGTTCCTTTAGTGCTTTTAGGCACATTGGCATATTTATTGCCTTTACCATGACCGTACGTCAGCATGTAATAATTCGACTCCTAGCGGACGATTTCCATGAAATTTTATATTCGATTTTTTTAGATAATTTGTAGAACATCCGAAATTTAATTAAAACCAGACCAATAGAAATCTGGCAATGATTATTCCTTTGTCCGTCTGTCCTCATGTAATAACTCGACTCTCAGTGGATGGATATTCATAAAATTTCGAAAACAACTATGCAACTAAGGCTTTAGACGAAAAACCCGAAAATCCGGGATAAAAAACCCTGTAACCTTCGACTGATGCCAACTAATTGAGCCGCTTTGTGAAAAAATGACCATAAAAATTCCTCGCGTCATTGACCGGTTAGAACTCAAGCCTTTTCAGGCCAGTATGGGATGACAGCCATTATAACCACTGTGTTACCCGCAAGAATAACAAGACTAGCTGGGAGGAGTACAAAAGGACATTCCTACAAAGAAAGATTGGGATTCTTAAATTACAGCCTTCAAAACTAGGTGTTTGAGGCTTTGGAATGATTGTTCAAACTTACACGATGCACGCAAGGGAACGTAAAATTGAATTAGAATGGTTTTTTAGATGCGTTCGCTGATAATGAATCTCTTGTCTTTACCACGTTCGTCTGTCCGTCCACATGTAAAACTCAACTCCCAATGCACAGATTTTCATGAAATTTTATATTTATTCTTTAAGAACGATTTGTGGGATCATCTGAAATTTCATTAAAATGGAACCAACAGAAATTCGCCAATTATTTTTATTTTTATTATTATAAAATTTCGAGTTATCTCTCAATGCAAAGTAAAGTACGCTTCGATGTTCGAACATCGCTCTACATGGAAAAGTCAAGTTGACACAAAGTTTTATGCTCTCTTAATCCTTCGGAAAGTTTCAGGATCGATTCCGATTTGATTATACCAACTGTGAGCACGAGGACAGTGAAGAACCGGGTGGAAAAGACCTCAGAATCACGTCAATGACGTAAGGAATTTTTATGGGTCTTTTCACAACATGGCTGAGTTAGTCGGTCTCAGGCGAGGGTAGTATGGTTTTCCTCCTGGAAACTCGGGTTTTTCATCCAGCAAAACAGCAAATCGACCTCTGAAAACATGGAATTTACAGATATAACATACATGGGAGAGAAAAGTTAGATCAACACCAAACTCATTTAATGTATAGCATTGCTGACTTCACAGTTGTGTAAGAACTGAACTTGATCCAACGTGAATATAAAAAAAAAAAAAAAAAAAAAATTACATCTCGCGTATTCGAAGCAATAAATATGCAGTCCGCGAATTTTTCCCCTTAAATAAATAAATAAATGTTCTATTTATACTCCGGCACGACCACATAGATCAGAGGAGTTTACACATTCATTATTGACAAAAACATAATAATTAATCGTATTTAGCAGTCACGCGACTCGAACTACAGTCAAACCCATGCACGCGTACTATCGCACTCAGTTATGTCAGACCAAAACACATTTTCTGTTTATACTTTGGGACAGCTACAAGGCTGAGAGAAGTTCTAAAAGACAGAGAGAAAACAAAAATATTACCGTATTTACAGGTCACGTGGATTACAACCACGGTCAAACCAAACGCATGTGCTATTGCACACTTTCATTGCCCACTCGGCTACGTAAAGCCTAATTCCTCTGCTCGCTCGCATGATTTCGCCTTTTTCTTAAGTAAACAAGTGGAATACAAAAATACGATTTAATTCGTGAGAAAGATTTCTTGACTAGTTTTGACTATTTTCCTTCCTCTGAACAAGTAATAAATGCTAAATGGCTTTACGTCACAACGTACCACTACACTTCACAATCAAAATAATTGGCGCCTTCATTAAATTGTGAACATATTTCTATTGAAAACGTCTGCATTCCTACTGCAGCTTATATATCTTTTCATTGAAATATTTATGCACTACAACCACTTTCTACATGATTATATGCGCGCTGTAGCACTCTTGGATTTCTCTCCACCATGCAAAGAACGTTTGTGCGCTACATCAAAGCGCATGCGCGTGACTCGGTATAGGTGCAGGGAAGTTTAGCAGCAGCAGTGGCCGAACGCAAGGGATGAGGAGACGGCATACTGTGAAGATCCTCACCATAAACTTTAATGTAAAAGGTCGTTGGGCAAGCTTCCTTGGTAATACGTGTGCAAGGAGTACTGTTTTCGTAAAATGGTTTTCACGCCACTCAGACACAGAAATATTAAAATCGGCCTTAAATGGATAGTCGTTTTTATAAGTGCCTGCTACGCTTTCTACCTCTTTTATTTCATCAGTGATGACTATTATATCATAGATTATCCCCTGAAAGAATCCACAGAATGTAAGTAAATTATTTACAATATCTATAATTATTTATAAATTATGCTAAAATAATCTAGTAAACTTCCCCTCTCTGATCTAAAAATAGATGACGTCATTTCCCATTTATACAAACTTGAAAACATCCCAGGAAAAAGGGAGTGACTTTCTTGGGAATATTATATTTAATCTCCAAGGGGTGTTCGTATTAATTCATACATAAAATACAAACTGCAGTATTTATTTTGTTTCTACACACTGAATAAATATCAAGTATTGCAAAGAGGGAGAGGAAATGACAATTGGGTCACAAATACTCTTAAATCTGAACGTTCGAACCACGTTATTTAATTAATTACATATGCAAAAATAACAGAATTATTAATTAATTTATAATTTGATTAGTTTATTCATTTATTATTATTTTTTATTTCAGCTTCCGGTTATAAGAAACTACTGAAATGAGCAGACGATGGATAGCTTTTTCTCTTTAGGGTTAGAACATTGTAAGGTTTTATGCCGGTAGCATAAATTCAAATTAATTTGTTAATCGAAGTAGCATAATTCGTCAATCATTTCCTTATTTGCTCACCTCTTATTCTTTTATGTGTTGGAATACTTTCTTGTTTTTCCACTTTTCTTGTCTACCTTCGTAGGTGTCTTGTAATGTGCCGCACTGCGCTTTCCATACTGCGTTTATCAGACGCCCTCTTCTTTTCTGTGTATGAGTTATAAATTAAAATTTAGTGTGGTGTAAATTTTATTATTTTGCTATATTTATTTATTTTTATACGCTGGCTGATAGTATTTCTCAATTTAAAAAATACTCGTGTCGAGTATTTTTTTTCATTATACATTTGAAAGTGGCTTTCATAACACAAATCTTTCCCATGCCAGACGCCCCCTGCTTTTCCAGCTATGAATTAAAATTTAGTGAGGTGTAAAATTTATTAATTTAGTACTGTACGCTTGGCATTTATTTTATACGTTGGTTGATAATATTTCTCAGTTTTAAAAATACTCACGGCGAGTATTTTTTTTATATTTTTAAAGTGTCTTTCATAATATCTTTCGCATATCGATACCTCGCTAAAACTTTGTATTAAAAATACTTTTAATCCAAGCCTGGAGAAACCGAATAGTACAAAGCGTTACAGTTTCTCCCCTTTGCACTTTCTTATAAGCCTGCCCTCTGACATTTATTAGTCAGCACCGATTAATACTCAGTAAACCTGTTTGAACCAAGGACAACGTAAGAAAATGAAGTAGTGAGGATCGTTGAACTCCACTGAACACACCTGCTAGCCAACACCATTTGGTTTACCGGCCAAGTGCGAAGCCTTTCAGTACAACCACGATACGGCATTGTCTGGGAAGGCAGGTTATGGTTGTGACCTACGACCCTGCTTGCATCTGCTACGTTAGATCGTCGTGTTCAACCCTTATGAACAATAGTGGACAAAAAAATATGCAGTTGTAACAAAAATTTTCGATTGCGTTGATAATAATTACTCAGTGAATATCCATTTCTGATATTATCCATGATTTTATCCTCTGTAATTGATGGTGTTTCCAATGCCCTTCCATAAAAATTACACCGGACAGTTAGTGAATTTTGCCTAACGTCTTTTTCCGAGAAACGCTGTTTTCCCTGGACTACTTCAAATAAATGTGTTTTTTTTTTTGTTGTTTTTTTTTTTAATAAGGAATCAATATTTGTCAACAGTTACATTCTGCAGCTGTTATAAAAAAGAAAAAGAAAAAAAGGACATCGAATTGAACTTAAGGTCGGACTTCTGTTATTTTTTAAAGGCTTGTTTTTTTCATATAGTTATACTATCTGAGTAATGTATTTTAATATTACAAAAAAATTTAATAAACTACTAGACTCTACCACTTGCTAACCACTTTTCTTGCTTCTAACGCGAAATAGTATAAAACATAGAAATGGTATGAAAATGCAGGTCAGACTTTCTTATACTTGAAGTTTTCAAATGAAGAGAACGTGTAAATCGAAAGCAGTATCTGCTATGTCATTGTGACAGTGAAGATTTGTATGGTAATTCTTGAAACGTCATTCTATTAAAATTTTATGAATAGGCCTATTCAACTTAGTGTGAGTTGTGGTAGTACAATACGCACTAATACAATATTTTACGTGTCTTAATACAATTTTTTTTGTAAAGTGGCATTCCTAAAGCAGGAACTTGCAGTGGTATCCTGGGAACAGGTACATGGTTGGTTCCATCCCCACCTTGTTACAAATATGTTATAACAATTAAGTTTTTGTAGTCCAATTCTCTGTCGGGCCGCAGTAGGATAGCGAAAAGATTGTAGAAATAACTTCAAATCTTGACGACGATCTTCTTTTCTACTGTACAGTTTTGACCGAGTGAACATGTCTAATACATTTTATTTGCACCATCAACCATTAATTTATAGTTTCGTTCCTTTCCAGATGACTTGCATTATTTTAATTATTGACCCCAATATTATCCGTGGCACAGAATTCAAACTTAATGGATCTGTAATTACTGCTTCGCCTTTCGAATCCCTTCTGTGGTTAAGCGGGACATTTGCACATTTCTAGTCAACAGGGCTTTCCTCGAATCCAAGAATAGTCTCATTATTATTGCTAAAGGGTTGGTTATTTCTTTCGATGCTCCTTTTCATCGTAATTGGATAGAAACTCAGGCGCCTTATATACCTTTACCTTCGACAATTTATATACCTTTTTAGCTTCATTTCAGTTATCACAAATTATTTAACTCCTAGTCAGAATTAAAGACTTCTGGTATTCCCATCCCTAAAAAATTCTTCATATGTGAATCTAGCTGCTGAATATTTATTAAGTTTGTCATCAACCTGTACATGAAGTGGACCACATGCAGTATCTTGCGTTTATCAATGTGCTTTTCTCACATTCCTGGCTACAGCTTTAAAGCCAATTCGAAGACTGGCCATAAACTAAATCTACAAAATTTGTAAAACAATTTTCAGAGTTTCTCATAAGAGATAAAGAAAGACTAAGAAGAAAATTTAAATTGGAAATTACTGCTATTAACAAGCATTAATTAATAAATTTATATGCAACAATCTATATAATACATATATTTTACACACCAGTTATTTTCGGTCATCAACACCAGTAAACAAATTAAAAAAGTGAGCAGAAAAATGTTTATACAAGGAGACGCTATACACTCTTGTCCTGACCCATTATGCTGCCCACAAGATTGTCCAAAAGATCAGTATGCAATAAATCCCTTAAAGCAGATTTTAGCTCATATAGGATTCTTGGGAGAAGGTTTAATACTGACAGTTCACCTCCCCAAAGAATCCAAGACATATTCTGTTGGCGTCAGGTCTTGGTAGTTGGCAGCCTACTCCACGCCTTGCTTGTCTTCGTTTTCTAGAAATTCACCAACCAGCTGAGTCTTACCAAGAAGTGTGGTGTTATTCATATAAAGAAACTGAGGACTAATTTCAGCATGGAACACTCTAGCATAGGTCACTGAGATTTCATTTCTATATCGTCTAGCAGTCGATGTTTCATCCTTCAAGCTATGGAGGCAATTAATTATGAAGATATCTTATGATCATTAATGTCTCAAATTGAATTCTCTTCTGGCTGAATCTGACTCAAAGAATATAACTTCATTACTTAGTGTGCCATTTGCGGTGTCCAGTTATAAATGATAAACAGGCTCTTCCTTGGTCAGAGTATTGCAAGTTTGATAGCATAGGATCTCTTTTGTTAGTGTCTGCAAGACTCTCATACCTTGATACAGTAGAATCAGTGGTCTATGAAGGTTCCAGTAAAGGTGAAAACATCTTATGCTGCGTTTGGCAGTTAGTGCCCGATATTGGTCATCTTTCGTTGTTGTTGTCCGTGGATGACTTCACCTTTCTTGTGGTAACGTGTTCCTATCTCCTAAAATGTATTCATTTATTCCTGGAAAGACCAAGGTCCAAATGTTAGATTTCTGGAGCAAAGATGGATGGGCAAACAAGGATGGGCTTCGGTTATTCATATACGCTGTCTCCCCTAGAAGGAATGAAAGTTAAAACTACTAGTTAAACTAGATGGGGCATGAAATATGCATTATAACTCTCCTATAAAAATAGGGCGATTATAATCCCAATGTATAAGGCAATTGTAAAACCACATTTGGAATATTGTATTCAAGTATGGAAATCACATCTGAAAAAAAAAAAAAAAGGGATTGAGCTTCTTGAATACACAGACATAATACACGCTGACGCAATATGGTTTTAGTCTCTGATGCGCTTGAATCTTAACAACAGCCAACATTTCTAACAGATATGGCTGAAATTTTTTTCTTATTTCTGTAGGTTTATAATTCCTGAAATAGTTGAAAGATATACCGTAATAAATGTTTATATTTTGCAACCAGTCTACAGTTAAATAATATTTAAAATACAAGTAAGGAACTCCAAACTACTATATATTATTTTTTTTTTCCAGTAGTAGAGTTTAAAAATTTGTTTTTAATATCATTTATATCTTCCCGCTATGTCAGAGGACTTTGAAAATGTTTGGTTAAAACTTAAATTGCTTTTAAAAATCTGGATTCAGTTAGCTTGGAAAGTGGAACAAAAGCACGATACTTTGAAGGAAAAAACTTGTACCACCAATCACGAAGAATTGAGTTGCAATTCTTCTAGAAATTTTATAGTTCAATACGAATTTCATATCACTAAAACATAAAGTTTCCAAAAATATTTAAAAGAAACTTCTAAGAGAATAATTATTTGTAAAACACTTTCTGTTAATAAGTGAAACGGCTTTTCCAACTGATAGAGATATGCAACAAATTTAAGGCTTGTGGCTAAAAGAAAATAACTTTCAGTAAACGTAGATTTGAAAACAAAACATAACTTGTTTTCAAAACTCCATTCGAAAAACAACTTCCTCGTAGCACTTCCTTTCTCTCAGGACAACGCAGTAGCTTTTTCTTCCTTATTGGATGGTAAACAGTACAATAAATTTCGAAACCTAGTTTACATGATTCTTGATTCTCCGGTGATCCCATGACGAAACCAAAACCTGAAGCTTATTTTAGCTATGTACATCCTCAATCCAAAAATCAGAAATGAAAAAAGATCATGAGAACCAGTGTATTTTCGAACAGAATACTGTGGACACCATTTTCAATGTTTCCTCCAAAATGTGAACCATGTTAATTAACCACTCCCACTGCTATTAGAGGGACGTGCACGTAGAGAGAAAACAAGAGAAGTTGAATTGTACTGAAGGAGTATTTACCAAAACGTGGTGATGGACGTGAGGCAGTTTTTGTGCAGCTGCTTTGTTTAAGGTAGAGGAATGTTTAATGCCATGTGGACTTTATACTGTTATGTGAACACTGAGCAGGTATTGTGAAACTGGTTCGGCCGTTGACAGAGGTAGACTGCCAAGGAAAACAACTTTTACGTGCTAGACCAGTTTTGGAAACGGGAGACCAAAGGAATCTGCAGAGAAATTGAGGAATGGAAGAGAAAACGAAAAGAAAAATTTTCAAAGTTATTGTCATGAATCAAAATTATGGGGTGAGCTGCATATTTAAACCATGGAATAAAGATTTAAATGACTTGGAACATAAAGACTTAAAGGCATATTACTGATAATAGCGAATAATCTTCTGCAGAAAAGCTGTGGAAGGTTACTAGCTTCAACTGGAACTATTTATGGTTTTATTTTCCATGAAGGTATAAATAACTTAATGATGTTCATCCGTCAACGCGGAGACTTACTGAGCTTAGCCATCCCAGCCTAAATCACATGATGGTGGTGTATTACTATGGTCGGAAAAACAAAAATACACTCTTGTGCAAAAGTTAGGAAGTTACGTTTTTCTGTTTGAGGAAAGTAATGAACAACTGAAGAAACGATGTCATTTATAAAGTTTTTAAATGCTTTTTCAAGAAGTGTGCACAAAAGGCGCATAATGTTCTGAAAATTGCATAGTGATAGTATTGTTCGACGTATTGTGCAAGGAAAACAGGTTTTTACTGCACTGGCCGGTGGATAAAAATAAAAAGTAGATAAGAAAATACAAATTATATGCTTCACTTTTCACATAGCTAACTATCCACTTGACCTTTGAATTTATTCAAACTCTGAGCCTGAACTGTCTGCGAAGGAAACTTGTACCACCAATCAACGATTGCTGACTAAAAGAAAACTGCTTCCTACAATCTAGTCTAAACCTCATTCTCTGTAATTTGAATTTATGGCTCCTAGTTCTGGAATTATTTATAACAGTGAAAATTCCACCTTCGCTCATTTTACTAACCTCTTTCAGAGCCTTATAAACCTCAGTCAGGTCACGTCACTTCTACTGTGCCTGGTTGCCAAGCTCTATAGCCCACACGATCGGAGTCTTTCCTCGTACAGTTGCTATTTTGCCAGTCTCATCATATGAGTTGCCTTTTTTTAGATCCATTCAAGAAGCTCAATGTCTTTTTTCAGTCTAATTTGCCTCTATAGCCCTGATTGACGACGCCTTTAGAAATTCCTTCGGTCTACGACGGGACTCGAACCTCTTCAAATGAGTGATAAGTGTCGAAACCACTGTACTCTCATGGAGAACAGTAGGTATTAATTCTGGTATATCTGCCCATGTGGCAAGCGTAAAGATATTTTATAGTTGTAATAAACAAAAGTGGCACTTATAAGGAAAAAGGTTGGCGACCCCTAGTTTAGAATCTATAATAGAGCAAAAAAATTTTCATTCAGATTTGGTTTTATGTTGAAATACCGATAGATGAAATTGCTGATGACTACTGTTATTAAAACCTTGTATTCACTGACCAATAGAGTGGACCAGTAAATGCGAATGTCTTATAATTGGGAATTTTAACTTTCCAAATACCGACTAGAACTTGTGGGTTGGTCACTCACACAGTAATGCATTTATTAAATAGCTGCTTGCTAAGCCAACATGTTAGAAAGGCAACGAGAAAAGGCAAAACAGTACTCTTGATCTCTTTATCAGCAGCGACTCTTCATCCATTAAGAAGCTGTAGGTAAACGATCCACCGGGTGGCAGTGATCACGGTGTATTCACGTGAGATTTGCTTAAAGACGCAGCTATTGTCAAGGGCAAAGGGAAGGGCTTTTGCTTTCGTAAAAGTGACTACAGTGTTCTCAGACAGTTTTTAAATTCCATACAGTGGGACGACAGACTGATGATGTTACCAACAGGAATCAAGGCCTAGTACTGCAGAAGACCTAGAAAATGAAGTAGATGGGCTGAAAATTGAGATTTAACATTGATAAATGCAAGGTACTGAGTATAGGTAGTAGTCCAAGGATAACATACCAGCTGGATATTGCCCTCGTAGGTAGCCACAGTTGATGGGATCGCCGTTCTCTCCACACCAGGTGGAAAAGACCTGAGTCCGGTCGACGATTTTAGGAATTTTTATGGTCCTTTTTCACAACTTGATTGAGATGTCGGTCTCAAGCGAGTGAAGCATTGTTTTATCTCAGAAACTCGTTTTTCGTCCAGCAAAACAGAAAATCCACCTCAGGACACACGCAATTTATAGACAATATACAAGGAGCAATGTGGCCTTAATTGCTGATGCTACTGAAACACTATTACAACAACAGCTGGCTATTACAACACTGGCAAGGGGCGGAAAAATTTATTTTCAATAAATGAATTAGCTAAACTACTCAGATGGTATTGAGTTAAGCTATAGCGTAAATAATTTTTAATTCGCTTAAGGACTGAAAATGATCGTTCTCCGATTGTAATTGGAATGCTTAAAATATTTTTAATACTGTTTCAAAATTAGGAAACGTTGATCGAAGACCATCTATCACAGTCTTAAACATTATAATTGGATCAACAACATTCTCTTCTTTAATGAACTTTAGAAAATGAATTACCTCATTTTTAAAATTGCTCGTTTCGCTTGCATCATCCTTATACTTGTTTTTAATCTATTAATGAGCATATTAATTTCATCCTCTGTCATGCAGGATTTAAAAAAGAGACCAATACGATGTTGTTGTAGTAGGCTTTTAGGAGCATTAGTGACTAAGGGCATATTGCTCTGTGAGTATTTTCTGTAAATTGCTTGAGTTCTGAGGTCGACTTTCTGTCTGGACAAAAACTCGAGTTTTCGGGAGAAAAAACCATACTACCCTCACCTGAGACTGACTAACTCAGCCCCACGTTGTGAATAAGGCCCATAAAATTCCTCACGTCATCGACGGGACTCAAACTCAGGTCTTTTCCACTCGGTGTGAGAAGGAATGCGATTCTACCAACTGTGCAACCCACGAGGGCACAAATTGTGTAACACAATATTTGAATTTCTGATGATTTTAGAAATATATTCACGTCTTGTACACTACTCGAGTCTATTTGATTATTACCTTTTACGCTGAGTGGACAGAAATCATGGGATACCTACCTAGTAATGGGTAGGCCCACGTTTTGCCCGGATAAGGGCAGTTGCACGGCCAGACATTGAGTCCACTAGTTCACGAAAGCATTCCACAGGACCGTTCAGAGATGCATTTAAACGTATCAGAGGTCCCAACGTGTGCCAGTTGAACACGCTCCAGACCGTTACTGACCGTCCACCTGCCTGAACAGTTCCTTGTTGACATGACGGGTACATAGCTTCGTGCAGTTTCCGCCAGATACGCACCCTCCCGTCAGCTCGAAATAACTGCAAACTGGACTCATCGGACCAGGAGACCCGTCTCCAATCATCCCAGGTCCAGTTGTGGGTTTATTCTAAACCGTGTTTGCATTAACGAAATTATTTATTGTGTAATGACAGTAGACTGTGTTTTATTAGCTGATTTCAGGTTTGAACATAGTTTATTAACTGATTTCAGACAAAGTGAAGTTTCCAAAGGTTTACAACAAGGAGACATACAATGGATTCAATAGTTTCCAACAAATCGGCGCCGATTTGTTGGAAAATGAAATTATGGAAGATAGAGAAATTAATGGTTAGATTGCATTTGGATACTGCATACACATCTGGGATTCTCATCGTTCGAGGGTAAGGGTGCAGAGAAGAGCAACCAGATTAGTCAAGAACACAAAAGGATATTCTTACCGTGATAACTAACCTTCAGTCCTGCAAACCGCAGCGGTGCGAACCTGGCACCTGCGAGGAGAGAGTAATTGAAGTGTTTAAGGATTTAAATGGAGTTAACTAAATGCTGATGGCATCCTTACTCTTTCTCGGATAACAGACAGGGGGGGGGGGGGCACAAACTTAAGTTGAGAAGAACGGCTGCAGGTTAGACGTAGCTATCAGCCAGAAGAGTTGATTGTTGGAGCAAACTTCAGTCTACAAAATTGGTTGGGGGGGGGGAGGTTGTTTAAAGAAGGATTTAACAAATTATTAGAGGGGAACAGACAGAAGAAGTGGATATTGTTTTTTTTTTTCTTTTTTGGGTGATGCTCTATAAGTTTGCTTCCTTGCTCAGTTTTTCAGTACTAATACCAAATATTATGAACATATTTTTCAAAAGTCGGAAGAAATAAAAAAAACTGAAATTAATTTTCATCCAAATAAGCTTGATTTTCAAACAATCACAGTACAGCATGAACAAAAGTGAAATAAATTTAAATGATGTTGAAAGTAACTTGTGATAGAATTTTTCATCGAATATCTCACTTTTAAAAGTACATTGGTAACAAATATATCTACACACACATACACACACACACACACGTGTGTGTGTGTCGATTTGCCTGTTTTGCTGGACGAAAAAAAACCCAGTTTCTAGGGATAAAAACCTTACTATCTGCGCTTGAGACCGACTAACTCGGCCACGGAGTGAAAGACGCCCATTAAAGTGCCTAGCGTCATCGACGGGATTCGAACCCGGACCTTTTCCACCCGGTGTGGGGAGAACGGTGACTATACTACTATACTACCGCGCAGACTCAGACGAGGGTAGCATGGTTTTTCGTTCAGAAAATAGAAAATCAACCTCAGAACACAAGCAGTTTACACGGAGCAATATGGACTTTAATCGCCGATATTCCTAAAATCCTACTACAACAATAACATTTCCAAAATAACTGATACCTGTATGTTTTAAAGAACATTTCATTGATACAATTTGATTAATATGTCGACTAATCTTTCCCCTTATTAGGCACTGTCCTCATCAACGGAATCAGAACCAATTTTTAATAATGGAAAGGCAATAGTTTGATCAATTGCCCTTCCAAACAGCGGTTAATTCAGCTATTAATTACGACCTTGGTTTGGTTGAAGCCAACTAAAGTCAAAAGAAAAAAAAAACTGTTCCCCTCTAAGCTCCAACTAAGTGGGGCTTTGAGGGGAACAGGCATTCTGTGTGTTATCAGACACTCAGTCTATAACACTGATGGATCTAATATCTTTCTATTTTAGAAGATTTAGGAGAAGTCCGGTTGGCCTGCCTCCCTAAAATCCACTCATGCACACCTTCTCGATCGTAAGCCCTGTTACGTCACTTTGGGGAAACGAACGTGTAGAGTGGTTCTCTTCAAGACGATTGGTCAGCATGAAGAGGAAAAGACCAAACCCTCCAGCGCATGATGACACGACGAAACAAATGGCTCTCAGTCGCTAGCGGCTTTCACTCCCCCCCCCCTCTCTTACGGCAACGAGAGGATCAGAGTGGAAGCAGAGGGTGCTAAGAATCTCTGGGTACGACCATGCACGGAAACTGAACTTGGCTTGTTACAACGTAAGGTCGCTTATCGGTGAAGATAGGATATTAGAGCTGGAAAAGAAATCAGAAAATGTGAATTGGAATATCATCGTTTTGGCTGAAACAAGAAGAAGAAATGAATCACTTATAAGTTTATTAAGTGGAAATCTGCTGTAAACCAATGGAAACAGTAAAAAGAGCGAAGGTAGAGTTGGCTTTCTGGTCCATAAAGATATAAAAAACAGCATTTTGGAATTCAAAAGTACGTCACCAAGGGTGTCAAGATTGCTTCTCAGGATTTCTAAGAGATACAAACTAAAGGTTATAATGATTTATGCACCAACATCGAGCCATGATGATGAAGAGGTTGAACAAATGAACAGAAAACTCACTACACCTTTATTATGGAGGACTTCGATGCTAAGGTTGGAAGGAGACAAAACAGTGCAGAAAGAGAAACTATAGGAAATCTTGGAACTGGTGAAAGAGGTGAAAGACTTGTGGAATTTGTAGAATCTCGAGGAATGTCAGTAATGAGCCCTTTTTTCAAGAAAAGGGTGAACAGAAAGTGGACATCGAAGAGCCCAAATGGATTAACAACTAATGAAATCAACTTCATCCTCATTAACAGAAGATATATCGTGAATGATGTTACCGTCCTGAACAAGGTAAATGTTGGAAGTGATCACAGAATGGTAAGATGCATACTTGATAGAGATGTAAGAAAAGAAAGGAAAAAACTGACTCGAATAAATAATACGAAGGTCTCTGAGATAACAGAAGAGGAGAGAAAAGGCAATATGTACTGGAACTTAAGAACAAGTCTGAACTTCTGCAGACCTTTTCAGGACAAAGATATCGACGAGAATTACAACAACTTTCTGAAAGTGATAAAGTCAGAGAAACCTATAGGTAAAAAGAAATCCAAAGAAGAAAACATTAGTCAAGAAACAGTTGTCATGATGAACCGAAGACGACAAATGAAGAGCAAGATAAACACTGACAAGGACAAAATTGAGCATACAGAGTTATGCAAAGCCATTAGAAAGAGACTGAGAGAGGACATAAGAAGATTTAACAAAGAATAGTAGAACGCGCATTAAAGGGAAACAAAAGACTTAAATCAGCAGCCAATGAACGGCAATGCAGAAAGACAAATGAAACTGAAGAATAGCGATGGTGTACTTATAAATAGCAGAGAAGGCATAATTCAAATAGCAGATTACTATAAAGAATTATATAAGGAGCGAGGAAATAATGCCAGCAGTGGGGAAAATGGATCACAAATTAGCAACACATACGACTTATCCGATAGCCCTCCTGATGAGAAAGAACATGCATTGAAGAAAATGAAGAATCAAAAAGCCCCGGGGGAAGATGAAGTTACTGTAGAGTTGTTAAAATTGGGAGGAAGAGACATGACACAAAACTGGAAAGACTCTTCACAAAATACATTATGAAAGGCATGACCCCTAAGGAGTGGAATAATGGAATCATAATTTTGCTGCATAAGAAAGGAGACAAATTGGAAATTATAGACCAATTAGCTTGTTGTCCCACATCTACAAGTTGTTCACAAGGGTGGTTACTAAGAGATTAGAAAGAATACTTGATGAGAATCAACCAAAAAAGCAAGCTGGCTTTAGGACAGGATTCTCAACTATGGATCACATTCACGTAATATCGCAGCCAATGGAAAAAAACAAGTGAATATAAAACACCATTATGCCTGGCATTTAAATTCCATACAGCATAGGGCAATGTTTCGAGCCCTGGAAAGACAAGGCATAGATATCCCATACATTATGAATTGAAGAAAATATACGAGAATGCTGCCTCCTTTATTAGACGAGACAAAGATAGTAGCAAATTTAAAATTGAGAAAGGATTTCGACAAGTTTGTTTACTACTGCCCTTGAAGAAGCTTTCACAAGATTAGGCTGGGCGCAGAAAGGAGTCAATGTGAATGGAGAGCATCTAAACCATTTACGATTTGCAGATGACATTTGTCATCATAAGCCACGATCCCAAAGAATTAGAGGATAATCTTAATCAGTTATGCGGAGTTAGTAAGGATTTCAGACTAAAGATGAATATGGTTAAAACAAAAGTAATGATGAACAAGTATGCCACAGAAAGGGATATAATGATTGAAGGAGCAGTAATTGAAAAGGTGGATTCATATACTTATCTGGGACAAGTCATTGGCTGTAATAGTGATAAATGGCTAGAAGTCAAGAGAAGGATAAATTACGGATGGATAGTATTCAGGAAATATGGTCACATACTGAGGAGCAACATCCCAATTTGTCTGAAACGTAAAATAATGAACCAAGGTATACTCCTCACCATGACTTATGGAAGTGAAACTTGGGCACGCACCAAAAGAATGGAAGAGAAGCTGAAACTATGAATGGAACGAATTGTATTAGGAATCAGGCTGTTGGATAAGAAGAGAAACATATTGATTAGGCAGCAAACATAAATAAAGGATATTCTTATCAAAACTAAAGAATTGAAATGGACTTGGGCAGGACACATAGCTCGAAGACATGATGACAGATGGACTAAGAAAATAACAGAATGGTACCGATCCAGGTACCGATCCAGGTGACTTTTCCTTACCTCAAGCTGCCAGCCTCTACTATCCACAGAGGTAACCTCGTGCTCCAAATATTAACAACTCGCTAGCTAAAAGAAAACCTCGTACAATCCAGTCTACGCCTCGTCCCCCGTAATTTAAATTTGTCATCCCAGTTCTGTATTACACTGGTGTGCAAAATTTAAGACCAGTCAGGTAGCTTCTCATAGGAGTGGCCTGGATATGGGAAAAGTATACCAAAGGAACCTCGTGAGGTACAGAAATGATGAAGGAAACAACATCGACACAACAACTGAAACAAAATGGTACAGAGGAACTTTATAACTTTATTCAAAAATGTCAACATAGCACTGGCTGCCATGATACAGATGCATCACTGTCAAAGATGGAACAAAGGGAAGAGGTGGTCCTCAGTAGGAGATATGGCGATGCAGCCTTTGCACCGCCTGTCCATACTTAGAACAATGTTGTTGATAAGTTCTTGCGGTAACATCGTCCATCCCTCTGTCAGCGCCATCTTCAGCTGGTGAACATTTTCTGGTGGGTGTAGGCGTGCCGCTAGGCATCTTCCCAGAGCTTCCCACATGTGTTCAATGGGATTTAAAGCGTTGGAACGGGCAGGCCAATCCATACGAACAATGTCCTCACTTTCCAAAAGCATATCAACAGCTGCAGTGCGATGGGGTGTGGCGTTATCATCCATAAACACGAACTCGGGGCCAGTGGCACCCCGGAACAGACGCACATGGGAAAGGTTTACCTCAGTACAGTAGCGTGAACGGTTACAGTACCGCCTTTTCAGTATCTGGAGTTGTGTACGTCCATTCAAGATAACGCCTCTCCAGACGAGAACACCTCGACCGCCATATCGATCCCTTTCAGTGATGTTTGCGGGGTGATACCGTGTGCCAACCTCTCGCCAGATTAGCTGACGTCCAGAATCGCTGCTGAGACTGAATCTATTCTCATCAGTAAAGAGTATCTTAAGTTAAGATGTTGTGGTTGTAACCTTCAGAAATAGTGTTGGTCCTTAAGTTTTGCACACCAGTGTATTTAAAACCGTGAATATTTCACTTTCATTAATTTTACTGTCTCCTCTCTTTATAGACTTCAATCAAATCCTCCTCTAAGCTGTCTGGTTGCACACATATACCAATTCGAAGTCTTCTCATATAGACTTTGTCGATCTCGACAGGTGCCTTGCCGAATTTGGACTCTTTCAATAAGCTCGATATCTTTCTTTTAGGTGCAGTCTCCACTTGGAGACTGCACCTAAAAGAAAGATTTGTCACCAAATCTTTCTGGTCTACTATCTCTACAAGCAAATGCTCGATAGACTTGATACACAACCAATCACTGATAGATAACCATGGGCCCTCATTGTCTGCCCTCGTGGGTAGCACAGTTCGTAGAATCGCCGTCCTCCTCACACCAGGTGGAAAAGACCTGACTTCGGGTCCCGTCGATGACGTGAGGAATTTTTATGGGCCTTTTTCACATGGCTGAGTTAGTAGGCCTCAGGAGAAGGCACAATTGTTTTTTTCTCCCGGAAATTCGGGTTTTTCGTCCAGAAAACAAAATCGACCACAGAAAACACCCAATTTACAGACAATATACATAGAGCAATATGGCCTTAGTTGCTGATGCTCCTAAAACCCCTACAACAACAACAACAACAACAAACTTCCTTGTCTAAATTGCATGCAGGACTTCGTGTCCGCCCCTATCATAACGCCCATATCCATTTTTCTCTCAACTACTTGTAAATAAATCTCAAAGTCTAAGTTAGAAATTGTTATTTTTTTCTTATCAAGTGTTATTATTGTTGTTGTAATAGGGTTTTTGTCTCTTAAACAGAGATCGCAAATAAAATTAATATACTAACTGAATTAATTATTGCTGTTACTATTTTACACGCATCTTAATCTTCCTCAAAAACGTTACAATTCAAACGAGGTTAAAATAGAACTGAAATTGTCTTCAATATGAGAGAAAAACAAACTTAATGGAAATTAAGGCGTTTTTTGTTGTTCAAATATAGACTAGGGAATTAAACAACCTCTGAGACTAGTGGAAATATGCTGCTTCTAGCGGTCATACAACATGAACTGGATTACAACTGCCTTGTTACTTCGGTAGTCATGACAACGAGCAGTTTCAAATTTCCAGGAAAAGTGCCTTAGCAAACTAATTGCATCAGCGACTCTTTCTTTGGTAGTCTTACAAATGTTTATTTATCAGTAGTAAGGGAATTTATATAGGAAAGCTTAGATTTAAAGATAAACGGACAACACAAATAACAAGCCGTTTAAACTTTAAAACAGAAATAAGTATGAATAAATTTCATCCTACTGAATTAATGCAAAAAACAGTATCCCATGTGGAGTGTTAGTGTAACGAGGTCAAACTTACGGTTAATTCTAAAAAAAACAAAATAAATCTGCAACCATTGTCAATCCACCGCAGAATGGAAGTCTTCTCAACAACAGGGTATGTCTGCCAGGGGCAAAGGTTGATGACGTTGTAGAGCGGATATCATCTTTTTAAGGGCACAAAAGGTGATATAGTTGTAAACGTTGGCACTAATGATATTAAGAGTAGGAGACCGGCGGAATTACTTAACAAGTACAGGTCACCGTTGAAAAAAAGCCGTGAATTAGGGTTGAATTTGAAAGTGTCTACAATTCTGTCCAGACACAATAGGAGAGCGTATAAGATAAGAGCCTTGTCGATCAATTCGGCCCTGGAAAGATTGTGCAAGACTCAAGGGGTAGAATTTTTTTCAGCCTGGTCTGTACTTGTTAACAGGAGAGACTGCTTCTACAGGGATGGGATACACTTAAATAGAAAGGGTGCAAGAATATTTGCTGATTCTATCGAGGCAGTGTAAGGTGGGTCGGAAAACTGCTAGCTTGGGGGAATACAAGGACTAATAGATTAACAGTAGCCACTGGCAGAGGTGAAAGTGATTCTTGCACTGCTTCTATTGGAATGAGCCGAAGCCTGGAAAACAAGATGCAGGATATTTCAGAGACTGCTGGAAGTCATTGCGGTACAAGTAAACACATGGGTTGTGTTAGGGTAGCTAAGAATAGGAACAGGTGCATGTATACTTGCATGTACACCAATGCTAGGAGTTTGGTAAATAAATTTGATGAATTTGAGGTATTGCTCAAAACATCAAAGGCGGATATTGTTGGGATATCAGAGACGTGGTGTCACACAGATATAAGGAATGCAGAACTGGAATTTGGGGAGTACAACGTCTACAGAAAGGAAGGGAGCAGGGGTTATGCTATTAGTTAAGAAACACATAAAATCCAAGGAAGTGAAGCCAGTCGACGTCGCTGAACAGTGCAGTGTCGAGTTAGTTTGGTGTGACATAAGCATAGGCAAATCAAAATTGAGAATAGGAGTGTGCTGTAGGCCTAATGACTGTGATGAGTATAATAAGAAACTATACAGGAAAACAGAGTGGGCCAGTACGTCAGAGAGTCTTATAATGGGGGATTTTAATTTCCCAGATATTTACTGGAATTTGTGGGTTGGTCACTCACACACACACTAGCAAGGCTTTAGTGGATTTATTGGATGATTGTTTTCTACATCAGCATGTTCGGGAGGCAACTAGAGGGAGTAATACTCTTGATGTGATTATCAGTAGTGATTCTTCATGCATTAAGAATCTGCAGATAAAGGAACCACTAGGTGGCAGTGATCACAGTGTGCTGAAGTGGGATTTACTCAAAGAGGTAACTACCATCAGGGGTAAAGGGAAGGATTATTGCTTTCGTAAAGGCGACTACCATGGTCTGAGACAGTATTTAAATTCTATACGGTGGGACCAACTGATGATGTTACCAACAGGAAATTCAAAATGGGAAGCATTCAAAGAACTTATCTTGGAAGCTACTAGGCTGTACATACCAACTAAGAAATATTGTTCAAGGTTTCGGCCTAAATGAATGTCAGATGACAGATGAACTAATGAGACACATGGCAGAGAAGAAAAATGCATGGGATACAAATAAATTAATTGGTGATATGGAAGCCTATGATAGATATAAGCTGGTCTATAACCAAGTCACAAAGGAGATTAGGCAGGCAAAGGCAGACTATGAGAAATCCTTAGCAAAGAACGCAAAGAAAAACAGAAAAGAGTTCTTTACCTATGTAAACTCTAGAAGGAAAGGGATGAATCAGATTAGTCCACTTGATACCGATGGTTCAACTGTTGATGATCCTGCTCAGGTAGCTAACAAACTAAATGAATATTTTGCATCGACATTCACACATGAGGAGTTATTCAGTGAGGGGAATGCCAGAGGTGTATTCAACTCTGGCAGTAAGCCAGATAATATTGTAATAACTGAGAGTAAAGTGGAGGAGAAATCGTTGAAGATAAACACAAGAAAGGCACCTGGGATGGATGGGATCTATCCAGTTATATTAAAGGAGGCAGCAAAGGAAGTAAGCAAACCTTTAGCCATAATCATGAGAACTTCCTTGTACTCAGTGGAGGTACCCATAGACTGGAGATGTGCAAATGTGACCCCAATTCACAAAGGAAGATCAAAGGCTGACACAAGTAATTATAGACCTGTGAGCTTAACTTCTGTTCCAGGAAAATTAATGGACGCATTGGTTAAAGAAGCACTGCAGGATCATCTAGACAAGACTTCAGTTATAGCTCGGACACAGCATGGTTTTGTTAAGGGGAAGTCTTGCCTGACCAATTTGATTGGATACTATGATGTAGTCACAAAAAGAACTGGATTGCAGGGAATAACTTTGATATTATATATTTGGATCTTAGAAAGGCTTTTGATACTGTTGCACATTGAAGACTGCTGCACAAATTGGAGCAGTGTGGCATTGGAGGCAAATTGCCGCTATGGATAAAGGGGTGGTTGAGGGGGAGACGACAGAGAGTGGTAATCAATGGACACTGCTCATCGTGGACTAATGTTATTAGTGGAGTCCCTCAGGGTTCAATGTTGTGTCCATTATTGTTTTCTGTATTTATAAATAACATTGATGATGGTATATTAAGCTTAATGTCCAAGTTTGCAGACGATACAAAGGTTGGCAGGGTTGTTAAGGACACTACAGCCGCTATGCTGCTGCAACAGGATCTCGAAAGGTTGAGCAGATGGGCTGAGAGGTGGCAAATGAAGTTTAACATTGACAAATGTAAAGTACTACATATGGGGAAACAGCAATCCCAGAGCAACGTATCAACTCTGTGGTACCACACTGACAGTGGAAGAGAATGAAAAGGACCTGGGGGTTATTGTGCAGGCAGATATGAAGTTCTCTGAGCAGTGCAGACGGACTGCAAGAGTAGCTCATGGTGTCTTGTCAATAATATACAGGAATTTTTATAGCAGGGATAAGGAGGTGATTATTCCCTTGTATAAGGCAATGGTCGGCCACACCTTCAGTACTGTATACAGGTCTGGAGGCCTCATTTTGAGGAGGATGTAGAGCTGCTGGAATGAGTACAGAGAAGGGCAACAAGATTAGTGAAGGGAACAAAGGGTTGCTCTTACGAAGAAAGGCTTAAGTTTTGCAAATTACAGTGTCTAGAGACTAGGCACCGGCGAGGTGATCTGATAGAGGTGTGTAAAGCTTTGAATGGTTTGAGCATGCTCAATGCTGATGGGATTCTTCCTCTTGCTCAGAATAATCGCCTGAGAGGGCATAAATTCAAATTGAGGAAAGACAGATGTGTGGATATTTGCCTTTAGCCAGCGGGTAGTTGGTTGGTGGAACAGACTTCCATCTCTTGTTGTGGAAGTTGATAGCCTAAATAAATTTAAGGCTCAGCTGGACAGGTATTTCGAACGAACGGAGGAGGGGTGGAAGTGGAAGTTTTTTTTTTGGCTGATGCTGCATAAGATTGCTTTCTTGCATCATGTATGCCTCTACTAATGCTAAAGTCATGTTGATAGAATGGACCATGATGTGCCACGCTGGTTCAGTGCGGGTTGGCAGATCAACCGCATTTAGCAGTCAGATACTTGAACCCCGGTCTGCTCAAAGAGCATGTGCTATTGCGCGTCCGCTCGTAACCACTCGGCTACGGACGCCTCTTAATAAAACAGTACTTTTACCTTTTTCAAGAAAGGTAATTTCCAAAGAACTCAAGTCTATTCCTTTCTTTGGGAAAACTCTCACTTATTCTTCCTACATTAAATACTTCAGTGTCTTCATTGACAGCAGTTTATCCCGGAAGCACCGTCTTGATCACTGTCAAGAAAGCTAGAAGGATTTTCTAAACCTCAAAGGGTACTATTAAGAAGATAAGGGGTCTAAACCTAAAAGTTATCTATTGGGTTTATACTTCGATTATCAGACCAACGCTCACCTTTGCATTGGTTGTGTGGTGGTCTAGAGTCATGTTAAAAAAACAGCTCAAGCTGATCTATGCTAATAACAAAGGCTGGCCTATATCACCATAACAGGAGCTATCAGATCAACTCCCACAGCTTCTACTTAGTTCTCATAAATCTTTTATCGTTCCACCCCTTTATTGAGGCTGAAGCGGTTATGGGAACATACAGGCTATGCCTGAGCAATCAATGGAAGCCTACAACCTGGAAATGAAATCTCACAAGGTTGTTTACAAAGGCATCTCACTTCTAATTCTGCCTTACAAATGGATTCGGTAAAAAAATGGTCCAATATTACCATTGGTAAATTGTAATATTGGACCATTAATGGTAAATGGTAAAATTGGTAAAAAAAACTTGTACTGTATTATACTCTGATTACCAGTTTGTGGAACAGAGGGATACGAAATTTTGTGGTTTCGACAGTGGCAATTATCAAGCTGAAGTGCAAACAGTTTTCAATTAATATAGATACACATTTATCTGATGATACGGGTCAAAGTAATGTTTGTCCACATCTCAAGAGTCTCTTCTTTTATTGCTGCGATAGCCGATATTCGCAACATCTGCCGAGGGTGGAGATGTTTCAAACAAATGGGAGAGTAATGATAAGGTAAAAAAAAAAAAAAGGTAAAGTGCAGCCATTATCAACCCACTGCAGGATGGAAGCCTCCTCAACAATTCATGCTGAGGGAAATTCCCTCAATGATAAGGAAACAAGCTTAAATAACTTTAAGGGGTGTGTTAGGACAGTGAACTGTACAACTGTCACTGTGTTTACAGTAAAATGAGTGTATTCGAAATACTGATTAGGACAACTAACATGATAGGGCCAAGGGAAACATGGTGTCGCCCAGAAATAGGGGATGATGAGTTTCTCTATGTATGCGATAGACGGTAGTAGTAGGGTTTTAGGAGCATCTACGACTAAGGCCTTTTGGCTCTGTGAATACTTTCTGAATCATCATAATCATATTATGTAACCTGGCCCTTACTGTGAATACTTTTTGTAAATTGCGTGTGTTCTGGGGTCGATTTTCTGTTTGCTGGGCGAAAAACTTGAGTTTCCGGAAAAAAAAAAAAAAAAAAAACATGATATCCTCGCCTGAGATCGGCTAACCATCGAACTCAGGTCTTTTCCACCCGGTGTGGGGAGGACGGCGATCCTACCAACGATAGAAGGGATGGTGAGGTTATGCTTCTTATCAAAAGCAGCCCGAGTGCGACAAAAGCTTTTGATAATTATACATGCTAGTTTAGAATATAGTGTGGTGTAAGTTATCTGGAAGCAAGAGTATAAAGAGAGTGAGAGCGATCTACAGGCCAATAGATTTCGAAGATTATGAAGAGGAAAAACTCACCACGGTAGCTAATATGATAGGGTTAACGGAAACATGGTGTCACCCGGAAATAGGGAATGACGGGTTTCCCTAAATATGAGATAGAAGGGATAGTGGGGTCATTCTTGTTATCAAAAGCAGCCTGAATGAAATAAACGCTTAAGCAGATTACACATTCTACACTGCTCGACAATACGTATTATTGCTACCAAGTTATTGTATCCATTACAGCTTATTAAACGAATTATTATATCCATTACAGCTTATTAACCGATTAAATTATTACTCTTGTACAGCTTATTAAGGGATCTCGATAAAAGAGTTTTCGAGACAAAAGTACAACAATTTTCTATACTTAGAAAGGGCCTCGGTAACCTTTCTGGTGAGAGAGAACCAACTTGCCAGAACAGATCCCTTCGGCACCGACTATAATTCTCACAATATAACAAAACATGAAGACTATCTTCAGTACTTCACAAAAACAAAACTGATCTTGTATTAATCCAAATTGCTGGAGTCTAGCCCTGAGCCTGTGACCTGTTATTACCATAGTGGTATGTAGGCCCAAATCTGGTCATTTCTCTGCTTTCTGCATTACATCGACTCAGGCATCATTATATTATGTAACCCGGCCCTTACACATTCAGACGTATGGGGTTCCACAGCAGATGATCCAAGAGACATCCTCTCCTCACCGCTGATCATCATCGACAGCGAATGCTGTTGTGTCGACAACACGCTGCTTGGATACTGTGGGCTAGAAATAAGTATGCCGTCCTGTGAGTCCAAATACCTGGTGCAACACGCCTAGGGACGCCTTCGTGTGTGTGTGCGTGGCGCAAGCAACATGAATCCATGGACCCATCGTGCGTAATGCCCATTATCCAGGCAGATAATGGTGGTTGCTTAAAATGGGGCATGTTTTGCTGGCAAGAACTAGGACTCCTGGTGCATGTGGCCCAACGTTTCTATGGTGAGGTCTACTGGCATCTAGTAGTAGTAGTAGTAGTAGTAGTAGAAGTGGCACGTGATGCAAGAAAGCAAGTGTAGAAGCTTATGCAGCATCAGCCAAAAAAAAAAAAAAATCACACCATTCCCTCCAAATGCCTGTCCAGTTCCTCCTTAAATTTATTTAACCTATCAACTTCCACAACGACAGATGGAAGTTTGTTCCAGCAATTAACCACCCGCTGGCTAAAGGAAAATTTCCGCACATCTATTCTACATCTGTCCTCTCTTAATTTGAATTTATGCCCCCGTAAGTTCGTAATCTGAACAAGTGGAAGGATCCCATCAGAATTCAGCGTGCTCAACCCATTCAAGGCCTTATAGACCTCAATCAGATCACCGCGCAGGTGCCTAGTCTCCAGCCACTGCAATTTGCAGAACTTAAGCCTCTCTTGGTAAGAGGATCCCTTCATTCCCCTCACCAATCGTGTTGCTCTTCTCTGTACACGCTCAAGCAAATCTACATCCTTCCTAAAATGAGGCCTCCAGACCTGTACGCAGTACTCAAGGCGTGGCCTGACCATTGCCTTATACAGAGGGATAATCACCTCCTTTTCCCTGCTAGCAAAATTCCTATATATCATTGACAAAACCCCATGACCTGCCCTGGCAGCCTGTCTGCATTGCTCAGAAAACTTCATATCTGACTGCACAATTACTCCCAGGTCTTTTTCATTTTCTACCACCTTAAGTGTAGTACCACACAGTTGGTACGTTTCTCTGGGGTTACTTCTACCCATATGCAGTACTTTGCATTTGTCAAGGTTAAACTTCAGTTGCTACTTCTTAGCCCATCTGCCCAAATTATCTAGATCCTGTTGCATTAGCACACTGCCATTACTGTCATTAACAACCCTGCCAACCTTTGTATCATCTGCAAACTTCGACATTAAGCCTGATATACCTTCATCAATATCATTGATAAATATACAAAACAACAGTGGACCCAACACCGAACCCTGTGGGACTCCACTAATAACATTAGTTCACGAAGAGCAGCACCCATTGATTACCACCCTCTGTCTTCTGCCACTTAACCATCCTTTTATCCATTGTAGCAACTTACCCTTAATACCATTCTGCTCCAATTTGTATAGTAGTCTTCCATGCGCAACAGTGTCAAAAGCTTTCCTGAAATCCAAATATATGATATCAAAATTATTTTTTGCATCCAGTTCCTTTGTGACCACATCATAATAACCAATCAAATTTGTCAGACAAGACTTTCCCTTAACAAACCCATGCTGTGTCTGAATTATTGCTGCAGTCTTGTCTAGATGATCTTGCAATGCATCTTTAACCAGTGACTCCATTATTTTACCCGGAACAGAAGTTAAACTAACTGGTCTGTAATTACTCGTGTCACCCTTCGATCCACCTTTGTGAATTGGGGATACATTTGCACATCTCCAGTCAGTGGGAACCTCCCCTGAGTCCAAGGATGCTCTCATAATTATGGCTAAGGGTTTGCTTAGTTGCTTTGCCGCCTCCTTTAACATAACTGGATAGATCCCATCCACCCCAGGTGCCTTTCTTATGTTTAACTTCAACAATTTCTCCTCCACTTTGCTCTCAGTTATTACAAAATCATTAAGCACACTGCTACAATTTGATAACCTTCTTCCATTTTCAAACTGTAATAATTCCTCACGTGTGAATGTAGATGCAAAATACTCATTCAGTTTGTTTGCTATCTGAGCAGGATCATCAACAGTCGAACCATCGATGTCAAGTGGACCAATCAGATTCATCCCCTTCCTTTTAGAGTTTATATAAGTAAAGAAATCCTTGCTGTTTTTCTTAGCATCTTTTGCCAAAGATTTCTCGTAAACTGCCTTCGCCTGCCGAACCTCCTTTGTGACCTGATTACAGACTAGCTTATATCTGGCACAGGCTTCTGCGTCGCCTGATAATTTATATGCATCCCATCCATTTTTCTTCTCTGCCACGAGTCTCATTAGTTCATTTGACAACCATTTAGGCCTAAACCTTGAACAATATTTCTTAATCGGTATGTAAAGCCTAGTAGCTTCCAAGATAAGTTCTTTGAATGCTTCCCACTTAGAATTTACTGGGTGTAACATCGTCAGTTGATCCCACTGTACAGAATTTAAAAACTGTCTGAGACCACTGTACTCACCTTTACGGAAGCAAAAACCTTTTCCTTTACCCCTGATGGTAGTTACCTCTTTGAGTAAATCCCACTTCAGCACACTGTGATCACTGCCACTTAGTGGTTCCTTTATCTGCAAATTCTTAATACACGAATGATCACTGCTGATAACCAGATCAAGAGTATTACCTTCTCTGGTTGCCTCTCGAACATGCTGCTGCAGAAAACAATCATCCAATAAATCCACAAAAGTCTGACTAGTGTGTGAGTGACCAAACCACAAGTTCCAGTCAATATCTGGGAAGTTAAAATCCCCCATTATAAGACATTCTGATTTACTGGCCCACTCTGTTTCTCTGTACAATTGTTCATTGTACTCAGGAGACTATTGCACCCTGCAATGTTGCATTTTTTCCCGGACAGAAACGGAATCTTCCAAGACGATAATGCGCATTGTCATCGGTCTCGCATTGTGCACAAGTGGTTAGAGGAACACAGTGAAGATATCACCCCATCTTGATTGGCTTCCAAATTCGCCTTACCTCAATCCAATTGGATACCTGTGGGATGTTTTGGAATGTATGGACACGCAACCGTCACTTATTCCGACACTGTAGAAATCCTTGCAAGCAGTATCATTGCAGATCCCCAAGGACATCTTCAGACATACAGTGGAGTGAATGCGTAGGCGAATAGCGACTTTCATCCTTCCGAACGATGGTCCAGCACGATATCAGATTAATACTGGTAATAAAGGCAGAATTCTTTCTTACTTCGACATATTGTGATGTGGAAATAATTTATTAGATATCTTCACTTATTGTAAATAAATCAGTATTAATTTTTTCCCATCCTCCTGGTGAAACAATCAGGGGATAGGAAAATATTACTAAGCGAATGCCAATTAATTAAGTGGGTATCACTTTTAAATAAATACAGAATCAATAGATACAGTAGACGAATCATCATATTTAAAATATTTGTTGGTGAAACAAGTTGAAAATTAGCAAAGGATATTTCGTAACGTTTTTAGGAATTCAAGGAAAATGGAAAAGATAGTCAATTTTTGCATTATTTTTTATTTCTTTAAACTTTCTTACAACTATGAATATTTTAATTAGATTTTTAAAACGGGATTAAACCAGTAACATCAAACTAAAGCGGATACCAGAGAAGGTCAATATTATACCAGACTGGTCTTCTACTGAAATTTTCTATTTGAATAACATACCTATTCAATTTAAAATCGAAAAATCGTTGCCTCCTTTTAGAGAGGAAAGGTCAGTTCTATAAATGTTTCGTCTCCAGCGCTGCATACGAGAGATTCCTTGGGGATGTGCTTTTATCGACTGAAAAGATGGTCTAAATATAGAACGAATCGAGGAAAATTGATCGAGCACTTTACTCGGTTCCATCCTTCATAGATGTCTTAGTGTGCAGAGAGAGCACTTGGGAGGGTCCGTAACAGATCGATTAGCTTCGTTTTGTAAAGTTTTCTTTGAATTGAGAATTCGCAGAAAGATTTCAATGTGCTTTCTTCGAATTTCACCCAACGTTCTTTATAATTGTTGGTGGATTGCATTATTTTCAGCATGAATTATGTATGTACGGTAATTCACCATCTAACGAATTTCGCACTACGCAATTTTTATATATTTTTTGCTCACGTGATTAGCACAGTTGGTACAATGGCCTTCCTGCCCACACCGGGTGGAAAAGACCTAAGTTAGAGTCTCGTCGATGACGTGAAGAATTTTTATGGGCCTCTTTCACAACATGGCTGAGTTAGTCGGTCTCAAGCGAAGGTAGCATGGCTGCTTCTCCTGGAAACTCGGGTTTTTACTCCAGAAAACAGAAAATCAACCACATAGAAGACACGCAATTTACAAAACAGTATACATGGAGCAATATGGCCTTAGTCGCCAATGCCCCTAAAACCCTACTACAACAAGAAATATATTTTTTATAGAATTTATGTGTTGATACAGACACCTGAAAAAAAATTAGTCACCTGTGTAATTTTTCAGTTGATATGTAACCATAATTTAGAACGAATAGCTTCATGATTTAACGTTGGTAGGGATTCAGCTAGACTCATTAAACAGTTAAACTGTCGCCATTTTGAAAATAAGTCAGCCCGTAATTCATTTTCAGGTTTCATGGATGCCGCTGTATTTTCACTTTCCATTCAAAATAGTCCAATACATTCTCTATAGGATTTAAATCTGGTCACTTAGCGGGCTAATTTAAATTCTCTACTATATTTCCTCATGTTTCATGCTAGTTGAAAACAGCAGTGGCTCTATCTTCCTGAAATACAGGCATATCGAAATCATGAGTGTCCCTCCGATAGCACAACCTGATCATCCATAATATTTGTACAGCCAGCCTGATTCATCCTGATTGTCATTTGAAGTAGGAAATCTACTTGAAATACCAATAATTGAGTAATAATTAAAGGTTGGCCCAACACCACCAGCTTGTATAACACTTGCACTCAGGCCGGAGGAGGTGCCTGTCATCATGAGTTAGTATAAATATGGATTCGTCAGACCACATTTCCAATAATCGGGAGTCCACTTTTTATGCCTTTTAGTGCATATTAGCCGGTCATTTTTTTATGCTCCACTGTTAACATTGGTCTTTTCGGTGGACCTTGCTCCAAATATCCATCTTTTGCAATTCTCTTAGAGGTCCTTGACTAACTGTTTTCAGTAGTTCTTGCTTGTTTGAAGTATTTTTAGTTTTACTAACCGCGATATTCGTTGCTGACGCTTGGAACAGACTTTCGGCCACAGTTCTAGCACTGATTTCTGGTTTCAGACTCTCACCATTCCTTAAAAAAACTCTTCTCTGTTCTTTTTTAAACACTAGAAAATTCGGCTGCTGTAACATGATGTCCTCCAGACTTGACAAATGCTATCATTCCTATTTTTCTACCTGCCTTACGTGGTGAAAACCCTTGCTCCTTCAATCACAGGTGTAAACAGAGAAAACGAGTTAATCTTATACTCTAATTTCAGTTCTGCAAATAAGCAAATAAGTGAAATTATTCTTGCAGGAATGGAATCCCTTATCCCACACTGCACTTTAAAATCTCGTCCTTTATCTAAACCTTGGTTTTCCAATAAATGTGCTAAGGCTGTCCAAGAGAAGAATGTTGCATATCATAATTGGCTTGTTTCTAATTCTTCAGTGTCATTTTCTGCCTACGCCAAAGCTCGCAACAATTGTAAAGCAGTTATTAATCAGTCCAAACTAGAGTTTGAACAGGCTAAGAGTAGAAAACTTGCTTCTTGCCCTAATGGTAGCCAAGCATTCTGGTCTCTTGCCAAAGCTATTGGCCGCAACTTTTGCCCATCTCTGCTCCCACCTCTGTCCAAACCAGATGGTTCTGTTGTCACTTCAGCCAAGGATAAAGCTGACCTGCTAGCATCCCATTTTTCTTCCAGCTCATGTATTAATGATCTTGGTAAAACACCTCCCACCATTCCCAACACGCTCCATTCAAAGCCTCCTGTGGTCTTCCGTCAAAAGGATATCAGAAGGATTTTGATGAATCTTGATGCTAAGAAAGCTCCAGGTCCTGATGGTATTTCTCCACTTGTTCTCAAAACCTGTGCTCCTGAAATTACTCCTATTCTTTGCCGCCTTTTTTCACTTTCTTATTCCAAAGGTGTTTTTCCTTCTGCTTGGAAATTTGCTCATATCCAGCCAGTTCCTAAAAAGGGTGACAAATCCCTCCCATCCAATTATCGTCCCATTGCAATTACTTCTACTCTTTCTAAAGTAATGGAGAAATCAATTAACCGCCAACTCTTAAACTACCTAGAAACCTTCCGTCTGATCAACGATCACCAGTATGGATTCCGTCAGTGTCGATCCACTGGAGATATTCTGGCTTATGTTACCCATTTATGGACTAATTCAATGGAAAGGTTGGTGAAACACAAGTAGTTGCTCTTGACATCTCAAAGGCTTTTGATCGTGTTTGGCATAAAGGTCTTCTAAACAAGCTTCCATCTTATGGTTTGCCAACTGTTTTTAGTAATTGGTTATCCAGTTTTGTCTCTGATCGCTCACCGAGGGTGATGGTAGATGGCTCTCTGTCTTCTAACTTCTCCACTAATGCCGGTGTCCCCCAAGGTTCAGTTCTTTCCCCCACTCTTTTCCTCTTGTATATCAATGACCTTCTTCCATTGACTGGAAATCCTATCCGTAGTTTTGCCGATGATAGCACATTGCATTCAACTTTCCATTTTGAGAAACCTTATCCTGCTCAATCAGCTTCAACTTCTCGAAAATCTGCTACCAATTCCTTAAATGCCTATCTTCAGGTAATTCTCCAGTGGGGCAAAGACAACTTAGTTGATTTCAACCCTTCTAAAACTCAGTATTGTCTTATATCTCGCAAAAAGGATTCTTCTACTCCTATGCTTATCTTTAGTGACACTCCGATTTCTAGGCAAAATGATATATCTCTTTTGGGGATTACCCTGACTTCTAATCTCTCTTGGCACAAACACATTACAAATATTGCTTCCTCTGCATCTAAAAAACTTGGTTTTCTCTTTCGCTCTCGGCGTTACTTTTCTTCCAAACAGCTGCTCACCCTGTATAAATCGCAAATTCGCCCTGCCATGGAATATTGTTCCCACATCTGGGGTGGTGCCCCCAAAACCTCTCTCCAGCTTCTTGATTCCATTCAGAAGAGGGCAGTTAGGTTAATTAATGATTCATCTCTAACAGAGTCTCTCCACTCACTTTCTCATAGACGCACTGTTTCTGCTGCATGCCTCTTCTACAGATACTTCCATGGGCACTGTTCTTCTGAATTGGCTTCTATAATTCCTGCTCTCTCTTTCAAAACAGTCCGAACACGTGCCGCCACCAGCCAACATCCATTTACTGTCCAACTTCAAACCCACAGAACCAACTTTTCATCTTCCTCATTTATTCATTCAACTGCCGTTTTCTGGAACAACTTTCCTTCATACGTATTTCCTGAAAATTACAATCTACAGAAGTTCAAGTCTAATGTCAACAAATATCTTCTTTCGTCTTCTTAACCTCAAACCCAAGCACGGTACTAAGTACTATAGGTTCTAATACCTCTCGTGTTTTTGGTTCACATAAAAAAAAAAAAAAAAGCACATAAGATACACATATTCATTGCAGTATTTCAGTGCTCATATACTGACCAATGATTAACGATCGTTTCAATGTCAATGTTAAGACGTCCTTTGCAATGCTAAAGATTTTTAGGAGAGAAACACGTGGATAGTTTTTTTTTATTTTTTATTCTTCTATTCTTATTATTTTTTTTATTCTACTATAATTCTACTATTATTATTTTATTTTGGTTGGCGCAAAGGACAAAGCATAATACTTATCTTTGAACCACATGTTCTATAAAACTAAATTCTAAATGTACCACATAATCCCCAAAAACTAAATACACAAAATAAAGACATCCAATTAAAATGGAACCTGCTTTTCAACAGAAGAAAATTTTACTAAAAGATAATATAGATTTAAAATAAAACTGTTAAAGAATCTGCTGGTATCCACCTTGCTTCTGTGGACATGCATTCACTCATTTTATTGTGTTGCATCCAACACAATAAAAAGAGGGAAGTGACCTTACGCCCGACAGAACACCTTACGCCCAGTACTGCAATATGAAACATTTTTGCGACTATTTCCAATTTTAAATTTTTTTCATAACTTCAAATATACAAATAAGCACTCCTGAACGACAATCCACATCCACTGACATCATGTGCCATGCTATCCCGGTACACACCAGTGACTAATAGTGTGAAAAATAAATAACCCTGTATTTAAAATTATATTAAGTTTTCTTAGAAATTTTTCTTCATGTTGCTAATACTCTTTTTCATCTATTTTCAGTGTTCTTACATGATGTTGATGCCCTTACAATTCATTGCAATTATGGACGTCTAGGCAACCAAATGGGAACATATGCTACTCTTTTAGGTCTCAGTAAATTAAATAACAGAACACCTTACGCCCAGTACTGCAATATGAAACATTTTCGCGACTATTTCCAACTAAGTGTACCAGAGATAAACAATCTTATAGAGGATAACAAGAGGCCTTATGAAATTGGCCCGATTCTACGGATCAAAGACAGGTACATACCACGCAATTCCAACATCTTGACTGGTTACCTCTATCCCCTTTCTTATACGTTCTACGACAATGTACGAGAAGAAATTCTAAGAGAATTCATCTTTCACCAACACATAACGGATTATGCCCAAGAGGTACTCAGGGCGGCAAAACAGGACAGATCTACAAAAACATTTGTAGGAATTCATTACAGAAGCGGGGATTACTCAGAATGGTTAGCAGCATTTGGTGGAAAAGAAGTGGATCGTGAATATTTTATCAAAGCCATGAGTTACTTTCTTGAAAAATATCCTGACAGTGTATTTATTGGAGTTAGTGACAGCCGACCTAATTTCCAGAAGTTGGTGAAAGGCTTGGACATTGTAATTGCTCCAGACCCTCCAAAACCAGGCTACGACATGGCCATTTTGGCTAACTGCAATCACACCATTATGAGTTATGGAACGTTTGGTTTCTGGTCGTCGTATCTCAGTGGGGGTGAAGTGATTTACTATGACGATTTTTTAATGCCCGGCAGTGAGTTTCTTCAGCAAGTTCCGTATGATATGTTTTATCTTCCGAATTGGACAGGTATTAATACAACAACTGACGGCTTCTGGAAGACATTTAAGATGTCACGAAAAGAGAGAAAAGAAAAAGAAAAATCCTGGTGGAATTTATTCAGTTGGTGACATGCTGGGTACAATCAACCATTAGAATTTTGTCTAGTCTTTCATCTACGAAGTACTTACACCCATTGTGTTCATTCACAAGAATCTTCTGAAAATTTTGTTATATATCGTTATCAGATTCATCAATTGTAAATATTTCCATTCAAAGACTGCAAAATTTTATTGAAAACGCAAAATCCAGCGTTTTTCATGTGAGACTGTTTTTGCAGTGTTCGCCATAAAATATTTATTAAATTATATATTTTTCCATTGTTAATAAGTAATTTCAAACTCGAAAAATAATCCATTAATGTAATATACGAATACAATTGTCCGAATAATGATATTTGATTTTCTAAACTACAGTTTAAAAATGGAATTATTAAAGTGCCATATAATTGTAATCTTGGTTGTGTATGATATATCAGTGTATAATCAAACAGAAAGTAATGTAATTTCATAGAAGTGGACAAAAAGAAAAAAAACATGCTTGCATTTTATAGAGTATATCAATGCGCCTGACGTCATCTTGCAAATCTAGGTTTAGTATCTGGTCACTTTTTTTTTTTTGGGTAGTTGTTGGCGCATCGGCTTCTGTGGCCATAATGCACCTCCCAAGGTTTTTGCAGTACTTTGATCCAAGCCCGAGGCGGGATTCAAACCCACGACCTTTGGGTTGCCAGGCAGGCACTTTACCCACCCGGCATCTGGTCACTTAAACACAGATTTGCAAGTTAGAAATATTGTGTAGAGCTGAAGGTTGAAGTGTACTGGGATATCGTTCATCATGAATATGATGAACGATATCCCAGTAAATTGATTGATATCATGAATATGATGAACGATAGTTCTTAGGGAGTTTAGTTGAAGTAAATCAATCATTTGTTACGAGACTGAGTGTTAAAAAGTAAAGTGCAGCCATTATCAACCCACTGCAGGATGGAAGCCTCCTCAACAATTCATGTTGAGGGAAATGGACCATAATCTGCCACGCTGGTCCAATGCGGGTTGGCAGATCGACCGTATTCAGCAGTCAGGGGCTTGAACCCCGGTCTACTCAAAGAGCGTGTGCTACTGCACTCCCGCTCCTGCCCACTCGGCTACGACTGAATGTTATAAATACTTAATTTTTTTTCTGTATTTTAATGTTATCTTTCCTAGGACAGTCGAAGCTCTATATAACGACCCCCAGGGAATGAGAAAACAGTCGTTATAAAAGAAGGGAATTGTTCATAAAATAGCATTAGGTTAATGAGAAATTGACCGGGACCAACCACATAAGACGTTATAAAGAGTGGGTCGTTAAAAAGGGGATCGCTATAAAGACCTTCGGCTGTATAATAGAACAGAGACATGTAAAGGAAAGGAACGTTTCCTCCCCCATGCCATTTTATTGAATGGGGAACTCTGATTCGTTTTTTTTTTTTTTTTTTAATTTTCATAATTTTACTTTTCCTAGCATAATACAACAGTTCTTTTTTTTATTATAATTATTATTATTTGATAATTTTAGTTTTGCAAGCATAATACAGTGGTTTTTCCCTCATATATCATTGTATTAAATCCCAAACTGTGATTCAATGCGGAAGTGTGTTCTCAATCTATGTATAAGCGACACGATACACTAAACCTAGATTTGCAAAAATGATGTCAGTCGTATTGATATGTTTCGTAAAATGCAAGCATGCAAAAAAAAAAAAAAAAAAAAAAAAACAGAGAAGAAAAGAAAACAGCCGTTTACATAAAAGCTGTAAAATGTGAAAATATCTTTGGCGGCACCTAGTAAATTTTTCAGTTTTTCGGACTGATGTAACGAAAATGAGAGACGGAAATGATGCAAATGACGTCGCTTCCTAGATGACGCTAAAAAAAAAATTGTTTTAGATATACATATTCTCTTTCATGAGTGCGGATGATTTTTTTTTTTTTTTTGCTGGCACTCGGGTTGTGTTTTTCTTTTTTTTGTTTGTTTGTTTGTTTGTTTGTTTGTTTTGCTCTCTCAGCTGAGTGTGGGATTAAATTTTTTTTTTTTTTTTTTTTGCTGGCTTCCAGGTTTGGCCACCTGGGAGTAGGATGGCTGGCACCCACCATGCTTGCACTTCTGGTAGGTGTGGGATAGTGTGCTGGTCACACAGACAGAATAGTAGATCCAGGCCCGGCCCCTCTTGCCAGAGACGGGCACCAGGTAGCATTTGCCCATATGGTGGCTGCTCCCTTGTGGCAAAGTGGCCTGACACTAACAAGCACAACACATTCACCTTACTAACATTCTTGCATTTCACACTTTTCAGGCCCTGTCTAGAAGTTTTACGTTAATTACAGGTGGAGATGGGCAGAGGCCTAAGAGCCACCATCAACATGAATACACATACATACAGATGACGCTATAACTCAGTCACTAACTGTTTTTGATGTGAAAACATCTTTGATGGCACCTACCAAATTTTTCGGACTGAAGTAAAATCAATTGGTAACAAAAATGCGAGACGGAAATGACGCAAATCGCGTCACTTCCTAAATGACACTAATTCAGTCACTAACGTTTATTCGGTAGAGTAAGTACCCGGCGTGAGCATAAAACGTTACATTGTTCATAACTTCGGTTCTAGCTGTTTGATTTAAAAAATTTAAACAGTTTTGATTTTCATTCGTCGTCTACTATCGAATTGTGAAAAGTGTTAAATACAATCTTAAGCGTACGTTTCCTAAGGATGTTTTCACATAATTGTTTTCTTCTTTTTTTTTTTATAATTAAACTTTTGTCTCAAAATAAAAATGGCAGTGATTGACATGCCTAACCCGCTATGGTTAGTGTTAGTAGGGTGTTAATCCTTCCCCTTGCCGCTGTTTTAAAATGTGGAACTCATTTTCCTATTTTAAAACAGCGGGAGGGAGGAGAATAAACACCATTTTAACCATTATTAGTTAATTAAATTGTATATTCTCCATTAAAAATTCTTAATTTTATTAGGCCTTTTTGATCAGCTAAGCCTAACATCCGTTGAGCATGACCCAAATCATTAATTTCATAATAATATGAAATTAAAATTATATAATTTATAACTGTTATAATAAATAAAGTTTTTCATAAACTTGGGTACTGAGATATCTAAATGGAAAGTGACCTTCAGAAAAATAGCATTATTCTCTCTCACCGACTTTGCACTTATTGTAAGTTGAAAGCAAGTCCATCTTGAAATGAAAATTACTTATACAAGTACATATAATTAGAAGCAGCCTGTAGTAAAAACCTTACATAAAACGGTTATGGTAAATGCTGGCCTTGAATGACTCAGTTAAATAATTGCCGCACAGCAATTAAACGCACAGTTAAAATCTCCTTCAAGATATGGTACTCGGTCCACTGGTTATCAATTCATGTTATTTTTAAACTACGATGTATAAAAACAATTTACAACAGCAAAAATCAGCGCCCTCTAGCTTTCTGACTTCCATTTTAGAAAATAGAGGGGGTGATAAAGCACTATTAAAACAAAAATGGCTGAAAAATAAAACGTATTTTGAAATGCTCGAATATAAAATATTTCTTTTCAATATCGATAAAAAACTGAAGATAACTTTTAGTCAGAAAATCCTAACATATGAGTATTTCGCTAAATGAAATTAAACTAATATTACATTATATCTGCATTATTTTCTCTTCTTAATGGTCAAGTTTTGGTTCGCCCCCCCCACTTCAAAAATACAATGTACATTTATAATTAGTTAGAGAATTCGAAAATGACCCCCTTTGAGCCCCCTGAGCCGCACTTAACGGTAACACCGAATTCAAGTAATCTAGATAGAAAAATAACTCCACTAATCCGTTACCGTGAAAGTGAAACAAAATAAACAAATATTCTTGCCTTTATTAAGTAATACGTATGTCTTGTATTGGAAAACATTCTCCAATATTCTGGTTTCAAAAGTTTAGTGAGATAAAGAAAATAAATTGTAATCTCGAAAAGAACCTCCTCCCCTTCCTTTGTGTCCATGTCTCTGCCACTAGAAGATCGGTCAATGAGGAAGGAAGGGAGGGAATACAGGAAAAGCAGTTAATGATTAAAGGCTTCAGCGCACATTATGAATTTTCTTCTTAATGAAGGTTATCTATAGATATGCTTGTGTCCAGATATTAATGGTAGAACAATATACACACTGCACATTCCTGGATGAAAGGAAATCTTGTAAATCAGTTTCTTGTAACTTATCACATATTTCTAGAGATGTTCAAAGTTGGCTTTTATACAATACATAAAAACCACAAACAACATATAAAAATGCCTCTTCATTCTGCTAAAACATTAAATAAAATTTGTTATATTAAGTTTTTCTATTTCTTATTAGTTGAATAAAACTCTAAGATGTTAGAATGTAACAATTCGCTAACTCCTCTGCCAAATATTTGGACTTTTAATAGCTGTTAATTAGGGCGTTAAAAAGAACCATAAAATTGCACTATTATTGAACAATAATATGGATATTTTGATAATCTCATGCGTATCCACTTTATGATGAATATTCAGAAAGAAATTAATAATAAAAGACGTTTATTATTAAAGATGTTTATTATTAAATAAATATGTTTCTTCGAATATTTATTTAAAGAAAACTTTACACAATTACGTTTTTCCCTAAAAAAATAATGGTTGTGGCTTAACTTTTGTACGTTAATGTAGTTCGTTTTCCTTCTATCCTGCTTAGCTTCTTATGCATACAGAGCCTCCTAAAAAGTTTATTAGCTCTAAAGTTCGTTTTTATGCTTTATAAGCAAAACAACTACATTTGCAATACACTCTATCAGACGGTACTTTGGAAATTATAATTAACTCATGCTATTGAGATTAATAAAGGAAAAAATAATGATAATCTGGTACTAATTGTATTTCTTGATAACGATATTGAATTGCACGCTATTAATACGTCACATTTTTTTATGATACTAAGCCTAACCAGATACCATCCACTGCCCTTATGTCTGTACTTCGATGCTCGATAAAAATAACCTAAGAATAACGGCGCCACGAATCCTGGAAGTTATTTGCTCATCTAGGGCCGTAAAATGAATCTTTATTGCTTTGCTCAACCGTAAATCAAAGGAATCTGCCGCCTATGGAAAATAACATCCTAGACCAGACCTGTCATATTTTCAACACAATTACCATGAGTTGTGAAATAAGCTGACGTTTTATATATTGACCATAAAAACATTTGTTCTAGTCAAAAGTCAAATGAAATTGTTTTGCGTTACACCCATCCACGTAACCTAGTTGTTAGGACCGTAGCCTTTACATGAAAGGTAGTTCTTATCGTTATAAATACGATATTGTTTATTATTGAACCCACTTATTCTTTCGTCATGGAAAGACACTCACGCTGGCAGCACAGAAAGATGTAAGTTGATCACGTATCATCCTCAAGGACGCCAAACATTAGTTCTTCAACCTTTTGGAAGTTTCACTTACACATGCAAAGTCCGGAGTGTAACGAGGATTGGCAATCCAAGGCAATCCTGGATTGCCTAGAATTTTCCTGCCCAAAGTGCGTTTTCATGTATTGAAACGATTTGCTTTGCTACTTTCTGATTTTCCTGGTGTATTGTGGCAAAGCAGACTACTGTAATACTGCGAATTAAATCTATAACCTCGATTATTTGTATGGCCTGATAACTGTGATGAGTACAACGAACAGCTATACAGAGAAAGAGAGAGAGAGGAGACCAGTAAATCACAATGTCTTATAATGGGAGATTAACTTTCCAGGTATTGACTGGAACTTGTGGATTGGTCATTCATTCACTAGCAAGACTGTTGGATTTATGTTATCTACAGCAGCAAGTTAGAGAGGCAATAAGGGAGAGTAATACAGTGATTATTCATGCTTTAAGAAACTGCACATAAAAGAACCACTAAATGACAATGATTACAGTGTTGATTTGGGATTTACTTAAAGATATAAATACCATCAAGGATAAACAGAAAGGATTTTGCGTTTGTAAACGTGACATAGTGGTCTTAGACAGTTTTTAAATTCAATACCGTGGGACCAACTGATGATGGTCCCATCAGCAAATTCTAAATGGGAAGCGATCAAGCAACTAATCATAGAAGCTACTGGGCTTTTCATACCAACTATGAAATACCTTTGAAGCTATCGGCCTAAAGGGATGACCTAATGTTAACAGGAGAGATTGCTTCTACAGGGATGCGATACACTTAAATAGAAAGGGTGCAAGAATATTTGCTGATGCTATCGGGGCAGTGTTAGGTGGGTCGGAAAACTGCTAGCTTGAGGGGAGACAAAGACGAATAGATTAACAGCAGCCACTGGCAGAGGTGAAAGAGATTCTTGCACTGCTTCTATTGGAATGAGCAGAAGCCTGAAAAACAAGAGGCAGGATATTTCAGAGACTGCTGGGAGTCATTGCGGTACAAGTAAACACATGGGTTGTGTTAGGGTAGCTAAGAATAGAAATATGTGCATGTATACTTGCATGTACACCAATGTTAGGAGTTTAGTAAATAAATTTGATGAATTTGAGGTATTGCTCAAAACATCAAAGGCAGATATTGTTGGAACATCAGAGACTTGGTGTCACACAGATATAAGGAATGCAGAACTGGAATTTGGGGAGTACAGCGTCTACAGAAAGGATAGACTGGATAGGAAGGGAGGAGGGGTTATGCTATTAGTTAAGAAATACATAAAATCCAAGGAAGTGAAGCCAGTGGACATCGCTGGACAGTGCAGCGTCGAGTCAGTTTGGTGTGACATAAGCATTGGGAGATCAAAATTGAGCGTAGGAGTGTGCTATAGGCCTAATGACTCTGATAAGTATAATAAGAAACTGTACAGGGAAATAGAGTGGGCCAGTAAATCAGAGAGTCTTATAATGGGAGATTTTAATTTCCCAGATATTGACTGGAATTTGGGGGCTGGTTACTCACACACTAGCAAGGCTTTTGTGGATTTACTGGATGATTGTTTTCTACATCAGCATGTTTGGGAGGCAACTAGAGGGAGGAATACTCTTGATTTGATTATCAGCAGTGATTCTTCATGCATTAAGAATCTCAGATAAATGAACCACTAGGTGGCAGTGATCACAGTGTGCTGAAGTGGGATTTACTCAAAGAGGTAACTACCATTAGGGGTAAAGGGAAGGGTTATTGCTTTCGTAAAGGCGACTACGATGGACTGAGACAGTATTTAAATTCTATACAGTGGGACCAACTGATGATGTTACCAACAGCAAATGCAAAATGGGAAGCATTCAAAGAACTTATCTTGGAAGCTACTGGGCTTTACATACCAACTAAGAAATATTGTTCAAGGTTTAGGCATAAATGGATGTCAGATGAACTAATGAGGCATATGGCAGAGAAGAAACATGCATGGGATACATACAAATTAACACATGACACTGAAGCCTATGTAGATACAAGTTGATCTGTAACCAAGTTACAAAGGAGGTTAGGCAGGCGAAGGCAGATTACGAGAAATCACTGGCAAGGGATGCAAAGAAAAACAGCAAAGAGTTCTTTACTTATGTAAACTCTAGAAGGAAGGGGATGAATCACATTGGTCCACTTGATATCGATGGGTCAACTGTTGATGATTCTGCTCAGGTAGCTAACAAACTAAATGAATATTTTGCATCTATGACACTATGCTGCTGCAACAGGATCTGGAAAGGTTGAGCAGATGGGCTGAGAGGTGGCAAATGAAGTTTAACATTGACAAATGTAAAGTACTACACATGGGGAACAGCAACCCCAGAGCAACGTTTCAACTCTGTGGTACTACACTGACAGTGGTAGAGAATGAAAGGGACCTGGGGGTGGTTGTGCAGGCAGATATGAAGTTCTCTGAGCAGTGCAGACGGCTGCAAGAGTAGCTCATGGTGTATTGTCAATGATATATAGGAATTTTTCTAGCAGCGATAAGGAGGTGATTATTCCCTTGTATACGGCAATGGTCAGGCCAAACCTAGAGTACTGTATACAGGTCTGGAGGCCTCATTTCAAGAAGGATGTAGAGCTGCTGGAACGAATACAGAGAAGGGCAACAAGATTAGTGAATGGAACAAAGGAGTGCTCTTACGAAGAAAAGCTTAAGTTTTGCAAATTACAGTGTCTGGAGACTAGGCACCAGCGAGGTGATCTGATAGAGGTGTATAAAGCCTTGAATGGTTTGAGCATGCTCAATGCTGATGGGATTCTTCCTCTCGCTCAGAATAATCACCTGAGAGGGCATAAATTCAAATTGAGGAAAGACAGATGTAGGATAGACGTGCGGAAATTTGCCTTTAGCCAGCGGGTGGTTGGTTTTTGGAACAGACTTCCATCCCTTGTCGTGGAAGTTGATAGCCTAAATAAGTTTAAGGCTCAGCTGGACAGGTATTTCGAACGAACAGAGGGGTGAAGTGGAATTGGTTTTTTTTTTTTTTTTTTTTTTTGGCTGATGCTGCATAAGCTTGCTTTCTTGCATCAAATGCCTCTACTAATGCTAATGCTAATGAAACTTTGCAGAGAATAAAAGTGCATGGGATGCATATAAATTATTGGGCGAAACAGAATACTACTGCAGATATAAACTAGGTTGTAATCAAGTCACAAAGGAGGTCAGGTGAGCAAAGACACATTACGAGATATCATTGGAGAATGATGCAAAGAAAAACAGCAAAGATTTCTTTACTTATGGTAATACTAGAAGGAAGAAGATGAATCAAATTGGTCCACTTCATATCGATGGTTTCACTGTTAATGATCCTCCCCAGGTTGCTGACAAACGAATGAGCATCTACATTCGCAAATGAGGAATTTTTTAAGGAGTGGATGCCAGAAGTTTATCAAGCTCTAGCAGGGATCTGAATGGTTTTGTAATAACCGAGAGGAAAGTGAAAGACCAATTGTTGAAGTTAAACATAAGAAAGGCAACTATCGTGGATCGCATCTATCCAGTTATATTAAGGGAGGCAGTGAAGAAAGTAAGCAAACCTTTGGCCATGATAATGAGAGTAACCTTGGAAGTCAAGGGACGTCTCTGCGGACTACAGATGTGCGAAAGTATCACTAGTTCACAAAGGGGATCAAAAGATGACAAGTAATTACAGGCCTGTTAGTTTGACTTCTGTTCCAGAGAAAATGATGGAGTCACTGGGAACATGATGGTAAAAAAAAAAAGTAATGCAGGATCATCTATACAAGGTACTAATTATACTTCAAAGGCAGCATGGGATTTTTAAGGGGAAATCTTGTTTCACCAATTTTATTGGTTAATACTGTGTAGTCACAAAGGAACTGAATGCAAAAATTAATTTTGATATCATATACTTGGATTTCAGGAAAGCTTTTGATACTGTTCCACATAAGATACTGCTGTACAAATTGTAGCAGTGTGGAATTAAGGGCAAGCTGTTGCTAGGGATAACGAGATGTTTGAGTGGGAGAAGACAGAGAATGTTAATCAAAGGACATTGCTCTTCGTAGATTAATGTCATTAGTGGAGTCTCTCAGGTTTCGGTATAGGGTCCATTGCTGTTTTCTATATTTATCAATGATATTGATGAAGACATATCAGGCTTACGTCAAAGTTTACAGATAATAATACAAAGGTTGGCAAGGTGATTATTGACAGTAGGGATGGTATGCTACTGCAACGGAATCTAGAAAAGTTGGGCAAATGGGTTGAGAAATGGCAATTGAAGTTTAACATTGATAAATGCAAAGTACTGCATATGGGTAGCAATACTTTTTAGGGAGTGGACGCCAGAAGTTTATCAAGTTCTAGCAGGGATCTAAATGGCTTTTTTTTTTTTTTTGATTTGGTAGTTGTTGGCGCATCGGCTTCTGTGGCCATATTGCACCTCCCAAGGTTTTTGCAGTACTTTGATCCAAGCCCGAGGCGGGAATCGAACCCGCGACCTTTGGGTTGCCGGGCAGGTACTTCACCCACTCGGCTAGCCCGGTCGGCAAATGGTTTTGTAATAACCTGAGAGGCAGTAAGCTGAGCAACGTACTAACTATGTAGTACTACGCTCAGGGTAGGAAAAGTGAAAAAGACTGAACTAGGAGTACTTGTGCAGTCAGATATAAAGCTCCCTGAGCAATGCAGACTGCCAGGACAGCTCATGGGGTTTTTTGTCAATGATATACAGCAATTTTGCTAGCAGTGATAAGGAGGTGATTATCCCATTGTATAAGGCAATGGTCAGGCCACATCTTCAGTACTGTATACAGGTCTGGAGGTCTAATTTTAGGAAGGATGTGGAGCTGCTGGAACCAGTACAGTGAAAGACAACCAAGATGGTTGATGCGAACAAAGGGGTGCTCTTACCAAAAAAGGATTTAGTTCTGCAAATTGCAGCATCTACAGACTAGGCGCCTGCAAGGTGATCTGAATGAGGTGTATAAGGCTTTGAATGGATTGAGCATGCTCAATGCTGATGAGATTCTTCCTTTTGGGCAGACCACACACATGAGGGTGCACAAATTGAAATTGAAGAAGACGGTTGCAAAATAGAGGTGTCGAAGTTTTCCTTTAGCCAACGGGTGGTTGATTGTTGGAACAAACTTCCATTTGTTGTTCTGGAAGTTGATATTTTATATAGTTTTAAGGAAGAACTGGACAATCCATTGGAGGTAATGAATAGGGTGAAATGGGAGATGTTTTGGTTATTTATTTATTTATTATTTATTATTATTATTATTTTTTTTTTTTTTTTTTTTTTGGCTGATGCCCTATAAGCTTGCTTTCTTGTGTCATTTGTCTTTGGTAAGGCTAATTCTAATGCTAACCTCATGCTAAAAAGCAACGGAGGTTCCATGGTTTTTTCTTCTGGAAGCTCTTTATTTCGTCATGCAAACTGATCGAAAAACAGACCCAATAATACACACTGACTTCAAATAATTTTAGTTGCTTTGTCACTTATTGCACACTCAGCCTTCTAGTAAATAGGAAAATGTCATCCATTACTATACAGGGTGTTTCAAAAATGATCGTCAATAACTTAAAGGTGCAAAGTACAAACAATGTCTGCCAGGGGCAAAGGTTGATGACGTTGTAGAGCAGATATCATCTTTTAAGGGCACAAAGGGTGATATTGTTGTACACGTTGGCACTAATGATATTAAGAGAAGGAGACCGACGGAATTACTTAACAAGTACTTATTTACTTGTTAAGTAATTAAGTTAAGTGTTACGGAATTACTTATGTAAACTCTAGAAGGAAAGGGATGAATCAGATTGAACCACTTAAAATAGAGGGATTGACTATTGATGATCATGCTCAGGTAGCTGATAAACTGAATGAATATTTTGCATCTGCATTCACACATGAGGAGTTATTCAATGAGGGGAGTGCTAGAAGTTTATTAAACTCTAACAGGAAGCTAAGTGATTTTGTAATAACTGAGAGCAAAGTGGAGGAGAAATTATGGAAGATAAACATGGAAAAAGGTACCTGGGGTGGACAGGATCTATCCATTTATATAAAAGGAGGCAGCAGAGGAAGTAAGCAAACCCTTAGCCATAATTATGAGAGTTTCCTTGGACTCAGGGGAGGTCCCCATGGAGTGGAGATGTGCAAATGTATCATCAATTCACAAAGGGGGTTCAAAAGGTGACACACGTAACTATAGACCTGTTAGTTTAACTTGTGTTCCGGGGAAAATAATGGAATCACTGGTTAAAGAAGCATTGCAGGATCATCTAGAAAAGACTGCAGTAAGACACAGCATGGGTTTGTTAAAGGGAGGTCTTGTCTGACCAATTTGATTGGATACTATGACGTGGTCAGAAAGGAATTGAATGCCACAAATAATTTTGATGTCATATACTTGGATTTCAGGAAAGCTTTTGATACTGTTGCACATGAAAGACTGCTGTATAAATTTGAGAGATATGGCATTAAGGGTAAGTTGCTACAATGGATAAAGGCGTGGTTGAGTGGGAGAAAACAGAGAATGGTAATCAATGGACACTGCTCTTCGTGGAAAAATGTTATTATTGGAGCCCAGGGTTCGGTGTTGGGCCCATTGTTGTATTGTATATTTATCAATGATATTGATGAAGTTATATCAGGTTCAATGTCCAAGTTTGAAGATGATACAAAGGTTGGCAGGATTGTTAATGAGAGTAAAGACAGTATGCTACTTCAACTGGATCTAAATTAGTTGGGAAAATGGGCTGAGAAGTGGCAACTGAAGTTAACTAACATTAACAAATGCAAAGTACTGCATATGGGTAGCGATAACTCAAGAGAAATGCACCAACTGTGTGGTACTGCACTCAGGGAAGTGGGAAGTGAAAAGGACCTGGGGGTAATTGTGCAGTCGAATATGAAGTTCGCTGAGTAGTGAAGACAGGCTGCCAGGGCAGGTCATGGAGTCTTGTCAATGACATATAGGAATTTTGCTAGCAGGGACAGGGAGGTGATTTTCCCGTTATACAAGGCAATGGTCAGGCCACACCTAGAGTACTGTATACTAAATGAAAGTGAATGGAAAAAGTTCAGATGCCATTAGTTTAATTGGAAGAAATTAATAAAATCAAAATTGCAAGGAAGCAAGCTTATACAGCATCGACAAAAAAAAACCATTACCACCTCAACTTCACACCCCTTCCCTCTAATAATTTGTCTAATTCTACCACCTTAATTTAGTTGAAACTACACACTTCCGCAACACTAGATTATAATATGTTCCGACAATCAATTATGCTCTGGCTGAATGAAAATTTGCACACATCTATCCTGCAGTCATCTGTTTTCAGTTTAAGTTAAACTAAAGGCATCATAGGTTTAAGAGTATAAATAATCTATATATTATTGATGTGAATACACCATAGATCATTCTTAAAAGCAAAAAACTACGTTTGTAGTGTAAAAGGGCATCATTTTATCTGTATCTCATATTGTGCTCCTCCTTCACAAAGATTTGCCATGTATTGCACTACATCGAATAAGTAACGCTTCACTAAAAGAGAAGATTATTGCTACTGATTCTCAGTGGGGACCACCACCTGTCTGGGTGCCTCCCACACTAACTACCATCTAGTTTCTTAAGAGTTATCTATGGTGTATCTACACCGATATTATATAGATATTAAACTCTTGCTCTTAACGTATTATGCCTTGTGCATTTAGCTATTTTTAAAGATATAATTCCTATAAACATCTCTAATATCACATGATATAACAATATATATATTCCTTTATTACCTTGTCGAATTGAGGTAAAAAAAAAAAAACTATTATATTAGGGTCACCCGGTAACTTCTTGCGTATACCCGTATTAGTGTCTGTAAATTGGTGTGTTCTCTGGTCTATTTGCCTGTTTTTCTGGACAAAATAACCTTGATATTTACGCCTGAAATCGATTAAATCACCCACGGAGTGAAAAGAGCCCATTCAAGTTCCTTGCGTCATCGACGGGATTCAAACTCGGGCCTTTAATATGCAGTGTGGGGAGGACGGTGAAGTACCGCTGTGCTACACGCACAGACAGTGTGAAGAGTCTAGATTAAAACTCATTTGCACCAATTATAAGGTGAAAATTTTGCTTGAAGCTCATGAATGCGTCCCGACTATCTTGTGTCCACCATTCGAGCAACTGAAATATCATGGATCTGGGACATGGTCTATTAAGGAATTAATTCCGCTCATAGCGTTAGCAGGTCCGGTTACCTCCTGTGAATGCCTCCTATCCGTCATATGTCGGACTACCTGCACCTCACACTCCTTCGTTCTTACCAAAATTGCAATGGATTCTTTAAAGTCGACAACATGCAAAACAAAGTGTGTTTGATGGTTCAATTTTGGAACCATTCAAATCTCTCTAGCTTCGTTTGTGCCGTCTGGGCGGGAGGGTCCTCCTCTCTTAGGTTGAGTGGAATATGCCGCTTGTCTATCTTCCTTATAGCCTGGTAGAGTGCTGCTGTGTTTTTCTGGAAGTATTCCTTCTGGTTAACTATCGCTGTTTTCTGTTTCTCAATGAGGTCTATCAGGCCCCTTTCTCCCTCTTTCCGAGCTATCTCAGTGTCTTCATGGATGACTTTCAGGCGGTGTTGGCAGCACTTGGTCATCATTTTCCTTGTCTTTCTCATGATATCCTCCAGCTCAGTGTTATTCTAATCTATGGTGGGTGAGGGGAATGAAAGGATCTTCTTACCAAGAGAGGCTTAAGTTCTGCAAATTGCAGTGGCTGGAGACTAGGTACTTGCGCGGTGATCTGATTGAGGTGTATAAGGCCTTGAATGGGTTGGGCACGCTGAATTCTGATGGGATTCTTCCACTTGTTCAGATTACGAACTAAAGGGGCATAAATTCAAATTAAGAAAAGACAGATGTAGAATAGATGTGCGAAAATTTGCCTTTAGCCAGCGGGTGGTTAATTGCTGGAACAAACTTCCATCTGTCGTTGTGGAAGTTGATAGGGTGAATAAATTTAAGAAGAACTGGACAGGCATTTGGAGGGATGGGTGTGATTTTTTTTTTTTTTTTTTTTTGCTGATGCTGCATAAGCTCATACATTTGCTTTCTTGCATCACATGCCACTACTACTACTACTACTACTACTACTACTACTACTATGATCCCGAAGTAGTATGGCTTTAAATGTGGTCCTTCCATTCAGCTTTGCTTTGAGTAGGCTTCTGAGTCTCTGGTAGTATTTTCTGGTCAGGCAAGCCTTGATTTTCTTTTGCTCTGACTGCTGAGCATGCGTCATCCCCAGGTATTTGCAGTTCTCTCCCCCTGTAACGGCTGTAACAGCTAGTAGTTTCGGCCAACTAATTTCCCCTGATGCAACCTGTGGGGCTTACATTCGTCTAGACCAAATTCCATCCTGTTATCATTTCTGAATTCTTCGGTGACCCGAATTAGTTGCTGGTGTTGATTCTCGGTTGCGCGTAGAGCTTGATGTCATTCGTACATATCAGGTTTGGAAGGAGAGGGTGTAAAGGTTTTTCCTTCCTTCTTTGAGGTTATATCCAAATTTGCTTCATTAGCATTAGCATTAGCAAAGGCACATGATGCAAGACAGCAAGCTTATATAGCATCATCCAAAAAAAAAAAAACCTTATTTCACCCATCCACTCGCTCCAAATGTTTGTCAAGTTTTGCCATGAATCTATTTAAGTTATCAACTTCTACAACGACAGATGGGAGTTTGTTCCAGCAATCAACCACCCACTGGCTAAAGGCAAACTTTCGCACATCTATCCTAAAACCGTCTTTCCTCAATTTGAATTTATGCCCTCTCAGGCGATTATTCTGAGCAAGAGCAAGACTCCCATCAGCATTGAGATTGCTAAAACCATTCAAGGCTTTATACACTTCAATCAGGTCACCTCGCAGGTACCTAGTCTCCAGACACTGTAATTTGCAAAACTTAAGCCTTTCTTCGTAAGAGCAACACTGTGTTCCATTCACTAATCTTGTTGCCCTTCTCTGTACTTGTTCCAACAGCTCTACATCCTTCTTAAATTGAGGCCTCCAGACCTGTATACAGTACTCTAGGTGTGACCTGACCATTGCCTTATACAAGGGAATAATCACCTCCTTATCCCTGCTGGAAAAATTCATGTATATCATTGACAAGACACCATGAGCTACTCTTGCAGACCATCTGCACTGCTCAGAAAACTTCATATCTGCCTGCACAATTATCTCCAGGTCCTTTTCATTCTCTACCACTGTCAGTGTGGTACCACAGAGTTGATACGTTACTCTGGTATTACTGCTTCCCATATGTAGTACTTTACATTTGTCACTGTTAAACTTCATTTGCCACCTCTCAGTCCATCTGCTCAACTTTTCTAGAGCAGTGTACTGTCATTAGTGTCATTAACAACCCTGCCAATCTTTGTATTGTCTGCAAACTTAGACATTAAGCCTGATATACCATCATCAATATCATTTATAAATACAGAAAACAACAATGTACTCAACCCTGAACCCTGAAAGACTTCACTAATAACATTGGTCCACGAAGAGCAGTGGTCATTGTTTACCACTCTCTGTCTTCTCCCACTCAAACATCCCTTTATCCATAGCAGTAATTTGCCTCCAATGCCACACTGCTCCAATTTGCGCAGCAGTCTTCCATGTGCAACAGTATCAAAGGCCTTTCTAACATCCAAATATATGATATCAAAGTTATTCTTTGCATTCTTTGTAACTACATCACTACATCATAGCATCCAATTAAATTGGTCAGACAAGACTTCTCCTTAACAAAGCCATGCTGTTTTCGAGCTATAACTGAAGTCTTGTCTAGATGATCCTGCAATGCTTCTTTAACCAGTGCGTCCATTAATTTCCCTGGAACAGAAGTTAAACTAACAGTTCTGTAATTACCTGTGTCGCCTTTTCATCCTCCTTTGTGGATTGGGGGTCGGGTCACATTTTCACATCCCCAGTCCATGGGTACCTCCACTGAATCCAGGGAAGCTCCCATAATTATGGCTAAGGGTTGGCTTACTTCCTTTGCCGCCTTCTTTAATATAACTGGATAGATTCCATCCAACCTAGGTGCCTTTCTTATGTTTATCTTCAACAATTTCTCCTCCACTTTACTTTCAGTTTTTACGAGATTATCTAGCTTACTGCCAGAGTTTAATTCACTTCTAGCATTCCCCTCCCTGAATAACTTATGTGTGAATGTAGATGCAAAATATTAATTTAGTTTGTTAGCTACCTGAGCAGGATTATCAACAGTTGAAACATCGATATCAAGTGGACCAATCTGATTCATCCCCTTCCGTCTAGAGTGTACATAAGTGAAGAATTCTTTACTGTTTTTCTTAGCATTAGCATTAGCATTAGTAGAGGCATATGATGCAAGAAAGCAAGCTTATTCAGCATCAGCCAAAAAAAAAAAAACACCACTCCCATTTCACCCCTCCGTTCGCTCGAAATACCTGTCCAGTTGAGCCTTAAATTTGTTTAGGCTGTCAACTTCAACAACAAGTGATAGAAGTCGGTTCCACCAACCAACCACCCGCTGGCCAAAGGCAAATTTCCGCACATCTATCCGACATCTGTCCTTCCTCAATTTGAATTTATGCCCTCTGAGGTGATTATTCTGAGCAAGAGGAAGAATCTCATGGGCATTGAGCATGCTCAAACCATTCAAAGCCTTATAGACCTCTATCAGATCACCTCGCCGGTGCCTAGTCTCCAGACGCTGTAATTTGCAAAACTTAAGCCTTTCTTCGTAAGAGCAACCCTTTGTTCCATTCACTAATCTTGTTGCCCTTCTCTGTACCCGTTCCAGCAGCTCTAAATCCTTCTTGAAATGAGACCTCCAGACCTGTATACAATACTCAAAGTGTGGCCTGACCATTGCCTTATACAAGGGAATAATCACCTCCTTATCGCTGCTAGAAAAATTCCTGTATATCATTGACAAGATACCATGAGCTACTCTTGCAGCTCGTCTGCACTGCTCAGAGAACTTCATATCTGCCTGCACAATTACCCCCAGGTCCTTTTCATTCTCCACCACTGTCAGTGTAGTACCGCAGAGTTGATACGTTGTTCTGGGGTTACTGTTTCCCATATGTAGTACTTTACATTTGTCAATGTTAAACTTCATTTGCCACCTTTCAACCCATCTGTTCAACCTTTCCAGATCCTGTTGCAGCAGCATAGCGTCAGTAGTGTCCTTAACAACCCTGCCAACCTTTGTATCATCTGCAAACTTGGACATTAAACTTGATATACCATCATCAATATCATTCATAAATACAGAAAACAACAACGGACCCAACACTGAACCCTGAGGAACTCCACTAATAACATTAGTCCACGTTGAGCAGTGTCCATTGATAACTACTCTCTGTCTTCTGCCACTCAACCATTCCTTTATCCATAGCAGCAATTTGCCTCCAATGCCACACTGCCCCAATTTGTGCAGCAGTCTTCAATGTCCAACAGTATCAAAAGCCTTTCTAAGATCCAAATATATAATATCAAAGTTATTCCCTGCATCCAGTTCTTTTGTGACTACATCATAGTATCCAATCAAATTGGTCATGCAAGACCTGCCCTTAACAAAACAATCTTTGCATCCTTTGCCAAAGATTTCTTTTAATCTGCCTTCGCCTGCCTAACCTCCTTTGTGAATTGATTACAGACCAGCTTATATCTATCATAGGCCTCTGTGTCACCTGTTACTTTATATGTATCCCATGCATTTTTCTTCTCTGTCACATGTCTAATTAGTTCATCTGGTCTCCATTTAGGCTTTAACCTTGAAAAATATTTCTTAGTTGGTATGTAAAGCCTAGTAGCTTCTAAGATTAATTCTTTGAATGTCTCCCATTTTGAATTTGTTGTTGATAACATCATCATCAGTTGGTCCTTCCATATAGAATTTAAAAACTGTCTCAGACAACAGTAGTCACCTTTACGAAATCAAGATCCCTTCCCTTTACCCTTGATGGTAGTTGTCTTGTTGAGTAAATCCGACTTCAGCACATTGTAATCACTGCCACCTAGTGGTTCCTTTATCTGCAGATTCTGAATGGTTATGAATATTCTGCAGATATTCTCAATTTTTATGAAGATTCTGTAGATATTCTCAATGGTTATGAAAATTCTACATTAAGAATCACTACTTATAATCAGATCAAGAGTATTACTCCCTCTAGTTGCCTCCCGAACATGCCGCTGTAGAGAACAATCATCCAATAAATCCACAAAAGCCTTGCTAGTGTGTGAGTGACCAACCCACGAATTCCAGTCAATCTCTGGGAAATTAAAAATCCCCCATTATAAGGCACTCTAATTTACTGGCCCACTCTATTTCTCTGCACAATTGCTCATTATACTCCTCAGATTCATTAGGCCTATAAAACACACCTAATTTCATTTTTTCTTTCCCAGTGCTTAGGTCACACCAAACAGAATCAACATTGCATTGTCCACCAACATCAATGAGCATGATGGATAGCGGGTTGAATGCTGTTCAGAACCACTTTGGGCTCAGGGCATCTCCCTGAAATATTCCTCTCCTGATGGCGATCGGTCTGTTAGTGGTGTTCTCGACCTTGATGGTGGTACTCCATGTCGCCATTGATGCTTCTAGGAAGTTTGTCACTGTCGGTTTGACTTTGTAGATCTTCATCTCTACTACTCAGCTATTAATGCCGTAATCGAGGTATGCTGTGTACAGGATGCTCTGCTTCGTGTAGGCTGGCTCTATAACGGTGGCATATATTGCTAATTGGAGTTTTGTCAATTATATGTAGGAATTTTGCTAGCAGAGACAAGGAGGTGATTATATTTTTTTATAAGGCAATGGTCAGGCCACACCTTGAGTACTGCGTACAGGTCTGGAGGCCTCATTTTAGGAAGGATGTAGAGTTGTTGGAACGAGTACAGAGAAGGGCATCAAGATTGGTGAGAGGAACAAAGGAGAGGCTTAAATTCTGCCAGTTACAGCATCTGGAGACTAGGTACCTGCGAGGTCATCTGATTGAGGTGTACAAGCCCTTGAATGGCTTGAACAGGCTCAATTCTGATGGGATACTTCCACTTGCTGAGATTAAGAACCTCATGTGGCATTGACTCAAATTGAGGACACACAGTTGTAGAATAGATATGCAGAAGTTTGCCTTTAGCCGACGGGTATTTGACTGCTGGAAAAGACTTCCATCTGTTGTTGTGGAAGTTGATAGTTTAAATAAATTTAAGGTTGAACTAGACAAACATTTGGAGTGACTGGATGAATGAAATGGAAAGGTTGTTTTGTTTTGTTTTCTTTTTTTTCTCTTGGCTGATGCTGTATAAGCTTGGTTTCTTGCATCATATGCCGCAACTAATGTTAATGCTAATAATTGCTCCTTGTTTCTTTTTCTGCTGTTTGTCCATTATGTCTGGCTCCTCCCCCACCGGGTGGAAAAGACCCGGATTCGAATCCCGTCGATGACGCAAGGAACTTTAATGGTCTTTTCTCACTCTGCAAGTGAGTTAGTCGGTCCCAGGCGTAGTAAGCAAGGATTTTCCCCAGAAACTGAGGTTCTTTCGTCCATCAAAACAGGAAAATCTAAACTGGGGTTTCGATTTTCCGCCAGAAACTGGGGTTTTTCTCCTCCACGCAATCAACAGACATAAGACACATAGCATAGTAGATGAATTTAATTGTTTGGGTGGCCTAAAAATAATAGTTTGGTTTTCTTTTTGGTAGCACAGTGGTATCGTCGCCGTCCTCCGCACACCTGGTGGAAAAGACCCGGTTTCGAATCCCGCCGATGACGCGAGGAACTTTAGTAGACTTTTCTCACTCTGGCTGAGTTAGTCGGTCCCCGGCGTAGATTGCAAGGTTTTTCCCCAGAAACTGAGATTCTTTCGTCCAGCAAAACAGGAAAATCGCCCAAAGAACACACGCAATTTTCAGACACAAATATTTATGTATTGTATTAGGAATAACCCTAATATAATAATTTGAATAATAATTTAAAGTTGTCTGATATCTTCTTAGTTATGGAGCTGGTAAGGATCTTGTACATCGTTGGGAGACAGGTGCTTGGTTTGTACACTAGCGTGCAAAACTTAAGGACCAACACTATTTCTAAAGGTTACAACCACAAAATCTTTACTTAAGGTACTCTTTACTGATGAGAGTAGATTCAGTCTCAGCAGCCATTCTGGACGTCAGCTAATCTGGCGAGAGGTTGCCACACGGTGTCATCCCGCAAACATCGCTGAATGGGATCCATATGGCGGTCCAGGTGTTCTCATCTGGGAAGGCGTGATCTTGGATGGACGTACACAACTCCAGATATACTGGAAGGCGGTACTGTAACTGGTGCATGCAACTGTATTGAGGTAATCCTTCCCCATGTGTGTCTTTTCCGAGGTGCCATTGGCCCCGAGTTCGTGTTTATAGATGATAACGCCACACCCCATCGCACTGCAGCTGTTAATATGCTGTTGGAAGTGAGGACGTTGTTCGTATGGATTGGCCTGCCCGTTCCAGTTCCAGATACCCAGTTTCCAATAAGAATATGAAATCCTCATGATGTAGCTCTGAACCGTCGCCTAAAACTACAAACTGCTGTGAGGGATTTCACAATGCACTTAATTCCCTGTTCCACTGCAGTCATCCCAGCGTGTGGTTTTTGTTTGAAGGATTGAAGAGGGACCTGGCTTGCCACTGTGGCTAATGCACAGGAAGGTCCGTCTAGATGTGAAAAAGAGAAGATATGATGCACTGCATGACTTGGTACGTTTGTGCAGGAACATGAGCAGGTAGAAGACAAACTGAAACACTTGCAGAAATTGGCTAGCTTACAATAATGAAAATTCTATTCAAATCCTTGACAAATAAATAAATCACTGAATTAGTTATTTGTTGTTAAAAAACCAAAAAGTGTTGTCTGTTCACTTTGTTAGACAGAGAAAAAAATAATTTAATTTTTATAAATAAAATAAAAGGCTTTAATTGCAATAAAACCAGAGCATTTTATTTCCTGTGAAATAAAATGCTCTGGTTTCCCTTACAAACATTTACATCTAAATATTCTACTTTATATTAAAATCAAAAGTTTTATATCAGAAGTTATATTAAAATACATCGTTTAAAAGTAGAATAAAATATATAAATTCAATATTTTGTTGCGTTTTGAAATATGAAATAATTTGTTTTGTAAACTAAAAATAATGTGAGCATTCTTCCGTGTGAGCAATTTTCCGTGTGGGTATTTTTCTTGTAAGCATTTATGACAGTGGGGTTTTTTTTCTGTTCGGAATTTTCGTGTGGGCTTTTGTCAGGGAACCATCTTACTTCACCGCTCCATACGTTGCTCTGGAGCTCAACGGTCGTCTTCTGCTCGAGTGGTCCGTTTCCGTCTTTCCCGTCTTCTCCCAGACACCTGCGAAGATATTCGGTTGATTACTTTCCTCTGGGAGCTCACTTTGTATCAGCGTAGACTCTTGCTAAATGTGAGGAGGTTCTGCTTCAGTGTGTCTAAGTATTCTCATATTCTCTAATTTTTGGTCTCTTGTTTGCTGTGGACGCTGTCTCTTAAAGATGCTCTTCATTTTTCCAATCAATTTCTTAGTCCTATTACCCCATTGGTACTGGGTCAATTGGCCTATCTTGACTCTTAATTCTTCTATCTTAAGTCTTCTTTCCCAAACTGGCGGTTCCTTCTTTTTTCTATTCTTCTGCTGCTGGTTTCTCATTTTTTTTCCATTAATCCTAGTGGCTGCTATGGCAGCACAGAATACGGCTGTGGCTGGCCTCCTGTGTTGCATCATTGTTTTCTAGGTATCCTGGTATTATTTGTCAGTTGAGGTGGTCTATGAATCTCCAAAGAATTCTATTGGGTCTCTGCTTTCGTATCACGTGGGTCTTTGTGAGGTCCATTCCTTCGAATTCTGTTAGGGCCTTCTTCCACTCGCCTTCTGTTCTGGATATCATGACCTCGCCTTTTCCACTTCACCTGCTCTGAGTTTTGTTTCTTCTGTTTTCTTTCTGTTTTCTGTTTTCTTCTGAGTTTTTTTGTTTTCTGGTTACGTGTTGTCCATTTTCTTTGCAGTTGATAGCTCACATCCTGCTTGATTTTTTCAAAGATTTCAGGAGCTATCAGGTTCTTCGTGATGATACTTCCTCTGGTCCGCTATTCGCTGTTTGGTGACATGAATATCCCAGAATCGTTTCAACCACTTGGTATGTAGTCTCAACCTGTACATTTTCATATCGGTGCCCAGCTTGGTTATTTCGTAGTATGCTCTCATGATTTCAATGCTCCACCTCATGTGTTGGTGTTTTCTTCCTTCCTAGGTTGGTACTAGCACAGTTGTGCAGAAAGCACTTCTAATTGGTTGGGCTAGATGGTTTTGCCCTTCTCTTGTGGTAGCCATACGGGAGATAGCGCCTCTTGCTCCACTGTCTTCCTCGGGAGACTCTCAGAATTTTCTTCTTATTATTATTATTCTGGCCTCCCAGCGTGATGGAGGCACGCTCACTTCTGCCAAAGCGGGGACTCTGACCTGGCTCTTCAGGCTAGTATTGCAGTGTCATAATCTCTGGGCCATCAGCCCTTCTATTATTATTATTGTTGTCAAGAAATTTAATTTTCTTAACAAGTTTATATTTTGTAAACAAATTCTTTTGATAAATAAATTGTATTAACATTATTATTATCCGTTTATTCATCAAACACCCCTGTACATAACTTATCTAGGAGGGTGTATATTTTGATATCATTATTATTATTACTTATTGTTAACGATATAGTGCAAGGAAGCCTGAGGCTTATGCTGCACTAGCCAAAAAAAAAAAAAAAACTCAAAGTTACCCTGAGAGAGAGAGAGATAAGTAGAAGTAGAAAGGAATTACCAATAGAGAGAAGAATGATGATATCCAGCTCAGGACCCTGGGTGTGCCAAGCCCATACTCACCAGATGTGAGCCCCTGGATATACCATAATGCCTTGCGCATTGTGCTAGATATCAAAAATATCAAAACTGGCGAGATCATGGTATCTCGCCAGTTTTGATATTTTACGCAAGTCCACGTCTCCATTATACTTTTGCTGACCAATATGACACTTCCTTCGCCCTCTTGAGGGTGAAGGAAATAATAAATAAATAATTTTTCTGTTTATACTCCGGGACGACCAAACAGTCAGAGGAGTTCACAAGATAGACAGAATACAAGAAACAGCACCGTATTCAGCAGTCACGGGCTTGAACCCCGGTCACTCAAGGCACGTGTACTTATGCACCCGCGCGCCTGACTACTAGGCTACGGCGGCCTAAAATGAAGTTTTAATCATCATTCTCCCACACTGGATGAAAAGGGACTGAGTTTGAATCCCGTCAATAAAGCGATGAATTTTTATAGGCTTTTTCTTACAACGTGACTGAGTTAGTCGGTCTCAGGCGGGGTCGCCTGGTTTTCTCCCTTAAATTAAGATTTTTTATCCAGTAAGCATCAAACAGACGGAAGAACACACGCAATTATGGACACGATATACTGACGCACAGAGTTGCTTTTGACTTAAAACACACATAATGTGACGTAACCATTCTTTGATTACGAAACAAAACTAAGCAGCCTTACAAATCATTTAAAGTTGCAGTTTCCCTTTAAGCCAAAGCAATCTTTTGTGTTTAGGGAGCAAGGTATCACCAAGCACAAATAAGCTGCGGTGTTTTTTTTATTTTTTATGGAGGGAGGAAGATTAATAGCAAAGGAAAAATACCCATTAAAATAATGGCAAAATTCCGTTATAAAACTAAAAGAGAAAAAAATGTAAAAGAAAAAAATTGGTTTTACTCTGGGGAGCTCCCATCCCTAACGATCTGTTTATAAGTAAGTCATTTTTTTTTTATTGAATTCGCATTGGACAGACTTTTCTAAAGCATAACTACATGCATAAAAAAGGTGACCCACCCAGAATTCTGAAAATTTCGTTCTCAACCCAAGATTTGGAATTTAATTCTCCACTTTATAATCCAGTGGTTACCAATCGTTTGCCATTATGTCACATTTGAAGTTAGAAGGCGCATCCACAGCAAAGCTATGTCACAGAAAAGTAAGCTAATAATCTGCGAATTGATATATTGTCCAACGCAATAACAAAACTTTAGAAAATACTACAGGAACATTGTTAACTTCTTCGCAATGTTCCGGCCTGTTTCTATATTCTGAAAGTGGGGCCTCCACTGTCTATGCGATTTTAACATGTAGTCGGAATTGCCAATGTCGTCTATGGGAGTGTCCACTCTGTATGTTACTAATCTGTGACCTATGTGGCGATTGCCATTAAACTCAATGGAGTTTTCTCTAATCTCGCGGCACATTTGAAAATGGTCGCGGCAACTACTGGTCTGATCTATTAAAGACAGTAGTGATTGATCTTTTACCACTTACTTCTTCTAGAGTTTTAAAGTCCAATTAACAATACATATACTAGGATAATATAGACAACACTCAGTGAAATTTTTGTCTCTCCAAAGAGAAAAATATCGCCAATAAACATTGGTCACTAATAAATATTTTTCAAACTATATTACATCAAATTGCATTGTGTCGCCCCAGTCGTGTGCTCACGTGTGCAAGTTGTTGGTGTTTATATTTGCCATATATCGTGTCAGCCGTTTGTTTTTTTATTGTTACTTCGTAAATTAATTTTAAAGCATATTTATTTTCTAGTGTTTGAGTCTGATAGTTTTTCATTTCAGTTCTATTCTACACCAACAAACTATATTTTCATTTTTAATTTTAGGCAGTAGTGTTGAAGTAAGTATAAATATTAGTGCTGTATTGAAGTGCATATACGTATTAGTTCATTGGAAATTTTTATTATTCTTGTAGTATCGAAATTTATTATTTGGCTATTCTGGTAGACTGCGGTATATTTATTTTAATTGACCTCGAATTTTCTATAATTAGGATAAGATCTGATTTTTTTTTGTTGTTTTTTATCAGATATTATGTATAAAGAACCAATTGCTTTTGCTTGAATCATATATTTTATGTGCTTTGCCGTTGATTCATAATTTTCCCTTCTCAAAATAAAATAGAAATTAACTCCAACAGAATTGGAAACGATTATATTATGATTATATAAAAATCTGCGTTTTATAATGTTAGGTAACTATTAAATATAGATCCAGCTTTAGGTTTTTGTTTAGGTTCGCCTCACTCAGCTCCACCCTTTAGCCGGCCAAGTGCAGGTAACGAAAGCGCAGAGTTCAACTTTAAGTTTTGGTGCCCAAATGTAAAAACATATGACAGCCTTATTGATGATGCATTTTCAAGTTATAATTTTACCTGACCTTCACGTGTGTAGTAACAGATTCCTATATACATATTTTATTTTAAATTTAAAATTGTATCTTACATTGTATCTTATATATGTTTTTATAATGATCAGCAATTCTGGTATTATTATTATTAGCTATATGGTGCAAGGAAGCCTGAGGCTTATGCTGTGCCAGCCAAAAAAAAAAAAAAATGTCCGAGTTATTCTGAGAGAGAGTCAAAAGTAGAAGGGAATCACCAAGAAAGAGAAGAATGATGATATCCTGCTCAGGACCCTCGGTGTGCTAAACTCATATTCACCAGATGTGAGTCCCCCCCCCAGGGTTAAATTTCATTGATTTATTAAAAAAGAGATCTTTTGAATAGTAAATACAAGACCCAAGCAGTTGTTTTGCACTTGGAAAATGCAAACATGGCTGAGTTATTCAGCTTGGGTGAGAGTTGCCTGTAGTTTTCCTACTTGGAAACTTGGGTTTTTCTTGTAGCAAACTGGAAATAGACTAAAGACTTTTCTTTTATAAGCACGATATGCTTACATCTCCCAGCTTTAATTGATTTATTGCTTAACTGTATTTGCTAGCATGGTATTCCTGCGTATCTGATAAATGATGAGTGAGACCCCACAGAAGAGGGTATAGTTTTATGCATATTGTTGGTAATATACAGGTCATTTTGACTCACACATGCATACACATAGAATATTTTATAACACATGGGCAGTACTTTCAAGAGCAAATCAGGACCTGAATATAATGGAGAAAGTTTGTATAAACATATGTCCAAAATCTCATTGTTTCTGAATTACAGCTTGTTTTTGTGTTGTAGAAGTTATCTGGTGTAAAATGCCTATTGACCTCTGCTTAGTTAAACCACATTACAACTGTTCTCGGTGGGTGTGCATAACAGTTGATTACCTTGCCAGTGTACATAATCTTAATTCATTTTGAAATGGTGGTGCCTCCATAGCCAGGTGGGCAGGAGTGGCAGTGCATAGCACACGCTTCTTGATTAGACCGGGGTTCGATCCCGTCACCACCAAATACGGTGGATGCGGAAAGGTCAGGGAATGACCACTGCATATCCCCGCAGCAATATGGCCTTAGTTGCTAATGCTCCTAAAAACCAAAATTTGAAATGGTATTAATGTTCATAACTGTAACTTAACTTCTTACTTTGTATGCATTTGAGCGTCATTTGAACGTGTGCTCGCCTTAAGGAGTTAGCTTCTCTACTTAAGTTTATGAATTTGCGCTGTTGGCGTAAACAGTAGGTATCAGAGATCTGATTAGCTCAATGACGGATGGTATGTATAAGATTCGTAAATATGATAGGCGAGACCTTACCTTGCAGTTGTTGTAACAGTCTCGACTTGTTGTAGTCAGCGCTCTTGATTTCACGGTGGAGATGGGTTATCCACAATTTTAATGTTTGTAGACTGAAGTTAAAACAGGCATGATCCATGCGAGAGTTGTGGAACGGGGCTTTGTAGCGGAACCCTTTCGGTATGATTCGATTATTCCCATACTATAGAGTTAGAGGTCAAAAACGCGCTCCCGTTCCTGGATGTCTTAGTGCATCACGTAAGCCCACGTCTAGAGACTTCGGTATACCATAAACCTATGTGGTGCGGACAATTTGCTAACTACAGATCCGGCCACGCACCCAGTCATCTCAACAGCACTGCCCGCACCCTATTCTACAGGGCTTGGAGCCATTCCAGCACTGATGCAATTAGACGTAACGAGATTTCCCATGTGAAGGCGGACGTAACCAAATGTGGTTATCCATCCCATGTGCTAAACAGGTGCCTATTACAGGCACAAGAACTCGCATCCCACCCAAGACCACCGAACCAAGACGATATACCGTCCACCTACATTCCCTATTATCCAGGCATGTCAGGACGGATCTCAAAAATCCTCAGAAATTACAACATCAAATGTGTACAGTTACCCTGCAGAAACCTACGTTCACTTGTCTCCAGTCTGAAGACCCCTGTCACACCTCTCTTATGCAGCAATGTAATATATCGCATCACCTGTAGAGATGTGACAGCTGCTACATAGGAGAGACATCAAGATGTCTTCAAGATCGCCTTACGGAGCAGGACAGAGCAATCCAGCTTGTTGAAACTGACCAATCCGCAGGTGCGGAACATTTTTGGGCCACCAACCACGATCTTGATCCCAAACGTGACTTCGAAATAGTAGACCACTCACAACACTTTCGCCACCGCCTATGGCTAGAGTCACTTAATATATTAAACAGTCCAAAGGCCATAAGCCGCTGCAAAGGCACACGGCTGCACCCCATCCTAGAGACAACCATTTAAACTCTGGATAAACACTGGAGTAAAAAACAGCACACGTCCGTGCAACAACAATATAAAATAAATAATGTGCCTCACTCTCAACTTATTGCACTTATTCGTTGTATTCAAATCATATTATCAGTTGAAAAAGAGACGCATCAGTCTTGAAAGCTTCTGCCATTGTATATTTTATTGTATTATATTAAACTGGGTTATCATTGTATATATTTTTCATAACCATGGACCCTAGTACACCAGGCCCATTCGTTACAATTGATTTTGTGCTTTTAAGCCTCTAGTGGGTGCATAAATCATATATTTTTAATCCACAGACATATGCTCAGAAAACCGATTTATAATTCAAAAATTGTTCACTCTTTTGGTGCCACCTTTATTTTCAGTGTTTTCTGGACATAGCTGTGAAAAATTAATTTTTTTTTTATATTGAAAACATATTTTAGTTATATTTGTGTAATAAGATCCACTCTAATACTCTTTAGAAACATTTTTCAAATTTTTTAACACCCATATTTGAATATAATTAACCGTAAGTCAGACATGCAGGATCTTCAAGACTCCCACAAGAACAGTGTCATGCTCTTTGTCTACTCAATCCACATAGCTGAACCTCCCAATACACTTTTGACGAAAGTGTTTTCATTGATTTCACCATTGAAAATTCCAGAAATTTCAGTTAGATATTGCACAAACAGCAAAAATTCAGGATCAAGTTGAGCCTGTTCTTGATAATTATATGCATTTGCTCTAAAACATTCATTTATAATTAGGGCCCTTTCTCACATCCAGTTAATGATGCACCTGCTCTTAATGCTTTATGGCAGTGCTTATGTTTTCTGACTTCATATCATGCACAGGTTTTTCAGTTTACATTTTGCTCATAGTCAGTCAAAAATAATAAGGAAGATAACATTCAAAGTTCTTTCAAGTAAGAGAGAATACAGTCTAAAGTACTGCAGAGGTGTTTATTTTCAAAAAAATTAAAAATATGTTGTTAATATAAAAAATGGGGGTTTTCACAATTGTGTTCATAACAGAATAAAGGTGTCATCAAAAAGTGAACAATTTTGAATTATCTGTTGCCAGTTTTTAAGATATATTATAAATAGGATAAAATTTTATCCCATTAACCAAGTGCGTGCATGAGGTACAGAAAAACATTGGTTTTCCAGGTTACAGGTTCAATACAGACTGGGCCAAAAAGTCAACAAAATGCTTATTTGAACATTTCCACATAAAATATAAATGTAAGTCTGGCATACGTTATGAGGATATTCTAAACGTTTATTGGTTCAGTTAAGTCTTTTTAAGTTTACTCATACTATGACAGGAATACACCCACTGCAAAATTATTTCACAAATGTAGCCATATAGGTTGTTTGTATGTAGTACATTCAAAAAGTTCCCAAAATCGCACACTGGTATTTAAATGATTTGTGCTATTCTGCTAAGGTTTCATGGGGTATTGACATTGACTTTGGTGCACACACATGCCAAGTGGAAACTGGCTCGATCACTTCACTCATGTGTCACAGCTGACTGATTGTAGAGTATCACAGTTGAACAGTGTGCTAATGTCAAGTTCTTTAAACTTGGGAAAAGTTCTACAGAAGTGCTGCAAGCATTACAGAAAGTTTATGGATCAAGAAAGCAGTAGTTTGAGTTGTTTACTTACATTAACCCCTGGCTTGTAGCCGTGAAGGGTATTGTGTACAACATGTGCGTTTTGTATGAATAAAGAGTTCTTCTTATTATTAAAGACAGACATCAAATACTTGAAGATGAACCTTGCAATGGACACCCTTCAACATCACCCAGGCAAATGACACTTGTTGAGATTGCTAATAATTGCTCATGAAGTTGGACTGTCTATAGGCTCAGTACACAATCCTGATGTGAGATTTAGGGATGCAGTGCATGTGTGCAAAGTTTGTTCCATGCTTGCTGTTGGGCAATCAAATGGACTGCAGGAAAGTCATCGCAGGTGATTTGCGTAAAAAATCTATGCAGGATCCAAGCTTCCTAAGAAAAGTGGTCACTGAGGATGTTGAACTGGTTATTCACCTGCAACCCCAAGACCAAGGTGCCCATGTTTCCCTCCTTCTTTAAAGTTTGCATAGGATAGATGTTATACTAATAATAAAGTCAGAAAAAATATATAAATTTTTTATATATCTTTTTATTATTTTTTTTCCTAGTGCAGCAAAAAGCCTGGGGCTTCCTTGTACCCTATGACTAATAGTAATACTAAATCTAGTGGACTGAGTTTACTCAAAATAGTTTGGCATGGAGAAAGCAGCAACAGGTTCTTTCCCCCCCACACAAAGAAATTCAGCTGTCATCATCTTCCTTATAAGTATTAGGCCTTGGAGCCTATTATTGTCTCATGCCATCTCTTCCAACAGATCTCTTCCCGGTTGATTGGCTTATAATGGAGTATCTCTTTTGAGATTCTTTGTGAAAACTTTACTTTAGGGTGCACCCTTTCAAAATGGCGGCGAGAAGAAGAGGAAGGCAGAGATTGGACCAGCTAGCCTCTGCTTTCCCCCTCTTCTCCTCACCGTGGCATCGCAGATTTCGGCATTGTCACGTGATTTGTCAAATGATTACCTCCAGAGAGTACAATTAACATAAAGCAAAGAAAAGGAACTGAAATGAAGAAAAAGAAACAGAAAAATGAAACGGCATTTTTTTTTAAACAGCTAACAAAAATTAACAATCCATACAACCACTGATTCTTCTCACCCTTACATTACTAGATGATTTCACAATCATTAATGAGAATTGCTCATGCAGCAAATACTCTTTCTGTCAACAGAAATGCTTTTTTTTTTTTTGCCCGCACACCCCTGTCTCTCTAAAAAGAAACTTTTGTACTAATAACTCATAATTACTGTGAAATGTTGGTATCAAATCGTCAAGAAACAACTTGAAAACAAAGAAAACCACTTGCATTAATAATGAGAATTGCTCGTGCGTCAACAGAAACAAGTCGTACAATTTCTGTAATGGCATTGAGGAACAATAGGCTCACGTGATGCTGAGCCTGCTTTCCGAAAATTACAATCCCTTTCGTACAGACCTTTTAACATGATGAGGATTGACCCCTTTCTTTCTGCAAACCCATTCAAAACTATCCGTACAATCCTGTGCTCTGCCAAACTCATCATACTTCCACACTGAAAACGTTTATATTCAGATGCTATCAATTTCACCATCATACACCAATCAATTACAGCTGTTAAAATACCAAACCATACAGCAATTTCGCAGTCACTTGCTCCATTGGGGTTGAACAGTGAAGAAACAAAGAAAAATTCACGACAGCAGTATGAGGACATCCATACAGAACCATGGCAAGCAAAAACTGAATCACAATCGAATTAATGAAGGAAATTACACAATCCTAATCAGATAACTTAGGCCAATCACATCACTTTCATCAGGTGACATTTTTTAATTAATTTTTTTTTTCTGGGGGCTGCTGTCCTCAGAACCACCTAATATTCAGCCCTGAACAAGGAAAAACAAACAATTTTAATTAATTTTTTTTTGTACATTCCTAATTACACGTTCCTAATCAGCCACTCATACAACCATACAACAATTTAAAACAAAAGGAAACTTTTTTATTAATTAGTCCTAAATTAATTAATTTGGAGGCTGCTGCCCCAACCCCCACTAATATTTGAACAAGGAAAAACAAACGATTTATTTATTTTTATTTGTATTCTCTGGAGTTAATCACTTAATTTGTCTCACGTGATGAGGATGAACTCTGCAATGGAATGGCAAGGAGAAGAGGGAGCAAGAAGTAGGCAGTCTACCAGTCAATCACTGCCATCTTGCCGACAGTCTGGAGAGTGCACCTTAATCTAAAGTTCGATTGATTTTTTTTGATTATCTATTCCCTCTATATCATCTTTCCATCTTGTGTAATTTTGTATGTGTTTTCAGCCATATATTTACAGGCTTAACTGTTCTGATTAACTTGTGAGATATCCTTGTAGTGTATGGCAGCTTAATAAGTAAAAGAAAGTAAAAATATGTATAATTCACATTGATATATGCATTAAAATTGTTTGCTATTTTGTGCTTCACAAAATCGTAGTTGTTACATTTTGATAGAAAGACATGCATAAATCTGCTGATAATGAACTGCATGTTGAAGAAATGTAATGGTCTGCTGCTTAACATAGTATACTCTATCTTAATAAACTTCCACAGCAAATGTTATGCCTACATATACAATGGTGCTCCAGACAGCTCTGAGTAAGAATAGTTTAGCTTTGATAACCCTGTATGTATTGCTGTTTCCATTCTGTGAGAGGTCAAATGGGCAAAGTATGACAATGGTTTCTGTCTGTTCAGAGACTATTCACAGTGTTTCCTGTTTCATCAAATTTCCTACTAGCTGGTTGTTTATTGTGTAAGGACAAGTGATTATTTTAGCTGTTTAACCTACTAAAAATGGGAACATGTTGAATAGGTATTCTTTGATAAAATCTGACAGTGATATTTTTCTAATTTTATATAGAATCTAATGATGAGTAAAAAATTAGAAGTGTTTTGTTTCTTGATTTTTCAGAATTGCACTTTTGAATAAGTTCATAATCCAAATTCTAAGAATTGACTTTCTATTTATAATAATTTCAAATAATTTTTTTTATACTTTTTAAAGCTGAAAATAATTGTTGTCTTGTTGCATAAATTTGCTTTCTTAAAAATAAATTTAAAAGCAAAAATAATTTTTCAGCTTTATTTATACTAAATGATTGGATTAGTTTAAATAAAGCTGAAAAATTATTTTGGCTTTTGGAAACGTTGATTTTAAGTTATATTTCCTGATAAATTTTAATATTGTTTTGTGTAATTAAATTAAAGCTTAATTACGCAAGAAAATACATATAGTTACAAAAAATGACAGTTGAAAGAAATATAGTATTTTATTGTCAAGATATTCATCTGATATATATCCATATTGATCTTCAAAAGCCTCACTTTGTATTTTTGAAAGAGCTAAATTAAAGTGAAATGGAATTTATTGTTAATATTCACACTTCTACTATAGTACATGATAATGTGCTATAGTAGAAGTGCAAGTTTAAAAATAACTCTCAGTTCTACCGTGAGAGTTGTTTTTAAAGCATTCCTGCCCCATGTTAATTTCCTCATGGTATTTAAAAAAAAAAAAACTGTTTTATTCTTTTAATTTCATATTTATGTGATGTATTTCATCTAATGCTTATTTCACTTGTTTTAAGCCATTCACCTAACAGTGGTTTAATTAGCTAACAGATGACCACCCTAAATAAGAGTAGCCATCTTTTAGATAATTAACCATTATATATTGTATGATAAGTAGAGTTCGGATTTTTATGACCTTAAAAATGTCAAAACATGATCAAAATATGTCATTAAATTTAACCAAATATGTCATTAAATATGACTAAATAATTTACCTTTACGTACCGTATAAATGATAATATTTACTTTTTGTATTCTTTTAAAGTTGTACAACGACTTGTTATACAAATTTATAACAAGTAATATAATGAAAATATCACAATTTGCGTGTTTTTTTTTTTTTTTTTTTTTTTGAAATACAAACATTAAAATAATTTTTTTTTTAAACATACAAAAACCAAAATGTATAGGCTATGGTACTAGGCTACTAACACTTAAGTTGCTAAGTATTTTCCATCGCATTGCAATACCTGTATCCACTCCAAATGTTTTGGAGTAAATCTCCTATCATCTGCTAATATTCGCTTGTAAGCAGAGAAGGACCTCTCAACATCAGAAGATGTGACGCTTCTTGATTAGACCGGGGTTCAAGCCTGTGACCACCAAATACAGAGGATGCAAAAAGGTCAGGGAATGACCACTGCATATCCCGGGAGCAATTATGGCCTTAGTTGCTAATACTCACTCTAAAACTTGAGAAATTTTGCATATGTGAAAAGCATACCAAAGAAACCTCGTGAAGGTACAGAAATGATGAAGGAAACAACACAGACACAACAACAGAAACAAAACGGTACAGAGGGACTTTATTCAAAAATGGCAACATAGCACTAGCTGCCATTACACAGATGCATCACTGCGAAAGGTGAATCTAGCAACAGTTGCGTGATTAGTTTTATCCAGAACCTTTGATGCAAGGAGATAAAATTTAGACGGTTCATCTGAATCAAGCTTTCTAACAATAAAATTAGCTATATCCTTCACAATCCGTGGTTTCGTCAACTGAACCACACACACACAGCTGCTTCCAATACCTTCGCAAATATTGTTTAGACACTGCAAGTAATAAGTAAATAAATATATTAATTAAAATATAGCCTACACATTCAGTCTTTTGGATTTTATTAAATAATAAATTATTTAATAAAATCAATGAGAGCGTATCGATTTATAGCAGTCCTCAAGGTAATTTTTCCGTAACATTGATTCGTCAGCAATTTTTCGGGAGCAGTATTTTTCCAAGAAACTTTTGAAGACCGGATTGTTCACTTTGTTCCAAGGAATGTGCAAGGCAACCATTGCGTGGCATAAATCGGCAAAGAATGGATCTGATGTTTTTTGGTTTTCTGCAGTAACGTTATGCTGTTGTAATTGAGATACTTTTGTGCAAGGAACCTTAGAAATGTATTTATATATTTATTTAAGATTATTTATAAAAATTATTATTATTTTCCGATTTATATGAAAAAACTAAATATGCACGTGCATTAAATTTGGAATGTCCATATATTGAAGCATCCAAAAATAAAAATTATGATAGATCTATTACCAGATAATTAATTTACTTAAATAAATTAAGCAACAAGGCATAATATTTAAGAGTTTAAGATTCTATATAATATTGGTGTAGATACACCATAGATAACCGGCGCCTCCGTAGCCATGTCAGAAGGAGCGTAGCACACGCTTCTTGATTAGACCGGGGTGTGAGCCCATCACCACCAAATACGGAGGATGCGGAAAGGTCAGGGAATGACCACTGCATATCCCGTAGTAATATGGTCTTAGTTGCTAATGCTGCTAAAAATCAAATAACTAACCATAGATAACTCATAAAGAACAACAACGATAGTAGTTTTAAAGGCATCATTTCATCTGAATCTCATATTGTGCTCTTCCTTCAAAACGAGTTGCCCACGTATTGCACTACTTCCAATAAGTATCGCTTCACTTATAGAGAAGACTGTTGTTACTTGTCTTACCACCACCCACCAATGAAAAGCCAACTAGCTTTGAAACGGTGCCGTCTGGGTGATGGTACTCACTGAGAATAAGTAACGATAGTCTTCTCTATTAGTGAAGCGTTACTTATTCGAGTTAGTGCAATATGTGGACAACTCATTGTTGAAGGAAGAGCACAATATGAAATACAGACAAAATGATGCCTTTCACACTACTATCGTAGTTGTTCTTTAAGTGTTATTTATGGTGTATCTACACCGATATTATATTTATTAATTAATTTCCGTACCTCTTTATTGCACGCATTGCAATATATTATTTTTCCATCTGTTTGGTATGTGTCTTTAGACTCTTCTACAAAAGAAATCCTTTTTCTAAAAAGCTCAATTTTGCTCGATTTTGGCTTCATTTCGCCAGCAGCTGAAGTTTCTAATGTATAAAATAAGTTGAACAAATAATTCGTTGAACTCAGTATAAAGCAAAACTACTGTAAAGTTTTAAATTACAGCTAAAAGTACACTACGGTGTGGTTGTGAGTGACGAAAGAGCAAATCAAAATAACTTTTGGGATTTAGCCGCTTGTGCCTGCCCACACTGGAACGTGAAATGATTAAATGTAAATTCTAACAGTTTTTTAGAAATATATTTTAAATCAATTTGATAAATAATTTGTCGATTATCGTAAGACGAAATATGAAAGTTTTATGCCAACAAGTATAAAATATGCTATTAAATATTATATTTTATATATTTTTTGAAATTATGATCTAATGTGTAAAATATGATGAAATATGAAATTATAAACACGCTTCTTTATGATCGTCAGACCATATAACATGGACACACTAAGTTTCATGCCTTTTATGCAAACGAAAAATGAATATGATAATACATAAAAATCCGAACCCTAATGATAAGACATTCCAACATTCCTTACCTATGTTGCAAAAATCAATAGGTTTCTAGACACCATGACACTGTTTAGAAATCTTGTACAGTGGCCTCCCACTAAATAAAATCACTCAACTATAAAAGTTGAGTGATTTTACTTATACCACAAGAATTTTTTACATAAAAGTTGCAGTTTTATAAACTATCTTTTATTAAAATTTTGACAAAGCTAATTTTATTTCATATTATTTACTAACTTCTTTTTGTTACTTCCAGTGTTACTTATTTGAAAAATGCATGGATAATATCAGAAGATAAAAGAAATCAGTTAACATCACAATGTCTCTTTTTACTGTTATGTCTCAAGTGAATGACCACTTATTTATATCTTCGGCAACAGCTGTCACAGTGGAGAACATACGAAAGCATCGAATAAACTGTGTTATTAATGTTACCATTGACGTTCCTAATCTGCAGCTGAGTAGTGTGGAATTCATTAATGTTCCAGTATGTAAATATTATACTTTCAACAATAGTGATATTAAAATTTAATTAAATTTTTTTCAAAAATTTAAAAAACAAATTGAAAATTAAGAAATTAAAATATTAAAAAAAATTATCAGAAATATTTTGTATTAAATCTGCAATTATGATATTTTGTGAAGAAACCACACACACACACCCCGCACCTAAAAGGTCCACCTGTAGAGCTGGGTTTGAGTCCCATCATAGACTAGAATTTCTAAAGGCTTCTTCTGTAGTTAGCTAATCCCAAGCAGTGGAGTACCCCCCCCCCCAAAGTTATTCCATATTTTTCAACCTGTACAACAAAAAATGGGCCTGTGAACACACTTGTGATACACATATGATACACAACAGCACAACACATTCTAAATCGCTGATGTACCTAAAACCCTATGACAACAGTTTTTCTTTAACAAATAATCAACATTTACTTCATACTTCGGCGCCTCCATAGCCAGGTGGGAAGGAGCAGCAGTGCATAGCACACGCTTCTTGATTAGACCGGGGTTCGAGCCCGTCACCACCAAATACGGAGGATGCGGAAAGGTCAGGGAATGACCACCGCATATCCCGGAGCAATATGGCCTTAGTTGCTAATGCTCCTAAAAACCAAATAACAAACAAACAAACTTCATACTTCTAAATTATCCTTCTTTCATTTTAACTTTGCACTTATAATTTTTTTATTACCTTAATTATTGTTTTTTCCCTGTTCTGAAATTAATGCTTAAACAGTTTTTTACCTTTCTAATACATGAAATACTTGTTTTGCACATCTTTCCTGAACTCTTCCCAAGCTTTTTCTTTATCTTCTTTCACACATCTTAGTCCTCTTGCACTTTTCTCTATATTTAATAAGAATTAGATTTATTGCCAAAAAATTCTTATAATATTTTTTCTTTTCTCCAGTTGCTTCATAAACTCCTTTGGTCTACCTTGCTCTGAATTTTCTGTTTTTGCAGCCCTTTTTACCACACCTCTTTTTGCAGCTTCCAGTTAAGTAATCTCAAATTTTTTCAAGTCGCACTGACATCAGAATGCCATTTAGCTTTTGAGCAAAAAGATGTCTATATTTGTTGGCAAATCTGGGAGCATTTTGATTTTTATCCATTTCAACAACTTTCTTGTACCTCTAATTTTTAGCACTAAATATCATTTTTAAATTATTCAGTGCAGGATGAGGATCATTCTTCGAATTTTCTAAAATATCTATAGCTGTAATTGTCATTTCCTACCATGTTATTTAAATCTTCAACCGACATATTCTTACTTTGTCATTAGTCTCTACCATACTTTGTGAGAATTAGAGGTTTTCTTTTTAGCCTTTGGCTGTACTAAAACATTTCACCAACCTTCTTAAATTTTGTCCACATAGCTCTGCTGAATAATGTTTTACAGCCAATTAAACTTTACTCCAAAGTAATTTTAAAAGCTGTTACCACCTTTTCCTTGTAATATATCTTATTGCAGTTTGTTTTTTTTTGTTTTTTTTTAGGTGTTAGATTCTCTAGCTACAGATTTGTCTGTCTACTTTGATCAAATAGCTGATAAAATAAATGATGTTCACAGGGATGGAGGAAGGACTTTGGTTCACTGTATAGCAGGAGCTAGTAGATCAGCATCACTATGTTTGGGTAAGTTAAAAGAATTGAATATTGCTTTGAGCATCTGTGCAAGTTCTATACAAATTTTAGCTTTTATATAATTAATTATTAGAAGAGGGATATTAATTGTTTTTGCCATTTGAGTAGTCAATAAAATCAAGACTGTTATAGTATTCAAGAATTTTATAGATGTTTATTGATTATCATCAATCCAAATTTGATACAGATTGGCTTTATTTCGGTTCTGTTGAACCCTATCATCAGGCTTAAACCATTGCGAAATGAACAATCTGTATTTTTCTTCTCACATTTTTTGTACAAGATTGTGGGTAAGGCTGTACAAAAAATTTGTACAGCCTTACCCATAAAGATACTTTGCTCTCATTGGAGGTTATACTTTGCATATGGTGGAATATAAAGGGCATAATTAATTTAACATATTGCAACTGAATTAGTAGTAGTAGTAGCATGTGATGCAAGAAAGCAAGTGTATGAGCTTATGCAGCATCAGCCAAAAAAAAATTGCACCATTACTACCAAATGATATTGTATAATGCAACAGAAATAATTGTTGCCTTGTAATAAAAAGTTATACCTCATCCATTATCATACTCACTAGAGCAGTGACTCAGACTGTAGTGTGCAGACCCCTGTGGGGTCTATTTACAAGTCCATAGTCTGTAAAAAAAGTGGACTCTTCTCATTATGTATACCAAGGTAACATTTTAAATGAGGTAATGATAATTACTAATCATAATTTAAGAATGACTTTTTAACATTCATTTTTATATTAACGTGTCTATAGTTTTCTAAATTCACTAAAGATGTGATATTTATATATCTCCAGTAAGGCCTCTAAGGTTGGGATTATTCATTGCACAAATTTAAACAGATAAACCAACCGTTTAGAACTGATTTAATAATAAAATAAAATGATACAAAAGAGTAAAATAATATTTACAAAAATTTGATTTACAAAAAACTAGTTTACAACAAAAATAAAATAAGTAAATAAGTTAAAATGCATTAAAATATATAAATTTAAAAGCGGTAAAAACACTATTGAAGCTTTCGGAGGTGTCTGCCTCCTTCCTCAGCAATAATGAAACTTAAGCAACACATCCTTAAATACCAGGTTCACGGCAAACGTGGATGACCAGGCGCATACTCGGTATTCCTTTCACGTGTACCAGAACCGGAAGTGGTCTGGGGATGTGGAAAACTAAAACGTTTATCTCTGGCAAAAACCACTGCCTCAAAAAGGGGGTGAAGCCTAACTCCCCTGTCTCTGTTCATGCTATTGTTGCCAGAGGATCCAATCCACAGACTTTCCAGCCACTTGCAGTTCCAGAATTTATGCGCCCAGTCAAGGATGACAGCGTTGCTGGGGGAGATCTGGTGTTGTTTTTCCCAATAGTGCTCGGCAATGGCGGATTTATTGAGCTCTGCGGTCCGTATCACTCTTGAATTGGAGAACCCATGGCTGTGATGATGTCATTAGATGTCATATCATTATTCACGTGTATCCCCATAGCACATGAGGTAGAATGTGTGAAGCTGGCTTTACAGAAGGATAATACCGTAAGTGCTAGATCCCACCTAAACATTAAAAGGTGCCTCCATAGCCAGGTGGGAAGGAGCAGCAGTGCGTAGCACACGCTTCTTGATTAGACCGGGGTTCGAGCCCGTCACCACCAAATACGGAGGATGTGGAAAGGTCAGGGAATGACCACCGCATATCCCCGGAGCAATATGGCCTTAGTTGCTAATGCTCCTTAAAAAAAAAAAAAAAAAAAACCACCTAAACATAAAAGATATGTTGTGCTGTTGAATTGTGTCTTTCTAGTACAACCTTGGTTTTCCAAGGAGTAATGTATAAACTCCTTGGAAAAGAAAGGTTCATGGCACAGCCATGGGTTCTCCAATCAGCGGCATTGTCGCAAATCTGGCTATGGAGGAATTAGAGAATAGGGTTTTTGCGAGATTGGAGTTCCCTATGCATTAGTGGAAACGATATGTTGATGACACGTTTACTATTGTAAAGAAGGGGAGAGAGGAAGATGTGGTCTCGTTTCTCAATGATTTCTCCCTCTTTATAAAATTCACCTTGGAGGTAGAAATAGATGGCACCCTCCCATTTCTGGACATAATGGTATATAGGGAAGGCCCCACACTTAGAACCCAGGTTTATAGGAAACCAATGTGTAGGGGCCAGTATACACATTATAGGACGGCACAGACTGCCCAACATAAAAATAGTGTGGCCAGAGCACTTTTGGGTATGGTGAGGACACATTGCAGCACCTCTGAGGAGGGGGAGAAGGAAATTAGGCAAATTACGAGGGATCTTATGAGGTGCGGTTACCCCCAGAGGGTCATTGTTAAATACAATAGAGAGGAAGAGCCTAATCAGGTAGTTCCGCCTGTACCGCTTACCACAGTGTATGTTCCCTACTATCCGGGCCTGTCAGATCGCATTGCAAGGATGCTTCGCAACTTTCAGACACGCCGTGTGCAGCTCCCAGGCCGGAGGTTGCACACAGTAGTGTCACAGGTCAAAGACCCCATTACTAGGGATTCTAGTAGTGGGGTCGTATATGAGATCACATGCCCAGATTGTGGGGAATGTTACGTTGGGGAGACAGGAAGGCGTCTCAAGGACCGTCTGGAGGAACATTCAAGAGCGATACAGACCGCAGAGCTCAATAAATCCACTATTGCCGAGCACTATTGGGAAAAACAACACCAGATCTCCCCCAACAAAGCTGTTATCCTTGACTGGGCGCATAGATTCTGGGACCGAAAGTGGCTGGAAAGTCTGTGGATTGGATCCTCTGGCAACAATAGCGTGAACAGAGACAGAGGAGTTAGGTTTCACCCCCTTTTTGAGGCAGTGATTTTTGCCAGAAAGAAACGTTTTAGTTTTCCACATCCCCATACCACTTCGGTTCTGGTACACGTGAAAGGAATACCGAGTATGCGCCAGGTCATCCACGTTTGCCGTGAACCTGGTATTTAAGGATGTGTCGCTTAAGTTTCATTATTGCTGAGGAAGGAGGCAGACACTTCCGAAAGCTTCAATAGTATTTTTATCACTTTTAAATTTATATTTTAATGCATTTTAACTTATTTACTTATTTTATTTTTGTTGTAAACTAGTTTTTTGTAAATAATAAAATTTTTGTAAATATTATTTTGGTCTTTTGTATCATTTTATTTTATTTTATTTTACTATTAAATCAGTTCTAAACAGTTGGTGTATCTGTTTAAATTTGTGGTGTGATATTTATAGTAACATGATTTTTATTAAATTTGATTATTATTATCGAAATTTGATAGAAAATGGAAATCCTGTAATGGTTATTACTAATAAGCAGTTACAGTGGACCCCCGCTTTACAATATTAATTTGTTCCAGAGACACTATTGTATCGTGAAAATATTTTAATGTGAACCCAATAACATGCTGTTTTTTGGTAATTCGTTCAAAGTCCTCGGAAGTCGAAATTTTTGCTGTATAACTAAGCTGTTTATCTCTCTAAAAGATAATTTTTATAATAGAAATTGTATTAGTTTTATATAGAATACTGTATTTTCCAGAGTATACCATGCACCTTTTATTTAAAAAAAAGTAGTCCTAAAATTGTGGTGCATCTTATACACTGGAATAAACATTAGAACACAAAACAAATTTTAAAAAGGAAAAAAAAATAAAAAATGCTAATGGTGCCACATTTTTACTTATTCTCCCCCTCCCCAAAATGTTTAAAATGATAATTGGTAATTCTAAACGTTAGAAAACCATGAATGGTAATTTTAATTTAACTTACACTGGAAAAGTTGTTTCAGTGGTGGCGTGGTGATGAAGTTTGAAGAGAATCTTTTACTATCAAGATATCAGAACAATCTTCAGAATCTGGTGTTCTTTCCAATCACTGCCTCTTGCTACTTATCATACAAAAACTGTTCAAAGTGGTTTGCTTTTGGTGCTTTCTCTGAAGGTTCTTGAAATAACTTAACACCTGATCTTCAAATTTGCAGGTCATCAATTCAGTGGTTTCAATATCTGGGTTTTTTTCTTACTGTCCTCTTCACAATGTTCCATGCAGCAAACATGTCCTTAATTTCATGAGTTGTTGCTACGTGGTCATTATCCTCGTGTTTCTCATCTCCACTGTCATGCTCACCCATCTGCTCTAATTCCTGGAGCTCCTCTGTTGTCAGCTCTCTTCCATGGTCCTAAATTAACTCCTTCGCATCTGCGGCATCAATCTCAAGAGCCAAGGACTCACCAAGAGTGATAATTTCCTGTTCTAGAACACCAACTTCAAATCCTTCAAAATCATGGATGACTGAAGGCCACGAGTTCTTCCAGGCTGCATTGAGATGTCGAGCTGAAACTTCATTCCAAGAACTGACAATCATTTTTACACAGTCTAAGGTAATAAACCTAGTCTTCCAGAATTCCTTTAAGGTGATGGCTCTTTCTCCTGAAGTCTCTTCAAAGCACTTGGCAAGCATCTTCTTCGTGTAAATTTTTTTAAAGTTGGCAATCACTTGCTGATCCATTGGCTGAAGCAGAGGGGTGGTATTGGGTGGAAGAAATTTGACAGTAACAAAGTCAAATTTGTCCTCCAGAGATCGGGAAAGTTTATTATCTTGGCCTGGCGCATTATCCAAAATTAGCAGTGCTGTTAGAGGAAGTTTGTTCTTTTCTAAGTAACTTTTGACTGAAGACAAAACACTTCAAATACCCATTCATTGAAGAGGTGTCTTGTCACCCGGGCCTTCTTGTTACACTGCCAGAAGACACCCAACCTGCTTTTGGTGACCTTTTGCAGTTTAAACACTCTTGGAGTTTCTGAGTGGTAAACCAACATTGGCTCAAGTTTAAAATCACCAGAGGCATTGGACCCCAATTGCAGAGTAAGCATATCCTTCGTAGGCTTATGCCCAGGTAAAGAGGCCTCTTCTTTTGTGATGTATATTTGCCTGGGCATTCTTTTCCAAAAGAGGCCCGTTTCATCTGTATTAAAGACTTGTTGAGGAAGGTAACCCTCTTTCTCAATTAGCTCTTGGAACTCCACCTTAAAGTTTTCAGCTGTTTCCTGATCAGTACTTCATACCTCTCCATGCCTTATGTCACTTTTAATATTGGACCATTTTTCTAAAATGGTCCAACCAGCCTTTGCTGGCTTTAAAGTCCCCATATCACGTATTGTTAGTTGAAGGTGTTTTAGCCTCAAAAATCTGCTTTGCACATTCGCAATTGTATTGTCCAGGAACTGTATCATCACCCTTCATTTGTTTTTCTTTTATCCACAGCAACAAAAGCCTTTCCATTTCTACAGTGAGTTCTCTTCCTTTTTGGACTGTGTTAGATTCATCACTTACTTTAACTTTCTTAAGGATTTCTTTTTGTTTCACTATGGTCAAATGGTTGACTGGGAAAAACCATATTCATGCACCAACGAACTAATTTTAGCACCATCATCATGTTTTTTCACTATTTCTTGTTTAATTTTAATTGAAATTTTCTTTTTATTGCACTCTTTAGAGGCCATATTATCAGTTTACACAATGTTGTACATTCAAGAATTCAGTACAGCAAATTTTTGGAAAGCAACACAACACAAAAAATCACTTCAACTACAGGATACAAAAACAAAACACATGCTCAACACATTTACAAATGCTGCTATTGGCTGAGAGAAAGGACCACGTGGTGGAGACAATCATAAGGCATCGTAAAGTGAAATAAGTAGGGTAAATGGTTAGTAGAATCAGCTGCTTTAGAGTCAGAAAACCAATTCAAATCATTAAAATGCACTACACCCTCACACACCATTTATTGCTGTGTTTTGTTTTAAGAATCAATTTTGAAAGCATTTGTGATATTTTTCTAAAGCACATTTCTGGAGATCACTACCATAAAACAAAAACAATTTTCAGTTTCCAGTTTATTAATCTTTTCTGTTAGTGCAATCTAATTATAAATGTATAGTAAACTCTGATCTTATTGCATTTACAATAATACCGATAGCTGGAATTCTGTGGGTTTTTACATTATTATCGTAAAATGTGTTTCCCCTTCACTAAAATCATAAATTTCCAGAATCTTCTCTTCATTCCTGTTTTTTAAACTTTGTTTAATAGAATTAAAATTTTAAATTTGCAAACGTGATCGCAATGTCCCGCACTTACTACATATCGTACAGTGAAAGGTATTTTATTATGGAGAGTCCATCGTAAAGCGGGGAGTCCACTGTGTTTACTTTGACTACTTTAGTAACAATGATAGCATGGTTTTATGATATTCAGACTTTGTACCATTTTGCAAAAAACGTACTTGCTCTGTTTATATATTCCATAAATACCTTTTATTGCCTTTCTAGCGTACTTGATGAAATACCAGAAATTGAGGCTTCGGGATGCATTTCGTTTTCTAAAATCTAAGCGTCAAGTTATTCATCCCAATAATCATTTTTTTGAACAGCTCATAGAGTACGAGAAGAAGCTGTTCGGTAGTGCTACTGTTCAGATGGTGCCTGTAACCAGTACGGGCCCTGATTTGATTGTACCTGATGTATATAAAGAAGAATGTAAAGGTTTTGTCTGGCTGTCTAGCTTAAAACATGCACTAAGTAAAAAGTAAACTGGTTGAAACTTTGGATTTTATAAGAAAGAATTGTTGCTATGATAAAGATAAGTTGCAAGTAAATTGAAATATCTAATAATTAATTATTCTGTTATAAATATATCCTTATAATGTTTATTTATTAAAATTTGATTTAAAGAGGATTAATTAATTTAAAAAGTAATATCAACTTTTTAATTAATGAATTAGATGTTCAAGATACACTGTCTAAAAAATTTATAGCACAACTTTATTAACATAAATTTAAAATAAATTGTCATTTGTGAAGTTTTAAAGAAATTTTTTAAACAGTTAAGCAAAGTAGCAATTCTAAAATTTAATGACATAATTTTAAGAGAATGATTAATCTGTGGAAATGGATTTTTGTCTTTATACTATGACCTTGTTCCACAGATGCATAATTAGGTAAGATAGACATTTTTATAAAAACATGACTGCTCCTTAGCACAATTTTCTTTGCTAGTAGAAACCTGACCTGTGCCCCTCTAAATGTCTCATATAATATACCAAGTGTTTTAATGTTTTAAATTGTGTGGTTTCTGATTTATAAGACTAAAAAAAATATTAAAATTGATATTAAGAACTAAAATTAGATGGTAGGTTAGATTGAAAGTGGATAGTTTCTTTTATGAACAGTCTATAATTTAATTTCCATCCAGCTTTCTGTTGAGTTATTGAAAAATTAGTTTATGGCTCTAGCAAATACCTTTCCTTAGTCTAGTTGACTCTGTTTTAAAAACTTTATTTCAAGAGTAATTTTAGGAATTAATGCATTTTTATCTTGTTTATATTCAGCAGTACTCCTCTCATCTGTCCAGATATTTAATGTTCTGGAATCGGTGATATAGATATGTTACATATGTTTACAATTCTTGCTGATGTCAACCAAATGGAGAAATGAAACTTAAAAAAGTCAACTGAGAAATTATGTCTCTACTTATATAAAAATTATCAGTCATTCTTTATACTTTAGTACTTTTTTTATAGATGGATTTATTTCCTTAAAATTATTGATGTCAGTATGTGTCAACAACCGAGACATTTCTCAGTTGACTTTCTCAAGTTTCACTTCATGAATGTTACTCCCAACTTCAATAAAAGCCTTTAATAGACATGTTCATAATGCCATTAAATGCTTTAAACACTTCTAAAAGTCTTCAACCATAAATATTTCATAAAATTGAAAACATTCCAGTGGTACATTTTTTGAAGTTTGGATTCGTGCAACAAGCACTTTCCACAGAAAGTGACTACCTTGAAACCAAACGGTGCAAAGAAACTAAGTATTTCTTATTATATAAAAGATCTTTAGAATGAAATGCCTTTTCTAATGATCTGGAGCCTAGTACTTATTGCATTCCAGGCATTTTACTTTTGCATTTATGAAAAGCATTTATCATTAAACATTGCTCTAGTAAGACTTATTTTGAAAGTAGTTATCATCCATCCAGATGCATCTAGAAAGAAGTAACTAACTAATAAAGTAACTGTAGTATCATTTCAAGATCTGAATGTTTTAACTGTATTTTTTACTTTATATTTATTGTATTCTCTATATACATAATTGCATTTTAACTATTTATAAGAAAATAAAGATGTAAATTTGAATTTGCCATTTAACTGGTATTCTTGAGATTACTGTCTTGTGATACATCTAGGATTGATATTTTGTGCAATAGTGTACTTGTTTTCAATATCTGTTAGTATTTTAAATTGTCCCTTTTTTTTTGTATGGATTAACTGCACTCATTAGTAAGAAAATGAACACACAAAATGAACTTTTATGTAAAATTAAATTTTCATATTTTATATGTAATTATGTTTAGTTCCTGTTGTGTTCTTTATCTGCCTAATTTTATTAATCCCATTTTCAGAAAATTCTTGATATCTTTTGAAACATGGTGCTATTTTTGTCTTGTAATTTTCCTTTTTTTGTCTGTTGTTTAAATGTAGATTTTAGCTCTGTTTTGATTTTGATTTGTTTTTTGTATGTGATAGATTTTATTTTATTTGCAATTATAATGAAATATAGTTTATATCTAGAGTATTTATATAAAGTTTCACTTTTTATCTAGAATTTTATTATTGACACTAGTAGAGCTTAAAAGTGGTTATTATAATAGCAGATTTCTTAAGGTCTAAGGATGATATAATAACCCAGTTGCAATTGAGAATTGAATTAAAATCAGTTTAGTGTGTGTGGTTTGATAGATAGTAAATATGTGTGTAATAACATTACTTTCATTTTTAATCAAGTTTAACTAGTTCTTTCATATCTAAGGATTTAAAAAAAAAAAATCTGTAGCCACCATTGTGATAATCAAAAATTCGGCTCAGATTCTTATTTACTTATTTTATTTATTATTATTATTATTTTTTTTTTTTTTTTTTTTTCAGATGGTTATAGGTAATTATCATTGTCACATTGATTAGTGAATCATAGCCCTCTGCTCATCTTTTCTCTCCTTTTCCACCATTCTTTGCAATCTTCGTACTTTGCCCAGCCAATTTACTGCTTCATGTCATTAATCCACATGCTGTTTGCTCTTTTTTTTTTTGTCTTTACCTTTATTTTCCCTTTTAAATCCTGTTGATTCAGCTTATTTTTTGAAATCTGTGTGTAGCACTACAGTTCAAATGAACAAACTCAGTTTGTAAATGATTTGTTTAGGATTCATCCTTCACTTCTATTTAAAACAATAGAGATGATTTTATGGACCAATGTCAAGTGGAGATTTCATGTATCAGAACAATGAAAAGATTAAAATGCTATCAGTCTTTTCATTGTTGTGATACACAAACTCTCCATTTTACATTGATCCAAATTTGTAAATTAACTTTATTAATTAATGTTTAAATTTTAAATTCTAAATTTAAAACCTTCTGCTGCTTCTCTCTCCTCATCAAAAAAGTATTGTAAGGAAAAAAAATCTCAACACCAGAGTCTTGGTTTTAATAGTGTGATTAACCATCCTGTTAATAACTGAAGACCTGTATGACAACATACAAGTTGTTTTTCATGCCAACAAATATGACCTCTTTGTTGCAACTGATAGACCAAATGGTGGTAGTGACATTCAAAAACTGTTATGTCCAGTAGAGCATATGCAACTAATTGCTGAAACACTATGAAGACTAGCCATCAGTTTGAGAATTTTTGGAAGGGATACAATATTAATACAACGTTGTGTAATCATATGAGGAAGTCATTAGAGCTGTGATAAATAGTGCACGGTGGATTATATAGAGTACTTTCTCGACATTGAGTAACTTGCCAGTGTCCTTGAAATTAGTTACAGTTTGTAGAATTCCCAGATGAGATTGACTTTGGTGAAGTGAATGTAAGTAGATGTAGTAGAGATGGCAGAATCATGCAATGGTGAGCTGACCTAATGAGAAAAATGGATCAACAGAGAGTAAGTGTGCAGGTGGAAGAGGAAATGCAGCATTTCCTACAAGGTTATGAAAAACAGCTCAAATTGTTTATGAAGAGAAGCAGCAGCAAAATTCTGTTTGGGCTTCTGTTCTTGACTTTTTAAAATGAATAATTTGATATGATTAATACAGTATGTAAATAATAAATATTTATGTATACAATATAATGCATGTGTGAGTTTTAATCGCTTTTCTGTTTTAATGTTAATTTGTTTAATTTTTATTTTTAGTATTAATAGTGGTTTATGATGCAAGGAAGCAAGCTTATACAGCATCAACAACAAAAAAAAACTGTGCATGATTTGTTTCATCTCCCCCATTATCTAGACATAAATAATGTCTAATCCTTCCTTAATTTTATTCAAACTACTTGTTTCCATCAGTTGAGTGAAGCTTAACTTAAGTTAGTCAGTCCAAAAGTCTGACACAACATCTCCCCTTTACAATACATAAATTGTGCTAAAAAGCAGAATCCAATCAATGTGTTTTTTTACATATGCATCACCATTCATGAGGACATCAGAGGAATCCTCCTCAAAAAACCAAAACCTACCTTTATTCTTTTTGAGGATCTCCTTTTGCATTCAGAATGTGAAGGCAGGGTTGGCACCAAATTTGTGGGCCCCTGTTCAAGAATTACTTGTGGGCCCTGGGGTCCTGTGCAAAACTTACATTGGGTGTTTTTGTAATAGTGATTTTTTTAAAATTTTTTATTTTTTCAAATTTTACAGTAACTAAGAGATAATTAAATAATATTATATTATACTGAAAAAAAATTTTAAATACCAATAATATTTAATACATTAATCAACAATATTGTTTAACAATTTCAGTCATCTCATAAAAATAGGAACATGAGTAAATAATAGGAACCAATAATCACACGTATTTACATATTAATAAAGCAATTATTGCACACAAACATTGTTTAGATAATTACAAAATATTCCTGGCCCTTTTGGCTGTAAAGTCATTAATGATGTCATCATAACCAATTTTTTTTTTTTTTTTTTTTTTGCTACTTCATTTTCTATGGAAATAATTGATAGTTGAAGTTAGTCCTTTCCTGGGAAATGAATGACCGTAAATAAATTTTAACTATTTTTAGCTTGGAATGGGATCTTTCATTCAATGCCACTGTAATGGGGCTCTGGAAACTTAAAAATTCTTTAAAAATTTTTTGTATATATGCACTGTAATATTTCCAAACATTATGTTAGTCAAAACAATGTTTCTGAACAAACTGATTTCGTTGAAAAAAAATCTTTTGTCAAGATCAGTATTAAATACTGAACAAAGCATACTGGAATTTTTTTTCAGGTGATCTTTGGATGTTTCCTTCAATTTTTAAAAATCATACAAGAAACCGAAAAGTTGGTTATGTTCTTGGTATGATTTAAAGTGTTTTTCAAAGGACACTATTGCAGAATCGATGATCAACAAAAAGTAACCAATTCTGAGTTTTCCTCTGGATTTATTAATCGAGTATCATTACTTTCATAGTCAGTAAACAACTTCCTTATCCCTCTGACTCTATGATCTTTAAAACAAATTTTGATGTTCAGTTCTTTAGACAATTCTTGGGCTTGATTTAAGCAAGCCATAAATCCACTATGCCGGAATTTTTTTTAACAAAGTTACTAATTCGGCTAAGGTAAAGAAAGCCAACACGAGAATGACGAGAAATGTCGGATAATTTATGCAGAAAATTAGTTTCCTGACACCGGACTCTAGCTCTGCTCACTCGTTAACAGATGGTATATGTTATCAGTCTGGAGCCGAAATCGAGAAGGATATATTGATTGACAGGCAGGCATGGCAAACGTGATGAAATGATTGGTGGTGAGTGTGACAGATGACAAGCTACTGTGTAGTCGTTGGTTTTACTTTTTCATTTGAGAACTTGCATTAGTTTAGTGGTTGGTAAATAATCTTTTTTATGTTTATTTTATTATATTTTGCTTGTATTGTTTAATTCATTCATGAGATTGTTGAACCTTTTCACTGGTGGTGTGGTTAACCTGTCATATATTGTTTATTATTATCTACTTTTATTAAAGCCAATAACTTTTCACTGTATATTGAAGAACTAGAGTAATAGGAATCATCTTGTCTTACACCTTTGCTAATTTTATAGTCCTCTTGAAATTCCATCCTGGCTCTTTTAATTTGAGCATAATTCCTTAGTATTCTGAAGTCTTTTTGAAAGGGCTAGGGAGAAGTGAGTGTGTGAATCTGTCTTCTCTCAAGTTTATATTTATTAGATTTGGGGAAGGAGGAATTTTACTGAACAGCAATGATAATGTGCAACATTAGCTTAGGTCCAGACTTAATATGCATAATTTGATAACTGAAAAATATTATAAACTGTGCAATTATATTATCTGTAATCTCACTTGCTAGCTTTCTAAAATATTGTGGCTAAAATAAAAATGAAAAAATAACTTTGAAATCACACAAAGAACATTTAACAGACCAAAGTACTGCTCAAGTAAACTGCCAATATCAAATGATTGGCCTGGGTAGAATAGAGGAAATGAGTGCACTTTATTGCTCAACAGACTACAGTGTCACAGACCACAAGTATATGTTGGTTTCTGGAGTGGAATGAGAGGGAGAAAGAAGTAATGTAAATATTGTTTTCACAGTCCCTTCATTATTTTATTTCCCCATTTTTAATTTTAATACTATTTAGTTGCACAAGATATTCATAAATAAAATGAGTTGTGTGACTGATAAGCCTCTATAAGGCTACTGAGATTAGCTTCTCTTGTAAGATGTCTAAAGAGATGTACCTTTCTTGGGTACATTTTTTTTTTAAATGTAAGTCAGTGTTGTTTGAAAAAACAGTGTAGTCATGATATGACTACACTGAATACAGACATGAGCTTATAGGAATATTCTCACATTCCTTAGAAGCCATTGTGTACAGTTATTGGTGAACTTTGGGCTTCAGAAGTGGGATGTCAGAGATTGCAGTTAAAGTTGTAGGAATAAATATCTTTTTCTTTGTTAATCCATTGCCACAATGACTTCAAAATGCCCAGAAAGTAATTAAGGAAGAATATGCTCTCATCTGATTGTTGACTTTTTTTTTTTTTTTTCTTTGCACAGGTGAGGCTGGGTGTGCACTGTAAAAAGTGGAATATACCTCAAATAACATTTGTCAGAAATTATCCTTTATTTAAACTGTACACATACTGTAAGCATCACACTAAAAAATATATTTTTTTGTATGCTATTTCTAATTCCATTTCAGTTTTCTTTATCAGTCATGAGATAATTTCTTTTTCAGCTTCTTCAATAGGGTTGATTCACAGTTGTAGTACATGCTTATTTTGTGTGGGCAACACTTATTTTCTGCTTTCAAAATTACACAGAAATTTTACACACTTGATTTAAAAAAAAAAAAAATTTGTAATTTTTGAAGTTTCTACAATGTTAGCTCTACTTGCTTGTATGCTTCTTGATTAGACCGGGGTTCAAGCCCGTCACCACCAAATACGGAGGATGCGGAAAGGTCAGGGAATGACCACTGCATATCCCGGAGCAATATGGCCTTAGTTGCTAATGCTCCTAAAAACCAAATAATAATAATACTTGCTTGTAAATGATTATGATATCTAGGCTCTCATAAATCATATATCCTGGTCTCTACACACTCTTATGAGTATCCTGGACCATTTATGTCTTCTTATTTTTGATTTTTCCAGTTCAATAAATCAACTTATTCACAGAATATTTAAAAAGCACAGAAATTAACTTATTTGTTCCTTTTTTATTAACAATGTCTATTGACAAGTTGTATTCAAGTTAAACCTTCAAGATGTTACTGATCAAACCAGAATTGCCACCTAACTAAAAGTTCACCGCATTTATAGAGTTAAGAAAATTTTTAATCATGAGTGCAAATCAAATATAAAATTATTTTGAAGTTTCTTTTTTTTTTTTTTTTTATTGCTGTCACTCGTTTCTGTGAGTCTCAATCAGTTATCCACATACTTGATATTGATTATTGTGCAGCATTTATGTACATTGTGTATTTTGAATTCATTACATTATTCTATACCTTTCAGCTTTCCTTTTAATTCAACACTGTTGGACCAAATTGTTCTCTGCTGGTCATATCTTCAAATATCACCACCAAGTGATGATTTCAGTTCACATGTATCCTGTTAACTTTTGATCATCTTAAATTTCATTCATAAGCATTCTAATACATATTTATTAATGCTTTATTCTATGCTCCACAAAAGAACCTTTGCACTAGCTGCCATTTTGTAGAAAATAATTAGTCATTCATTATAAGTTTTATTGTGAATGATACTTATGAATACTTTAATTGTTTTTCATTGTGTTGTCTGCAGATAAGTTGGATATTTCCTGGAAAAAATAAAAAGATAATACTTTGAAGCAGGAGGTGTCAAATTTAAAAGCCTTGTAGGCTGCTTGGGAGCTTGTGGACCACACGAATAATTCAAAAGATCAGTAATAGTCATTAATGCGCATATAGAGCACAGCTGTGTGAAATTACTGAAAGATATAATAGAGTTGATATACATGTTATTATAAACATGTATATCGAACTGTTTTAGTTATTTGTTTATTATATTAAATATTATATTGGACATAAGTTATGGTTTTGTTTTCTTTTTGAAATTTTAAAAATTGAGTAAACCATGGTTAATTATAATGAATGAAACTAGCAAATCAGTTAGCAATGATTTTAATATGTACATGACAGATCCACGCCTATACTTAAAAAAAAAAAAAAAATTCTGTTTATTCTTTGGCATGACCACTAGGTCTGAGGAGTTTACAATTAATCATTTTACAATGATGAAAATCATTAACTATATTTACACAGGCTTGAATCATAATCCACTCAAAAGTATGCTGCTGTACTCTTGTGCTTTGACCACTCTGCTACATTGACTTTTTTTTTTTTTTTTTCATGGAAAGGTGACAGTGCATGTTTAACAGACCATGTAAAATCTCAAATTAGAAGTCCTGAGTATTCAAATTGAGCATGCCTTCCTACATAATCCACATGCTGCATACAGGGACCATTAATTATCATTCGCCGACCGGGCTAGCCGAGTGGGTAAAGTACCTGCCCGGCAACCCAAAGGTCGCGGGTTCGATTCCCGCCTCGGGCTTGGATCAAAGTACTGCAAAAAAAACCCTGGGAGGTGCAATATGGCCACAGAAGCCGATGCGCCAACAACTACCAAATCAAAAAAAAAAAAAAAAAAATTATCATTCAAATTGAGCCAATATCCTACTTGTTGTCCTAGGTGCCATTAATTCTGCAGTCTGATTGGGCTCCAAGTGATCACATGAGAACCATGGGCTATTGTTTATTTATAACTGTCTCCTTTCTGTGAATAGACTGTTGGTAGTTTTTTCTCCTTTCTTTGAATAGACTGTTGGCTACAGTTGTTCAAGTAGAAAATAGTTCCCCCCCTTACAAGTATTCAAAAACAATAACAGAAAAGATGTTTTATTTGTGCCACACAGCTTTTCTATATACCATGTACATAAATATTTAAGTTTGCACACTCAGATTTTGGACAGTATGTTTTTTTTAATATAAGGTTATAATCTAAAAATATGTGCCCATTTTAAAACATGATGTGGAGTAAAGGAAAACAAAATAACTTATGAATTGCATATAAAACTATATAAATATAATAACATATTGATTAAAAAAAACTTATAATTCCCCTATTACATCTTTAATTGAAATAAAGGATTTGATGTCAATCATTTGACATCAAAATCACTTGACTCAGCAGAGTCATTTCCTATTGATATTGCTAACTAGATATTGAGGATCTTAAATCATTTTTAGCTCTAAAATAAAACATTCACCAGATTCCACAGTTACCAGAAGGAGTAATAATATTCGCTTTGTTGCAGATGAATATTTGAAGCAAGATATTTTTATATCATTATATTATATTGTTGAGAGAAGTTTCTTTTTAAATAAATATATATTTAATGATTTTATTTCCTCTACTAGTTCTAACCCATCTATATTTACATAATTTACTCTTTCACTGCAAGACTTGAAAAATCTTTCCAATTTTTTAAAGTTGATTCTGGTTTATACTTTCCAAATTGTAAATAAAATCAAATAGTTTGTTAAAAGTTTGAATTTTGTTTATATATTTAATTATTTCACTTATTATGCTGCAAGGGTAGTCCTTGTTACAGCTGTAGGCTGGGGGGGGGGGGTTCAGTCCTGGCCAGAAGAAGTCATACTTTGAACATAGGAGCCTGGGAATTGCATCCATAGAAAAGTCATTGTCTTTTTGCCAAAATGATTTAAGAAATACTGGTGTGTTTTTAATTGGCAGTCAGCCCAAGTTCAAGTTTCATTTGGTAGAGATTGCCATGGTCTGGTTTCCATAACAGGTATTGGCACAAAATACTTTTGAATCAACAATCATTTTATTCTTATTTAAATTTTAATTTAATTGAGTATTATATGGGAAAAAAGTTATTTGACATTGATGTAGGATAGGAGATTGTCCTGCCAACCAAGAAAGGGTCCTAGGATGGCAACAAAGAAGACTGTAGCAGGGTTCTACCTTTTAATAGTGATGTTTTTCACTCAAGCACCAATTGGATGATGAGATACCTTGAAGAAAGTAAATTGATTCATATGTTAAGCAGGTTAAAGGACAAACTTATTGTCCTTTACTATTAAAATAGTGGCAGAGGATGGTAAGTGATTCTTTGTGAATACTTGAAATAAAAGCATTTCACCTGTGTAAAGGTTACAATCTATTTATCACTAATAGAATCTAACAGTTGTAAGTTTTGTGGATGTTTTTTATCCACTTCCTCAGTGACTACAAAATTAGAAATAAGGTGGTATACCCTTTAATTATCTTTATTGTTAAATTTTAATTTAATCTTAAATTAATCCTAATGTTGTTCCATGTGATCTTTCTGTTTACAACCATAAACAGCAAGTTTAACCTAAACTTGCTGTTTAGGTTAAAGATTAAAATTAATTTTTCAATTAAAGAATAAAATTAAAATTTTAACAATAAAGTTTTTTTTTTTTTTTTTTTTTTTTTTTTTTTTTTTTGTTAGTTGTTGGCATATCGGCTTCTGTGACCATAATGCACCTCCCAAAGTTTTTGCATTTACTCTGATCCGAGCCCAAGACCTTTGGGTTGCCAGGCAGGCACTTTACCCACCTGGCTAGCCCAGTCGGCATAAAGATAATTAAGAGGTAAACCATCTTATTTCTAATTACTTCAGTCACTGAAGAATCAGAGAAGAAAACATCCATGAAACATGACTGTTAGTAATAAATGGATTATAAACTTTGCATGAAGTGCTTTTTTTCACATATTTAAATTGAGATAACCTGTGCAACATGCCATTCAAACATTATATTGGTTCTGTGTAAATCCTATCATAGGCTGCTTTGTTATTCCAAAATAGTATATGTTGTTGCTTCTTTTGGAGGGGTTCTAGAATCTTAAACAGGGTTTGGAGAAAATTGGTAGTAGTTTTCGGTAGCCAAAGCAATGTTAAGTGAATGCTTGCAGTAGTGTTTTTGTCCAAAGATTTTGAGTAGCAAGAAGCTCATAGAGATGAGTCTGGAATCCTTAGAGGATTTGAGAATATTGGTTTTTGGTACAGGTCTGCTATTAGAATTGAAATAGTGATGGAGTATCTTAGCAATAGGCTACAAATCTGTTAATACCTTGAACACTGACCTTGTTTTACATACTACGTATAGCTTTATGAATGTAGTCTAGATTTAAATTTATATCATCTAAAGGTGGGAAGGTGTAGTCTCTCTGCCTTGTATTTTTCATTGAATAGTATATTTCATTGAACTATATATTTTTAATTAATTTCTTAGCGTTGGAATGTTTGTCTGAATCAGATATCTAGCGTGCTGTTGTGTTGTTCAAAAAAAAAGTTCCTTTGGAAGACTGATTCTCTCATATTCCCTCATTTAAATTTAGATTTAAATACACATAAACATTTTTCTCTGAGGAATTGGGTTCTTAGTTTTTTGTATTCAAGTAGTGGCCATTGCTTGGTATTTTTTACATCTTCTAAAAGCTTTGTGCTTCACTCCAAATGTCTTTTTGATCTTTAGTCAATGGATGTAAGTTTGGAAGCTTCTGGCTTATCAACTTGGGGCAAGGTATTTGCTAATTTTGATAAATACCTCATGTGTGGTCATTTTCTTTAATTGGGTTTCAGCTTTTCAAAACAAGTTTGTTCCTGACAGTTTAATGAGTATAACCTACATGTAGAGCAACAAATTAAATTCTTTACATTCTTAGGTGGATGTTAGGAGTTACTTCTAAACAAATGGACTTTTGAAATTTGATAGATGGTTGTACATGCTGTATTTGGAGATTAATGTGGTCTAAATCTTGTCTGGTTGGACAGCTGGTCATACAGAAATGCTTTAAAACTATTGGGGAGGGGGATACCAATAAGAAATTTTGTGATTTGTGCTACTCATTTTTTTTTTTTAATTAAAATTTTATTGGTTTGAAGATTTAACATTAATGACATTATGTGATCATAATTCATAAAATTTGAATACCAGATTTTTGAACGCAGGCAAATTCTCATCTTTATGCCGAGTTCAAATTGACCAATAGCAGTGCACTGTTATTATTTCAAAGTAAGAGTTAAAGCAAGACAGTTAAACAAGCCTTGGTACAAAAATTACTCTGTGGTATCAAGCAAAGAGTTAAAGAAAAATAAATAAATAAAAGTTCATCGGTAGAAAATTTATGAGAGTTTTGTTTTATATTTTTTAATACAATTTTGGGACTCAGTTTGTCAGCCATGCATTTAATACTCCTGCTTTAAAGGATTGGGGGGAGGGGAATTTAGTATCAGATCAAATTTTTAGAAAAACATAATTAATTTTAGCATTGAACCTGAGATGATTACTTATCAATATTCATAAATAAAACTTTAAAAGCCATAAATAATGAAAATATTGTGTTTTAGATGAATTGATTCTCAGTTAATAATGTCACTATTTCAAGCATCTTTTTTTACATGTTAAATGTACATTTATATTCTGGATGGCAAAGGCCAGGAGAGTTTACAACTTCATTGTAACTGTTTTATTGTAGTTGATGTAACAGTGAAGCAGCTAACAATGGGCACTTTTTGTGGAATCATATGGGCTCAATCTTGCAATGTGCAAATTTGTGACTGTGCATGTTACCCCAGGACTGCAGAAATATTTACTGTATGTTACTAAAAGGAAACGTACCAGTATGTGTAGAAAAATTCATTACAACTAGTGATAAAGACACATTGGTAAACTTGTTTATAGTGTGGTTAGAATTTTTTTTAAGAGTTCTTGTGCAGCAGTAGCATCCTTTTCCTATGAAAATGAGTTTTTCTATTATCATATACAAGTTGTTTTCACATCGCGTGTGTATTAGTTGTGTATCATATTAAATTAACCATCATCCTCATTACATTAAAAAAATTGTAGAGTTGTAGATATCGCTGCTAATTTCAGAGTGCCTTAGTATTGTACAGGTAAACATGGCTAATTAGTGCAGTTAATTCGTATGCAGTTAATTCTTGCAACCAGTGTACCTACCATATATCTCGGAACTGCTTATATCAAAGTTAAAAACCAACGGAAATATTCCAGTTCATCCATGATGTTTTGAAACATTCATCGGAGGCTTAATTTAGGCCTTTAAAATATGTTTTAACTGTGTACATAGATAGAAGTATAAAGAAAAGCAAGTAAGCTAAAAAATCTTTATTAAAGAAATGAGCTACAAAATGAGGGGAAAAATCGATATACTGCTTTCTATAAAAATATTTTTTAAAGCGTCATTTGAATAGTTGTAGCCTTTTTCTCTTCATAAATTTATGATTGCAGCTAATTCCGTTTTCTAGGGTTTGCCGAACTAGCATACTTCTTTCCACATCAGATATAAATCCATAATTTGTTGCTTAACAGTTTCCAAATTTTGAAACATCTGCTTAGGTTCCTGTAATGAAATTTCCTTAGAGACATACTCCTCTCCTTCTATCACAATTTCTTCTTTCTCGTAGGCACGCTGTTCCTCCAGTTCTATAAAATCCATGTCAGTGAGTGGCTGTGAATGCAAATCCAGGCATTCTCTGACATTAGGGGAATCAACATCTTCAAAGCCAAGATCCTTTCCAGTGACGCTAATTTCTTCAATAACTGTATCAACTCAAATTTCAAATCCACAAAAGTCATTTTCTCAATAAGGCAGAAGATATTTCCACACAGCCCTCGTTGTACTAGCCGTAACTTCTTGCCATGACTCATAGCTATTTTCAATAGCTTGCCTAATGTTAAAATTCAGTCAATGAAATTGAACCTTCCTCTGTTGTAGCTTGCACAAAAGTTCTTCGTAGATAATAGGCCTCGAAAGTCGAAATTATGCCTTGATTCATTGGCTGTTGCAAAGCCATAGTGTTCACAGGTAAAAATGCTACTTTTACATTTTCACACAGGTCATTCAGCACAGTAGGATGGCCATTGACATTTTCGAGAACTAAGAGGGCTTTAAATGTAAGATTATTTTACTTGCAATAGTTTTTGACTGCTGGACAAAAATAACTCTTAAACCAGTCTTCAAACAAAGCTTGCATGACCCAGACTTTTTATTTGCCTGCCAAATTACAGGAAATGATGCTTTGTTGCAACATCTTAAAGCCCTCGGATTTAGCGAATGATAAATAAGCATGGGTTTCAATTTGAAATCACCTTCAGCGTTTCCTCCCAACAAGAGTTAAATAGTCCTTGGAAACTTTGTAACCAGATTGTAATTCTTTTTTAGCTAAGAAAGTTCTAGACGGCATTTTCTTCCAATAAAGGCCAGTTTTATCAACGTTAAAAATTTGGCGGTCATCGTAATTATTTTCCTCGGTTATTTTTTAAAACATGCAGGAAATTTGGTGGCTGCATCTTTATCGGCACTCGCTGCTTCTCCTGTTAACTTGACGTTATACATTCCAGTTCAAGCTTTAAACTTCCCTTTGCTGGCAGAAAATATCATTGTATCTCCTTTGAATTTGGTTTCTCTGAGCAATGAAAACAGGCTAAGTGCTTTTACCATTATGTTGTTGGTACCAATTAGAATCCATTTTTGATTGCAATCTTCCAGCCAAGTTATTAAAAGATTTTCCATTTCAACCAAAATAGGACTTCTGTTCCTAGTACACTGCATACTAAAAGATGATGCAACTTTACCTTGTTCTATGTATTCCTTAGATTTGGACAGAATTAGTCTTACCATAGACTTGTTGAGGCCTACCGCCATGTCAATGCTCGTCTTGCTTTGACCATTATCAAACTGTTTAATAATGTCCAGTTTAATATCCAAAGTAATAACGTTAAGTTTCTTCTTATCGAATTCCACTGATATATCACTTCCTTTTGGACATGGTGAACTTTTACAAAATATTAATTATTACTCAGTGTGAAATACAATAATGTGAAGAGACTGTTTTGATACGTCTGCCTTGGATGGTTGCCTAAGTGAAACAGCTTATGGCAGGATAATGGAGCAGCACAAGCACAGCCTGGCAACACTGTTTATGGATGACAGTTTTCAGGCATTTTGTTTTTTGCATTGTTAAAAATTTTTTGTTTCATAATTGGGTGCACTATTCGAAATTTTAGGAGGCATATATAGAGGAATAGTATAACTGTGACCATATTAATATTATACCCTCCTAGCATTTGACTGCTGTCTAGGGGTGAATGTAACTTTTACTTTATCTGAATTAAATAAAAATATATTAACCAAAACTTGCATATATTGAGGTTTACCTGTATTTAACCATTTTCTTTCATGAAGAGTTTCATAATTACAATAAAAATTTTGTTAGTGGGTGGGGGGGGGACCAGTTTTCTTGAGGTAAAATAAATCCTAAAAAAGTCATATATACTCCACAGACAAATTAATAACCTTGGATATGTCTTGATGTCCATACCCTATATTCCAAAGGGTCTGCTGATCAGTTCAGAAAAAGTTACAGCAGCATGTTGGTGTATTATGCCTGTTGCCATAACTGTTTTTCTTAAAAACTGATCTTTTGGGGGAAGAATCAAGAAATAGTTTAAAGGGCAAAAATTTTATTCTTAATTCTGATACTGTTGGATAACAAGACTAAATATCTTTAGTAAGCAGCCTTATTATACAAAATAAAAAAATTTCTCAACTGCCTTCTGACTAAACCTCACAGCAGTGAAACAGGTGAAATCAAAAGTGAAACCAAAGCTCCATAGATTAACACAGAGCTGTAAAGAATTTTTTTTTTTTTTTAAGCTGGTTCCCTGATAAATGCCTGCCAGACAGTTATTTAAAATAACCTGGCAGGCATTTAATAAGAAGTAATATGACCGTGCTGTGAATTTTTGATAGATTTTGGGGTGGGGGGGTGTTCACATGCTACAGGACACCTTACTAACTGTTGAAATATGCTGCCAAAGATGGTCTTTCCCACTCCTGTTAAACATATTACAAGCCCTCTCCTTTTTTCTGAGATTTGGTGGTTCAATAAATGAGGATGGCAGTGGGCATTCTGAATTGTGGAAGTTCAGATACTTGAAGAGCACTTGGTCATTTTTGTGCTATTCCAACAGTACCCAGAGTTAGATTTTACTCTGTTTTCCAAAAAGTAAATAGAATTGTTCAAGAAGAAAGTGTAGCTATCCTGGCCACAGTGAATAATTGCTATTATAAGTACAGCAGAAGAAAATGTATATTGATTAGAGTTCATCTGTATGTTTCAGTTTTCTTGAAAATTCTGAAGCCTTTCAGGAAGTTTTTCCTTTCCTTTTCCCTTTAAATTATTATAATTACATTAATATTTTATTATATTAATAAAATGTAAGTCTTAATGGGCATTTTTTTCCAGAAAGGGCTAGTATTGGCTGTATTGAACACTTGGTCTAGCCTATATCCCTTCTCCTCAATCAACTTTAGTTCTGCTGGGTGTTTATTGCAGGAGAATCATCACCTTCAATGTGTTAGTAAATGATGATTCTCTTGTTAACTTTGTTATGCAGCAAGTATCAGGTTTTGAATCTTTCCAGCCATTCTTTACTTGCCACAAATAGTGTTTTTATAGGTGCCATAGATCCTTCATTACCTATTGATTGATTGCTTGAAGTATTCATACAAAGAGAAATTTTCCTGTGTCACCCTTTGATCACATGGCATTTGCTTTTTATTGATATCCTCTAGCCATAAATTTAAGTCTTTCCCAGTCTTGTTAAGAATTGGATCCCAGATATGTCGGGTTGATTTGGCTGTTCTGATGCATTTTACTTGGCGCCTCCGTAGCCAGGTGGGAAGGAGCAGCAGTACATAGCACATGCTTCTTGATTAGACCGGGGTTCAAGCCCGTCACCACCAAATACGGAAGATGCGGAAAGGTTAGGGAATGACCACTGCATATCCCGGAGCAATATGGCCTTAGTTGCTAATGCTCCTAAAAAAAAAAAATAGCATTTTACTTTCATGAATTGCAGTAAAACACACAGAAGATTCATTTGTTTTGAACTACTGTGCAACATTAATAAGTCCAGAATATTGTATGTTTTCTTCCTTTTTTTACTTTCAACACCACTAGCACCACCACTAATTTTCTCATTAGAGACCTATTATTGTGGTAAAATTTACAGAAAAAAAAACTATGCAAGAATGCAAGCTGTTCATGTAATGAGAACAAGAGTGAGAATGAAGGCACATGGACCAAGAGTCAAGTTTTTAGCAATGTATAGTGGGGAAAGGAGGAAAGTGTTTCCTCCACTGTATTACTTAACCTGTCTAGTTTATTATGACAGCATGCACTCTTGCAAATGGGGAAAATTCATCCTCATAATGAATGTGCCTTTAAGGAAGGTCATGTTCACTGCAGACAGTTGATGCATAGACCTTTGTACTGGAAGGGAAGCATTGTGCTACCCCTCTAATGCAAACTTTCGGTTTTATACTTTTCAAATCATACTGTGTCATGATTTGAAACATGGACATTAATGTGAATAAAGATGCACATTAATGTCCTTTTTAATTCATGAGGTACTGTCTAGTCAAGCACTTAATTCTTAGTGTCTGAACCAAAAGCTGATACTATGCTCTGCTATGACTTTGCTCTTCTCCTTAGCACTTTTCCCTTTCCATTCCTTTTCTTTCCTTCTCACACATTGCTGACTGTCATCATAAAACAGACAAGCTTCAAGAATCAGTCATAAGTACAAATTTAGGAGATCAGTTGTGTATAAATGGGATCACATACTTTGAGATCACATACTATAATAAAATAAATATAATAAATTAGTATAAAATAATAATAAACAAGTATATATTTAAAATAAATAAGGATCAGGTACAATAGCATAACTTAAGAACATGACAGTGAGAGTCTTGGAAACTAGGGTTCTAAAGACAGATGCATTTTCGAATATTTTTTCAAATCCTGAAGAAAGTTAACTCACTCCTGAAAAATATCTATTTCCGTGACATTTGCACGGTTGATCATTCTATTAATGATGTGCTTTGGAAAGTGACTATTGAAGATATCTCTTGTAGGGACTGCTGCCCCATGAGCAATCGAGGTTTGTTTTCTCAGAGAAGTTCGGGGAAGATGTCAGTATTTGGTAAAGCAGTTTTATATCAGCCATGTTCCTGCAAGTAATTAGAAGCTAAAGGTCAAAGTAGTGTAGGAGTGAGTTGTAGGACTTGCTCCTACAAAATAGTGGAATTCTATTGGAGAGATACCATACAAAATGTTTTTGCACACCCTCACTCAACCTGCTTAGTTGTCAAGATGATGAATGGTCAATACGTAATTCAAATAGTCAATGCATATTGGCATAGCTGTCATCTTGAAAAGCACCTTGGTAAATTTTGGATTAATGTTTCTTTTTTAGGAATCTAGTTTGCTTACTGTCTTTTCCAGTGGTTTGTTGATAAGCTGTTTGAACATACAGAATTTTACTTTCAGCTTTTTACAGTGTAAGATCTGCTGATTGTCGAGTCTGTTGTCATATATTATTATTATATTGGCGTTAACAGCTCTCAAGCATGCACTCATAACCATAAATGTATTATGTCTGTGGAAGTGTGTGTTTAAGGACTGATTTGCATGCTGTAATGCACAGATTATTATTATTAGCCACATGGTGCAAGGATGCCTGAGGCTTATGCTGCACCAGCCAAAAAAATTTGAGTACCCTGAGAGAGAGAGAGAGAGAGAGACCGGGCTAGCCAGGTGGGTAAAGTGCCTACCTGGAAACCCAAAGGTCGCGAGTTCGAATCCCGCCTCGGGCTTGGATCACAGTAAAATGCAAAAACTTTGAGAGGTGCATTATGGCCATAGAAGCTGATGCGCCAACAACTAACAAGAAGAAAAAAAAAAAAAGTGAGAGAGAGAAAAGGAATTACCAAAAAAAAGGAATGATGATATCCAGCTCAGGACCCTGGGTGTGCCAAAGCCCATACTCACCAGATGTGAGCCCCTGGGGTTGATTGACCAACTATAGCATTGATTCTGGTGTTGTAGTAAATCATTAATGAATATTTAGTTGGATTGAAGATACCACCACCAAACTTCAAAATTCATCAGTGTGTGGTTGAAAGTTATCAGCACCTTGCTGTTGTGATTATGTGGAAAAAAATGTTTTAAAATTAAAGCCTTTTTTTTTTTTCTTTTTTTTTTTTTTCTTTTTTTTGCAGTGCACAATTTATGATGAAATAAGTAGAGTCTTATTTCATCATAAATTGACAATACAAACAACTGCACAGATGTTTTTGGACTGGTTTCACAAGTGCTGTCCACTTCACAGTCGCTGACTGAGAATTATCTCATCAGATTAAAATAATAACAATAGTCGTTTTCTTAGTACTTTATTATATTTTGCTATTCAGTTTTTGAACTGCCTTATAGATTGTCTTCCAGGGACAGGGAACAGTTACAAAGTAAGCTTCTCACCAATTGTGTCTTTTCTTTATGCATTGTAGATTATGTAGATTAAAATTATCCATAGTGAGCATTCTTTCTTATTATATATTTAAGTGTTTTCTATGATACCAAAGTAGAAATAGCTGTGGACAATTTTTCCCACCTTAGGATATCATCTAGTAGTAGCATCTTGCAACTGGTCGTTATAAACATATTTAACTCTCGATTATCTTGATGCTCATTTGCATAAATTAATTTATACATGTGTACTGCCAAAAATGTGAACATTCCTAAATGGAACTGATTGAGGATGAGATTATTAATTCATAATAATTTATTACCAAGGATAATTTTTTCTAATGAATTAATCAGACTTATTTTGATTTTTCCTCTATCTGGTCAAAAAATTAGCATTTCTTGGAATGAGATGACATTTAGAAATGGATATTATTTTAATAATAGTGGTTAAACCATCCACAGATAATTGAGAGTTTTTACATACATTTGCCTTTTATTATTATTCACAGCACTATATATAAAGGCACATTGTTAACAGCTTTTTATAGAAATACCATGTATGATAAATGTAATTTTTGGAAGGGAACAACTCCATTTGACTTAGAGTAAAATTGTGCATTATGTTCATTATAATATGAATTTTAGTGAGGATAGCGAAATTTGATTTATGTAGTGATATTTTTTTGTACTTGTTAACAACATAACGGCAGATATAAATCTTCAATTAATATTTAAATATATTGCTATTTTACACTTCTGTCCGTTGACATGTTGCTGTTTTATATATATTTATGCGACTAAAGTGATACATTAATTTTATGTTGATATATTCTTAATAGGAGTTCCAAACTTTTGTTATATGGGTTGCTAAATATACCTTTGGAATCTTTAAAATATATTTTTTATTACTTGTAATTTGTAGTTCCTGGTTTCAGTCCTATTCATATTTACAGTTGTGTTACTTTCATGTTTTGTGATTGATTTGAAAAGAAATGTCTGTTCATTCGTTTTCCTGAGAAGAAAAGTTTCTCTTTTTGCAATCAAAGTATTTCATACAGATTTTAATAATAATAATAATGTGATCCATCAGAATTTTTATAAGTGAGAATTTTTGGTGAATAAAGTGATATCAAAAGTATTACAAAACAATATTTGCTTTCTTAATTGTTGCTCATGGACATTGCATTTATGAGATTTGTATAAATATATGTGTAATATGTCTCTTTGTAATGCATATGTTTGTGTTTATCTAGATAAGTATTGAAAATAGTAGTGTTGTGATGATTGTTTAAAGTTATCATATGCAGGCAGAAAAAGAAATCTGTGCAGTAAATAGCCTTTTATAGAAATAGAAAGTTTTAAATATTTGTATAAGTATACGAAACTTAAACAGCTGTATTTAAGAGAGGTAAAATGCTACTAGTCATGTAAGTGGATGGCACTGCAAAGAGCCCCTTTGCAGAAAGACCTCTGAGAATAGACAACAGCTTAATTAATGCAGACCACTTTCAATTTTTGTGTAATACATATATATGCAAACAGAGTTTTATGTAAGTTTCTCTGTATATAAGATTTGAACTGTCATTTACACTTTTCTATTGATAAGTGTCACGTTTAATGTTACTCTATTGACTTGTGTGATTGTGCTAGTAAAGTTCTTCCTAAACTTTTTCATGCAACTTCTGCCTTCTTGAAGGTCCAATTCAGTTATCCAAATGTAATTTTTTTAATAGTATATTTACTCAACAGGTACATTTCTGTTGATTTATTCACTTTATATTTTCTGTGTGTTTTACTCCTTGCATATTTGACTTAATGCTTTTTTTTTTTTTTTTTTTTTTTTTCGTGCTAAAAGAAAAGTAGGGTGGGCTGTAAAGTAATGCCTCTTATTGCGTAATTGTTTTTGAAGCAATGGAGATAAAGAAGAAAATGTACTTTTAGATAAAGTTATGTTATAATAGTTATAAAATTAAGCTAAGCTATACATACGATCTAGATAAAGTTATGCTTAATTTGATGTATTATTTTTCTGCATATATATCACACTTAACTCGGTACACTTCATCCAGTGCTTACAAGTTTTTATTCAAGCAAAATTGTTTTAGTTGAGAGATGAATGATCTCCTTACAAATGCTTTAATTTCTTCACTGGAGTGATATGTCTTGCCTCAAATGTGTTTGTTATGCTTTAGGGAGGGTGGAGAAGTTGTTTGGGGCTATATCTAGGTTATAGGAAGGATTCAGAACAACTTCAGATCCCAGCATTATGAAATTGCTGCCATGTCACAGAGCTATATTGAGGTCCCATGTCATATTGAAGCAACATTGCTATATTTTCTGTCTTTACTTGCCCAATGTCTCACTACTGAACCACAAATGGTTGTGGTCTATTTTTCCAAAAATTTGATTTGGATAAAACGAAAAATCTCTGAACATCGCATTTAATCATTGAGTTTGAATTGTTTTGGACACTGTTCTTTGGCAAAATTATTATTATTATTAGCTATATGGTGCTGCAAGGAAGCCTGAGGCTTATGCTGCACCAGCCAAAAGAAAATTCCCACGTTACCCTGTGTGAGAGAGAGAGAGAGAGAGAGAAGAATGATGATAGGACCCTGGGTGTGCCAAGCCCATACTCACCAAATGTGAGCACTTGGAGTTAATCCTTGGGTTGTCTCTTGTTTTTCTAAATAGTGAACCCAGGACTCCTCCAGTCACAGTAATATTATTAAGACAATAACATTTGGTTGTCAGAAATGCATTAACTGCACTTTGTTTTAATTGTATTCAAAGATGCATTCTTTCAAAACAGTGTAACTTGTAAACAAACTAACACATAGAAATATTACTGTGCAGATACTAATTAGAAACCTAGCCATATTGAAAACACCTTTGGAAACTTCTGCATCAACTGGCGGATCAAATTTTAAATCAAATGGTGCAGTTGGAAACTTGAACTTGCCTAGTGTTTCATTGTATCTTATTTATTATAAAATAGCTATGTGATTTGATGATCTGTCATGTTTTTTTAAATTATTAAAGCACTTCCAGTTTAAAATTACAGAACATAACAAACACAAAAGATCTTATTTAATGAGACTGGACTTGAATAAATTTAATTACTCATTATTTACCTTTTCAGAGTTTACTAATGTTCTTGCATAATTGCAATTGAAAGGCTTCCTGTTTTGTGAGGAGTTCTGCTGTGTTGGCCCAATTTCTGCCACTTTTTAGATAATCTTTTGGGCAACAGACTGAAATCCTTTAGTGCTTCCATGGAAATATTTCCTTATCCTCTTCTAGATTTAAATTTTAAAAAAAAAGTAGCTTCATTAGTTTGCATGTGATAAGAACTCTAGTAAAAGCTACTGTAATGTATTGCTCAATAAAAAATGATTTTATCATGGTATAAAGGGTGCCAGTAATTTGTATCAATCTTTATCTTCATTCATTTCATTTCTTTGCAGTGCAGCAGCTAATTGATTGGTTGGCATTTGTTAGATTTTGATTTACAGCTCCTCTAGTTGTTCCACATTAGTGATATTTTCATTTCTAGTTGAGTTAGTTTTTATAATAATTTAATATGCTTCCTCTGAGCTTTTTTAATCAATCTTGTGTTTCTGTTTGTTTGTTTTTTTTTTTAATTGTGCTCCAATTAATTTCTTTTTGGGAAATGTTTTATCCTGCAAAAAATTAATCAATTTAAACTCCAGAGTAAGTTCGGCCAATGCTGCATACTTCTTTTCAATTTGGTTTATTACAAAGATGTGTTGAACTAAGAACTTACTCCTCACCATGAAGATTCACCTTTACAGGTCAATTTGTAATTCCACTAAAAGTTAAATACAGTAGAGCATTGATAATCCGAACTAATTGAGACTGGGGGTAGTTTGGACTTCCAATTTGTTCGGATTTTCAAACTTATCAAAAATACTGTTCTGAAGACTAAAAAAAGGTTCAGTAACTTTAGAAATAAAATGCCAAGTTGTACTTACATATTTTTACTCATAGGTAGCAAAACAAATGGAACTTTCAGCCACAATAACGTGTGTGCCTTTAATGAAAATAATTACTTATTTTTAGCTGCACCTTTTTCAATGCCAGATCTCTCTCATTTCAGCAAGAGTAGTTGAGTTGGACAGCATTCAGTTTGCTGATCATTTGTTTGTCAGTTTTCACTTATCATTTAATTTTGTTAATTGGTAAGCTAATAAAAGTAAATTTTGACTTTGTCTTCATTTTTATAGCCTGTGGATAATATTCATCCCGTTTTCCCTTATTGGAATTGCCGTTTAATGTAATCAATATTCAATTCGCAAATATGGTCACAATAACTGGCACTTACTGAATGATTTGTAGAATTTCTTAAGATACCATTTAGATTGACTCAAGTTAATAGCGTAGCTTAATTTTACGGACTCACCTTTTGTATAATCTGCAGTTGATGCTAAGGATAGAATGGATACTAATTTGAGTTTAAATTGGGATTAGTATGGATAAATTTAGTTTTGAAACAGAGTTAAAAATATGCCCAAGGAAATAGAAGTGCACATCTTCGTCCTTGATTGTCATAGAATTTAAGGTTGAAAATGATTGAAACTATATCTGTAAACCGAGGAGGCCAATAGCCGTAACGAATTGGCTTTCATTGTTAGCGTCTTCAGTTGGCGATAGTGAGAAGAAAGTGAAATGCACATATTTAAAGGACTCTATGTTCCCGTGATGCTCTTTGATACATTTGGGAATCTCAGGTGCATGAGATTCCAAACCGGAGAGAGGTTATAGGATAATTTGGCATTTATTACATTAAAATTAGAATTATGGCGAAACCATTCTATAATGAGGGCTTCGTACTGAAAAATTTTAAAACTAGACTTCAATTTAATAATGGGGATGGCTGAATCAACTAAAGGGGTGGGATTGTACATGTAATGTGAGTTCTGTGTTTGATTGTCCTGTTCTAAAGCTATTGTAATGATAATACGCTCGTGTATTTGATATTGTTGTGGAGCCGTATATAGAGGTGGTGCTACCAATGTAGCATACATTGCAGTTTTGTTGGCATTTGATTAAATAAACAATGTTATTCATGTCACAGATTTGATATTTATGTGTATCTTTATATGAATTAAACATTGATCCCAGTTTATTATATGCTAAAAATGTGAGAGTGATGTCAGTATGGGCAAATACTTTACGGAATTGTCCGGCAAGATTACTGTGGTAAGTCAGAACAATACATATGTTACTGCATGTAATGTGTTTGGATGGTTTTTTTTGATATTATTTTGGGTGGGGAAATAGTTTGTTGAATTAACTGAAAAGGGTATTTCCTGGAAAGTGGCAGATTTAGCACTTGAGAGGGGCCCCAGGCGCAATTCAATTTTGAGGCCCCCCTCTAAATATTTTCGGTACCACTACAGTGTGCATTCTACGTGCACGTTTTTACTATAGCACGCGCTCTAGATTTGGTGTTGCGGTTTTAATCATTTTGGTTGGGCAATTCTTTCATACATATTTTATTAATTGGGAATTAAAAATTAATTCCCGATTATCATTTGCTATAAATGACATGCCTCGTCAAACAATTCAGTTTTGATAAATACATAAACAATACTATATTATAAATCAACAGGGATTACCTTTGTTTTAGTATAGGAAGCTTCTTTTCCAACTCTCTAATAATTCTTGTGGATGGCGATATCTATTTTGTAAAGCAGGTGGGACATCTTCCCCACTGTCAGAACCGTAGTGTTCAGACCATACGGTCTCAACAATGAGCGCTCATGGCTGCTGTCTACAAACACCATACTTCTGGCAGCATGGAAACCATTACTTGGATTGGCATAAAATTAGATTTTGAGGTCTAGTATAAACTATGTATAAACAATACATAAGATATTACAGATACTTACTTGATAACAAAACAAAAATACTCCTACACTGAAACACCAACCACACCAAACTCTAGTAATTTGTAACAGATTCGTGAGTGCTATGTTAGTTCCGAAAGCTATTAAAAAAAACTATGCTCCGTTACATGTGATCCAGTGCAGTAGTGATTTCAGAGGCTTTAAAAGACTACTGCGCTTGCTTATTGGTTCCCAGTTAGTTGCAAATAGTTTTGAACTGCCTCCGCGAACAAATCTAATATTGTTTCTCGAGCAATATCGTCACAGGGTTCTTCACTCGTGGAATTACCTCCACTAGGAAAAAACTGAAAGTGTTTAATTTAAGCATTAATGATAATATGTATTCTACTTCAGATTCACTTAGTTCGCATAGATATTTCATATAATATGTAGGGATGTTCGCATAACAGTTTACTAACTTCTCATCTTAAATTATAGTTTTATTCAGTAACGGTAATAAAGATAAGTGTAAAAATTTAAAATGAGACTTTTTTTTTTTTTTTTTTTTTGAGACCTGAAATTTGAGGGCCCCCCCTCGATTTAAGAGGCCCCAGGCACACGCCTGTGCAGAAATCTGCCACTGTTCCTGGATATGAATTTTTCTGTAAGGTATTGAAGTTCGTTGTATAGGTCATCTTGTGTGGAACTGTATTTGATAGCGTTATAAATTTGGTTGTAGAGGATGGCTTTTTTTATACTAAGTGGATGGCGTAACTCAAAATGTAAGTATTTTCCAATGTGGGTGTTTTTCCTTAAAATTCTATTTCCGAGTTTGGTGTCCATTTTGTATATGGTAAGGTTGAGGAAATTAATTTGTCCGTTTTCTTCTATTTCAAGAGTATATTTTAATCTGTCGTGTATTGAATTAAATTTAATTAAGATTATCAATTATGGTTTTGTCCCCTATTATAAGGATGTCATCTGCATCATCATCATCAGCCATTTTCAATCCACTGCAGGATGAAGGCCTCTCCAGCAACTTTCCAGTTCCTTCTGTTTTGAGCACTGGCCATCCATTTACTACTCAAAAACTCATGAATTTCATCTATCCATCTCCGCCTTTGTCTTCCAGGTTTTCTTCTAGCTCCTCTTGGGTACCATTCTGTTATTTTCTTAGTCCATCTGTCATCATGTCTTCGAGCTATGTGTCCTGCCCAAGACCATTTTAGTTCTTTAGTTTTGATAAGAATGTCCTTTACTTGAGTTTGCTGCCTAATCCACGTGTTTCTCTTCTTATCTAACAGTCTGATTCCCAATATAATTCGTTCCATTCTTCGCTGTGTAGTTCTTAGCTTCTCTTCCATTCTTTTGGTGAGTGCCCAAGTTTCACTTCCATAAGTCATGGTGGGGAGTATACATTGATTCATTATTTTACGTTTCAGACAAACTGGGATATTGCTCTTCAGTATGTGACTATATTTCCTGAATGCTATCCATCCAAAATTTATTCTTCTCTTGACTTCCAGCCATTTATCATTATTACAGCTAATAACTTGTCCCAGATATGACTCCACCTTTTCAATTACTGCTCCTTCAATCATTATTTCCCTTTCCGTGGCATACTTGTTCATCATTACTTTTGTTTTAGCCATATTCATCTTTAGTCCAAAATCCTTACTAACTGTGCATAACTGATTAAGATTTTCCTCTAATTCTTTGGGAT